>NC_138772.1:270107750-270741461 GCF_965119305.1 Pelophylax lessonae | reverse complement strand
GGTCCAACATCCAAGTAGCACCATCAGGTGTTCTAGAAGCAAAAATTACACATATAATTTCCTGACAACCTATCACACTTTTGAAGGTCCTGGAGCACCAGGACAATGGAAACACCCACAAAATGACCCCATTTTGGAAAGTAAACACCCCAACACATAATCTAGGAGGCATAATGAGTCTTTTAAAGATGTCATTTTTTTCCACAGATTTTTGGAAAATGTGTAAAGAAAATGAAAACGCATTTTCTTTTACATAAAGCTTTCCATTTATAAGATATTTCTAACACATAGCATGTACATAGCAAAAATTACACCTCAAAATACATTCTGCTACTCCTCCTGAGTATAGCGATACCACATGTGTGAGACTTTTACACAGCCTAGCCACATACAGAGGCCCAAAATGCAGGGAGAACCGTAATTTCCTGATTTCCCATTCCAATTTTGTGAGGCACTGTAGTGGGACTGATGTGGCACGGATGAGCACTGACGTGGCATGGATGTGGAACTGATGAGCACTGACGTGGCATGGATGTGGCACTGATGTGGCACGGATGAGCACTGATGTGGCATGGATGAGCACTGACATGGCATGGATGTGGCACAGATGAGCACTGACATGGCATGGATGTGGCACGGATAAGCACTGACATGGCATGGATGTGGCATGGATGAGCACTGACGTGGCATGGATGTGGCACGGATGAGCACTGATGTGGCATGGATGAGCACTGACGTGGCATGGATGAGCACTGACATGGCATGAATGTGGCACGGATGAGCACTGACATGGCATGGATGTGGCACGGATAAGCACTGACATGGCATGGATGAGCACTGACGTGGCATGGATGTGGCACAGATGAGCACTGATGTGGCATGGATGAGCACTGACGTGGCATGGATGTGGCACGGATGAGCACTGATGTGGCATGGATGTGGCACAGATGAGCACTGACATGGCATGGATGAGGCACAGATGAGCACTGACGTGGCATGCATGTGACATGGATTACCACTGATGTGGCATGTATTACCACTGACATGGCATGGATGTGGCACGCATGAGCACTGACGTGTCATTGATGAGCACTGATGTGTCATTGATGAGCACTGACCTGGCATGGATGAGCAATGTGGCACGGATGAGCACTGGTGTGGCATGTGAGAAGCACTGATGTGGCATTTATGAGCACTGATGTGGCATGGATGAGCACTGAGGTGGCATCTGTGGGCACGGGTGAGGCATGGATGAGCACTGAGGTGGCATGGGTTGGCACGGATGTGGTATGGATGTGGCACGGATGAAGCATGGATGTGGCATGGATGAGGCATGGATGAGCACTGACATGGCATGGATGTGGCACGGATGAGCACTGACATGGCATGGATGTGGCACGGATAAGCACTGACATGGCATGGATGTGGCATGGATGAGCACTGACGTGGCATGGATGTGGCACAGATGAGCACTGATGTGGCATGGATGAGCACTGACGTGGCATGGATGTGGCACGGATGAGCACTGATGTGGCAGGGATGAGCACTGACGTGGCATGGATAAGCACTGACATGGCATGAATGTGGCACGGATGAGCACTGACATGGCATGGATGTGGCACGGATAAGCACTGAAATGGCATGGATGAGCACTGACGTGGCATGGATGTGGCACAGATGAGCACTGATGTGGCATGGATGAGCACTGACGTGGCATGGATGTGGCACGGATGAGCACTGATGTGGCATGGATGTGGCACAGATGAGCACTGACATGGCATGGATGTGGCACAGATGAGCACTGACGTGGCATGCATGTGACATGGATTACCACTGATGTGGCATGTATTACCACTGACATGGCATGGATGTGGCACGCATGAGCACTGACGTGTCATTGATGAGCACTGACCTGGCATGGATGAGCAATGTGGCACGGATGACCACTGGTGTGGCATGTGAGAAGCACTGATGTGGCATTTATGAGCACTGATGTGGCATGGATGAGCACTGAGGTGGCATTGGTGGGCACGGGTGAGGCACGGATGGGGCATGGATGAGGCACGGATGTGGCATGGATGAGCACTGAGGTGGCATGGGTTGGCACGGATGTGGTATGCATGTGGCACGGATGAAGCATGGATGTGGCACGGATGAGGCATGGATGGGGCATGGATGGGGCACAGATGAGGCATGGATGGGACACGGATGAGGCATGGATGGGACATGGATGAGGCACAGTTGAGGTATGGAGGAGGCAGAGAAGGCGTGCAGTTGCATTTTCTCTCCTCTCCTCTCCTCACACACTGTAGCGATCGTTGTGTACAGTGTGTGAGGAGAGGAGAGAAATGAACCGGAAATGCCTCGGTTTGTTGACAAGTGATCGCTCCGTCATTGAACGGAGCGATCACGTGGTAAAGGGCCGCTGTCATTGGCCCTTTACCACGATCCATGATGCCCTGGGTCCCCGGGACGCGGCGAGCACGGACAGCTCCGTGTGCGCACACCAGGGGGCGCGCGGGAGCATGATTCTGGGAGGACGTCATTGTACGCCCTCCCAGAATAAGCCAACTGCGCTGTAGCCGTCATTCGGCTATGGCCCGGTCGGTAAGTGGTTAACTAAAGTCAAAACTTTTTTTTTACATTTTGGATACAGATTATAACCTCTGTCAGATTTTTTTTTGCCATCTGTGTCCCAATGTGGAGATTTCCCTTCACTTTCTGTCCCATAGCCAAACAGGTAATACAAGGAAATTCCTCCAAAGTAAACGACATCCTGGGGTATCACAAGAACTAGTGTCTTCTTGGAAGATTTCCCCTCTCCTACTGTTCCAATGTCCACCCAAATTGTGTGATTTTATTTTTCTTTCACTTTCAATGGTAACAGTAAATGGGACAAATAGAGAGGGTGAATTTCCCTAACAGGGGCACAGACTGCAATAAAAACTGACAGGTGTTGTAATTGTTTTTTCACTCTCTGCAAAAATAGGAAAAAATTGATTTTTAATTCATACTTACCTGCAAATACCATTTCTTGAAGTACATCACGGGACACAGAGCCATGAAGCATAACATATGGGTTATATAGCCACCTATAGGTTGAGGACACTGGCAACCAATCAGAATTGATGACCCCCCTATATAACCCCTCCCACAAGGAAGTACCTCAGTTTTGTAGCAAGCAATAAAAGACCCCATAGAAGAAGGGAGGGACCTCTGTGTCCCGTGATGTACTTCAAGAAATGGATTTTACAGGTAAGTATGAATTAAAAATCTATTTTTCTTTTCGTACATCACGGGACACAGAGCCATAAATCAGAACATAAGGGTCCTCCCAAAGCAATGCATCTGAGGGGAGGGGGACACCAAAACAATACCACCATCTCACCCTTAACAGAAGGATTACACTGCTGCCTGCAGTACACTGCAGCCAAAAGCAGACTTCTCCTGGGTTCCAAAATCCACTCTATAGAAACGAGTGAACGTATGCACCGGCGACCAGGTCGCGGCCTTGCAAATCTGAGCCTTAGAGGCTTGATGGCGATGTGCCCAAGAGGCAACTACTCCTCTGGTAGAATGTGCCTTTACAGGAAAAGGCGGAACCTTTTTCTACTAAACCATACGCCTGGGTAATAACCTGGTGAATCCAACAAGAATTCGTAGATTTTGATGCTGCCAACCCCTTTCTGGGGCCTTCTGGCAGCACAAACAAGCTCTCTGAGCTGTTTCCTGTAAATAAATCTTAAGTGCACGCATTACATCAAGAGAATGCAATAACCTTTCCTCCTCTGAGTAAGGATCTGGAAAAAAAGAAGGTAGTATAATGTCCTGATTCAAATGAAAGGTGGACACTACCTTGGGCAAAAAATCTGGGTGAGGACATAAAATCACCCTATCTTGATAAAATATCAAGAATGGCTCTTTACAAGAAAGAGCTGCTAGTTCCGATACCCTTCTAGCTGAAGTTATCGCAATCAAAATGACTTTCTGGTCAAAAGAACCAGGGGAACCTGCCCCAGAGGTTTAAAAGGCTGTTTTTGCAAAACTGTCAACACCAAATTTAACCACTTTAAGACCGGAGGATTTTCCTGCTTAATAACCAGGCCACTTTTTTCAACTTGGCACTGTGCGACTTTAACTGACAAATGCTCAGTCATGCAATGCTGTACCCAAACTAAATTTACGTCCTTTTTTCCCACAAACAGTGCTTTCTTTTGGTGGTATTTGATCACCTCTGCGCTTTTCATTTTTTGTGATATTAATAAAAAAAAGCGAAAATTTTGCGAAAAATTGTCAGTTTCTACTTTGACGGTTAAAAAATATCCAATATATTAAATTTTTGTCATATTTTTAGGCCAAAATGTATTTAGCTACATTTAGCTACATTAGCTTTGACAAAAAAAATTCTCAATGAGCGTATTTTTAACCACTTTAAGACCAGAAGATTTTACCCCATTCCTGACCAGGCCATATTTTGCGATTCGGCACTGCGTTACTTTAACGGACAATTGCGTGGTCATGCGACGCTGTACTCAAATTAAATGTATGTCCTTTTTTTCCCCCACAAATAGAGCTTTCTTTTGGTGGTATTTGATCACCTGTGCGATTTTAAACTTTTGAAAAAAAGAGCGACAATTTTGAAAAAAAAAAAACAATATTTTTCACATTCTGCTATATAACATTCCCCCAAAAAAATTACAAATCAAAATTTTTTAACAATTTAGGCCAATTTTTATTCTGCTATATATTTTTGAAAAAAAAAATCACAATAAGCGTATTTTGATTGGTTTACGCAAAAGTTATCGCGTTTACTAATTACGGGAAAGATTTGTCATTTTTATTGTTTTTTTTTTCTTTACTAGTAATGGCGGTGATCTGCAATTTTTTGCGGGACTGTGACAATACGGCGGACAGATCGGACCCCTAACTGACATTTTTGACACTTTTGGGGGGACCAGTGACATTACTACAGTAATCAGTGCTATAAATATGCGCTGTTACTGTAATAATGACACTGGCAGGGAAGGGGTTAACTCTGTTGGTGCTCAAGGGGTTAAATGTGTGCCTCATGCTTACTGATGTGTGTGGGGGGAGGGGGTTGTGTGACACAGACACAGATCACAGGTTCAGCTATGCTGAATCTTGTGATCTGTCCCTGCCTGCCTACACAAGCGGGCGGATTTCCTCAGTCTTTCCCCGAGGATCGGGGAAGAGTGGTGGTGATCACCACATCTCCTCCCCTGGCCCGACTTCCGCTGTTTCTAAACACAGTGGGAGTGAGCGCGCGCCACCTAGAGAGGGAGGAATCTGGTGACGTAGGTCTACGTCGCCAGACCCAGGGCTGCCACCTTGCTGCAGTAGCAGCAACGTGAGCAGTTCGGAAGTGGTTAAAGCGGAGTTCCGGGCACAGATGTCATTTTTTGATGAACATACCCCCCGGGACAGTCAGGGCTAGCACATTCCACAATGGCTAGCCTCTGATCTGTCCCGGTTCGCACTTACCTTTTAGAAGAAATACTTACTTAGAAAATTTCTTCCACAGCGTTTCCATCTCTCTTGTGGGCAGCTGAAGCCGGCGCGGTCCTCTTCTGCGTCTTCTTCCGCGTCTTCTTCTCCCAGAATGCGCCGCACCGGCCCCTCTCGTCACTTCCGGCGCGGCGCCGCATTCCTAAACAGCTTCTGGGCATGCCCAGAAGCTGTTTAGCAGGGGAATGCGGCGTCGCCCGGAAGTGATGAGCGGGGCCGGTGCGGCGCATTGATTCCTGGGAGCGATGACGTTTAGCTCCCAGGAATCATCGCAGCGCAGGAAGTGACGGGGTGAGCCGCGGCTCCGAGGGAGGAAGCAGTCAGAGGTGAGTATTTACGATCTTCAATAAAAAGGTGAGTAAACAAAAAAAATAAAAATAACTATCCAATTCCTTTTCAGGTCAGGTCTACCAAGCGGAGGGGCACAAAAAAAAAATTGTTTTTGTGCCCGGAACTCCGCTTTAAGTCCCAAGGACACAACGGTGGCTTCACTGGTGGAAGCAAATGCAATATTTCCCGGATGAAGGCTGCAACCAACGAATGGGAAGCAATCAGTTCCTGGAAAAAAAAAAAACGATAGAGCTGAAATCTGCCCTTTAATCATGTTCAGGGCAAATTTCGTGTCTACCTCTGCTTGCAGGAAGGAGAGAATTCTCCTGATAATATATGATAATTTACACCAGGCAATGTAGGATTTCCAGACCCTGTAATAAATATTTCTAGAGACTGACTTCCTGGCGTTGGGGGGTTAGATCTTAGAGGTGGTATGAGTAGGTGTTGCCTCCGTCCCTATATCTTGAAAAAAAGAGGGGGTTTTTTGGTGTCTCAGGCCAAGGGGATGGGACTTTATGGGCAAGTAGGTATCAATTAAACAAGGTAAAAATTATATCTCAATTTATTACCAATATTACATAAGTAAATAAATATCATCTCAATTGTGAGTATTGGTGTTGGGTATAGGCCCAATGTGAAAAAGATAAAGAAAGGAGGGATTCTAGATGAATCCGTGACATATGTGATAATTGTGACAGTTATGGATCTTGTCTCTGTGTATCCCGTCTGTAGCTCAGGGATAGGTGGTTCACAGAGCGTTTCGGCTGTATTACCCTTTATCAAAGTTTTCTGTCACCCAGCTGTAATATATAATCAATAATATTTAATATTTCCGTTGATTTGGAAATATGCGTATAATTAATATACAAAAAATAATAAATACATACTTGTATTTAAAATCTTGTTTCTGCAAACCAAAAATTCCCTCTGTCTCCTCTAGACCTGCAGCAAGGAGCCGTAAGGTACCATGGTCTGGAAGGATATATTGTTTATTATAATATCATGTCTTATAAGGATATAGGATCATATACTGCCATTGTTGGCTACTCACATGCAGATTTGGAGGTGTTCCTATGTGGGTATTGGATTACTTCTCCAGTAGTGTCCTGGATAGTTCTAAAAAGGGTATATATGTATATATAAATGACATTATATCTCTCAAGATAGGTAATCTATATGGATGTCCAAGCCCAAATAAAAAAACTTACATTTGCAGAGTTTGTAATGGAAATTAATTGGAGGGAGGGAAGGTGTCTCTCCTAATGCCGCAGTCCAAGGTGAAATGCTGCCGCCAGTAAGCCGTTCTGAAAAGGGTTATGTCCATGAGGTGTTTTTCACAATTGTAAGTTGGTGGGTAAAAATATTTTATTTGTGACTTTCAAGGAAGGAGAATATTCGTCCAGATTTACATTTTTTTAAGGGGAGTATGGTAGAAGAAGAGGGGAGGTAAGATCTTTCACCGCCGCTGGTCCACGTCCGTCCTATTCCCTCCTTCAGAGGGAAGTGAGAGTAGACGCCGGCTCCCCGGCCTTATAAAGCCGTTCGCGCATGCGCATAGAGCGCTGCACGTAATCGGCTTCTTCCGTCAGTGACTCAGGCACATTGTACTGCGCAGGCGCCTGGGTGATGCGCGCACAGTACGAGCCGGTCCTGATAGTTCGGCCGCCGACACGGGATATGTGAGATCTGGAAAGTAACCCAGCCGTGGCCGGCGGGTGTGGGGGAAAGATCTTAAATCCCTTTCCGTCTCAATGATAGCCCCTGTCCCAGGGAGGGGGCAGGGGCTTTCCGTGCCGGGTGCAGGATGGAGGGGAGCAGAGTGGTTTGCTTGTGAAACAAGATATACATCTTCATAATGGTATATAAAGCAGTTCTACATGAATAGAAGGAAAACAATAAGTAAATAATGGTTCTATATACATAACATTCTTGTAGCTCGTTTTAACAGCAGTAACAATATATAGATGGATGCCCAGGAGGGTATCCCCAAGGGAGACGTTAAGGGAATATCCACAGGTCTGGTATATCAAAAGAGGGGGGGGGGGAGGATCAAAGCAGGAATTCAAAAAAATGACATTAGGTATAATCTCAAAATTCCTTGTATTCCATTTGATACTAGTCTGTTTTGCCAGATGCAAAACCCTCCAGAAATGGTTTGAAACTCTCTGTTTCATTAAGCCCTGGGTATTTGGTAGCATTTAGATGTCTGATCCATCGCATCTCCATTTGTAAAAGTTTCTTATTCCAATCGCCCCCCCCCCCCCCCCCCGTTGCGGTATGTGCATTCTCTCTAGGGCGATGAATGTTACTTTGGGCATTTTGTTGTTATGCGTATTTTTGACATGTCTGCCAAGCGGGAGGTGGAAATTGCATATTTCCATGCTTTGGATATGCTTATTAATTCTCTTGCCCATTTCCTGTTTGGTCTTGCCAACATAAAATGACCCACATTCGCACCTCATAAGGTAAACGACTCCACTCGTCCTACAATTAACATAGTGACGTGGTCTAAAATGTTCGCCATTTGGGAGGATGGTATCTGTGCATTTTTTTATGACACTGCACTGTGCACAAGTGCCACAAGGGTACGTACCTTTATCCTTACATGGATCCTTCCTTTTTTCCTTAAATTCGCTATGTGTTAGGTTTTGTTTGAGGGAGCCGGCCTTTTTATAGGTGATTAGTGGGCCGTCTGGTATAAATGGTTTCACCACAGGGTCTTCACTTAGTATGGTCCAATGTTTATGGAGGATTTCTTTTATTTTGTAATGTTCATTTGTAAATCGTAAGATGATACGACTTTTTTCTCCTTGTTCTTTTATTTCATCCACTTTTTTGGTTTGAAAAAGGAGTTCATTCCTTTGTCGTTTTTTGACTTTATTGAATGCTTTCCTGAGGGTGCTTCTGGTGTACCCTCTTTCCAGTAGTCTCCCCGTGAGGAGATCGGCCTCTTTTTGGAAATCATCCTCATCTGTGCAATTTCTCTTCAGTCTTAGAAATTGGCTATATGGTATAGCTCTCTTCAATGATGTTGGGTGGAAACTAGTGGCATGCAAAATTTAATTTCCCGCTGTTTCCTTGCGGTAAAGAGTGGTTTTGAATGTTCCATTATCTTCTTTTAAAATCCAGGTGTCTAAGAACGCAATCTTACTCTTATCGTAGTTGAGTGTAAAATACATGTTGTAGGTATTGTTGTTCATTACTTTCAAGCACTCCCTAATTAAATTTTCCGGGCCTGTCCAGATGATGAAAATATCATCCAGAAAGCGCTGCCATAATAATATATGGTCTACAAAGATACTGTTTTTTTCCTCAGCTAAAAATTCAGATTCCCAAGCTCCTAAATAGATATTCGCATATGATGGTGCGCAACTCGTACCCATCGCCACACCGCACGTTTGTAAATAATAGGTACCATTGAATGTGAAGACATTGTGGTTCAATATATATTCCAACATCATTACGATGAATTTGTTAAAGTTGTGGTCCCATTCACTCTGTTGTTTGAGAGTTTCTCTTATTATCTCAATGCCTTTTTTATGGGGAATGTTATTGTAAAGGGCTTCGACATCAATGGTAATCAAGAAAGCATCTTCCGGTATTGTTAGATCATCAAGTATCTGGAGTAGGTGGACTGTGTCTTTTATATGTGATGGGAGTTTGGTCACATGTGGTCTCAAGTATGCATCGATAATTTTACTTGTTGTCTCAGTAAGGTTACCATTCCCGGATACAATTGGTCTCCCTGGTGGGTTGTCCTTGTTCTTGTGTATCTTCGGAAATGCGTATAAAGTGGGGGTTCTGGGGTGTTTAGTCCTCATGTATGTTCATAGGGATTCTGTAATTGTACCCTCATTTAAGGCTCTGTCCATTTTTCTGTAAAAATCTTCTTTGAAGGTCTCCAACATGACAGGTAATATTTCCTTATAACATTTTTTGTTGTTCAAAATATTTAGACACATCATTTTATATTGGTCATTATCCATCAAGACAACATTGCCCCCTTTATCAGAGGGCTTAATTGTGATGTTCTCATTATCCTGGAGTTCCTTCAGGGCCTTCTTTTGGTGTTTTGTTAAATTCTGTGTAATCCCCTGATCCTTTAATTGGTTAATTTCCTTAGTGGTCTCCCGCACAAAGAGGGCAATAGCCGGGTTTGTATTTAGAGGTGGAAAGGCGCTTGATTTTTTCTTAAATCTTTTAAGGGATATTCCCCTCGGGGGGTCTATTTCCTGTTCCTCCTCCTCACTGTCTATTGTGGTATCGTCGTCAGTCCAATCTTCCAGACCACCTTCCTCCAATAATAAATTTAGATCCCTGATAGCTCTGAATTCAGCTGCTGTAAATTTTGTCTGTGGTTCTTCTGTTTGTTTCTTGCTGTACGTAACTCTTAAGAGTAATTTCCGGGCGAAAAGATTGATGTCCTTTATAGTTTCAAACTTATCTGTGGTTCTATTTGGGCAAAAAGAGAGCCCTAATTTTAGAACCTCAGTTTGCTCCATAGTAAGTGTATGTTGAGAGAGGTTTATAATGGTATGTTCCCTTACTTCATCCATTATGTGGGGTTGGTTTTCTTCTTCTGGGTTTTCCCTAAAAAAGGCTTGTGAGATTTTGGGTCATTATCTTTATTACCTCTTGGTCTTAAAAATATTTTGTGGTGTTTAACTGGGACTGTCCCATCTTCTGTGTTGGGTGTATCCGCTTCCCTGGAGTCAGTTTCTCCCAAATTTTGTGGGGGTACCTCTCTGTCCTTCAGGTCGGACTGTGGGTCCTGCTGGGGTTGTTCTGCACCTTGTCGTCTTCTTGGATGTTCTGTTCCCGATGCATAGGATGATGAATCGGATGAGTAGTAAGGTCCTGTACTGCGATTGGTTTTATTTCTCCTCTGTTGTCTATTGTTTGACCATTTATATGCGCGATTTTGGGAAAATGCGTTCTTTTCCCTCCAGTATTTTCTTTCCTTTTTCTAATATTTCTCGGCTGTATTCTTCCAGGTGTTCTGTAAGGTTCTTCTCCTGTTCACTATATAACAATATCTTTTTTAGGGGGGTTAATTGGTCATAAATAGTTTTAATATCTTCATCCAGGTTTTTCATCTGCCTGGTGTATTCCTCCTGTAATAGTATCATCAATTTTTTTGAACATTCATTCAAGATTTCTTCCCATTCTTTTTTCATATTAATGGTGATATTGCATTTCCAAAAAGAGGCCGATCTCCTCACGGGGAGACTACTGGTACACCAGAAGCACCCTCAGGAAAGCATTCAATAAAGTCAAAAAACGACAAAGGAATGAACTCCTTTTTCAAACCAAAAAAGTGGATGAAATAAAAGAACAAGGAGAAAAAGGTCGTATCATCTTACGATTTACAAATGAACATTACAAAATAAAAGAAATCCTCCATAAACATTGGACCATACTAAGTGAAGACCCTGTGGTGAAACCATTTATACCAGACGGCCCACTAATCACCTATAAAAAGGCTGGCTCCCTCAAACAAAACCTAACACATAGCGAATTTAAGGAAAAAAGGAAGGATCCGTGTAAGGATAAAGGTACGTACCCTTGTGGCACTTGTGCACAGTGCAGTGTCATAAAAAAATGCACGGATACCATCCTCCCAAATGGCGAACATTTTAGACCACGTCACTATGTTAATTGTAGGATGAGAGGAGTCGTTTACCTTATGAGGTGCAAATGTGGGTCATTTTATGTTGGCAAGACCAAACAGGAAATGGGCAAGAGAATTAATAAGCATATCCAAAGCATGGAAATATGCAATTTCCACCTCCCGCTTGGCAGACATGTCAAAAATACGCATAACAACAAAATGCCCAAAGTAACATTCATCGCCCTAGAGAGAATGCACATACCGCAACGGGGGGGCGATTGGAATAAGAAACTTTTACAAATGGAGATGCAATGGATCAGACGTCTAAATGCTACCAAATACCCAGGGCTTAATGAAACAGAGAGTTTCAGACCATTTCTGGAGGGTTTTGCATCTGGCAAAACAGACTAGTATCATAAGGAATACAAGGAATTTTAAGATTATACCTAATGTAATTTTTTTGAATTCCTGCTTTGATCCCCCCCCCCTCTTTTGATATGCCAGACCTGTGGATATTCCCTTAACGTCTCCCTTGGGGATACCCTCCTGGGCATCCATCTATATATTGTTACTGCTGTTAAAACGAGCTACAAGAATGTTATGTATATAGAACCATTATTTACTTATTGTTTTCCTTCTATTCATGTAGAACTGCTTTATATACCATTATGAAGATGTATATCTTGTTTCACAAGCAAACCACTCTGCTCCCCTCCATCCTGCACCCGGCACGGAAAGCCCCTGCCCCCTCCCTGGGACAGGGGCTATCATTGAGACAGAAAGGGATTTAAAATCTTTCCCCCACACCCGCCGGCCACGGCTGGGTTACTTTCCAGATCTCACATATCCCGTGTCGGCGGCCGAACTGTCAGGACCGGCTCGTACTGCGCGCGCATCACCCAGGCGCCTGCGCAGTACAATGTGCCTGAGTCACTGACGGAAGAAGCCGATTATGTGCAGCGCTCTATGCGCATGCGCGAACGGCTTTATAAGGCCGGGGAGCCGGCGTCTACTCTCACTTCCCTCTGAAGGAGGGAATAGGATGGACGTGGACCAGCGGCGGTGAAGGATCTTACCTCCCCTCTTCTTCTACCATACTCCCCTTAAAAAAATGTAAATCTGGACGAATATTCTCCTTCCTTGAAAGTCACAAATAAAATATTTTTACCCACCAACTTACAATTGTGAAAAACACCTCATGGACATAACCCTTTTCAGAACGGCTTACTGGCGGCAGCATTTCACCTTGGACTGCGGCATTAGGAGAGACACCTTCCCTCCCTCCAATTCATTTCCATTACAAACTCTGCAAATGTAAGTTTTTTTATTTGGGCTTGGACATCCATATAGATTACCTATCTTGAGAGATATAATGTCATTTATATATACATATATACCCTTTTTAGAACTATCCAGGACACTACTGGAGAAGTAATCCAATACCCACATAGGAACACCTCCAAATCTGGATGTGAGTAGCCAACAATGGCAGTATATGATCCTATATCCTTATAAGACATGATATTATAATAAACAATATATCCTTCCAGACCATGGTACCTTACGGCTCCTTGCTGCAGGTCTAGAGGAGACAGAGGGAATTTTTGGTTTGCAGAAACAAGATTTTAAATACAAGTATGTATTTATTATTTTTTGTATATTAATTATACGCATATTTCCAAATCAACGGAAATATTAAATATTATTGATTATATATTACAGCTGGGTGACAGAAAACTTTGATAAAGGCTAATACAGCCGAAACGCATCAGAAATTATGGATGAAACTCTGTGAACCACCTATCCCTGAGCTACAGACGGGATACACAGAGACAAGATCCATAACTGTCACAATTATCACATATGTCACGGATTCATCTAGAATCCCTCCTTTCTTTATCTTTTTCACATTGGGCCTATACCCAACACCAATACTCACAATTGAGATGATATTTATTTACTTATGTAATATTGGTAATAAATTGAGATATCATTTTTACCTTGTTTAATTGATACCTACTTGCCCATAAAGTCCCATCCCCTTGGCCTGAGACACCAAAAAACCCCTCCGACTTCCTGGCGTTTATCAGTGTATGAACTATGGGGCCAGACACCCTGCTCTTCCAAGATTAAGGCTTCAATAGCCAAGCTGTCAAATTTAGAGACTGTACAGCAGGGTGGAATATCGGACCTTGAGAGAGCAAGTCCGGACGCAGTGGAAGAACCCAAGGCCTCGTCACTGCCAACCTCTGGATTTGTGCATACCAAATCCTCCTCTGCCAAGCCGGAGTTACCAGAATTACTGGTTTCCCCTCCAGCTGGATCCAGTGCAACAAACGCGATATCAGCTGTACCAGAGTAAAGGCATAGATCAGGGAATACTCCTCCCAAGGAGTCACCATAGCATCCACTCTGATTGTGAGTGGATCCCTGGTCCTGGACACAAATCTCTCCAACTTGTTGTTGAACCTGGATGCCAACAGATCTACGTCTGGGACCCCCCAGCGTAGGCAGGTCAATTGAAAAATCTCGGGATGTTAAGACCATTTCCCTGGAAACATCTGTTGACGGCTCAAGAAATTTGCCTGCCAGTTCTCTATTCCTGGAATGAACACTGCTGTCAGGCATGGCACAAACTTCTCTACCCAGGACAGGATTATATCCACCTCTTTCTGGGCTGATCGACTCCTTGTTCCACCTTGATGGTTGGCATAAGCCACGGCCATGGCATTGTCGGATTGCACTTTGACAGGGTGACCTCAAAGTCTGGGAGTTCAGAATTTCAGAGCCCAAATTACCAGAACATTGATGGGGAGACGACTCTCTACCCAAGACCATTTCCCCTGGACAGTAGCTTCCTCCAGAACTGCTCCCCAGCCGGAGAAAGAAATGGCTGCATCCACAGTGGGAATTTTCCATCTCTTAGAAAACTTATCCTCCATGGGATACAACAATGTAAAGCTTTGGGGAAGCAGCTTCTACTACCCCCTTCTGAAGGCCAGCCCTATATAGTAGACTTATATCTCCTTTTACAAGGGCATTTATATGGACTATTTAATGTACATATATACAATTTGTAGCCTTACCTATAGACTTCCATGTATTAGCGCCTTACTATTTATGTTTATTAGTCAAGAGGCAATGCCTCCAAACCATCCATCAAACAGCCACTAGAAAGTGATCAATTGCGGAACTGAGAACGAACCATAACACCATAGGCTCAAACATTGAACCAGAAGAGGAAATATTATAAGGGAGACCTCTGCTAAGTGTATGGAGATCCCTGTCCTTGCCACTGAAGATTGATACAACGTTGCAAATATGGAACGCCATTGTTTACCCTACTTAGGTGATCTGTGAAAGGTTTCAGTCCGGTAAACTTGTCAAACAATAGAGTTTCATCTCGACAATATAGTATCAATTCTGTATAAAACTAAACCTATTTTACCCTCTAGCACCCATCAGATCAGCCCCCCTTTTATTCTCAAGCCTTGTGTCTCTTCAAACCTCAGATCAGACTCTCTTACCTCTATCAGCTTCCTCAGGTCTGAACTGGCTCTACCAGTGCCCGTTCAGACCTCAGATCAGCCCTCCATACCTCTTTCTGCCCCCACCTCCCTCCCCTCCACCCCCCTCATTCACCTTTTCCAGCCTCCAATAATTTTATTCCTAGCAACAAAAAAGCTAAAGGAGAGTGATTGTGTAGCTTATACAAAATTGCCCAGTGTAACATGCTGACACAATTACAGGTGTCCATGTTGCAGGTTTTTTGGCCTCACCTTCTGAACCAATGACCACTTTAAAATTGTATTTGTGCTATCACTTTCTGTACTAGAGACAAGGCTGGGCATAAGGGTAGGCAGAAGAGGCAGCCGCCTTGTGCGTTTCAACAGGGGGAGGGTGCAAAAAGATCAGTAGCTGCAAAGTATGCTTAAATATTACATATACTTTCAAGTGTATTTTAATTTTTGAAGTTGAATTTGAGAAGGCACCGACAAATGTTTGTTATGTGTTCCCATTTACACAGCATACCTAAAAATAATTTTTAAAAATATTTGTTCCCTTTCCTGATCTTTCTTTGGAGTAAGTTTATACATATGACTTGAAAGGTAGCTTGTATTCTTTGGAATAGTGTGCAATTAGGGGACAGACAGACATTTTTCTATTAAAAATGGAGAAACGTATAATATACCGCCCAGATCTTTAACCCGTTTGTTAGGACAGACAGTATGCATAGTTTACAGCTGATAGTGAGACCAGCCAGCACAGTACAGAGAAGGTTAATTATGCAAAGCATATTTTCTCCAGCCCCTTCCTATAAAGTAAGACTAAAACTTCCTCTCAGTCTGTTTGTTTGGTTTGATTGCTCGGTTCTCAGTCTTAGAGCTGGTGCGGGACAGATGCAGCATCGGACTGATGCTGCATCCACCTAGGTAAATAGGATTCTGCAAGAAAAAATATCCCCTACTTCTCTTTTAAGTAAAGTGTATTAACAAATGGCAACTACCCCAACCTATAACTGGCCTTAACAGCAAGCAGCACATGGAAGGGCGATGCATGGCAAACAAAAACAAAGAAAAATTCACAGCTCAACTTACTAGCCAGCCTGCAAATAACCAAATTATCCTAACAGTTCACGTTAAAAACAGGGGTTAATTTGTATAGTATAGTGTATGGTGAGCTTTACAGACTTCCCAGGACACGCTTCTCCTGTTTTCAATACTACATCTCTGCTCCACATAGGCTGTTATCGCTCGGCTCCTGCACACTCTGCCAAATGAACAATCTATGCAAGAAGAAGGTAATTCTGACCCTACAATCTGAATGTTGCAGAATGTTGCAGCTGAAATTGAGACTCATCAGACAAGGTAACATTTTTGCAATCTTCTTTTGTCCAGTATTGGTGAGCCTCTGCCAAATGAAGCCTCGGTTTCCTGTTCTTAGCTGACAGGAGTGGCACCTGGCGTGGTCTTCTGCTCCTGTAGCCCATTTGCTTCAAGGTTAGATTTGATGTGGGTTCAGAGATGGTATCCTTCATACCTTGGTTGTAATGAGTAGTTATTTGAGTTACTTTTGCATTTCTATCATCTTGAACTAGTCTGCCCATTGTCCTTTGACATCAGTAAAGCATTTTCATCCACACAACTGCCACTTACTGGATAATTTCCCTTTTTTGAACCATTCTCTGTAAACCCTAGAGAGGGTTATGCGTGAAAATCCCAGTAGATTAGCAGTTTTTGAAATACTTAGACCAGCACGTCTGGCACCAACAACCGTGCCAGGTTCAAAGTCACTTAAGGTGATACTATATTCTCATTTTGTTTCCGTTAAAAATAACAAACATGTTATACTCACCTGCTCTGTGCAGTAGTTTTGCACAGAGCAGCACAGATACTTCTCTTCTTGGGTCCCTCTTCGGTGCTCCTGACCCCTCCCTTCAGTTGCGTGCCCCCACAGCAAGCAGCTTGCTATGGGGGCACCCAAGCTGAGCCACAGCTCCTTGTGTCTATTCAAACACAGTCGCGGCCCAGCCCTGCCGCCTTTCTTTCCTAATTGGCTCACTGACTTTGATTGACATCAGCAGGAGCCAATGGTGACGGGCTGCTGTCTCAGCCAATGAGGCTTAGGGGGGAGGGGAGTCCCGGACTGCAACATCGCTGGATCTAGATAGACCTCAGGTAAGTATTGGGGAGGCTGCTGCACACAGAAGGTTTTTTTATGAATGCATAAAATGCATTCAGATAAAAAACCCTCTGCCTTTACAACCACTTTAAATCCCCTTTTTTCCCCTTTCTGAAGCTCGGTTTGAACTCCAGAAAGTCATCTTCACCACGTCTAGATGCCTAAATGCATTGAGTTGCTGCCGTGTTGTTGGCTGATTAGCAATTTGTGTTACCAAGCAATTAAACGGGTGTCACAGATTAAGTGGCCGGTGGGTGTATATTGGTACATAGGGGAGCTGGAATTTAGAAAACAAAAAGAGGTGAACATAGTCTTTAATATCACTTTAACACGAAGCAGAGCAGCTGCTCAGCATGGGATCTGGAAGACGGCGAAGAATGCTACCAGGAGGATCGTAGAGATTTGGCACATGTTTATAATGTAACATTGCAAAAGGAATACAGCTTTAGCAGTCTGAACGTAAAAGACAACAGGTACTGACAGTGCTCAGGAGCTAATAAAAGCTGGTGCTGGAGAATGAAAGCAATGATCCATAGGCAATGTTCAATAAAAGTGCTGTCATTTTATTTATAACATTGAAAGGATGTATATTGAAGTTGACACAAGAAAAGGTTACCACACTGGCACTGGATGTGACAAAGGCACTGGTGGATAAATGGGTTCTGGATAGGGTGAGCCAGGAAGAGACACCAAACCGTGGATGGAAGGATGACACTAGCAGCAGGGGAATCCAAGCCGGACATCGCCGGCCCGACTGGATGCAGTCACTGGGGCGCCTGGGCGGAAGCACGGTACCAGGAAGAGGAGAAGCCTCTTTGACCAGCGTGGAATGCATGCGTCCCTGTTGCTGTGACTACGCGTTTAGGGCGCATGCGCTTTTTCAAGGAAGCGCGTAGTCATGTTAACAGAAATGCATGCATTTCACGCTGGTCAGAGGAGCTTCCCCTCTTCCAAGTACCATGCTTCCGCCCAGGCGCCTCAGTGATGGCATCCAGTCACCCTAGTGAGGTCCGGATTGGATTCCCTGCAGCTAGTGTCATCCTTCCAGCCACGGTGTTTGGCATTTCTTCACGGCTCACCCTATCCATTTCTTCACGGCTCACCCTATTTAAAAGGAATATACATCCTTTTAAATGTTATAAATAAAATGATAGCACTTTTATTGAACATTGCCTATGGATCATTGCTTCGATTCTCCAGCACCGGCTTTTATTATTCTCCCGAGCGCTGTCAGTATCTGTTGTCTTCATCCTTTCAGCATTTAATCCCATGCCACTGGTCAGCAGCACAGTCGAGCTGAGATTATAACTTTGCACTTTTGTTGCATATATACTCCTAAGCAGGGGATTTTTTTCTTAGCGAATAGGTACAGAAACTCCCCCCTTCTGAGCCACCTATTGTGGTGTAAAAGGTAGTAAAATATATATGTATCTAGCAACCCCCAGCAACAGTAGATCCACCCAGCAACAATAGATTGTCACGTACCTGGTCCTTAAGCCGAAATGCTGAGAGGGCTTTCCTTACGGCTGAGTGCTCAGTGTCCCTGAAGGTGGAAACAGGGACTACAAAGCCCAGAGAAGTAGGGATTTCTGGCTGTGCCACAGATGAGAGATGCAGGTGTGGAGATCTCTCCATAGGAGAATACCAGATGAGGTGAGCAGTAGGACCCAGTGGAGCTGATGATGGTGCAGACTGCACACAGCAGGAAACAGGTTGCAGTGGAAGGGGCAGTAAGCTGGCTACAGCAAGTTGGTATTGCATACTGGAGCTACAGGTACAGTATCTTACAAACATGAGTACACCCCTCACATTTTTGTAAATATTTTATTATATCTTTTTATGTGACAACACTGAAGAAATGACACTTTGCTACAATGTAAGTACAAGTAGTGAGTGTACAGCTTGTATAACAGTGTATATTTGTTGTCCCCTCAAAATAACTCAACTTACAGCCATTAATGCCTAAACCACTAGCAACAAAAGTGAGTACACCCCTAAGTGTAATGTCCAAATTGGGCCCAAAGTGTCAATATTTTGTGTGGCCACCATTATTTTCCTGCACTGCCTTAACCCTCTTGGGCATGGAGTTCACCAGAGCTTCACAGGTTGCCACTGGAATCCTCTTCCACTCCTCCATGATGACATCACGAGCTGGTGGATGTTAGAGACCTTGCGCTCCTCCGCCTTCTGTTTGAGGATGCTCAATAGGATTTAGGTCTGTAGACATGCTTGGCCAGTCCATCACCTTTACCCTCAGTTTCTTTAGCAAGCCTTCCTCCTCTCACCTTGTTCTCCCTGTTTCCCTACAGGTGGCGGAAGGGAAGGTTCGGCTCCTGGCGATCATTGATTCTGGGGCGTGCAGCTGTTTCTTGGACTTTGCTTTGGCTAAAAGACTAGGTATCTCTTTGCAGCCTAGGAAACAAAGATTTGAGGTCCACTTAGCCGATGGTTCCCTGCCCAGCTCCGGTCCAGTTACCCGGGAGACCTGTCCTATTCTAACTACATCGGACTCTGGCCATCAAGAGTTTGTTCGTTTCAATGTAATATCTTCAGCCATGTTCCCCATCATCCTAGGACTCCCTTGGCTGCAGGCCCACAACCATCAGATTAATTGGGTCAAGAAGGAGATCCTCTTCACTTTTGAGTACTGCCAGAATCACTGCCTCCCTCCCGGGCCTCATAGTTCTTCTACCTGCTTGGCCGTTCAACCAGTACCCGACACCCTTTCCAGCATCCCTGCAGCCTATCGGGAGTTCATGGACGTTTTTGATAAAAAGAAAGCCGAGGTCCTTCCCCCTCACCACTCCTACGATTGTCCCATTGAATTACTCCCTGGAGCTGAGATCCCGTTTGGGAGGATATTCCTTTTATCCGAGAACCAACTTGAAGTCCTCAGAGTCTATATCAATGAGAACTTTGAGAAGGGGTTCATCCGTCCCTCCTCCTCTCCTGCTGGGGTTGGCATATTCTTTGTGGAGAAAAAAGATGGCCCTTTAAGACCCTGTGTGGACTACCGAGAACTCAACAAGGTTACCGTTAAGAACCAGTACCCTCTTCCCCTTATTCCTGAACTTGTTCAGTGCTTCCGATTTGCCCGGATTTTCACCAAACTTGATCTTTGAGGAGCCTATAACCTAGTCCGTATCCGAGAGGGGGATGAGTGGAAGACAGAACTCGATTTGGCCACTTCGAGTACTTGGTGCAACGCTCCAGCGACTTTTCAACATCTCGTGAACGACATCTTCCGAGAATTCCTGGACAACTTTCTGATTGTTTATCTAGATGACATCCTCATCTTTTCTGCCACCCTGGAGCTCCATTGGGCTCACGTTAAAAGAGTGCTTGCCACCCTGAAGAAGTATGGACTCTATGTAAAGGCAGAAAAGTGCCACTTTGAGAAGGATTCCTTTCAGTTTTTAGGACTGGTTATCTCCACCAATGGAATCTCCATGGATCCTCAGAAAGTAAAATCTATTTTAGATTGGCCAGCCCCTTCCGACAAAAAAGGTGTCCAACGGTTTGTAGGCTTTGCCAATTTTTACAGAAGGTTCATGAAAGGTTTCTCCACGATCATCTCACCCATCACCCAGCTGACCCGCCAGCATGTTCGATTCCGCTGGTCACCGGAGGCCCAAGCAGCATTTGACTAACTAAAAAGACTATCTTGGCATCTATCCTTCAGCACCTGGATCTGGCTCTGCCCTATATATTAGAAGTTGATGCTTCAGAAATTGCTACTGGGGCAATCCTGTCCCAACGTCAAGGCCCGAAGGCGCTCATTCACCCCGTGGCCTTTTCCTCCCGGAAAATGACTCCTCCAGAGAAGAACTATGATGTAGGTGATCGTGAACTTTTGGCTATAAAATGTGCCTTAGAGGAGTGGAGATATCTGCTGGAAGGGGCCGCCCATCCCATCATGATTTTCACTGACCCCAGGAACTTAGGATACCTCAGAACAGCTAAACGTCTACGACCTTGACAAGCCCGGTGGGCTCTGTTCTTTTCAAGGTTCAACCTCCACATTACCTACAGGCCCGGGTCTAAGAATGGAAAAGCAGATGCTCTTTCTCTGATGTTTCCTGACAACCCAGAGATGGTTGAACCCAATAACATTCTCTCCGCTCAAAATTCTTTTTTGCTCATCCAGCCTGACCTGAAGACTGCGATTAAGGAGGCCTCTGCTCAAAGTACAGAACCGGTAACTCCCCCCCTTAAGCAGACAAGATGGATTCTTGTGGTATCAAGACAAAGTTTTTGTTCCCCCCTCAAGTAAGACTTCAGGTCTTAAAAAGCTTTCATGACCACAAGCTTGCCAGTCACTTCGGGGTACAGAAGACCCTCAAACTGGTCCAATGCCTCTTCTGGTGGCCCAGCCTGAATCAGGACTGCAAGGCTTATGTTAGTTCCTGTGTCACTTGCCAACATAGCAAGGGGTCCAAAACCAAGTCTTGGGGCCTACTGAGACCTCTACCTATTCCTGAACAACCCTGGAAGAAGCTCTCCATGGACTTCATCGTGGATCTTCTGCCCTCAGAAGGGTTCACCACTATTCTGGTGGTAGTTGACCGTCTTTCAAAGATGGCCCACTTTTTACCCATGATCGGTACACCCTCTGCTCTAGATACTGCCAACGTGTTCATTAGAGAGATACTTAGGTTACACGGGCTTCTGGACAATATTGTATCAGACAGAGGTGTACAATTCACATCTAGATTCTGGAGGGAGCTATGTAAATTCTTATCCATTGAAATATGTCTGTCATCGGCTTACCATCCACAGAGTAATGGGCAAACCGAAAGAACGAAACAAACAGAGTACAGAGTCCGTTCCCTGGAAGAGAGGAGCTACCTCCACCGCCGGTTTCAGTGTAAGGTGAAACCGAGTTTAAGGTCGAATCCATCTTGGATTGCTGGAAAAAGGGTAGACAGACTCAGTACTTAATTAAGTGGAATGGGTATCCCCCTGAAGATAATTCATGGGAACCCATGAGCAATATCCATGCCCCAAGGCTTATCCGAGAATTCCATAGAAGGTTTCCTGAAAGTTGGGCCAATCTGGGCATCCGGAGGCTGCCCCTTGGGGGGGAGCACTATCAGGGACACAGCTGTTCTGGCATTTCTGCCAGTACTAGTCATGGACGCTCCTGGCTCAATCGATACAGCCCTCTGCTGGCCTGTCAGGGAAATGGCCGTAGGAGAACTGGCAACATTACCAGTAATAGCAATGGTCGCTCCTGCCTCAATTGACACTGTCCTCTGCTGACCTATAAAAGGTGGCCATAGGAGCAGACTCATTGCTGGATTATCTCTCAGTTTCCTGTTTGGACTTCCTGTTGTGACCCAGCTTGTTTCTGAACCACCTGATCTCCTCCTGGTGTTTGACCCTAGGCTTGCCTCTCGGACTTTGATCTTGCTACTACCTGCCTGTTTTCCCAGTGTATGACCCCGGCTTGCCTAAGGACTCTGTTTCTGCCTGCTCACCTGTGTATGACCCCGGCTCGTCCCTGTTCTGCTACTTACCTTGCTCTTGGACTGATCAACGGTGTTTGACCCTCAGCCTGGCTTTTACTACTCCTCTAGTTGCCTGCCTTACCTAGAGTACCTGAAATCATCTGGAGCTCACCACAGGCAACCTTTGCTACTTGGGACGCTTCACCTCCTATACCACTTCCAGGGGTGACTCGCACTGAGCTGCAAGGGAAGCCCTCTCTGCACTTCGGCCTCCATCCAGATTGTGACAGCTGCACACACAACATTTCTTTTGGTGTCTTCTTCCTCATTCTGTGGGGGGAATGTTATAAGAAAAATGTTGCTTATGAAGTCGACTCTATCAGAGTGAATGCTTCCTGGGGCCAGTCCCTGCTGGTAAATTAGGGCAGTGGTATGTCTTCAATATATTTGAGGTAGGTGCTGGGTTGGTTTTCGGGTGACATTTGACAGCAGACATACGAATTAAACATGACCATATGAAAGAGATGAAATGCAACTTTTTTTTTATACCAGTAACGAGACTTTCAGGTTGATAAATATGGTTGTAGCATCTGGTCGTTTAAATCCACCCCCCCGTGAACTGATTATAATCGTGAACACATTCAGATCTATGACGGCCAAAGTGCCACAACATAAAACCATAAAAAGTGCTAGTGCTTCAGAAATGCAATAAAACTGTGCTAGTGCACTGGGTGCTCAACATTTAGTAACGTGCAGTTATATGAGAGGTGCTATACCCGTGGTACCCCACTAGGTAAGAACGCTTACCGCACACTTGATCGGCGTGGGTGCATACAGATGTATCGGGTGTCCTGGCTCCCACTTAGATTCACCTCAGGTACTGCAATTAGAAGGTAGCCTCCATTGCGTAGTATGCTAAATATACAATGGAAAAAGTGCTATAGCCACTCACAGTTGGGAAGTTCACTATCAGCATGCAGGGTCCGCCAGTTGTGGCACTTTGACCATCATAGGTCCACAAGCAAATAAACGCACTGTGCACTCTTCATGATATTATGGTTTGGAATTTTATACTATTATGCTCACTTTTGAACGCACAGTACACCGTTTTTTTTCCATTTTAATTGTGGTAGCGCCGGTACCAACAACTCTTGCACATTATTACTCACACACTACCTCAGAGGTAGGTTGGTGGCAGCTTACACCACCATCTCCTAAGAATTTTATTTATATGTACTGAAAACTCCATAGCGCTGGTAAAACTCCACACCCCCTATATGGTGTAGTAATTGTCCACATATATATGATAGCCTTTTTTGAACTGGGGGTATGCCAGGTCCCAGACAATTTTCCCACTGGTTCCGATATATATTGGGTATTCAGGGGGCTGGAGCTGGGAGTCTTTACCTTCATACAGGCAGAAGGCATGTACATATCCAGTGGCTCTATCGCATTGCTTATTCAGTTTCAACCCGTAACTGACTCTCTTACTGGGAATATACTGTTTGAAGAGCAGACGGCCAGTAAAGTGGATAAGGGATTCGTCCTCACAACTATTTTGGTCTGGGGCATACACTTCAGCAAATCGCTTTGAAAAATAATTTATTAGGGGGCGTATTTTATACAATTTATGGTGGTTGGGATGATCTCGGAAAGGGCATTGTGAGTTGTCATTAAAATTTAGGAAACGCATAATGATATCATAGCATATCCTGGACATGACAGCAGAATAAATGTGGTGGATAGGGTGGGTGGACCAGTAAGCATGCACTTCGTTTTTCTTTGTAAGCCCCATATTAAATGTAAGGCCCAAAAATAATTTGAGTTTGTCTAGTGTGAGACGTCACCAATGGAACATACGGCTTAGGACAAATTGGGGTTGGAGGCAATAATTTGTTCTGCAAAAAGATGTGTTTGGTCCAACATATACTGTAGCACATCTTGTGGGAAAAACAAATAACAATAATCTAATAGCGAAAAATTTGTAGCATTGGGCTGCACACCTGGCTATGCATTGAAAGGGGGGGTTATAGTTGACCTTGAGCTGGCAGGTAACCATAGTGGGTTTGCCAGGGCATTGGGAAGGTAGGTTTGGGCCTGGATTCTTTGGATTTGGGTTGTTAGTCCAGTGCTGGTACTGAGCTCCTCTTCCTGGGGTCTAGCTCTGTTTGCTGGTGCCGTTGGGGTGTATGGAGCTGCTGGTGTTAGGCAGGTATTCTGATCTTGTTGTTCTCCTTATTCTTTTAGGAGGGACTGTTTCCTCCTCTGATTCAGTCTTTGATCCACAACTCTCTACTGGCTCGAATTCCAAACTAGAATCGGATGATGAGAGCTCCCCGCTGCTCTCATCATCCGACATAGTAAGTGTTAGCTCATATCTCGTCAGGAGGCAATAAAAAGATGATATACGGCCATTCAGTGGCTAACCCCCCCTAGATAGTGAATTTCCCCTCATCCGGCCGGGAGTAATGACGACACATAGCACTCAAACTTAGTGCAGACACAACTGATTTTATTGCAAGTTTCGCTCATATTTAAGGCACGTTTTGAGCGGGAAAGACTGCTCCAAACTGGTTTACAATTTACCGGTCAATTTGACAATAGAACATGTCTCACACAAACAGTACATGAAAGGCTTTAATTTCTCTATGCATCTGTGTAAATATGAGGTGTTCTTGTATCTGAATCTGTGTTTTGTGGAGAGTCGGTCCGTCTGTATTCAGTTGTCATGTGTTAATGCAAGCAATTGTCAAATGTGTTTAGGTGGTGTCAGTAATTTCCATGCGCAGACTTAACTTTGTCAAGTGTCCAAATGAATGAATGAACAGATGTTTGACATGTAAACTCCTATCAATGTCTTGTCGTCTAAATGCAAAACACAGCTGTCTGATGTCCCGGGCCGTATGAATGAGTGTCAGTCTGGATCGTTACCATGCAAATGCAAGGGCCCATATTTCATCATAGAATGGGCATAAGCTGAAATATATATGAAATGTAATAAGGCATGTTAATACAATCTTTCAGTAAGCATTGCATATGCCTCCTCAGATGTAAAAAAATCTATTGGACATGATGGCGGTACTGATGGCCTGTTGGACAGGTCACTGATGGGGGTACTGATGGCCTGTTGGACAGGTCACTGATGGGGGTACTGATGGCCTGTGTGACAGGTCACTGATGGGGGTACTGATGGCCTGTGTGACAGGTCACTGATGGCAGTACTGGTGGAGGTACTGGTGGCGGGCCTGTGTGACAGGTCACTGATGGCGGTACTGGTGGTGGGCCTGTATGACAGGTCACTGATGGCAGAACTGATGGTGGGCCTGTGTGACAGGTCACTGATGGCAGGCCTGTGAGACAGGTCACTGATGGCAGTACAGATGGCGGTACTGAAGACCTGTGTGACAGGTCACTGCAGGGCCATCTTACCGAATGGGCACACTGGGCAGTTGCCCAGGGGCACCACTTGCCCGGGGGGCCCTACCTGTCCAGCGACCCAGCCCCAGCCAAGCATTAGTCCCAATTCCCGTGTGCATCCCCCCCGCCAAACTTAGCAGGTGGCAAGTGCCTGTCGGCCCCGCGCTGCTGTCAGGCCACTTAGGCCATGGAGGGGGAGCCCACACCTGCAGGAATGCCTTTCCACCTCCACTGGAACAGGCACACACAGGACAGTTGAGTCTGACTCCCATCTGTGTGTGTGTTCATTGGACCCAGCCACCAACTTGGAAGCTGTCATTAGCCTTGCACTGCTGTACCAATAAATATCGCCTTATCGATAATTTGCATTTTTATTCTCGTGGGTGACTGTGTAGGCAGAGTCCCAGTGCACTGCACTGCCCAGGGCCCTTTTAATGCTCTTAAGATGGCACTGGGTCACTGATGGTGGTACAGATGGCAGTACATAAGGCCTGTGTGGCAGGTCACTGATGGCGGTACTGATAGCAGTACTGAAGGTCTGTGTGACGGGTCACTGATGAAGGGCCTGTATGACAGATCCAGATAGACTGTGTGACAGATGGCCTGTTTGACAGATGGGCTGTGTGACAGATTCAGATGAGCTGTGACAGATCCAGATGTGATTTGTGATAGATCCAGGTGTACTGTGACAGATCCAAATGGGCTGTATGACAGATCCCTGGTGACAGGTTCTGTCATGTTACATGAAGCTGTTTTATTATAATGTACTTTTTCTTTAATGCTCATATTAAGATTGTCATTTGTGCCACTCCATAGTTTCCATGCTGGAGCTTTACCCCTCCCCTTTCCTCTGTATCAGCCATTTTTCTGCTGTAAATTCATGTGATAAGTCTCATCTCTCCTAACCTGTATGGAAGAATCGTTCTTTTACCTGTTGTAACTGCACATTCTACGGATCATACGACGAATAAACATCGCCAGATCTTCTTACATGTGAGTTGTGACTGAGTAAACTATCTGGGAAGGTGATTTGGTATGGATAATCTCACCAGGACACTGAGCTCCATGTGCTCCTGAAAATCACATTCATAGCCTTTGCAGCCGGTCCAAAATAGTAAAAGAACGAATCCAGCAGCTTATACAGAGATTGCTGTGTCACAGGACAGATCTTAGTGAAGTGTAACTGTGTGTATTGCATCAGAAGTCTGCATACAACCCCAGCACAGCTTGTTACAGCTCCACACAGTATACAGACACTCTTCACTGCTACAGCCAAGCCTGTGTACTTCAGACCATCATGAGTGAAAAAGGCTCAGTTTGTGAGGAAACACCTCACCATGCTCCACAAGAAAGCCAGGACCTCAGTGCATTAACTAAACGCTCTGTGAAACCCACTTGGAAGGTTAAAGAGAACTATGAATCTGTGAGAACTGAACTAGCAACCAGTTTGAAGCAGATTTGGGATAAAATCCTCACCCACATTGCTGTTTTCTCATATCCCAGCCATGAGGTACTGCAACTAGAGGGCGCCATAAAGCATCTCTCTGCTTCATATGAACTGTACCAGACTACGAGCAATAAATATAAAACTATTCTGCAAAGCATTAACACTGAGGAGTCCTTAGAGCAACTTAACAATGTCCAACTTCTTAATGTGGAAAGAGAAAGCTTTATCCAGCGAACTAAAGCAAAGGCAGAAGCAAAATTAATGCTGCCACAGGACACTGTATCTCACAGATCTGTATCCACCAGACATTCTAAAAGTTCCTCTAGATCCCGAAGTTCAAGGCACTCAAAGCTTAGTGAACAGCTTATAAATGCCCGTGCCGAAGCAGAGGCTATCAAAGTACAGGCTGCATATGCAAGAAAGAGAGCAGACATGGAGGCTGAGGCTGCAGCAATGGAGGCTGAGGCTGCAGCAATGGAAGCAGAGGCAACACGTCAAAAGGCAGCAATGGAAGCCGAGGCAACACGTCAAAAGGCAGCAATGGAAGCAGAGGCAACGCGTCAAAAGGCAGCAATGGAAGGCGAGGCAACACGTCAAAAGGCAGCAATGGAAACTCAGACAGCACGTCAAAGGGCAGCAATTGAAGCTCTAAAGGAACAGAGCAACTATGAGGCAGCTGCAGCAAAAGTAAAGATTTTGGAACAAGCCATCGGTGCAGATGAAAAAGCTAGTGAAAGGGTCAGTGTCAAGGCAGATGTGGAAGATCCTTTCGAACGCACTAAGAACTATGTTCTAAACCACAGCAGTGAACACTCAATTGCCTCCATGCTTTGCGCCAACACCAGGACTTCACCACACCACCAGGTAAAAGCTGTTCCAGCAACTTCCTACACACAAAACCACCCCAGTGCATCTCCCGACTGTCATGCTGATTCTACATATGTCACAGAACGGCACACTAATCTGCAAGCAAGTCACCAACCTCCCACTAACAGTACCATTCCTGACTTTAACCCAGCAACGCAGCTGAACGCCCTTGCTGCTCCATACCTTCCCACGTCTTTTTGCAGCGATACCATAAACAACGCAATCCGCAGCATTCAACCTGCAACCTCCTGCATAAAGTCAGAGGCAACTGACACAGCAGAGTTCATAAAGTATATACTTCGACGTGAGCTCACCAAGTCAGGCCTAGTAAGCTTCGATGACCATCCTGAGAACTACAGAAGCTGGAAAGCCGCTTTCAAAACCACAATAGGTGATCTTGGCATTACTGCTGCTGAGGAGCTGGATCTGCTGATCAGGTGGCTTGGCCCTCAATCTAAGGAACGTGTCAAGAGCCTCAGGTCAGTCTACATTGACAATCCAGCTGCAAGTCTTACCGCTGCATGGGAGTGTCTAGAACAGAGTTATGGTAGTCCTGAAGCCATAGAGGATGCATTGCTCAAACGATTGGACAATTTCCCAACGATTTCCGGTAAGGACAATAAAGAGTTCCAGAGACTCAGTGACCTTCTTCTTGAAGTCCAGCTTGCCAAAACTGACCCTAAACTACCTGGCCTCAGTTACTTGGACACTGCTCGAGGAGTTAAACCTATTGTTCACAAGCTTCCATATGGCCTACGAGAAAAGTGGATCCAAATTGGGTCATCATACAAATGGGAACACAAGGTTTCCTTTCCCCCGTTCTCCCACTTCTGCGAATTTGTCAGGAACATTGCTGACACCAAGAACAATCCTAGTTTTGCATTCGGTGAGTCCAGTACTTCCTCACTTAAAGGTGACAATCTACACATCAGCTACGGTGTCCGTCAAGAAGACAGACGTTATTCCCACTACCACCTCAGCTCCTGTCTCAAACAAGAGTGGCAAGATCGAAAACCCAAACTGATTATGCCCTATCCACAAGAAGCCACATCCCCTTAAAAAGTGTATCGGCTTTAGGAAGAAGCCCCTACAAGAACGAAAGGAACTCCTAAAGACCTTTGGGGTATGTTATAGATGCTGTGCTTCCACTGAGCACTTTGCCAAGGAATGTAAAACCCCTATCAAGTGCATAGAGTGTGGTTCTGAGGACCATGTGCAAGCTCTCCATCCACTTGGGTCCAATCCTTCACAACCTGCAAACCTTTCTCCTGGGCCAAATCACGGTGGGGAGAATACAGATCAGGTGCCCAATTCTACCATGATTTTTTCCTCATGCACTGAAGTCTGTGGGGAAGGCCACTGTGACAAGTCTTGTGCTAAAATATGCCTAGTGAATGTTCACCACAAGGATCAACCAGGAAAGACTTTAAAGGTGTATGCTATCTTAGACGATCAAAGCAATCGATCACTCGTCCGATCTGAACTGTTTGATATATTCTGCATAAAAGGAGAGGTTCACCCTTACACCTTAGGCACTTGTAGTGGCACCATAGAGGTCTTTGGAGAAGGGCCCATGGATTTATTGTGTCTTCTCTAGGAGGTAACTTACAATTACCCTTACCCACACTCGTAGAGTGCAACCAAATTCCAGCCAACAAAGAAGAAATACCTACACCAGAAGTCGCCTTCTACCACCCTCACCTAAGGCCAATAGCAAGTGAAATCCCACCGCTTGACAAAGATGCCAAAATCCTTCTTCTGCTGGGAAGAGATATTCTGAGGATCCATAAGGTGCACAGGCAGGTCAGTGGACCCCCAGATGCTCCATTTGCCCAGCACCTGGACTTAGGCTGTGTCTGTATAGGCAAAATGAAATGAAAAGGCCTAGTAACATTTCTGCATTCAAGACAAATGTATTGCCAAATGGTCGTAATACTCACTTTGAGCCATGCCCACATCACTACTGGGTAAGAGAGAAGGTAACTAGCTGCAAGTTGCAACATGGCGACACAAACCTTTCCCGCACCTGTGATAACAGTTTTGGCTCTACAGTTTTCAGTATAAGCAGTGAAGATGAAATGTTATCTCCTTCGGTAGAAGACAAGGAATTCCTCAAAGTAATGGACAATGAGTTCTTTCAGGAAGATTCCAATAGTTGGGTAGCACCCCTACCTTTTCGCCTCCCGAGAGAGAAGCTACCGAACAATCGACATCAAGCCATTAAAAGATTCTACTCCTTAAAGCGTACTTTAAGCAAGAAACCAGGGATGGAAAGACATTTTGTGGACTTTAGCCAGAATATCTTTGATAGAGGTCATGCCGAACCTGCACCCCCACTGAAAGAAGGAGAAGAATGCTGGTACCTCCCTTCCTTCGGTGTGTATCACCCACGAAAACCAGACCAAAAACAGAGTTGTCTTTGACTCCAGTGCCCAACATGAAGGCATCTCTCTTAACGACATGCTCCTCAAAGGGCCCAACTTGAACAACAGCCTGATTGGAGTCCTAATTCGTTTTAGACAAGAACCCGTAGCAGTGATGGCCGACATCCAGCAAATGTTCCACTGCTTCATCGTCAAGGAAGACAACAGGAACTACCTCAGGTTTCTATGGCACAAAGACAATGACATCAACAAAGAGGTAATTGAGAACCGAATGAGGGTACATGTCTTTGGGAACAGTCCTTCCCCAGCTGTAGCAATCTATGGACTAAGAAATACAGCCCAGCTCTGAGAAGCCGAGTATGGATCCGACGCTCGTCAATTCGTTGAAAGGAACTTTTATGTAGACGACGGACTCAAATCCTTTCCTACTGCTAAAGAAGCAATTAATCTTCTCACCAGAACGAAGGAGATGCTATCCGTAGCAAACTTGAGACTTCACAAGATTATATCTAACAGCCAAGAGTTAATGAATGCATTTCACTCTGAGGACTATGCTGCCAGTGTGAAAGACCTTGACCTTGGGTCAGACACGCCTCCTATGCAGAGAAGTCTAGGTCTGCTGTGGAACATCAAAGAAGACACATTCACCTTTCAAGTGTCTACCTGTGACAAGCCTTTTACCAAGAGAGGAGTCTTGTCCACAGTGAACAGCATCTACGACCCACTGGGATTTATAGCCCCAGTCACCACCCAAGGTAAGATGCTTTTAAGACAGCTTACTACTGATAGCATAGATTGGGATACTCCATTACCTATTGAGAAACAACAAAGATGGGAGAAATTGAGAGGTTTTCTGAAGTCACTAGAACAGCTTCAAATCCCACGTTGCTATGCCCCAGTCTCCATTTCAACTGCTGACAAGAGGGAAATTCATATTTTCTCAGACGCATCAGTTGAAGCTATTGCTGCAGTGGCCTATTTGAAGACCTCAGGGGTTAATGGAGACATACATTGCAATTTTGTTCTAGGCAAGGCAAAGCTAACACCAAAACCTGCACATACCATACCCAGACTTGAACTTTGTGCAGCCGTGCTAGCAGTGGAAATTGCTAAAGTCATAAAGAGTGAAATGGACATTAAAATTGATTCCTTCACCTTTTATACAGACAGTAAGATAGTACTTGGTTACATTTACAACCAAACTAAACAATTTTACATGTACGTCAGTAATCGAGTAGAACGTATCAGAAGGTTCTCCATGCCAAAGCAATGGCATTATATTCCCACTGACCTTAATCCTGCTGATTGTGGGACAAGAGCTATATCTGCAGCAGCTCTCCAGGACTGCTTGTGGCTGTCGCCTCCAAGATTTCTTTGTGAAAACTACTCAATTTCCACTGACGTTACCTATGAACTGGTACATCCTGATGATGATAAAGAAATCAGGTCTATGAACACCACACTGCTTACCTCTGCGAGTTCAGAACCTAAACTCAAGTCACATCATTTTGAACGTTTTTCTACCTGGTCATCAGCCGTTAGAGCTGTTGCTTACTTGATTCACATTGCTCATTGTTTTAAAAGGAGCTCAACATCAGAGTGTCATGGCTGGCACATTTGTACCAACCATCCTACCGCAACAGAAATTGAGCGTGCGGAAAGGGTTATCATTTGCTGTGTACAACAAGAAGTGTACATGGAAGAATTCCACAGATTCAAAGGTGGAATACCTTTATCGAAGGGTACTTCACTATTCAATCTAAACCCTGTGGTCGATGACAATCAGTTGCTGCGAGTTGGAGGCCGAATAGAGAAATCTGACCTGTGCAGCAAGGAACAAAACCCTATTATCATACCAGGTGAGCACCACATTGCCACTCTTCTAATCCGGCACCATCATGAACTAATACAACACCAAGGTCGACAATTTGATGAAGGCGCTATTAGGTCAGCTGGCTTGTGGATTGTTGGAATGAAGAGATGTGTTTCTTCCATGATTTTCAAATGCGTTAAGTGTTGCAAGTTAAGAGGTAGACACCAATTACAACAAATGGCAAGCCTGCCAGCTGATCGTTTAAGTACAGATCCACCTTTCACCTACGTTGGAGTTGACGTTTTCGGTCCTTGGACTGTGGTAACTCGTAAGACTCGTGGTGGAGCAGCCAATAGCAAAAGGTGGGCTGTGTTGTTTACTTGTCTCAGCATACGAGCCGTACATATTGAGGTGATCGAGTCAATGGATTCTTCTTGTTTCATCAACGCTTTACGAAGATTCTTCTCCATCCGAGGACCCGTCAAGCAGCTGAGATCCGACTGTGGTACCAACTTCGTTGGAGCCTGTAAAGAACTTTAACTAGACAATTTCTTAGCAAACAATGGATGTACTTGGGTGTTTAATCCACCACATTCTTCACATATGGGAGGATCCTGGGAGCGAATGATTGGAATCGCTCGAATAATTCTTGATTCCATGTTACTGGACCACAAGTCTTCCCTATTGACTCATGAGACTTTGAGTACCTTTCTCTCAGAGGTATCTGCCATCATTAATGCAAGGCCTCTAGTACCAGTATCTTCCGATCCTGACTCTCCAGTGATTCTTACCCCAGCCACACTCCTTACTCAGAAGGTTGGGACTACTGTGATAACTTCTGCTGAGATCGACCCTAAGGATATCTATAGGCGTCAATGGAAACAGATGCAACACCTAGCTAACGTGTTTTGGCACCGCTGGAGAAAGGAGTACCTACATATCCTTCAAAGCCGTTCCAAATGGCAAACACCCAAGCCCAACCTCAAAGTAGGCGACCTTGTTCTTCTGAAAGATAGAGAAGTCTGTCGCAATGAGTGGCCTATGGGTCTTGTAACAAGCGTGATGCCCAGCGATTGATGGAAAAGTTCGGAAGGTTGAGATTAAGATAACCAAAGGAGGTTCCGCTCGAGCTTTCTCGCGACCAATCACAGAATTGGTTCTTCTTCTCCCAAGTTAGTGACTTATGCAAGAGCACCAGGCTGTACCATGCTATGGCGGGGAGAATGCTACTTATAACTGCTTACTATGCCACTGTTGAAGTTCCACGGCTATTAACTGTAGACTGCAGAACTTTGCCATCTGTTATTGGACTTCATGTTTGGTTGTTCATTTACTGCATACCTTCTTGTTTTGTGGGTATCTCGTATTTGTGGTTTACACACCAGTATTATTTTCTTATGTCTTCTTCACTTACAGGTTCAAGTTGGACTTTTGACATTTGGACTTATCTTTATACATACTTAATAGGCTTTGAAATCTAAAGATTTCAGACGGGGAGTGTCATGTTACATGAAGCTGTTTTATTATAATGTACTGTTTCTTTAATGCTCATATTAAGATTGTCCTTTGTGCCACTCCATAGTTTCCATGCTGGAGCTTTACCCCTCCCCTTTCCTCTGTATCAGCCATTTTTTCTGCTGTAAATTCATGTCATAAGTCTCATCTCTCCTAACCTGTATGGAAGAATCGTTCTTTTACCTGTTGTAACTGCACATTCTACGGATCATACGACAAATAAACATCGCCAGATCTTCTTACATGTGAGTTGTGACTGAGTAAACTATCTGGGAAGGTGATTTGGTATGGATAATCTCACCAGGACACTGAGCTCCATGTGCTCCTGAAAATCACATTCATAGCCTTTGCAGCCGGTCCAGAATAGGTTCTCTTTATTTGGGGGGGAACGTACGGTGCACAGTAAGCAGGGCAGCCATCAGAAATTTTGGGGCCCCTTACACAGCTTTAGGCGTGGCCCCCCCCCCCACCCGGACCGGACAATCCCTGGCCGTCCCACCAAGTCCCTTCCCATATCCTCCTCCATTCAATGTCCTCTTCTTCTAGTCCCATCTCCCCCATCCCATGTCCTCTTCCTCCTTCATCCCATGTCCCCTTCATCCTCTTCCTCCTTCATCCCATCTCCTCTTCCTCCTTTATCCCATGTCCTTCTCCTCCAGTCCCATTTCCTCCATCCCATGTTCTCCTCCTCCCGGAGGATAGTTCAGCACAGACGCAATCAGCAGTGTATGAGCACAGCATCATATCCCAGGATCACAGTATAGATGTTCAGAAACATGTCATCTTAAAGCGAAACTAAATTCACATTTTATCTTAGTTTTGGATGGAGTAGTAAAGGGTTAGAACCCCCTCCCCCTTCCGGTGACAACTCCATTTCTTTTTTTCAATTTGGTCACTGAGACAAGGAGCTCCTTGTGCCAGTGACTCCATAGGGAAAATCCAAAACTTTGAGTTGTCCTCAGAGCAGGAAAAGAGAGAAATATTCCAACTGTCTCCGAGGGCATTTCAATCTCACTAAAAAATGTAAAAAATCATTGCTACTACTATTATTTAATAAATATTTGAAACGGATAGCACTAGTATTTGTGTTTATTCTTATACATGGCACCCCTTATCTGAGAGAGGAGAAGGAAGGGGGTGACGTTCCCACTACCCCAATTCCTATATTACATTTAAAGCATGTCTGGCTGTCCATATACCATTACCTGTTAGGAGGCATCCCTATCCTGTGAGGGGAGAAGGAGGAGGTAACAAATCCATATCCACTTTCCTGAGCACACAGGTGCAATCTGCGTGTCTGGCTCATTATAATCTGTGAGCCAGATAGGAAGGTGAGCTGCTAGTATTACCATTACCAGCACACAAAATCACCTTTATGGTATTGGAGCACCATCACCAGCACCTAATTTCAATCTCACTACCTGTTGTGTTTATGTGACCTCACAATGGGACACAGATGGGAAAATGAAAAAAAAAAGTGCTAGTTTTATATATACTTTAGTTTTATACATAACTACAGCATCTAACAGGGTTATAACATTTCAGGAGATTTCTATTCACTTGCCGTCTTAGTGTCACCAGGACAGGAAGTGTGGGAATCTCACTGTGGGGACAAGTTTGCAATTGTTGCCTTATAATGTCCATATTTTATATTATATTTAATATATATAAGGAAACAATTGCTGGCTATGTCCCCACAGGGAGATTCCCTCACTTCCTGTCCTGAGGACACCAAGACAGGAATCTACTGCAATGATATAATCCTGTTAGAAGTTCTAGTTATGTATAAAACTAATGTATACATAAAGCCAGCCCGCCCCCCCCCCCCCCCCCCCCAACTGTGTCCCATGGACTGCAGGGAAAAAAAATGTGCTTAATTCATTGTGCAGAGTCATTGTGTTCTCCTGGTTTAGGGGAGGGGGAAGCCACCCCCGCCGGGAGAACACAGTGATTATTGCTAACGGCTATAATATAATAATATTAATGTAAAATCTGAGAGGATGATTGTACCAAAGTTACATAAAGCCAAGATTCAAACTGTCTATGGCCAGCCTTATCTGCACTCTAGTTGCAGTCTTCACATATGAGCCAGATCCAGTTATTCTTTAGCAGGGGATATGTCTGCGGATCCCCTGCTGAGCTGAGCGGGTGATTGACAGGTCCGTGTCCGCTCATGCTGTGCGTTTACACCCAACTTCCCTCTGATCTGACCAGATCGAGGGGAATGGATGCCCATTTTATTTATTTTTTCACAGATAAAATCAGATTGGAAGTAGGCGGGTGTAAACAGACACAATTCCATTTACATCTGCCGCTCCATAGAGGAGAATGAAGGGTATGATCAGGTCTGCCTAAAAAACAGATAGGTGGACCCGATCAGAACGCTCATGTGAAAAGTGATCCGCATGGATTGCTTTTCAGAGCATTGAATAATTTAGTTAACCTGGACTAATAATAATAATTCATTATTTAATGAATTATTAAATTATTAACAGTCACTGTAATGCGTCCCATATTGCTGCCCTTTTCACATGGTAACATAAGCTGACACCTATGCTACACATGTGTAAATTTACTTTCACTCTGCTAAAAGGACAGCAGGAGGTTGGCAATACAGTGACTGGTATTAACAGGGGCAGAAGGCACAGGCTATGCACTGTACAATCTAGCAGGTTCAGGGAAACAACTTTTTTTTTTTTCCTCTCCTACCTCGATCTCTGCAGCAGCTTGTTTGCAGAGGAATTCCGTCCCACCAGCACAGGAAGTGGCTGTGTTGTGATAGACAATGTACCCATTGGCTGAGGAGGCAATGGAAGGCGGAGTAGCCTGCCTCCTGCTACCTTCTCAGCCAATAGGCGGCTGAAATTGTCTAAAGTCCCTCCTCCATAACATCTACGAGTCCCAGCCCTGCCAGTGCCAGCAAGTTTCCTATGCTATGCGGTCGGGATGGATGGATTAACAGACATGACCAGCAGCCTCCGGCTCTTCTCGTGCACACTTCCTAGTTGTCGGGGCCCGGGCCCTTTGCAATGCACGGGGCCCCGTACATGTGTATCGCCTGTACCCCCCTGATGGCGGCCCTGACAGTAAGGTGTAAAATTTTTAACAGACTAGCAGTAACTCACTAATCTTTGCTCTCCTCCTCACACTATCGGTGTGTGAGGAGAAACCAAGATCGCTGGAAAGGGCTGTTGTTTACATTTGTGACCGCCTGTGATTGGACACAGCCGATCACGTGGTAAACAACCAAGTTCATTGGCGGTTTACCCTGATCGGGGATGGGCTGTGTCTCAGGGACGTGCATCATCCCCGATTGTCGCGGTGCACTTATTAGAGGAGCATCCTGCTAGACGCTAGACGACACCCAGTCAGGATAGTTTAACTGCTTTGAGGCTGTCATTTTATTATATGGCGGGCAGGAAGTTGTTAATCTTGATGTTGAAGCTGATATCATAATAATCTAGTACTGTTCACTGGAGGACATTTCCTGACAGAAGCGTCCTATTATTCCTCTTCCTTTTTTTTTTTATTATCTCTCAGCCCACAACATTTATGGCTGTCCGGCTGTCCTTAGATCACGGCACGTTATTTTATTGGGATTAGCATAGGCACAGGGCATGCCAGGGCACTCCCTAATCACCCTGTTTGCTGCAGATTCCCCTTGTCAGACTCTGTCCTGATACTTCACCAAAGTCCCCTTACAGGGATACCAACAAAATAAAGACTGACAACAATCTATGCCCTATGGACACCGTCTATTGCTCTGCTGACACTGTCAGTATATAAGCACTCATGCACACCCTAATTACAATAGGTACATCTATGAGGAATAGTACACAAATGAGTTACAATTACTGCCCTCCTGTAGCAGGGAACACCCATGGACAGTACAATCAGAAGCCAGAACAGGTGGTCAGTCACACTGACTGCACAACAAAAGCTTCCCTCCCGCCCAGTCTCCGCCTTTCTTCCGTCCCACTACAATGACACCGCGCTCATGCCCCGTCTACTCCCGCCAAACTCCTCATAGACTGATCTTTACTCACGCCTACTCCCTTCTCTAACCAACACGAAAGGTTCCGCCCCGCCTACTCCACTCAAACCTCGGGGCCAGTCTACAGTCCACTTTACATGGTTCGGTCCTCCAAGAACCGCCCACCACGCAGTCTTCTCCGCTCAGCCCACGCCTCTAGGTGACGTCACTCATGTGAAACAGCCGCCCGGAGGATGCAGTGGGCGTGTCCCAAACAAGGAAGCCTGAGGTGCACACCCTCAGACATGGATGACCACGATGAGAGTGAGGAGAGCGGCGCTGGTTCCTTCGCCCCACATGGCAGCTCCCCCCGAGCACCCATGGCTGACACCCCCTCGATGGCCCGACACCTCTTCCAGAGCCTCTCCCGGAACCCGCCCGGTCCCCTACCACTTTCTCAGGGACTACAGCTTCGCTTCGACCGGAGCATCAAACAAGCGTTCTACAACACGGGGGCCCTGCTGTTCGCGGCCGGCTGTGGCGGGGCTGCTATCCTGGTCTACTTCATCCTGGAGGCCTTCCTCCGGCCCCTGCTATGGGCAACGCTGTGCGGCACCTTCCTCCATCCCTTTAAACACACTCTGACAGGTGGATGCCGCCGCTGGCTGGCCCGGGTCCAGCGACAAGGCTCACCAATTGTCCTGGCCACCTTCTTGTTACCCTTCAGCTTTGTCAACCACAGCATGGAGGCCCTGGGGGAGCTGCTGGCCCCGAGACTGCCATTGCTGGCCGGGGCGCCTCTTCTCTATGTACTCTACTGGGCAGGGAGCTACCTGGGAGTGCGACACCTGGTGGGCGCTGTGTGCGGCCTGATCTGCGGGGCTCTGGAATACTTCAGCTCCCAGTGGGTGAGTGAATGGAGATCTGCTCTCATTTACACACAGGGAATAAATGGGGCAATCAACAAGAGTGTTCGCATCGTCTCATGGCTGGACCTCCAGCTGTAACAATGTAAAGTGCTTTTAAGTCAAAGTTGTGTTTTTCCTGGGGCTTGTTTACACCATATGTGACGAAAAACTGAGGGGAAAAAGTGCAGATTTCATTTGCAGAGACAAGTTTTCATCGTTTTGTGTGTCCCAGTGGGTGTTTATGCATGTTGCCATCATGTGTGGTTTTTTTTTTTTTTTTGCACAGTTTTACACCACATGCTGTGTCATCACTTTATCATCTTGTTTGTGGAGCGAAGAGGATAGTTTATTGCTAGTGTTATTGAAGACCCTTCCTTTAACCACTTTACCACCGGAGGATTTTCCTGCTTTACGTCCAGGCCACTTTTTGCAACTTGGCACTGTGCGTCTTCAACTGACAATTGCGCTGTCATGCCACGCCGTACCCAAACGCAATTTACGTCCTTTTTTTCACAAACGGAGCTTTCTTTTGGTGGTATTTGATCACCCCTTCGCTTTTCATTTTTTGCGTTTATTAATAAGAGTGAAAATTTTGCGAAAAAAATTGACATTTTCTACTTTGACAGTTAAAAAATATTAAATTTTTGTCATATATTTAGGCCAAAATGTATTTAGCTACATGTCTTTGACAAAAAAATTCTCAATGAGCGTATTTTTAGGCACTTTAACCACTTGCCGACCGCCGCAAGTACATATACTGCGGCGGTCAGCCCCTCACAGGCAAAGTGACGTATGGGTACGTCACTAGCCTGTGAGGCTCTGCAGAGCGAGCGCGCGCCGTCGGAGGCGCGGTCACGGACCCCCCCACGCTTGTGACCGGTGGACCCGATGTCCGCCGGTCACTCGGCGATCGTCGGGGGAGAGGGAGAAAGGCAGGCGGCTGATGTAAACAAGCCGCCTGTCATTCTCCCCTGTGTAGAAACAGTGATCATACGGTTCTACTATGTAGGACCGTTGATCACTGTTCCTACAGCTCAAGCCACAGCCAATCACAGTTCGAAGCACGCCCCTAGGGACACACACCACCCCTCCCTCTCAAAAAAAAGTTAACCCCTTCAGTACCAGTGTCATTTTACAGTAACAGTGTATATGTATAGCACTGATTACTGTAGAAATGTCACCGGTAACCCCAAAAATGTCAGTCAAGGGTCCGATCTGTCTGCCCCAATGTCGCAGTCCCGCAAAAAAAATTGCAGATCGCCGCCATTACACGTTAAAAAAAACAACAAATATGATATTTCCCTTTGTTAGTAAACGCGATAACTTTTGCGAAAACCAATCAAAATACGCTTTTTTTTTTTTCTCTCCAAACATATGTAGCCTAAAACAAATTGGCCGAAAATGTTAAAACAATTTTTTGATTTTTACATTTTTTTTTTTTTGGGGAATTTCATATAAAAAAATGTGAAAAATATTATTTTTGCAAAATTGACGCTCTTTTTTTGTTTATAGCGCATGATCAAAAAATCGCACATGTGATCAAATACCACCAAAATAAAGCTCTGTTTGTGGGAAAAAAAGGACGTCAAATTTGTTTAGGTACAGCGTCGCACGACCGCGCAATTGTAAGTCACACAGTGCCGAATAGCAAAATACCCCCTGGCCAGGAAGGGGGTAAAATCTTCCGGGGCTTAAGTGGTTAAGACCGGAAGATTTTACCCCATTCCTGACCAAGCCATAATTTGCGATTCGGTAAAGGACAATTTCACGGTCGTGCGACGCTGTACCCAAATTGTCCTTTTTTTTTTTCCCCCCCACAAACAGAGCTTTCTTTTGGTGGTATTTGATCACCTGTGCGTTTTTACTTTTTGCGCTATAAACAAAAAAAAGCAACAATTTTGAAAAAAAATAACTATTTTTCACTTTTTTTTTATGCAACCCCCCCCCCCCCCCCCCAAATGTAAAAATCAAAATGTTTTTAACATTTTGGACCAATTTGTTTTCTGCTACATATTTTTGGTAAAAAAAAAATCACAATAAGCGTATTTTGATTGGTTTGCCAAAAGTTATCGCAGCTACTACATACGGGAAAGATCTTTTTATTTTTTTTTTCCAGGATTGCGACGGACAGATCGGACACGTAACTGACATTTTTGACACTTTTGGGGGTACCAGTGACATTACTACAGTAATCAGTACTGTAATAATGACACTGGCAGGGAAGGGGTTAACTTTATTGGTGATCAAGGGGTTAAATGTATGCCTGGTGCTTACTGACGTGTGTGGGGAGAGGGGATTGTGTGACCCAGGCACAGATCGCAGGTTCAGCTATGCTGAATCCTGTAATCTGTCCCTGCCTGTCACATAGGAGATCCGCCCGCTTTGTTTACACAAGCAGGCGGATTTCCTCACTCGATCCCCAACGATTGGGGAAGAGGGGCGGTGATCACCGCCTCTCCTCCCCTGGCCTGACTCCCGCTATGTCTGAATACAGTGGGATTGAGCCACTGCGCGCCGCCGAGAAGGGGAGGAGTCCAGTGACGTAGGTCTACGTCGCTGGCCGATAACGAGCCATTTTGCCGCCATACCAGCTCAGTGAGCGGTCGGCAAGTGGTTAAATCCTAGTCCTCTAGAACTTTGTCCCAGTCCCCGTCAGAGCAGCCTCCCTTTACGTCCCCGTCAGTGCAGCCTCCCTTTGCGGGGCCCCCGTCAGAGCAGCCTTCCTTTGCGTCCCCGTCAGAGCAGCCTTCCTTTGCGTCCCAGTCCCCCTCCCAACTTTTACATCATGGTTCCATCAAACTTTTTTTTTTTTTTTTTTTTTGTCTTGCGGCGCACCAAGAAGATCTAAAGAATTTCCCCTTTCATCTTCCAGGACAGCTACTTGGAGAGATGATTGGCTCGGTCTACTACAGGAAACATAACTCGGACACAATTTTTTAAAAGGCCCCCCCCCTTCTGACACTCAGTTTTTTGTTGCGTTTCCAGACCTCCAGGAGTAGACACACCGAAATGTTTTTTGTTTTTTTTTTGGTCTGGTTACTGTGGTTGACGGACCCTGCCCTCTTTAGGTTATAGGTATAAGACTAGTTGTGGCTTGTCTACTGTATCCTCCTATTTATTCTAAGGGTTCTCCTTTGATGTTTTAAGAGCTTTAGTCTGGTAGGGCAACTTTCACAGATCAGCTCTCCATGAGGCTCCGAGGTATGTCCCGCTAGGTGTGTTGTGGGAGTGGACCATGTGTGGGCGCCTCTTCGCTGCCTTCTCCTCGGGTGTACCAAAATGGTGTGTAGCAGGTTTTCCAGGCATTGGGCCTGATGTGGGTCTGCCATGGTTACTGGTGACACCTTCAGCCCATTTAAGCTGAATACCCAAGTGTGAGATTTGAGTCAAGGACCAGTCCGGCATCTTTGGTTTGTTTTGTTTATTTGATATAGGGGATGGGAGAAGGGAATGAGTGGGATACTTTTCAGGCTCAACTAGGTACAATTAGGACACTTTGTGGAAAAATGTCTTTCAGTGCTGTGAAGTCGGCTGGATGCTGACCAACGTTTGCTGGCGCTTGAAAAACACTGACTTGCTGAACTGTACTTGAACTTGACTTCTGACACTCTGGTTAGCTCAAAAGTTCTGAATACTGCTCCCTCCAGTCCTTCCTGACTGAGGTAGCTTCTGTAACTGATTGTGCTGCTGCAACTCTCAACACTGTACGCTGTACAGGTTAAAACTTCAGGGCCCAACCGCTGGCACCCTCTCTACACTTCAGGGTCCTCTCACTAGGCATCCCCTCTACACTAGCTCCTGGATCCCTTTGACCTTCACCGGAGTGGTCCCCTCTCACTAGGCAGACCCCCCAGGGGCAGTTTGCAGTACTCACGAACTGGGAATGCTTTCCTGAAACTGGACCCCTCTCAGCTCCGCTGGTCCTCGGCACATCTGATCCTCTCTGCAGCTCAGCCCCCTCAGGCAAGCCACCTGGGACACGTGCTGCGTCATGCTGGATGCTGCGTCATGTGCTCCCCTGAAACTTATACCCACTCCCAGAATGCTGTGCTGCAGAATCTGCCTTTCTGGGGAAGATACAGGCCTGAGTGTGCCATTGGCTTGGTTTTCTCCACTGCCCAGTGAGAACCCTCTCATGGAGCACAGTGGGTAGACTCAACAGCCACACCTGGGAGACATGACAGCCCAGCTGAAAATCATGGCCCTGCTGTTAGGCAGCCAAGGTCCACTATGCTTTACCTAGCACCTACCTTGTAGGGTGCTACAGGTGTCTGACACACTTACGGTGACACGACAAGATGGTGTGGATTCGGAAGTAGCGGGGCACGCTTCCGGACGCGGGGATAATTATCTCCCCAATGGCCAGCAGGAATGGTGGCTGCTATTTCACTGCAATGGGTCCTCAGCGTGGCTCAGGCAGCGGAGCATTGTCCTGGTCGGCGAGGCCTTCACCAGCAGTACACACCTGGGGTTCTCTTCCCTACAATAGAGCAGATTCTGACAGAGGACACCTCCTGTGGCTAGAGCACCTGCTCAAGTTGATCCAGCGGCCGTTTCTTCTTCCAACACCTTAGTCCTTAAAGGACATGGTCCTTTCTGAATGGAAAGAACCTGAAAGATGATTCAGGTGTACTTAAAAGACCAAATGGACAGAAAAGCAGATGCACTGCTGCGTAAAGCCTGGAATGCTTCAGCTTTCTCCTTAGGTCCAGTCTTAACTTCCATACATGTGGCTAGAAATTTGGACGTAAGGATTCAAAGATTGGAAGGCTTACTGTTATTAATTCCAGTAGACGTGCTATCTGGCTGAAATCTTGGGAAAGGGGAATCTAACTTCCAAGAATAAATTGTGTGGTATTCCTTTTTGAGGGAAAACTCTTGTTTGGTTCTACTTTAAAGGAAGTATTGGCACGTTCTTCAGAAAAAATTAAGCCGTTTCCGGTATAAAAAGGTAAACCACGGGGCAAGAAACCTTTTCGTCCCTTCGAGAAAAGATTTGAGTTTACATCTGGTGGTTTCCAGACCAAAAAGAAGTGGTCGTTAATGAAGACAAATCTAAAGGGGGGGCTCTCTTTGCTCCTTCAGCCCCTTCCAAAAGTTTGCAGTGATGCCAGATTAGGGGTGGGGGGAATGTTGACAATGTTTGCCGACCATTGGGCAGAGATCACCAAAAATGCCTTCATTATCAGCGATAGTTACAGGTGAGAACTCAACCCACCCCCCCCCCCCCTCCAAAAAATTGTTCTCACCCAGCTGCCCATGGAATTTGAGAGAAAGCGAGGCATGTTAGAACTGCTCTCTATGGGAGTCGGAGAGAGTACGCTCTGCTGTTCCAATCCAGAGAACCAAAAATTTCAAGGGTTTTATACCCACCTGTTTTCAGTAAGAAAGCCCTTTTGTATGGTTGCCAACTTAAGCGTCCTCAACAGATTTCTAGTTTACAAGTGATTCCGAATGGAAAGCATCTATTCTGTCAAATCTGTTGTTGCCAGAGGCTTCATGAAAACGCTCGATCTGCAGGACGCCTATCTTCATGTTCCAATTTGTCAGTCACTAAAAATCTTTAAGGTTTGCAATTCTCATCAAAAAGGGGCCATGTCACTGGCAGTTCAGAGCCCTGCCGAATCTGGGCTTGAAGATAAATCTAGACAAATCGTGTCTGGTATCCTCTCAAGTTCTCTCCTTGGGTTACCAAATAGACACAGTAGATAAAGATATCTCTTTTAGCAGAAAAAAAAAAACATTGTCAGTACAGAATTTCAAATCGCTGCCCCAGCTCTCTCCTCGTCAGTTAATGCAGTTGTTAGGCCTCACTACAGTAGCAATCCTAGGAGTACTATGGGCTCAATTGCACTCGACTCCTTCAATCCTTTCTTCTCAGTTGAGATCGAAGGATTCATCTTTCCTATGTAGATTCTCTGGGTCTTTCCTGGTGGGAACATCCAGAAGTGCCGATGAGAATGTCTTGGACACAGGTCACCCGTAAAAGTTTTTACAGATGCCAGTCTTTGGGGTTGGGGTGCTCACTCAGAAGAATTGCAAGCTGAAGACCCTGGTTGCCAGAGGAGGCGATTCAGACTTCCAATTTCCGAGAGCTCCTTGCAGTGGGGAGGGCTATGTTAGCTCTCGAACCAAGAATCCAGGCAAGCAAACTGTTTAATATTTTTTCAGACAACGCCACAGTGGTACCATACCTCAACAAAAGGGGGGAGGGGGAGAGATCTGCTTGAACAGTCGCTTATCCTTGACCCAGCAGATCCTGACCTGGGCAGAGAGTCATATTGCTTCGATCAAGGCTGTCCACATCAGTGGCTCAACAAATATTCTAGTAGATTATTTGAGCCGAGTAAAAGTCCAAGTCAGCAGCAGCAATTGGGATTTGAACAGGGAAGTCTTCCTGGAGATTACAGGGAGATGGGGAGTACCCTTTGGACCTCTTCGCGTCCAAACAGAACACAAAACTCTCAGCCTTCTTCTCTGGAGAGAGAGACACAACGGTGTTGGGAACAGATGCATTGACCTTTGCATGGAGGTTCAATCTTTCTTATAGTGAAAAAGGAGATCAAGCGCCTGGGACACCAGAGGTTAAATTACTCAAGACTAATTGAGGAAACAAACATTTGCTGCTAATCTACTGCAGATATGCTACATATAGATATAGGGGTGAAACTGATCAGCGCAAATGATTCCCCACAACCAAAAAAGAGACTACAGCGCCAATAAAAAAACAAATTGTGCAAATGTGTGTAGCAGGTTGTCCAGGCATTGGGTCTGCCCTTGTTATCGGTAACACTCCCAGCACTTTTGAGCTGTAAACCCAGGTGTGAGAACTGAGACAATGACAATTCTGGCATCTTGGTTTGTTTTATTAAGTTTAGGGGATGGGAAGGGATTGAGTGGGATACTCCTCTGGCTCAACTAGGTACAATTTTGGGACTTTGTAGAAAAGTGCCTGTAAGCGCTGTCTTGGCACCAGCTGAATGCCAGCCAATTGTGATGCTTGTACATATTGTAACACTGAAAACGGTGCTGGAACCTCGACTTTAATTCAGAAGATCCAGGACTGTAGCATACTTGACTTTTGACACTGCTTTGCTCAAAAGTCCTTCAACAGCTCCCTCCAGCCTTGCGCCGGCTTGAGGTAGCTCTGTGTAAAATCCTGTGCTGCCGCAGCTCTCAACCCGTACACTCCACACTGTACACTAACTCTTCAGGGCCCAAAATGCAGATGCCCCCTTTACGCTTCAGGGTCCTCAACCTAGGTACCCCCTTTAATACTTCATGGTCCTCTGACCAGGCACCCCTTTTACAGCTAGCTGACTCTTGGATCCCAGATCCTTCTCCGGAGTGGTCCCCTCTGACTCTATGTAGACCCCCAGGGGCAATCCACAGTACTCGCGACCTTTTGTAGGCTTTCCTGGGACTGGATCGCTCTCTCACTCACTCTCTCACTCTCTCACTCTCTCTCCCCTTCCCGCCAAATACTGAGTCATGCGCTCCCCTCAAACTTATACCCACTCGCAGAATCTGCTTTCTGGGGTAGTTACAAGCTTGAATGTGTCTCTGATTGGGTTTCCTCCACTGTCCAATGAAAAGCCTCTCACAGGGCCAGTGGGGAGACTCCCCTCTCAGCAGACACAAGTGGGATCCATGACAACCTACGTGACCAAAAGAAATCATGGCTCTGCTGTTGGGCAGACAAAGCACACTATATTTTACCTAGCACCTACCTGTAGGGTGCTACATGTGTATATATGGTATCAAAGTGCAAATGTGCCAATAAATATTAAATTAATAGAAGTGTACTAAACCTGATGTTTGTTTTTGCAAGAAAAGGTGCAAGTGCAATATTGCAAAAACACTATAAAAAGTGCAATGAATTTAGTAAATAACTGAATAAGCCTCAATCCAGGGCTTGACAAGTGTGCTGTGAATCTAGGAGACAGTGTTTTTTTTTTTTTTTGTAGTGTGGGTTGTCAGCGCCCCAGGGAAGGGCAAGTAATTTGCACCCCCTAACTTACAGCAGAGTGGCCAGTTAATAACTCCAATGTAACGCCTTACGTCAAGGTTATAGGCTGGCCAGAAAGAATATGAAAAACCTGTTATAGGAAAAACTCCTCTTTATGCAAATGCTTGTGACTGTGGCATGTAAAATACCCTCATCTGTTGCCTATTGTAGCTTAAGGGTGGCTGTTGGTGGGTGGCAAAAACATATCTACTGCACATTTTTACCACCCAACTGCACATCTAAATAAAGCCTTTGCGACACTTTTTAAATAAAATACGGAAAAGGATGAAAGAAGTATCCCAGCACTGCTGATCTTCTGTTGCCTCTTTGCAGCTACTTCCTGCCTACATGTGTGTCATCCTGGGGTGATTTGTAATACACAGGGCTTTATCAGAGGACATAAAAATTATTCTAAAGCATACCTGCCTCATCTCCCCTCCTCCACCTCACAGCACACCTTAAACAACTTTCCAAGAAGTGCACTACTAGAATACCGGCTCAGTGTGTCACAGCATGCACACAGGAACACACAGCCCAGGCAGCCCCCCCCGTGCTCCTTCCTCCGAGTAGTGACAGTCCGCCTGCTAGGGCAGGTAAAGGCCACACAGGCTGCTGGGTCCCCCTCCTCCTCACCCTTTACCAAGGTCTGACCTCCCCCCTGCCGTGGGCTCTGCCGAAGGCCAGTTTGACAGCGACGCGACACGGGCAGTTGAAGAGAGCTTCCCCCCCCCAGAGGGCAGCCATTCATCCTCAGACCTTGCTCGGGCAGAGGAGAGGAGATGGGCCCTCCCCTCCCATGTCACTCACAGCTGGACATCAGATTACTGCACACCTCCAGGGAAAACACGGAGACCAGGTGGAGGGGAGGGGGGGCTAGTGAAGCATCAGCTGCCCGTCACTCTGAGCTGCGTGTCTGGGCAGTCAGGAGTTGCAGAGAGTGGGCTGGCGGCAAATCAGGCGCCAGGACGCAGTTTCCCTGGCGCCCAGGGTTTGTCGAACCCTGCATCAATCGATATCCAAAGTAAAAAATGTGCAGAAATATCTTCAATCGGGGGCGTGTCTGACTTCCAGATGTGAGGAGCATCTTTTCACAGCTCCGCTGCCACCGACTAATCCGTTACAGAATCCTGTGCCATCCGACCCCCTAATTTGCACAAAAACTTATCCTGGGACTCTCTCTACTACCTCCTGTAATCGCCCGGCATGGTTAAATATGGCAGGGACGTCCCGATGACCCCGAAGTGCTGCGGTCCGGGCTCCCTCGAGTAGGCCAAAGGTGGCGCCTGCACTCCTCCTAGGAGCGAGGCCTCCGACAGCTCGCAATCATCTTGGCGTGAGGGCGGGGGGACTGGCCGGAGATGTTACTGACAGCACCGGCTGGAGAAGCGGATGGGGAGTGGGCGCTGACCCAGGTACCAGAACCCACCCTCACACAAATCGTGGATGCCATTAAGCACTGCCAGACTTCCCTGACCACTCATATTGGTGCCTTGAGTGGATTTCTTCCTCCTCAAGGAGGATATGCATTAACTGAAACACTGCATCTCCAATGCGGAACAGAGGATAATTTCCGTGGAGGATGAGGTCTTCCTTCTCCCCGCTGCTATCAGGGACATCCAGGCAGAGCAAAAGGCGCAGGCGGCGAAGTTGGGGGATATGGAGGACCGCCTGCGCCGTAATAACCTCCGGTTCCTGGGATTCCCTGAGGGGCTGAGGGCAGGCAACCGGAGGAATTCCTCACTGACTGGCTGTAGAAATCCCTGGGAGCAGACACCTCACACCTTTTTTGCCATTTAGAGGGCCCACCGGATCCCATCCCCGGGGCTAGGCCCAGGCCATTGCTGGCACGCATTCTCCACTACAGGGCTAGAAATGCTGCACTGCGGAAAGCCCAGGAGCTGGCAGACCTCAGTTTCAATATCATTACCATTCCCTGACTTCTCTGCAGCCATAAAGAAGCAAAGAGCTGCATTTCTACATGTGATAAAGCGTCTCAGGGAGAGGCACCTTCCCTATAGTATGATGTATCCTTCAAAACTACGGGTGGTGTCGAAGAGCAGAGTGCAGTTTTTCCTTGATCTTGCAGAGGCTGGTGAATGGCTGGACTCCCTGGGGAGGGCCTAGTCCCCCCACATACCATCGGAATGTGGGGGGACTAGCCTGAACTTCTGAGCGGGGTGTCCCTCATGCTGGTTGATGCTTTCTTCCCGAATATTCAACGTCTTCGGTTGGCTCGGATGGCTAACATATGTTGTTTTCAATGTGTCCCCTGAGGTCCACATGTACGTTATAGGATCAATCTTCACAAGCAACCTCGGTTCTTTTCTGAAGTTTTCCCTCTCTTTCCCCCCCCCCCCCCTTTATGTTTTTACCTCCCATTTTTTTTTTTTTTTTTTTGTGGAGGAAGATGACTGTCTATCCCCCCCCGAGTTTGAATAACAGATGTGGTTTAGGGCTGAAGCTCGTGAAGGTTGGGGTTATGAGCAGGGTGGGGGGTTTGTTTTACAGTTGGAGACTGTTCCAACCCTATGCTGCTTTCTGTGCTGGTACTATTCTTGTAGAATGACTTTTCCTGGGTATTCACTAGGGGGTTTGCATTTCTGAGAGTCATGGTTCTTATGCTACAGCTTCAACTATGGCAGTGGACACTTTAACAGTCTTATCTTGGAATGTTAGAGGCCTTAATGATAGGGTTAAGCGCGAGCCTTGGTGCTTAATTACATTCAAAAGTACAAGCCTCCAAATATATATATATTTTTTTTTTTTTTTTTTTTTTTTTTTTTTACAGGAAACCCATTTGACAGTCTCCAGAATTTTGGCTCTGAAGAGGGCATTTATTGCTCAGTTTTCACTCCACATTCTCGATTTACGCTAGGGGTGTGACGATGCTGATCGCGCGCTCCCTTAGCTGCACAATCACTGATGTCACTGATGTTTATGGAAAGTACACTATTGCTGTCTTACAAATTGATACTGCTATTTACACTTTTGTGGCTCTCTATATCCCTCCCCCCCGTTCACCCTGACTTTCTGGGACGCTGTAATGGCCCAGCTTCTCCAAGTGGCGGAGGGACCTATTCTGATGGCGGGTGATTTTAATTCTGTAATGTCCCGGGGGATGCATTGGCTTCTTCCAGAGGGCAGGGAATATTCTTGCTATTCTGCCACACATAAAACCCTATTCAGAATTGATCTTTGTCTCATGTCTCCTGATCTGCTTCCCAAGGTGTGGGCAATCTCGGATCATTCCCCGATGCTGATAAAGATAGGCCTTTTGCCCTGGGTTGGATACAGGATATGGGAGGTTCAGCCCCCTGTGGTTGGTTGTCTGAAGACATTTTCTTTAATGTTACTGCAAAGGAGATTGACTGACCAAAAGTGAGCTACCAGGAGACCGCTTCAGGTGATAGTGTTAGAGATGCATTTAAGGCTACCATGAGGGGGGCTGTGGAGGGGGTGATAGGGCCTGGTGAGTAGACTCTCAACAGGCAGCAGCTGAACTTGAATATGTTAAGAACCTCTCCCTTTCCAACTACTCGCTATGGCGGGACAGTTCTCGGCAACTGGACCTCGTGCTCTTGGAAAAAAACCCCAAAAAATTGCTGTACCAGAAACAGGCTGTTTGAGTATGGCGATTAAAAACAGTAACATTTTGGCATATCTCTCCCACATTGAACATCCTGTTACAGCTATCTCAGGGATATATGATGACAATTCAAGGCTGTGTACTAAGAGGGAGTATATAGTGGAGGCTTTTCTCTCATTCTTCCAGACTTTATACGCATCTCAGATTTCCTACACTCAGGAAGACTTGGATTCCTATTTACAGCAAATCCCTTTTATCCTTGAATCCCCCTATCACTACTTGGGAGATTGATGCAGCGATTGCCTCTTTCGCTGCTAGCAAAACTCCGGGATTGAATGGTTTTCCGATTGAGTGGTACCGCTCTTATTCAGAGATCCTTACCTCTCTGTTGTTGGCCCTGTACTCTCAGGCCTTTGATCGTGGGGTGCTCCCGGACTCTTAAGGGAGGCTTTAATAGTTCTAATTCCTAAGCCGAACAAGGACCCCAAGAACGTTGAATCCTATCGTCCTCTTTCATTAATGTGGACATTAAGATTCTGGCCAAGATTTTGTCGCGCAGGGTGAATACCATCATTTCTAAAATTATTAATCCGGACTCCTCTAGATACTACTTTACTACTCACTAGTAATGATGAGAAACTGACTAAACTTAAAAATCGTGCTTGGATTTGCCGCAGCTGGAGGAGGAGGCCTGGGATGAGCTACTTGGCTCTTAATTCACTGGGCTTATAGCAGCAGGAGATAAGAATTATTTGCATAGAATTTATTACACTCCGTATAGGTTATATAAAATGGGAAGACTGCACTCCCTGGAGTGTCAGAGGTGTCAGGCGGATAGGGGAGATTTCTTTCATATGGTATGGATGTGTCAGAGGGTTCAGGACTTTTGGAAGGGGGTATGTCAATTTTTGGAGGCGAAACTGGCAGTCTATTCTCCTGACAGATGCCTGCTGGGAAATCTGTGTGAGGAGGATCTTCGGCAGTCCCAGAAGGTTCTAATTAGTATCCTATTCTTTTATGCCAAAAAGATGATTGCGCTTCGATGGAAGAATCCTGACCCTCCTACTGTGAGGTCTTGGGTCGAACTCGTTAATAATACCCTACCACTGTATAAACTCAGGTATTTGGCCCGTGGCTGTCCTAACAAATTTGATAAGCTGTGGTTGGCCTGGGTGGAGTCGGTATCGGGATCCCTAGATGTCTAGGGAAGAGATGTGCTGGGTGGGGTGTGAATGGTGAGGTATTATAGGGGACCTCTATAGTTCTTATATATATAATCTGGAAATATACTGCCAGAATACTGCTTACCATTTTATTCATATTCGCTGGAACTGCTTGACTCCCATTCTAATTTTTGGTATATGTGCTGCACCAGTGCTTAATTATGATTTGTCAACTTATGGCTTGGATAGTTGTACAGTTAACATAAGTTTATTAAAAATTATACAAAAAAAAAAACAGGGGGCAGGGATTGTTTTGGGGTGCAGTTTCGGGGATGGTTCCTCATGCTTTGCATTTTCAATTCCTGTACGTCTATATTGTGGTCGCTTGGACTCTGTACACCATTGCTTTGATTGTATTGTTACCTTTTTTCTTGTGTACCTTGCATTAATAAACTACCTTTTTAAAAAAAATATCTTCAATCAAAATTCATAATTGGATAAATAAAGGAATAATACTCCAAAAAGTCAATCGCTAATCAATAAACAGTTCATCAAAAAGTGCAAAAAGTGCCTGGATCCAATAAGAAATATTCTCGGTGTACACCCGTGAATGAATCGCACCATCTGTGCACCGCCGTTTCCACCAAATCTGACTCACCAGATATCAAGCTGATCAGATTAATGGCGTTTATCAATTTAATATCCAGCATGATGGTTGTGCTTCCAATCCTTCATTGTCTTGTAAATCTCCAAGTAGTGGATGGGGAGGAAGGAAAACAATAGCCCAAATAGTGTAATTCCGTAACAAACGTTTTGCTTTTCGTTATTAAAAAGTATAGAATTAAACTCGCATGTTAATGTGTCAACCTGGCACTAGGATTCTCTGCTTAACCACTTTTGCACCGAAGGATTTGCCCCCTTAATGACCAGGACACTTTTTTTTAACTTGGCACTGCGTGACTTTAACTGACAATTGTGCGGTCATGCAGCGCTGTACCCAAACCAAATTTACGTCCTTTCCCACAGAGCTTTCTTTTGGGGGTATTTGATCACCTCTGCGCTTTTTTTTTTTTTTTTTTTTTTTTTCTTTTATTTTCTGCGATATTATTAAAAAAAAAAAAAGCGAAAATTTTGAGAAAAAAATGACATTTTCTACTTTCTTTTAGGCTCCATTCACACCTGGGCGTTTGAGCGCTTTTCAGCTCCAAAAACGCTAAAAAAAACCGTTCCTAAATGCCCAAGTAAAACCCCATTTATTTAAATGGCCCCTGTTCACATCTGAGCGTTTTAACGCCTGAAGCAAAACGCCTGTAGCTGAAAAAAGTACATAAGCTTCTTTTTGGGCTGATTACCAGCGCTTTTGATGTCAATGCCTGCCTCTAAAAACGCCTGAAAAAAACTCAAGAGTATTTTTACTGGTTTGCACAAAAGTTATAGCGTCTACAAACTATGGTGTAAAATACTGGAATCTATGCAGCTTTTACTTTCTGACTGCCTATCTCATTTCTTTGAAGTGCTAAAATGGCAGGGCAGTACAACCCCCCCCCCCCCCCCAAATACCACTTTTTGGAAAGTAGACATCCTAAGGAATGTCCTGAGAGGCATGTTGAGCCCATTTGAATATTTTAATTTTTTTTGTCACAGGTGTTTGACCTAAAAAAAAAAAAAAAAAAAAAAAAAAAAAAAAAAAAATTCTCTTACGTCCTCTGACAGTCGCCACCCGATGGCGACAGTACAAGTGACTGCAGAGCTGGGCCTCGGACTGGGTATCATAGATCCTTATGGAGTCCCAGCCTGCCAACGAGCGTCGCAGGTTACTGGTACGCCCAGGCCTCGCAACGACAGTGCCCCTCCAGATGGGGACGAGCCGGCGGAGCTGCGATTCGCAGAGGATGCCTCAACCCGCGTGTTGCCAGCGTCCTTCCATGGCTGACGGCACCCCCACTTAGGGTGGGATGTCTCCCCTTTTTGAGCGGTGCCCGCTGCTGGACTAGTGAGTACTGAACCCCTTGTCCCTGGGGATGTTTGGGGGGAGTTGTGGGCCCACTCCTGGGGATAGCAGGGGGGACGGTCTCTGTAGGATCCCTCTTCTGGCCGGGTTGGGGTCCCCCCCCTCCCTGCCCCGTTGGGGGCGCTGTATGGGTATGCTGTGGGGGTCTCCCTGGGGTCCCTGCTAATAGCCAGAAATGTGTTTGGTGCATTAATTTTGCAGCCCTTTGGAGCGGCCATCACTTTAGTGGTATGCAGATTCTCAGCTCTGTGTGAAACATCAGCCATGTGAGATTTTCTGCTCTGGTTCCTGGTCAGGCGCCATCTTGGATGTAGGCGACATGCCTAGTAAGGGCAGCGGCCATTTTCCCTGTGACTTTTGTCATAGGCTTTCAATAGACACCTTTTCTCTGGGCTGGAAGGCTGGCCTCTAGCGATGCGAGGTCATTTCCTCCTTTCTTTACACTTTCTTCTGTGTAAAAAAAAAAAAATGTGCTGACAGGCTGGGGATTTTTGCTCATATCTCGGCCATTATTATACCAAATCGAATTCTGTTTTTTGCTAGGGGGGGGTCAGTGGAACTGCCGATTTAAAGGCCCAGCGTCCCTTTTTTAATTTCAAGGCAAAATGGACTCTCAGGAAAACAAATTCCCTGCAGACCTGGTGGGGGCTTCAGGTACACCTGAATCCTCTTCCATGGCCTCTTTATCTGCTGCCCTTGCGACTTTGGCGTCCCAGGTGCATCTGCTGATGTCAGACCGCTCTTCCAAAAAATGGCCTGTGCCCTCCCAGTCCTCTGAATCTGAGCCCGAATTGGTTGCCAGGGACGATGGTCCCCCTGAGGGGTCCCGGTCCCCTGCTTCTGAGCGGGTTGAGGAGTCTTCCCCCCCTCAGGAACGCGCTACAATGGACGCTATCATTAGCGCCATTAAAGAAGCTCTTGTTCTTGAAGATGAGCCATCTCCGTCACGTAAGTGGTCTGCTTTCGGGTTCGACTGACCCCAGAAGTCTGGTCAGGCTTATACCTGCTTGGAGGAATTTTACGAGATTGTGAATGATCAGTGGCGGCGTATTAAGCACATGTTGGTGGTGCCTAAGCGCTTTGCCGTCCGCTATCCTTTTGCGGAGGCGGTAGAAAAACTTTGGACGGTATTCCCAAAAGTGGATCACACTGTGTCTCGGCTGATTAAGTCCACCTTGATGCCAGTGGAGGATTCTCCGTTCTTCCAGGATCTGGCGGATAGATGGGTGGAGGCACTCTCCCATCACATTTTTATATGGTGGCGGGTTCCCTGTTGAAACCTGTTTTTGCCTCTGTGATGGTGCTCACGGTATGGGGCAAGGGGCGTCGCAGCACCCTGGTGGCAGAGTCGGCTTCGCCGTCTGTCCTTGCAATGGTTCATCAGCTCACCCAAACTGGGATGCATCTGTGCAACACAGCTTTGGACGAAGCTCCCTTGGTCGCACGGTTGTCGGCGGTGGGGATAGCGATCCTCCATTATCTGGTTGAAGAGCTGGTCGGCTGACCACGCATCCAAAAAGACGGTGTCTGAGATTCTCTATGAGGGGAGTCGTCCTTTTGGGGAAACTCTGGATGAGTTGATTAAGGGGCTCACAGGAGGTAAGTGTACTCTGTTGCCTCAGATCACCAAGGGTAAGTTCCCCCCCCCCCCCGCGCGCGCGACGGGGACCCTCCTTCAAGACCCAACATACTTCCTTTTGTGCCTTCGGGACACAAGAGAAAGGTAAACCCTTCCGACCCCCGGGTGGCCAGAAGAAACCATGGACGGGTAAGCCAAAAGCCGGACAGTCTGGCTCGGCGGCCCAGTCCACCTCTGCCTGAAGGGACGTCTGCGTTGTTTTCAGGAACCCTGGTTGTCCGGCATTCAAGACAGGTGAGTTCAAGAAATGATTCGTTCAGGGTACAAGATCGAATTCTGATCTCGCCCCACAGACAGGTTCCCGTCCAATCTCCCAGCTGTCTCCCGATCGTCTCAGATCTCATGGGGGCAGTGCGCGATCTGCTGGCCCAAGGAGTCATTGTACCCGTTCCCTCACGGGAAAGTTTTTTTTTTGCGGTTTTTACTCCAACCTATTCACAGTGCCCAGGAAAGAGGGCAAGGGACGTCCGATTCTGGACTTAAAATCTCTGAACCGCTGTGTGCGGGTGCAGAAGTTCAGGATGGAATCATTGAGACCAGGGGACTTCCTGGCTTCAATAGACTTGAAGGATGCGTATCTACACATCCCGATTTTCGAGGGTCTTCAGAGATGTCTCCACTTTGCGATGGCTGGGGAGCACTATCAGCTCGTGGTGTTGCCTTTTTTTGTCTCGCTTCGGCTCCCAGGGTCTTCACCAAGGTGTTGGCTTCGGTTCTAGCTTTACTGCGTTTTGCGGGGCATTGCGGTCCTCGGTTACCTAGACGACCTCTTGTTAAGGTCGAACTCATGGTTGACCTTGTCGAGCGATCTGGCATTGACGGTTCAGACACTCCAGGAATTCGGGGGGACCATCAATTTTCAGAAGTCAGCACTGACTGCCTTAAATCGTCTTCAGTATCACTGGTGTTGCCAGGGGGGGGGGGGGGGAGGGGAGGGAGGACAGTGCCCCATCACTGGTGTTGCTGTGGGGAAACGGTGCCCCATCACTGGTGTTGCCGGGGGAGGGGGGAACAGTGCCTCATCACTGGTGTTCCCGGGGGATGGTGGTGTTATTCATCAAAATAACACTGCAGTGCATATAGATATTGAAGAATATTTTTTTTAAACTTTACATAACTAAATTGCACTCAGTCTCCGCACTTTTTTTTTTTAAAACTTCTAGCTGCAAAAAACGCATTGTAAAAATGGCTGAGGATGCTGACACAATGACTGCAGAAAAAAGTGTGCGATCCAAGTCTTCTAAGGCATGGGAGCATTTTAATTTAAATGCCGCAAAGAAGGTGGTCACCTGTAAAATTTGCAAAATGGAACTTGTATGGCCCGGAAGCACAACAATGATGCACAAGCGCATGAAACGGAAACACATGGGCTTCACAGAGGAAGGCGAAACATCAGGACGGTAAATAAAACCCAAATGATATATTGTGTTACACAGAAATAGCTTTACCTGCATACTATACGAAGTAATCATTCATATCTTTTTCATTGCAGAAAGAAAGCGCACCATGACAGAGTTTGTGCAGCTAAATCCTCCGTGCCCTCCCCGAAAATCAGCAATTATAACTGATTCAATTATGAAAATGCTAGTCACTGACATGCGGCCACTGTCCATGGTTGAAGACCGAGGATTTAAAAGCATGATCAGTGTACTGAACCCTGGATATACTCCCATATACTTCCATCACAAAACCCATTTTACTAAACTTGTGGAGAGAAAGTACCAGGAGGCATTTCAGAATGTGAAGGATGCAATCAGCACTAATCAAAGCAGAATTGCCTTTACTGGGGACATATGGACAAACATAGCGACTGAGGCTTTCCTTGGCATTACATGCCACTACATAGGGGAGGGGTGGAAGATGATTTCTATCTCCCTAACTACCATGCCTCTGGAAGATAGACATATAGCAGCAAATATTACAGAATGGTTGGAGGCGGTCGCTGCAAAATTTGAAATTCCAGCTCAGAAAATAATTGCCATTGTCCATGACAATGGTGCAAATATTGTAGCTGCTGCCAAAATCCTGGAGGACACGCATGGCTGGACCAGTATCCGCTGCACTGGCCACACCTTGCAGCTGGTGATTGATGCTACTCTGAAGAATTCAGGAATTGAGAGAGCTGTTAGTGCTGCAAGAGGACTAGTTGAACATTTTAAAAAAAAAAGTGCGCTAGCCAGAAGCAAATTAAAGGAGAAGCAAATGGGTACACCTGAGCACAAGCTTCTTCAAGATGTAAGCACAAGATGGAATAGCACTTACTATATGGTTGACAGACTCATTGAACAATGGTGGCCTGTAACTGCAACTCTGTCTGTCTGACCCATCGGTTACACAAAGGGGCAAACATTATCTGGACTTAAAACCAGACCAATGGAGTATTCTTGAAGAACTTTCCACTGCTCTTAAGCCCTTTAAATGCTGTACTGTATTCATGAGTGGCCAAGAATATGTTACCCTATCATCCGTGCCTGCACTTGTGAAGGGGCTGTTGCTGTCCAATGAAGGTGCTTCTTTTGAATCCTCTCCGCTGAAGACCTTCCAAGCCTCTGCAACAGAACAGCTTCAAAGCAGATGGGAGGGGGTCCTTTTTGAACAGGTCCCAAACACAGTAATTCTTTCCTCTGCCCTTGACCCAAGATTTAGAAGATTAACATTTTTATCACCAGAGCAAGTTATTAATGTACAGGCAAAAGTAGACAGAGGCGCTTGCTTTAAGAAGGGAGATGCAGCAGCAAACACAACCACTTTGCCTGCAACTAGAGTTGCTGAGTCTTCAACATCTCTACTTGATTCACTCCTTGAGTCTGGGGGCAGAAGTGAAGAGGAAGAGGGGGAACTTAAGGAGGATATTCATACACAAGTAAGGAATGAAGTTCATGCTTTTGCAGAGAAGCCACTTGCCAAGGAGGAAAACCCTTTGAATTGGTGGAAGGATAACCAAGAGAAATATCCTACCTTGGCAAAACTAGCGAAATCCTTCTTGTGCATCCCAGGCACCTCCACTCCATCAGAGTGCCTCTTTTCTGCTGCAGGCAACATAGTTTCTAAAAAGAGAGCCAGCCTCAGCCCTGAGCACGTGGACATGTTGACATTTTTACATTCCAATGCAATGTTTCTTGAACAGTTATAGTCTAAGGCCACCTTTTTTTTCAGAATGTTTGTTTTTGTACTTGCAGTTTTTGTAGTGTTAATTGTAAAAGTTTTTTTTTTTCTGCAGTTTGTGTGTAACACTTTGTTCATTATTGTTTTAAATAAATGAAAAAATGGCATATTTGAGTTTTTAATGATTTTTTCAGATTTAATCGAAACAATAATCGGTCAACTTATCGATTTATGAAAATAATCGTTAGTTGCAGCCCAAATTTCAAGCCTATTCCTGGTCCCAAAGATGGAGGGCTAGGTTCATCACCTTAGGGCTCTGATCTGCTTGTGTGGGTACAGAAGTTCAGAATGGAATCCATTTGTACGGTGGTGGCACCCCTTCATCAGGGACTTCTGCCTCTGTCAGTATCAAGGATGCTTCCCTGCACATTCCATTGTGTCCCCTGACTCTAGCTTGTTGTTACCCTTGGGTCACACCTCTGCTTCTCAGGTTTTCAAGAAAGTATTGGTCCCTGTACTGGCAATGTCAGCGGGAGTTTGCGGTAATGGGCTCCCTGGATGACCTCCTCTTACAAGCGGAGTCCTCTGCAGCCCTAAAGGGTGACGCGGGGATCACTATACTGACCCTGAAGGGTTCAGTTGGCCTCTGAATTACTGGAGGTTTGCTCTGATTCCATCCAAAGAATTTAATTATTTGGATCCGGCTCTGGCCAGAAGAGTGTTCCTTCCTCTGAAGAATCTCCAGAAGTTGCATGCTGCGATTCATCTACTGCTGTCCAGCAGTTGGTTGTCCCTCTGCACTTGCATGCGGGTGCTAGGCCTGATGGTGTCTACCTTCAAGGTGGTTTAGTTTACACAGTTCTATACGTGGTCCCTTCCAAGGGAGTTCTTGGTAAAATGGGATGAGTGTCCGCGGTCCTTGGATATTCAGATCCTGCTGTGCCAGGCAACCAGGGGGTCCCTTGGTTGGGGGATTCATTCCTCAGCTCTTCCACAGGGCAAATCCCCCCCCCCCTTATCTTGGACAATGGTCACCACAGATGCCAGTCTGTCTGGGTGGGGGAGATGTCCTGGGTCTGAGCTCTGCTCAGGGTGGTTGGACGCTGGAGGAGTCCAGATTCCCAATCTATGTCTTGAAAGTTTGGGTGATCAGGCTGTGCCCGGATCACTGGACGAATCGCCTCTGGGGGCTACTGATAGGCCACACCATGCCTTTTCCGGACTGGAAACATATGCCAATTACCAGGACGGAACAGAGGGTGTATTGGCAGCACTGGCAGTAGCTGACATCCTTTGCTGGGCACAACGCTTTGTTCTGGCCCTCTCCACCGTACATATGCCAGGAGCGAAAAAGCAATCTTAGTCGGCAGGAGTTAGACCAAAGGGAGCGGTCCCTTTTACCTGGACGTGTTTTCATCAGATATGCCTTTGGTGGATCCGTTGGCGTCCTGGCTCAACAGAAAGGTACTGAGGTTTGTGGCAAGGTCACGGGATCCCCTTGCAGATGTCAGAGGCTCTGGTGCGGCCAATATCGTCTGAGCTACACTTTTCCTCTTTATCAAGCTTCTACTGCGGCTTTTATGCAGGATCAAGGCTGAAGGGATTCCGGTCATTCTAGTGGCCCCGGACTGGCCTCGCTGGTCTTGGTCTGCCGAACTGGTGTGATGGGTCACCGACATCCTTTTGGACCCCACCTTTTCTGAGAGGATCTGCTGTCCCAAGGACTGATCTTTCATCCTGCTTTGCAGTCGCTAGCTTTGACGGCCTGGCTGTTGAAAGCCAGGTGCTAAAGGATAGAGGTTAGCCTGGGTCGGGGTTTCCAATGCTGCTGAAGGCTAAGTAGTCTACCTCCAGGAAGATCTACCATTGTGCGTGGGAAAGCGTACATTTTGTGGTGTGAGTCACTTGGTGTAAATCCTTCTTCTTTTTTTTTTTTTTTTCCTCTGTGGCTCAGGTCTTGACCTTCCGTTAACAGGAGGCTGAGTAGAAATTGGCCTTGATACTATCAAGGGCCAGGTGTTGACCTTGGTGGCATTCTTTCTATGGCCCCTGGCCATGCATTCAAGGGGTTTAACTCCACCGGTGCGGTCTTCTCTACCACTTTGGGATCTGAACTTGGTACTTTCAGTCCTCCAGAAGCCTCCCTTTTGCAAATATTCGGGAGATTCTTCTGCTTACGCTGTCCCAGAAGGTGGCCTTTTTTGGTGGCTATCACCTCTGCTCACAGGGTGTTGGATTTGGCGCCGTTATTTTGTCGCATCCCTTACTTGGTGGTCCACAAAAATAAGGTTGTTCTTGCCCCTGTCTGTCGTTCTTTCCTAAAGTAGTCTCTGATTTTCCATTTGACTGAAGACATTGTGTTGCTTTCCCTGTGTCCCAGGCCTAAAAATCCTAAGGAAATTGCGTTGCATGCCCTGAATGTAGTTCGGGTGATTCAGGTGTACCTGGCAGAGTCTTTTCGGAAGTCCTATTTGTGTTCACGGATGGGCCAAGTACAGGACTGTATGCTTCTTCTGCGACCATTTCAAGACGGATTAGACAGGCAATGACTTAGACCTATTCGATCAAGGGTCAGGTTCCTCCGTTCCCTGTGTTTTGCTTGCGTCTATCTAACAAGGTTACTTTGCGGTACAAACAAGGAAACTTAGACCTTTGCGGTGTATAAATGTGCTTTTACTAAACAAAAGCATGCTGTACATACAAACTATTACAATATTAGGAACATATCACAAGACAAGCAGATATAACAATGCCTAACAAATGAACAGCCTATGGTCTGTAAACAGCAGAAATACCCTTCTTAAACGTATAACCCTTGTCCCAAGAATATCAAATAAATACTTAGCTCTGCTTGCTTCCAATGGATCTCTGTAACATTTAGAAATCCTTGCTGCATCATGGATGTTTCTGTGTGACCCTCCAGAGGAGAGGGAGAGGGAAGAGCTAGAGGGCGAGGGGGAGAGAGAGAGAGAGAGACTTTCTCATGCTAAATACCCCTTTTTATGGTCATGTATACAAAAGACCACCCACAGAATGTGGTCATTCCTCCTGACCACTCCTCACTCATTTTTTTCATCAACACATGGCTGCACATCCCCCACAACCACATGGCTTATTAAGTATGCAGCAGCCATTTTAAAACCACCTGTGGGGGAGAGAGATTATTACACATGTACACATGTATGTACATTTGTAAAAAATCCACAACCGATACACCCTGTAATGGTGCACTTTATTCGGGCACTTAGTGCTTCCTGGGTCTTTCGTCATCAGGCGTCAGGTCGTCGGTGCACACTTTCACATAGTTCTAAAAAGTGGATGTGTTGGCATCTGCGGATACTTCCTTTGGCCGCAAGTTTTGCAGGCTGCTGTTGAGAGGGTCCATTCCCTCTTTGGGGGAGTAATTTTTAGGTGGGCTCCAGTTGTTGTTGAGCTCCTGGTACCTGGTTGGCTAATTTTTAAGCCTTGGTCAGGAATCCTGAGGAGCGGTGTCCGTCAATGAACGAAAGAGAAAATGGGATTTTTGACTTGCCAAAAAATAATTTTCTCTGATGTTAATTGACGGACACAGCACCCACCCCTCTGGAGTTGTAATAATTCTGACACGGCTTGTAACAAAACTGAGTACCTATAGCAGTGAGAGGGGGAGTATTCCTCGTGGGACTGCCCAAGGTTCTTTTTTTTTTTTCTGCCTAGTGTCCTGCTCCTGTAGGGGGCAGTATAATCCAATGGTCAGGAATCCTGAGGAGCTGTGTCTGTCAGTGAACATCAGAGAAATGGATTTTACATTAGGTCAAAAAAGTCACATTTCTTCACGGCACACCTCCAAAAGATTTTAACAATTTTTGTTGTGAAGAACTTATTTATTTTTACTTGTGTACTGATGGGGTATGCTCACACTGTGGCATCTGGGTGTACCGAGGGCCCCTCTCCATCCATGGAATTCCCCAGACACCTGGATCAGCACATATCCAGTCATATCCTAAAAATATTTAATTACATTCCATCAGCACTTTCTGAAATCTTATCTCGCATCTATAGATTGTACAGCCTGACCCCCTGCCATAGTCGTGGGCAGAGTTGGGACAGGCGTTAATAGGTCTTCCCCCCCCCCCCCCCCACACACAGCAGCACTTCACACAGGCTGGTGAGGCCGCCTCGGCTCAGGCAGGTGAAGTGGACACTGGACAGGATCCTCTGACATCCGTTGCTGGAGATGATGCAGGGAGGTGGGTGGAGATGGAGCCAAAATTGAGTCACTAGGTACAAAGGAGGAATTTAAATCCTCCTCCGTTCTTATTGCTGGCTGTGGCCTCTCTCTGCAACGTCATGTCACTTGCTGCTAGGGGGCAGGTCATCCTAGCAACCAGTGCGGTGGCTGCAGTAGATAATGTCAAATAATCATCACGAGACCCAGAGCCTTTTGGGGGCCCCCTCAGCCCAGCTATAGCCCGGGTCAGCCCCCCCCCCCTGCTTTATATCAGTCCTCATCAGAGCCTTGCTTTGGATCATAGTCCTCGTCAGAGTCTTGCTTTGGATCATAGTCCTTGTCAGAGCCTTGCTTAGCATCCTCGTCCGAGGCGCCCCCCCCCACCTTTTACATCCTAGTCCTTGTCCGAGCCTCCTCATCAGAGTCCCCTCATTATTTTCCACTCACCAGTGAGCCCCTTGTTTAGAGCACCATTATTAGTCCCCCCCCCCCCCCTTACAATATTGCAGAAGAATGGTAGCAATCGAGCAGGGCTGCTTTTAGAAAACACTAAAACCCTAAAAAATAAGTTGTACTGGACAACTTGTGCCACTGAGCTTCGATCTTAAAAGGAGTACTTCAGTTTTGTGGAATAAAAAAAAACTGCATAGCTCTTTAAATACAAGTGGGGGAAAACCCCTTTTTGCTGCATTTCTTACCTTCAGGCCAGAGCTGTCCTCACAAAAGAAAAATCACTAAAGGCTTCCCAAAATGTAGAAAAATGGCAAAAACTGCAGTAGTGCACTCGCTGCAATAAATAAATTTAAATCACTACTGCAGTGCAAAAGCTAGACAGTGGACACTACACTTCAATACTCCCAGTTAATAGTAGAACAATATTATAGTGCAGAAAGCATAACATTTCAGCATGTTCACCTGTTAACCACATAAGGATCGCTCGCGTTGGTGCTACTGCAGCAAGGTGGCAGCACTGGGTCTAGCACCTCCTCCCTGTCTCTGGGGTGGGAGCTTATTGCGGGTTTTTTTTTTTTATTTTTTTTTACCACAAATATGTAGCAGAAAACAAATTGGCCTAAATTGTTAAATTTTAATTTTGTAAATTTTTTTTGCGGGAATGTTGTATGTCACAATGTGAAAAATATATATATTTTTCCAAATTGTCGCTCTTTTTTTCAAAAATTAAAAATCGCACAGGTGATCAAATACCACCAAAAGAAAACTCTATTTGTGGGGGAAAAATGGATGTAAATTTCATTAAAGTAACGCAGTGCCAAATCGCAAAATATGGCCTGGTCAGGAAGGGGGTAAAATCTTCCTGTCTTAAAGTGGTTAAAAATACGCTCATTGAGAATTTTTTTGTCAAAGACATGTATGTAGCTTAATACATTTTGGCCTAAATATATGACAAAAATTGAATATATTGAATATTTTTTAACTGTCAAAGTAGAAAATGTCAATTTTTCGCAAAATTTTCGCTCTTTTTTTTTTTAATATTGCAAAAAATAAAAAGCGCTGAGGTGATCAAATACCACCAAAAGAAAGCTGTTTGTGGGGAAAAAAGGACGTAAATTTTGTTTGGGTACAGCATTGCATGACCGCGCAATTGTCAATTAAAGTCAGGCAGTGCCAAGTTGAAAAAAGTGGCCTGGTCATTAAGCAGCCAAATCCTTCGGGGTTAAAGGGCTTCTTCTTTTTTTTTTTTTTCATATATTGCTGCCACTTCACTAAAAACACACATACTTGGTACAGAGGAAGGAGGAGCAGAGAGGTATCTTCTAGCATGAGAGGCAGGTCTTTTGTAGCGTGCCTCATTATTGCAGATTCAGAAGAATCCTCCGCATGAGGCCCTAATAAAACACTGAACATGGCATCAATTCGACCATGATGATTTTGCAATTTGAAAGCGTTTATAGTGGATACAGATAAGGTTTAAAAAAAACTGTCTGTCATCTTTCTGTGGATGGCTGGCTGGCTGGCACCCTGTTGGTGGGTGGCTGGCGTGTCCTCCGTTGCGTGCACTGTCTGAGGTGAGGGAGGCGACCTAAGAAGCCAAAATGTGCAGGCTCAGTGCGTGGAGACGTGTGGCGTAACATACGCAGTGACGTGTGCTCTACGCACAATATCAGTCATATCGGCAAGTTTTGTTACAGATACTTCAAAAAAGTGAATATCGGCCCCGCCATAATCTAATGCTTTGGAAATTCTTTTGTACCCTTCTCTTGACTGATACCATTTAACAATGGGATCCCTCTGATGCTTTGGAAGCTCTCTGCGGACCATGGCTTTTGCTGTAGGATGCAACTAAGAAAATGTCAGGAAAGACCTACTAGAACAGCTGAAGTTTATTTAGGGTTAATCAAAGGCACTTTAAAGGATGGCAGGTGTGTACTGACTCCTATTTTAACATGAGTTTGAGTGTGATTGCTTAATTCTGAACACAGGTACATCCCCAGTTATAAGAGGGTGTGCACACTTATGCAACCACATTATTTACATTGTTTTTATTTTACTCCCACCCCTAAAAGATTTCAGTTTGTTTTTCAATTGAGTTGTACAATATATAGGTCATTTAAAGGTGGAAAAAGTTCTGAAATTATTTATCTTTCTTATATATATTTTTTTTTTACATCACAGAAACTGACATTTTAACAGGGGTGTGTAGACTTTTTCCATCCACTGCGTAAGTAAAAATCCAATCTGTAATAGTCTACTCTCCTTATCATCCGATCTTCTCACGTGCAATCCTAATACTATATTAAAGCCACAAGACCAGTGTGTTACTTTCTGTGTGATCTTCCACCTTCAGTGAACTTTTGGGTGTGTACACTCCCCTCTATTGTTGGACCCCTGTTTCCACATAGTCAAACCAAGCAAGAATCCTTCAAGGGTTAACCATCCAATCTCCTCTCAATGCTCCAACTCAAGAGTAGCACAAAAGCGTAATAGTGCTTTCTATTAAAACCACTTCCTGCCCACCATATAGCAGAATGACAGCTGCAAAGTGGTTGTTATCCTGACTGGGTGTCATACGACGTCCAGCAGCATAAGCCATTTGCGCGCACCCGTGAGGGCGCACAGAGCGGCGATAGGTGGTGCGGTGTGTCACTCTGACAAACCTATATGAAAAACCTATATGCACAAAATAACACAGCACTGAAACAGTGTAAATCTAGTGACACAAATATTCATACAAAATCTATAATGAAAAATTAATCAATAGTTAATAAATAAGTGATGTCCCAATTCCCAGTGATAAATTTAACTTGGTTCAATAAATAAATGGGAAAATTATAATATATTAAGCAAGTATCCAGTAAAAAATGTTGTGAAGAAAGTGTCCAGTGAAATTATTTTTTTGTGCAGATAATAGTGTCATCACACGTGATCCAAAATGCTTCAAAGTGAACTCAAGTGGATCCAAAAGTGCCCTCTTCCCCACATGTGAGTCTACTTGCCAGAATGCGTGGACCCCTTAAGACCTTATAGTCCAGGGGTTTGAAAGGCTTGGCAATTGGATATGGATTGGGGGGCCCCTTCAGGATGTCCTTCCCATAGATGCAGACATATGAATAGAAAAAAAACAGATGGTGCAGTACGTTCCAATAAATTTAATAAATAATAAAAGGCTTCCAAATAATGCACTCACAATTAGTATAAAATATATAGGCTCATCAAATATAAGCAATATGTCCGGCGTATAATGGAGAGCGATCCTACCATCCTCCCCGCTATAGTGCCCATTAGTGCTGCCTATTAGTGCCCATCAATGTTGTATATCGTTGCCACCGATCAGTGCCGCCTAGCAGTGCCCATCAGTGTTACATATTAGTGCCTCATCATCGGTGACTATCTGTGCCACCTGATTAGTGCCCCTCAGTGCAGCCTCGTCAGTGCAGGAGAAAACCTACTTTTTTACAAAATTTTTAACATAAACAAAAACTTTTTTTCAAAAATTCTTTTTTTTTTTTTTTGTTTAGCAAAAAAGAAAAAACCCAGAGGTGATCAAATGGCACCAAAAGAAACCTGTATTTGTAGGAAAAAAATTATAAAAATTTTGTTTGGGTTCAGCATTGCACGACCGCGCAATTATTCAAAATGTGACAGCGCTAAAAGCTGAAAATTGGCCTTTGCAGGAAGGGGGTGAAAGTGCCCTGTATTGAAATGGTTAAAATATATTTTAAATGTGTTTGCATAAACCACAATTAAACTTCTTGCATTTAACCACTTCTCATCCTATCTCATCCTCGCTATTTATAAACAACCTAAGGGTAAAGTGGTTATCCACTTCACACAAACCGATGTAGGGATACGTCGGCTGCAAGAAGTGGTTGTACCAGGGTGATGCCTGCAGCTAGAGGCATCACCCCAGTACTGTTTTGTAGAGCCAGCGGTCGGCTTTCAGGCGGTAATGACTGATGAGACTTGGGAGCCGCTCGATCGTTACCCCAGCGAGCGGGAGGGGATGCTCTGCCTGGGTCTCCCGTCCCACCGTTGAAGTCCCGATCAAAGCTGGATGCGGCTTAGATCGGGTCTCCGATGACGTAACCCGGAGGCGGCGTCCATGACGTCATGCCTGGGTTACTCGGCTGCTAAAGGCACCGAATTTAAAAGCTGTCAGTATTCAAAAATGCAGTTTTTGACATTTTGAATACATTGAAGGGTAGTGGAGGGGTCTAGGGTCTTTTTTAGACCCCTGATCCCTCCATAAAGAGTACCTGTCACTGCCTATTGCTGTCACAAGGGATGTTTACATTTGCTTGTGACCGCAATAAAAGTGATCAAGTTTTTTTTTTTTTAAAAAACCTCTGCTGAAATATGTACACTCCTCTTTGAAAGTCATCTGTGTGATTGGATCTCCCGGATCACTGGAGGATTTAGCCTCAAGCATTCGCACTTTTTTCTTGGCACAATTTCTCCTTGGACTTTTATTATATAGTCACTTTTGCACATTTTTTGGACTTCACTTTGCACCTATTTTTTTATATGCTTTTAATATTATTATATGGTCTTACTGTATATTTAAGGGCATTTATATTAATTTATTTTATCCTATGGTCTTAGATTTATATAATTACATTTTACTGTGCATTTAAGGGCAATTATTTTATCCTATGGTTTTAGATCTACATATTTGCATTTTACTAGCAAGCGCTATATTATCCCCACTAGCTGGGGGTATTCCCATTTATATCCATTTTTATCTATAGCAGCTGCTTTGTTATTTATACCACTATACCATATATTAGGCACTCCTAGGCGCGAGGCATATTCTTTGAATATATATTTATCACACATCTTTAGACACTTTGCTTCCACAGTCATTTTATCACTATAAAGGGGGTCTCCGGCAGCAGTGCGGGTTTGCGGTGGGGATCGCGATCGTCAGTTTAAGGGCAAGTGTCTTTTTTTTTTTTGTGAATCTGCCAGAATGGAGTCCCAGGGTGACAATTTCCCCACTGATCTTGTCTGTGCATCCAGGACATCCGGATCACCTTCCCTAGCTTCCTTATCTGCATCAAAGTGGATCTTATGATGTCACAAGGTAATGTTCAAAAACGGCCGATGCCCTCTGTCTTCTGATTCAGAGCCTGATTTGGTTGCCACGGACACTGCCCTCCCTGAGGGCTCCCTGTCCGCACACTCAGACGGGGAGGAGGAGTCCTCCTTTGCTGCATGGCGGGAACGCGCTTTTGTTGAAGCCCTTGTTCGCTCTGTTAGGCAGACTTAAAACATTAATGAGTCCACCCTGTCGGGTAAGCGGGTTTCCTTTGGGTCTCCTAAAGCCCAGAAGTCGGGTCAGGTTTTTCCCTGCCCCGAGGAGTTTGCGATATCGTGAACAAACAGTGGCGCCGCGTGAAGCATGTGCTAGCGGTGCCTCGCCATTTTCAACGCCGGTACCCCTTTGCGGACCCAGTTTCCAATCACTGGACGGTGTAACCTAAAGTGGACCACACTGTTTCCAGGTTGAATAAATCCACAGTGGTGCCCATGGAGGACTCCCCGGTGTTTAAAGATCCGATGAATAGGTGCGTGGAGTCCCTTTCCCGCCACATTTACTTGGTGGCGGGCTCTCTCCTCAAGCCTGTGTTTGCTTCCGTGCCAGTTTCCCAGACGGTTACGGAATGGATTAAGGTGCTTAAGTGAAATTTGGTGGCAGAGTCGGTTCCTTCGACTCTCATTGAGCTCACGGACCAAATGGCTCAGGCCATGGTCTAACTGTGTTAAGCGGCCCTGGACGAGGCTCCCCTGGTCGCTAGATTGTCTGCGGTGGGGGTGGCACTCCGCCGCATGGTATGGCTAAAAAGCTGGTCGGCAGACCATGCCTCAAAAAGACAGTGTCTGATATCCCCTATATGGGGGAACGGCTTTTTGGGGAATCCTTGGATGAAATTGTCAAGGGTCTCACAGGGGGTAAGAGTACCCTCCTGCCCCAATCCGCTAAGGGTAAAACACCACGCTCGCGGCAGGGTCCTTCCTTCAAGGCTCATCGGGGGCCCTTTTCATGCCTCAGGGGCGCAGGAAAAGAGGAAGCCCTTCAAAGCCCCCGGGGGTAACAAGAAGCCCTGGTCTGGTAAGCCTAAGGCCTGTCAGTCCACTGCTGCGGCCCAGTTTTCTTCCGCATGAAGGGACGCCCTCACCCGTTTTAGGGGTGGGGGGATGTCTGCATTACTTTCGGGAGCCCTGGCTGTCCCTAATTCAGGACAAATGGGTTCACGAACTGATTCGTTCAGGGTACAAGATTGAATTTCGATCTCGCCCCACAGACAGGTTCTTTCCATCAAATCTCCATCTGTCTCCCGATCGCGTAAAGGATCTCAAGGGAGCAGTGCAAGACCTTCTTGCCCAAGGTGTTCTTATCCCGGTTCCAGCAGTGGCGGATGAGCACTTTCAATTTGTGACGTTACCCTTTGGTCTAGCTTCGGCTCCCAGGGTCTTCACCAAGGTTTTGGTCCCGGTGCTGGCTCTGCTTCGCAAGAGGGGGATTGCGGTCCTCGGTTATCTGTGCCACTCTTATCGGGCGATCTGGCGGTCACGGTTCAGACGCTCCAGGAGGTTGGATTGACCATCAATTTACGGGAGTTGGCACTGACCCCATCAGTCCGCCTGGGCTACCAGGGCATGGTCTTGGACTCCGCTCAAGCGAAGTTTTTTCTCCCAGAGGAAAAAAAGGAAGTGATATATGCACTGCCACTAGGGTATCAGAATGAGAGGGACTCTGGATGAGCTATAGGTGTATTATGATTGGTAAATCTCTATTTAAATAGTGGTTATGAGATTAGGACACAATCCTACACCATCAGCAGCCAATTCTGGTATTTTCACTAAATGCTGACAGAAATATTATGCAAAGAATGAATCAGCGCTAATGGAAAAATCTCACAGGCTCTAGGAGAGCTAACCTTGCATCATGCCATAAAATCTTGAATAAAACATATGGATAAAATACAAACAATAAAACTTTGACTTATGTTAACACTGGTGGGCCTGGGACATATCAGACCAAAACACTCCCTTCAACAATTGGAGTGAAATTATATAAAATCAGCCAAACTATCGCATCATGTAGTCAAAATCGCAAAATCAAGCATATATCTGTCTTCAATCTAAAAATCTAAAACCGATATTCATAAAAACGACCAAACTCTCACAACATGCGATCAAAGTCGCAAGAAAAACGTGTATGTCTGTCTTCAATCCAAAAGCCAAATGATCGCTGAACGCATCCAACAAGCAGATGTTGTCATAAGGTGATGAATAAATTATGTATGAGTGATAAGTCCACGTGTTGCAATATTACTCAAAGTGCATAAACTAATGTATAAAATCTATATAAAATCCTACAATATTACAATAATTAGATATCCATAAAAAACAAAAATTCAATAATTCATATGTAAAAGTGCAGATAGGTGTTAAAAATCTGTGATAGTGAAATTTTTATCTTCTCTCTCAATGGGAATAAATATATTATGAATACATAAATAGATGATGAATAAAAAAATATATATATATATATATATATATATAATATATATAAATGAAGTCCTTGTGCAAATAATTGAAGTGACTGTTGGTGATCAAATAAAGTTCACAGTGCTCAAATAAAGTGACAATGGGTGATTTCTCTAAGATAATTTGGTGAATTTCCAGTGATGTGATCCGAAGTGAGCAGAAATCATTTAAGTGCAATGGCCGCTCACCTCATTGCACCATTAAAGGTGCTTTTAGCTGGTATATGACCCTTGAGGAGCGGCCAGCAGACGTCCTATGACGAAACTCGTAGGGTGGAGTCTAACGTCAAACGTCACTTCCAGCTTCGGAGCCTGAGCCGTGGAACGCGGAAGCTTCCCGGCTACTACACTGTTCTTGATCGGCCTACACAGTGAGTCTATGCTACTTCTATTTGATCGCCTTGTATACTATTTCACGGGGATTTCCTTCTGTTTGAGCACACAGATCAATTGAGCATCATCAGCCAATATATCTGCTCACTAAAAAACGGAGGGGACCCCTGGATTCATCAGCCTGTCCAATACCGCATACCAACAGGTTGTATTGGAAGTACGATACCTAGTGGACCACACAGGTGTAACCACTTCCTTCCATATTCTTTCATTCACTGGAATATTGTTGGTTTATTATGGACACTGCACACTGCACCTTTAGGAAAGAGCATCTCCCTTTCCTATAATTATTTATTTGGTTTGCTCACCATTTATTATTTATTTTTATCTATTTAAAGAAATATATACACAATATTTATTTGAACATTTTTTTCATTTTAATTTATTGCACTCTAATTTTATCACCCGTACCATATAGTGTGTGTATGTATGTATGTATGTATGTATGTATGTGTGTGTGTATATATATATATATATATAAATTTACAATAAAGTTTTATTATCACTTGTGCACTTTTGTTTCAATTTATTGCTTACTGCGCACCGTTTTGCCCACGGTATACCATTCTTATTTACTGAGCACTTTATTGGGGGATTGTGAGATCCAACCCCCTTGTTTCTGGGATTTAGTGGCACCGTTGCACTTTTTACCACTTTGCATTTCTGCTATCTGTTTTATGCACATTAAGTGATGTTATACACACAGTACCATTTTAGTATTATATTCATAGGTAGCGCCCTTTACCAACCTTTCTCTCCTTCTTATCTAATTTTAACCCTTGTAACCCAGGGGTTGGTTGGTGGCAGCTTACACCTATTTATATTAATTTTATCTTGAATTTCTATTTATTAATTTTATCATACAATCCATAGCGCTGGTCATCCTTGTTTTCAATATTACCTCCATGTATATGTAAATGGTAATCGCATCACACGTGAAATATTGCCGCTCATCCTAGAGCAAGAGCAATATTTCTAGCACCAGACCTCCTGTGTAACTCTAAACTGGTAACTTGTAAAAGCGTTTAAAGCGTTGACAGGAGATTATTAGGTACCATAGTTTGGCACGCTCCATGGGTGTACGGAATTTTAAAATTACATTTTTAGGTATCGGTTTACCCGGCGTAACATCATGTTTTACCACAAAATGGGTGTTGTGGTGTTTGTGTTCACTAATAGTCAAAATTATTTTTTTCTTGAAATTTGCTTTTGATAAACTGCGCAAATATCATGCAACATAAAAAAATTGCCACACCCATTTTATTCTCCAGGGTAGACAAATGCAGATTTTTTACACGTATGACAAATGTCAGAATTGGCCTCGGGTTCAAGTAGTTAATGTCAAACCCTGCTCTCCAGCACCCTCATAAACAAAGAACTTGATGCCTATTCTGTAATGGGTGGAAGTATTGGGGTGCCAAATTTGGGCTTTGAGTAACTGGAGCAGACACTTAAGCTGTTAAAGTGGAGTTCCGGCCTCGGAAAAGTTTTTAAGAAAAAAATTTCCCCTAGAAAGTCAGGGCTAGTGCATTCCACAATGGATTGCCTCTGAACTGTCCCAGGTTGCACTTACCTTGAAAATTTCTTGTCCAGCGATGCCACCCCAGAATGCCCTGCACCGGCCCCGTTCATCACTTCCGGGGCAGGCGCATCATCCCTGCACAGCTTCTGGGCATGCCCAAAAGCTGTTTAGCAGGGAATGACGCGCCTGCACCGCAACGGACGAGCGGGGCCCGGTGCAGGCGCATTGACTCCTGGAAGCGATGATGTTGAGCTCCCAGGAGTCATCGCAAGCAGGAAGTGACGGCGTGGGCCACAGCCGCAGAGGGAGGAAGTAGAAGGAAGGTAAGTGTACTTTCTTCAAAAACAAGGTAAGTAAACAAAAAAATATCGGACTATCCTTTTTTTTTTTTCAGGTTAATGTCAGCAAGCGGATTGGCCCAAAGTCCATTTTTGAGGCCGGAACTCCGCTTTAACTTCGGTTCTCTGAGATCTAGTTCTCTGGTGGGGCTTATTAGATGGCATATCTATTTTGAGGCACTGAAGCTAAAGCCCAGTAGGTAAAGGAGGCAGCAACAGCCAGTGAACCAGCCAAAAAGAAATGTGCATCTTTCAAAAAGAAAATGTCATGCGATTGCAAAAAAAGCTGCTTTGCCAAGATTACATTGATAAATTAGTGAAGAGAGAAGCAGGAAATCTTCTTATAGGGTTTATGGATTGCATGAAGGAGAAAATGGGACATACTTTCTAGTCCTTCAGATCCCTCCTGCAGAAGTCTTCCCAAATAAAGCACTGCTGAGTACTTCTAGTTCAAGCATGTCAACAGCTACTCTTACCTTGAGTACAACATTGGAAGAGCAGGAAACGTCTGAACAGCTAGAGGTAGACTTCAGCGACAAAGTGGGCTCAGAGGAGGGGGAGCTCCAAAAAAGCGAGCTAAAGTAAATTACTGAAATTCTTCTTCTAACCTTCTTAGCGGTATTCCCGAGCGTGGCTCGGGGTTAAATTTCAGAGCCAAAAGCGGTAACCCCGAGCCATACTCAGGGTACCTCCCAGAAGCATCGCTGGATCCTGAAAGCGGGGTTACTTACCTTGTCACTGGGATCCAGTGATGTATCACGGCGGTGTGTGGCGGCGGATCTTCCTCCCGATCCTCTCCGTCCCCCGGCTTCCGTCTCCTGCGATGTGACGTTCGCAGGGGGGTGGAAACGGTGGCAAATTCAATGTAAAAGACACAAAACACACTGATGCAATGCAAAATAAAAAAAAAATCACATTAGTTTGCCCTCCAGTGTCCTTTCCTGCAGTTTTACTGTACTTTTTATGTGTGTGTGTGTGTATATATATATATAAATATATATATATATATATCGTGTGTATGTGTGTGTGTGTATATATATATATATATATATATATATGTGTATACATACATACTTTAACTTTTTTATAGTTTTTTTTATTATATTATAATTTATGATTTTGTGTTTCAAACTTTATCATACCCGAGATGTTATAAAGAAGAACGCACAGTAAAAAAAAAAAAATCATATGTAAATAGTTGGTTTGGGCTGCTCATTCTTAAGAATTACATGCAAAATAATAGTACCACTTTCAGCACCTAAAATCCAAAAGAATCATACCGCCAGGGAGGTTAAGCCGACGAAGCAGAGGAACGGCTTAAGGCAATACATACCACCCTGGGGTTCGAGCAGGAAGAAAAGTCATATCCATTCACGATCAACTACATTACCTTGAAAAAGTATTCCATATCCAATATGTGTTTTATTGGGATTTTATGTGATCGACCAACACAAAGTGGCACATAATTGTGAAGTGGAAGGAAAATTATATTTCAATTTTTTTAATAGATATCTGAAAAGTGAGGCGTGCATTTGTATTCAGCCCCCCTCTACTCTTCCCCAAACTAAAATCTAGTGGAAACCATTTCCTTCAGAAGTTGCCTAATTAGTAAATAGAGTCCACCTGTGTGTAATTTAATCTCAATATAAATACAGCTGTTCTGTGAAGCCCTCAGAGATTTGTTTGAGAACTGTAGTGAACAAACAGCATCATGAAGGGCAAAGAACACACCAGACGGGACAGGGATAAAGTTGTGGAGAAGTTTAAAGCATGGTTAGGTTAAAAAAAAAAAATCTGAAGCTTTGAACCTCTCACGGAGCACTGTTCAATCCACCATTGGAAAATGCAGAGTATGGCACAACTGCAAACCTACTAATGCCCCATACACACGTGCAGATTATCTGCAGACTTTTGTCTGCAGACTTACCAAAACCATATAATATGAGGTCAAATCTAAACACTTTCAATTTGTATGCAATCTGGCAGGCCCTTGCACTACATAGAAAAGGTAAGTCTGCAGACAAAAGTCTGCAGATAATCTGCACGTGTGTACGGGGCATAAGACCTGGCCGTCCACCTAAACAGACAGACCAGGCAAGGAGAGCATTATTCAAAGAAGCAGCTAAGAGGTCCATGGTAACTGGAGAAGCTGCATAGATTCAAAGCTCATGTGGGAGAATCTGTCCACAGGACAATTTTTGGTCATGCACTCCACAAATCTGGCCTTTATTGAAGAGTGGCAAGAAGAAAGCCATTGTTGACAGCCATAAAAAGTCCTGTATGCAGTTTGTGAGAAGCCATGTGGGGGACGCAGCAAACGTGGAAGGAGGTGCTCTGGTTAGATGAGACCAAAATTTAACCTTTTGGCCTAAAAGCAAAACACTGTGTGAGGTGGAAAGCTAACACTGCACATCACTCTGAACACACCATCCCCAGTGTGAAACATGGTGGTGGCAGCATCTTGGTATCCAGATGTTTTTCTTTAGCAGGGACAGGGAAGTTGGTCTGAGTTGATAGAGGAAAATGGATGGAGCCAAATACAGGGCAATTTTAGATGAAAACCTGTTAGTCTGCAAAAGACTTGAGACTGGGGTCGGGTGTGGGGGGGGGGGGGGGGGGGTTCACCTTCCAGCAGGACAACGACCATAAACATACAGCCAGAGCTACAATAGAATGGTTCAGATCAAGCATATTTATGTGTTGGCATGGCCCAGTCAAAGTCCAGACCTAAACCCAATTGAGAATCTGTGGCAAGACTTGAAAATTGCTGTTTTACAGACGCTCTACATCCAATCTGACAGAGCTTGAGCTATTTTGCAATGAGGAATGAGCAAAAATGTCACTTTAGATGTGCAAAGCTGGTAGAGGCATATCCAAAAAGATTTGCAGCTGTAAATGCAGTGAAAGTTGGTTCTACAAAGTGTTGGCTCCAGGGCTAAATATAAATGCACACCACGCTTTTTTCAGATATTTATTTATAAAAACATTTGACAGCCATTTATCATTTTTCTTCCACTTCACAATTAGGTGCTACTTTGTGTTAGTCTATCACATAAAATACCAATAAAATACATTTACCTTTTTGGTTGTAACATGACAAAATTTGGAAAATTTCAAGGGGTATAAATACTTTTTCAAGGCATTGTGTATATACAGGCTTACAGAAAGAAAACTTTGCCCGTTTCCAGAGCATTCCACTACTAACAAGACCATTCTACGAGAATGGAAGAAACCAGAGAAGAAAGTATTTTTAACAATCTGTAGAGATTCCCCTTTAAAGAAAAGGACGCAGGCCCTTGATTGGAAACTTTGCTGTCCAAAGTTTCAAGAAAAAAAACAATCTTTTGTTCAAATGTGAAGGGGCACTTAGTGACCCCAAGGACAGAAAGGCAGAGGGTTACTTTGAAGCAAGCATGGGAAGCCAGGTCAGCCAATTTTAAGCTGCCTCTGGCTACAACATGCACTGCTGTGACAGGAGGGGATCCTCTCTCTACCTGCTGTCACAATTTAAAAATGGAGAGCTGGACATTCTTTCAGGGTTTTGTGAATGAATGAACGAACTACAAGATCCATCTTCCACTGCTCGAATATAAACACCTCATTCAATCCCGCCTTGAAAATGGTTGGAAAGGAATTTAATTTGCTTTTGTGTGCTGTACAGTGACTGTATGGACAGCATAAATGTTTAGTTTCCATTGTTTAACAGAAGGAGTAACTATAATTTGGAAGGGGTTGGTACCTTTTAGTTTTACTGCACATACTCTTTTCTTGGTTAACATTTATTGTAATTTTTTTTTTTTTCCCCTCACAGATTTGGACACTGGTCATCGGGTATATGCTGGCAGTTTCATTCAAGTGGAATGCGGGTACCCAGCGATATCTAACTGCCATTTCGATTCCCATTTGGCTCATTCTACTCTTTCACTTTGGTATGTAGTTTTTCTATTGGTGTTTAATTAATATTGGGATGCTGCAGGATTCTCTGGCAGAGCAACAACGGCAGTATGCGTGGAAGAATTAGGAGGAAGCCCAGAAAAAGAGCGCTTAGGCCAAAGATATGTGGGGAAATAAAATGCATAATCAATATGCCATATGTCAGTGTAGACTATTGCACCCACAAGAAATTGTATTGCAGAAGCAAATCTTTATTGTGCAACGGATTACAGTTAAAACCAAGGCAAAAGTTAAAAAAACAGGCTAGAACCAGCCACAATGACTGGATGGAAGGTGGATACTGAGGACTAAGCCTGTCTACTTGCCCGGCAGATGGAAATGTCCATGTGGAGAGGATCAAACCGCTGATAAAGTGGGAGCTCCGTGCGACTTACTGCTCAATCACCCTTGGAATGCGGACCGCAAGCTGGCCAAAATCTGAACCTGATGGGGGAAGCGTCACAGCGTGTGGAGGTTTGTGGATGGCAACCAACCAGTGCGGGGACGTCATCACTGATCACCTCCACACGCTGTGATGCTTAAAACCCCCCACCCCCCCCCATCGGCTCCCCTTTTTCGGCCAGCTTGCTGTCCGCATTCCAAGGAAGATTTAGCAGTCAGTCACACGGAGCTCCCACATTATCAGTGGCTTGATCCTCTCCCCGTGGACAATTCCATCTGCCGGGCAAGTAGACAGGCTTAGTCCTCAGTATCCACCTTCCATTCAGTCATTGTGGCAGGTTCTAGCCTGTTTTTTTTTGACCTTACTGTTGGCTTAATGTGTAATGTTAGCTGCTGCTACATCACCGACCTAATCTGCAGATATCACCCAAATCGTCCCCTCAGTTTCTCCCAGGACCTCCTGCTCTCTAGCTCCCTTGTTTTCTTTTCCCACGCTCGCCTCCAGGACTTCTCCCGAGCCTCTCCCATCCTATGGAACTCACTACCCCAGTATGTCTAGTCAAATCCTACCCTGTCGGCCTTTAGGCAATCCTTGAAAACACACTTATTCAGGGAAGCCTACCCCACCTCCACCTAAGATCTGTACTTGAGTCCCCTCCATCAGATCATCCCCCGCAGCCACTACCTTTTGTACCACCTCCCCCTCCCTTTAGATTGTAAACTCCATGAGCAGGACCCTCCCTATTCCTTTTGTATTGAACTGTATTGTAAATTGTGCTGTCCCCTTTTTTATTGCAAAGCGCTGCATAAACTGTTGGCACTATATAAATCCTGAAGAATAATATTTATTATTATTATTCTTTGACTCCCATAATTTAGAGTTTAGAGCCTGAGCAGCCAGATATAGATACTTTTTATGAGGGGGCGGGGGCAGGCAGCACACGTGGCCAATAGCCATATACAAAAACAGAGTTCTTTAACCACTTCTGGACCGGAAGGATTTACCCCCCTTAATGACCAGGCCATTTTTTTTGCGATACTTGATCACCTGTGCGATTTTTATATATATATATATATATATATATATATATATATATATATATATATATATAAAAGGGGTTAACAAAAGTTAGCAGAAAAAGGGTTAACAAAAGTTAACAAAGCTTAACTACGCCTATGGGGCAGTCCCAGGAGATATACTCCCACTTCTTGTTCTAGGATCTCAGTTTTTCTGCCTAGTCAGGAGTAAGGACCTAGCTCCTTGCTGGGATCTCTGGTCCTGTTTTTTTTTTTCCTTTTAAACTGAATTTGTTTCTTCTTTTATTCTTTTCCATTCCTGTGAAAACTAGAATCAACTGCTGGACTGGGTGATGGACTGGATATTCTAAATCCTTAAAGTCTCCCCAGTCTGGCCAGCAAGCGGGCACAGGCCTCAGCTCCGCGCTGTCGGTCGTGACATAGTCCCACTGGACGGGGACTGGCCTGCGAGTGAAAATCCTTGCGAGGATGCACACGACCTGGTTGCGGCGTACGTCCTAGCCCGCAACACCCCCCATTCCAAGATGGGGAGGTGGTCTGCCTGGAGTGGTGCCCATCCGGTTCCATGGTGTGGTAAGTAGTGTCCCCCCTCTCCCTTTTGTGGTCCCTCGGGGTGGATGTGGGCCACTTCTTGGGATGATCGGACCCCCGAGTTTCCTTCTGAGTGGTCTTTTGCCCCCCCCCCCCCCCGGGAGAGGTAGGAGCTGTCTTTGCCACTTGCTCCTGTAAGCGGGGGGTGGATGTGGTTGTTGCTGTCCGAATCGCAAATGGGGGTCTTTGAGTGAATTCCTGGCCTCCTGCGGGTTGGTGACTGGGGCAGGAATGTCCTCTGGGGTCACTGCGGTCATTGGGCTGGGGAGGAGCAGATGTCTCCTCATCCGCGAGTCTACACCTCACGTGGCTGGATTGGGCCAAAATTTAGCCCCCGGCTTTGAGGCCTACTCGTAGCTGTCTGGGTGCCTGACCAGGCTGTCTGAGTGCCTGACCGAGCTGATGATAGAGCGGATGGTGCTGCTAATGGATGTACGCCTCAGGAAGTCGATCAGGCCAATAATTGATGCCACGGCTTTGCGGCATACTCGCGGCTGACGGAGCTGCTGATCAAGCAAAAAGAGCTGCCGGCGGACTCGCGACTCATGCGGCCCGATCGGGCCCCAAATTAAGGCTGCGGTTTTGCTGCCTACTTGCGGCTGGCTGTCTGAGCTTATAACCAGGCTGTTCAGGCTGCAAACCGGGTTGGTGGAGCAGCGGACGGGTGTCCACCTTCCCCCCCCTAAGGGGGGGGTGGACATGTGGTCTGCTTGGCGCCCCCCTTGAACTTGGGGGCGCTGCATTGTTTTTTAGCGAAGTGAAGCAGCCATTATTGTGTGAGGATACTCTGCCTGCGTGTTTGCGTCACGGCCTTTCTAGGGGGGCCATGTCCTATTATGTCCTCTATGAAGGGCGACCCTTAGGTCTAATAGGTGGTTCTTTTTGTGGACCTTTTAGCTGGTGTCTCCTTGCGGGACTGTGGTCGGTGACCTCCCCTCCTTGGTATGTTCTCAGGGTGAGCTTAGCATATAGCTACTCTACTGGGTCTGCGTCCACACACTTCGGGTGCTCTGACGGTGAGTATGATTCCTCTTTTACTGCAAGGGCGCTGGTGGATGCACTGATTGTATTGGTGCAGGAAAACTTTAAACATGGAGGATGCAGCTGCTGCTGCGTTAGAGGCGCTGGTCCCCTTGGGGTCTGCAGATCCCCTAAAGCGGCAAAGGTATTTCAATTTTATAAGCTGGATGTGTTGGCCTCTGCGGATGCCTCCTTTTGGCTGCAAGGGTTTGCAGGCCGCTGTTGGAGAGGATTAGTCCTCTTTGAGGGTGTACTTTTTGTCAGATGAGCTCCCAGTTGTTCTTGGTTGAGCTCTTGTTTTACCTGGTTGGCTACATCTAGCCTTTTGGAAGTATATTTATTGCGCTGTTCTTCCCACCCCTCATGTTGACACTGCTTTGGGACATCCCACGGGTCAAAGAATATATGGAGCTGTGTCTGTCAATGAACAAAAGAGAACTGAATTTTTGTTGTACCGTAAAAATCCTTTTCTCTGATAATCATTGACAGATCCAGCACGCACCCCTCTGTGGAGTTGGGTTATGTATTCTTCAGAAAACTGCTTATTACAAAACTGAGATCCTACAGCAGGAAGTGGGCGTATACCTCCTGGGACTGCCCCATTGGCATAGTTAAGATTTTGTTATCCCTTTTTCCGCCTAGTGTCCTACTCCTAGGAAGAACAGCATAACACACGTGTCAAAGAATATATGGAGCTGTGCCTGTCAATGAACATCAGAGAAAAGGATTTTACGGTTAGACAAAATCCAGTTTTTGTTGTTTTTTTTTTTTCCCATCATTTTTAGGCCGATTTTATATTCTGCTACATACTTTTGGTGAATAGGGAGAGATCGGACAACTGACATTTCTGACACCTTTTGGGGGGACCAGTGACATTACTACAGTAATCAGTGTTAGAAACATGTACTGTTACTGTACTAATGACACTGGCAGGGAAGCGGTTAACACCAGGGGCGATTGAAGGGTTAGATGTGTCCCTAGGGGATGCTTTCCAACGTAGGGGGGTGGGCTTGCTGCATTAACAAAGAGAGCAGCTGTGTTCCTAAATAGGAGGAATACAGGATCCTTGTGTTTATAACTGACAGAACAGCGGTCTGCTGTGTTTACAATGGCACACCACCGTTCTGTCTCCACGGGAACTGATCACGGGTGCCCGGCGGCAATCGCACAGGTACAAGTACGTCAATTCATGGGACAGAGCCATCCTGTATTAATAGTAAAACTATGGCGGCTGGTCAGCAAGCTGTTAAAGTCACTATTTGCATAGGCTTTTAAAACCCCACAGTTGTGCCACATTTGTACTGCTCCTCAACCCCCCCCCCCTTTTTTTTTTTGCTGCAAGTGAATAGATCTGCTCTGCAAGCATGCCGGATGTATGGTTATGGTGCAGTTGTCTATTATTTAAAAGTTGAATGTGGAGGTGATACAATGCCTTACCACCTGTCAAATGCTTTGAAGAGCGGTGGTTTGTCAATTGGATTTGTAATATATTATATTTTCAGTACAACTTAAAGGATCCAGGTTGGTTTAATAAGTTCAAACAGAGTAGTTTGTTCTCCTTCCTTGGATCATTTCAATAATCAGTCCAGGGGTATTTGGTTGTTTTTGTGTTTTATTAAAATTAGGGATAGGAGAAGGGAGTAGTGGAATACTGCAAATTACCAATGCTCAAATGGTTGAGGACTCCTATCTTCAGGTACAGCACGGCTATTGATTTGCCCTGCCACTATAGGTGAATTTGGGAATTAAGTCTCTTTCCTAAGATCTTTCCATCCACCGCCGACACCCGTCCACTGACTATCCTACACTTGGGGTGGCCCCCCTCAGGTCAGGCCCCTCGACATGAGTGCCTGTACTAACGATACTGTTGCCCCAGGGTCTCCAGTGTCTCCCCCCTCAGTCAGCTCTCCTGGACCTCTGTGTTTTAGCTTCTCTCATCCATTCCTCTTGTCCTCAGGACGATCTCCTGCAACCGCATGCCGCTGCCCCCCTCCCTCCGGGATTCTGCTCTCCACTCTCCATCCAAAGACCCCGCAGCACATGTGCTCCTGGTTTTTTAACAGCATCCCATTTACACCGAGGTGACCTGCTCTCTGCCAATCACCAGAGCTATATCAAAGCCTTTGCATCTATTCGTCAGGTTTCCTCCAACTGTCCAACATGCCTCCCTATTGGACCAGTGTGAAACTCTCTCTCTAGACACAATGAGCAGACCTTACTAAACGATCCTGCTCTCTGGTAGGCAGAGAACAACATAGATTTACCTGCAGCCCCTCTGATAAGCAGACAAGGCTCAAAACTACACTTTCTCACTAGCACCTACCTAGGAGGGTGCAACAAAGACAATGTTGTCTTAGCACAAAAAGGTATGTCTAGACGTCATACACACATCCATACATCCCATATTGTGAAAATGAATGCTTACTAACATAGCACTAAGATTGTATGTTAAAACTCACAAACAGTATTCCCATAAAGAGTAATCAGTGCTATAATGCAATAACTGTTAAATGACTGTGAGACCACATTCGTACATATACTTAATTTGCACAGAGCTATATATTGCAATCAATTTTCTTAAGCAGTAAAATCTAGCAGCCAGTTATGAAAATGTGACTTCCATCCTAATCTTCACCAAGATAATTCAATAAATTGCAGCAAAAATATTAGAAGTGCCTTTTTGTACTTTTTTTTATGGTGGTTGAAGGTGGGTATGACGTAATTTCTTGAGCATTTTGTGTAAAATTGGCATTTTCAATAACGTTTTTTTGAATTTCTCAATTTTGGCAGTTTTTTTTAGTTGATTTTGGACTTGTTCAAGCCCCTGGGGCTCATGCGTATGGTCCTTTCATTGACAGAGTTTTCTTTTCTCATCTGCCAATTGCTCTCTACCACTGTTTATGCTGTGGTTTTGACCATTGAGCCCCACTTTATTGTATCATTATTTCTCTTTTGTTCATTGATGGACACAGCTTCTGATTCTTCTTAACCATTGGGTTATACTGCTCTCTAGAGGAGGACACTAGGCAGGAAAAAGCTTGACTACGCCTATGGGCAGTCCCAGCTCTCAGCTATAGGCACACTTTTTTTTTTTTCTTCTGCCAAGCCAGGAGTAAGGACCTAGTTCCTTGCTGGGATCTCTGGTCCTGGTGATTTTTAAATTGAATTTTCTCAAGTCGTCTTCCAGGACAGCCCATGAAACCTAGGGCTCCTCCTACCAGGACAGGAAACACATTAAACCCAATCAAATAAAAGGCGTTGCCCTAGTCCTCGCCTTCAGTATTAGTGTTTCCTCCGGACAGGGGGTAACATGTTCCCGGAACTGCTCCTGGTCTCATGGACTGTCCTTAAAGATCGGGATTAAAGATGCATCTTCTCCTGCCCAAGTGTGGTACCCCTTAGTGTTGCAATAGGGGCTGACCGCTGTCTCCTGTTCTCGAGGTCCAGAGAGGGCAGGACCGTGGATGTCGTCAGTGGATCACAGGGGGAGTCCTCTTCCGTTCCTGGCGGCGTCCTTGGAGCAGCACAGGCTGTTTACCCGTGATGCCGCCAATTCAAGCAGGGAGAGCGGCCTGCAAGTTTGAATTTGGCGCCAGGAACGGAGAGGGCAGAACTCTTGCGTTCCACTCTGGCCCAAGGAAGTGACCGGGTCATTTCCGGCGCAGTGACGCACATCCACGGGCGCCGGAAGCAGTAGTTCCGATTCCATGGCGCGAACGGGAGATATCTGGGCGTGAGGTGAGACCCAGCATTGGCTGCGAACCACCAAGCAGAGCAGGATGGATTCCACAGCAGCATCCGCTCAGGCGGTAGAGGCAGGCTCTGGCACCGGCACCTCCTAGGTAAGCAATGGGAGTTTTCCCTTTCAGCATATACCTGTGATGGTCTTTTATCCTTTCCCTTCCCTTTTAAGCAATATCTGGTTGGTAGAAGGGGGCACTAATTCTTTTAACCCTGTACACACTGTGTGGGAGGGTGAAAATGGGGAGTCATAACTAATTATGTTTTTTGATGTTATAGACCAAGGCTCAGGACAAGGTCCAAACGCAGCCCCCCAAAAAGAAATGTGCAGTTTGCGGGACCAAGCCAAGTTCCACATGGAGCAAAACAGTGTGCCGCACATGTATTGACAATCTTGTTAAAGATGACCCTACTGTATCCACCCAGAGAATGTTGACTTCAGTAAGGGATGAGCTAACCTCAACTCTTAGCTTGTTTAGAACCCTCGTAGATAAATTACAGGCACCTGTACAATCTCAGGCCCCTACATCTGTGTCTAAACCAACACCGAGTGTGCATGGTGATGACACAAGGGAGGAATCGGAGTCCCCTCATTCCTCATTTGAGGAGTCTGGATCAGGGGAGGAACCCAGGGAAAGAGAATCCCGTGGAAATTCCAGATTTAAATTATCCCTTGAAGATGTGGATGAATTACTTAAAGCAGTGTATGTTACACTAGAAATTGAGGAGGAGAAGGTGCAATTATCGAAGCATGATCTTATGTATACTACCCATAAGAAAAATGCTAGAGTTTTCCCTGTACACAGCTCCTTGCTAGATACTATCAAGCTGGAGTGGGAAAATCTGGAAAAGAAACCATTTTTTTCCAATAGCTTGAAAATGAGAGTGTCAAAGAGTACAGATCTGGCATTTCAGGACATGGGTTAACTTAAAGCGGACTTCCGGGCACAGAAAAAAATTTTCAATGAGCATACCCCCGGGACAGTCAGGGCTAGTACATTCCACAATGGCTAGCCTCTGATCTGTCCCGGTTCGCACTTACCTGCAAGAAGAAATACTCACTTATAAAATTTCTTCTCCAGCGTTGCCATCTCTCCTGTGGGCAGCTGAAGCCGGCGCGATCCTCTTCTGCATCCTCTTCCGCGTCTTCTTCACCCAGAATGCGCCTGCACCAGCCCCTCTCGTCACTTCCGGTGCGGCGCCGCATTCCTCCACAGCTTCTGGGCATGCCCAGAAGCTGTTTAGCATGGAATGCGGCGTCGCCCCGGAAGTGACGAGCGGGGCCGGTGCCGTCGCGTTGATTCCTGGGAACGATGTCGTTCAGCTCCCAGGAATCATTGCAAGTGAGGAAGTGACGGCGGAGCCACGGCGCAGAGGGAGGAATTGAAGAATAGGTGAGTATATTCTATCTACAATTACAAGGTGAGTAAAAAAAAAAAAAAACAAACTATCCAATTCCTTTTCAGGTGAAGGAGAACAAGCGGATGGGCACAAAAAAAAAGGTCTATTTTGTGCCCGGAACTCCGCTTTAAGGATCCAATGGACAAAAAGACTGACACCATGTTGCGCAGAGCTTGGGAAGCCTCGATCATGAATCTAAAGCCAGCTTTAGCATCTACCTGTGTAGCCAGACATCTGGAATTATGGCTGTCACAGATTCAATCCCACTTATTAGCTGGAACACCTAGGGGTCAGATTATTAAATCCTTCCCTCTTCTGTTTCAGGCAGTGGGTTTCTTTCTTAGCAGATTCATCCGCTGTTAAAATGACAGCCAGAACCTCAGCCCTGACAAACTCAGCCAGGAGAAGTCTCTGGCTCAAATCATGGTCGGGGGACTGTGCTTCTAAAATGCGCCTCTGTAGTCTCCCCTTTACGGGTGACCATCTCTTCGGCCCTGGGCTGACAGATGCTCTGGAACGCACGGCTGACAAAAAGAAGTCATTTCCAGAAAAGAAAAAATCCCCATATACCTGAAAGTTTTTTCAGGGCAGGGTCAAACGGCAAGGGCCACGTGAGGTTCAGGCCGTGTCCAAGAAACACTGGACCGGCCACAAAGGTAGGGGTAGGGGGACCATCCTGTTTAAGGGCCTTCCTCCCACAGTGGAAGAAAATGACATCAAGCCCTTTCATTCTGGACCTAGTGTCCACAGGGTACAGACTGGAATTCAATTCCCAACCTGTAGAGAGGATATTGATTACCTGTCTGCCCAAAGATCCTGCCAAAGCAGCTGCTCTAAGTCTCCAAATTGGAGACTTCGTAGACCAGAGGGTATTGATACCTGTTCCAAAGGAGGAACAGGGCAAAGGGTTTTACTCCCACATTTTCGTGATGAGAAAACCCTCAGGGAGTTATCGATTGATTTTAAATCTACGCAAATTAAATCTCTCGATAAGGTACGAGCATTTTCGCATTGAATCAATATACTCAATAAGAAGCTTGCTGTATCCAAAATGTTTCATGGCAACACTGGCTTAAAGGATGCCTACTTTCACATCCCCATTCACCTAGCTTACCAGAAGTTCCTAAGACTAGCAGTGAAGCTAGGACCAGAGGTCAGACACTATCCATTTCAGGCACTGCCCTTCGGGCTATCCTTAGCCCCTTGTGTCTTTAGTCTCAATGGAGCTAAAGCTTTCCCCAGGACCTTGGTAAAGTCCATTATGATCATCCCCTACCTGGACGACCTCCTAGTAGTGGCGGATTCAGATCGGAAACTAAAAAAGGACCTCCATACAGTTCAGGAGTTCCTTGGGTCACTAGGATGGATGATCAACAAACAGAAATCTTGCCTAACACCCTCCCAAAGAGTGACCTATCTCGGATACGAGATCTCCTCTCTGGATCAAAAGATTTCTCTCCCAAAACTTAAAGTTTTAAAGATGTTTCAGATGGTAGCTTCTTTACAAACCAACCGGTGGGTCTCACTCAGAGACGTAACAAGAGTTATAGGCCTCATGACCTCCTGTTTTCTAGCTGTCCCTTGGGCCCGGTACCAACAACGTCACCTTCAATGGTTCCTGTTAAAGAACTGGGACGGATTTCTGGATTCCTTGAAACTGAAGGTGAAAGTTCCCACCAGGGTAAAAAGAACCCTATGGTGGTGGAGATCACCTCCTCACCTTACCAAGGGACTAACTTGGGTTGTTCAAATATCTCAAAGAATAACCACAGACCAAAGCTCTTCTGGTTGGGGGGTCACATCTCCAGAGTCAGCACAGGGAGAATGGTCCCAGCTGGAAGCACAGACCTCGTCAAATCAGAAAGAACTCATGGCAGTACAAAAAGCCTTAGAGTTCTTTCAGATGGACATAAAGGGAAGTCATCTGCAGATTCGATTCGACAACATAGCTGCGGTGGCCTACCTCAACAAACAGGGAGGTACACGGAGTTGGGGGTTACAGTGTATAGCCCAGAAAATATTCTCTTGGGCCAAGCAGAATCTTGCCTCCATTTCAGCTATTCATCTGAAAGGGACTCAGAATGTCTTAGCAGACCACCTAAGCCGCCACCGGGTGTCAACCCAGAGGACTTTGCAGAAATTGCAGCCAAGTGGGGCCTTCCAGAAGTGGACCTTTTTGCAGCTCAAACAAACAGCAAAACAAGAAGGTTTTTTCCCTGAACCAATGGGATCAGTCCCTGGGGATTGACGCCTTTGCGAACCCTTGGTCTTTCAATCTCTTCTATGCCTTCCCTCCAGTCAGGCTAATCTCGGAGTTCCTCCGGAAATTCTTCCAAGAGCACACAGATCTGATTCTAATAGCTCCCTTCTGGCCCAAAAGGCCATAGTTTTTACGCCTACATGCCCTAGCCTCCAGGCCTCCAATAATTTTGCCCTGGAGACAGGATCTGTTGACTCAGGGTCCGGTGACCCATCCGCACATCAGGTCCCTGAACCTAACAGCTTGGTATCTGAAGAACAGATACTAAGTTCCCAAGGGTTCTCAGACAAGGTAATAAAGACCTTGATTAACTGTCGAAAACCTGTCACAAGAGCTATATATTCCAAGGTGTGGAAAAAGTTTAATTCTTGGATGGCTGAAAATCATAGGCCATCCCCAGATGTACCGTCTATCCTTGATTTTTTTCAAGAGGGCATAGATAAGGGCCTCTCCCTTAGTACTTTGAAAGTGCAGGCTGCTGCCATTAGCAACTTTCTTAAGTATTCCCTTCGGGAAAATCCCACGGTAGCTAGGTTCTTCAAGGCTATCGCCCGGGCTAAGCCTGTAGTGGCCCAACTTGGAACCTATCCCTGGTCCTTCAAGCCTTGGTAACAACCCCTTTTGAACCCTTGAAGGACTTAAAAGAAAAACTACTCACTCTGAAAACTGCATTCCTAATTGCAGTGACGTCAGCTAGAAGAGTTAGTAAATTACAGGCCCTCTCAATTAGAGAACCTTTTCTTATGATTTTTGAGGATAGAATAGTGTTAAAAAACGATCCAGGGTTTTTACCTAAGGTCGCTACTTCCTTCCATAGAGCACAGGATATTGTACTACCTACCTTTTGTAGTTCCCCAAAAAATGAAAAAAAAAAGAATTTTAGTTTTTTGGATGTCAGAAGAGCTATTTTGGCTTACCTAGAGGTGACTAAAACCTTTAGGAAGTGTGATACCCTATTTGTGCTGTTTTCTGGCACACAAAGGGGTAATAGAGCTTCTAAAGCAGTGGTTCTTAACCTTGTTGGAGGTACTGAACCCCACCAGTTTCATATGCGCATTCACTGAACCCTTCTTAATTGGAAAAATAAAAAGTTTTTTTTCAAATTCAAAACATAGGTATATATTTAGGTATATATTTATACATAGGTGCACAAAATGATACATAGGTGCACAAAATGTGCCAAACCATTAAAGAAAAAAAACATTAAGAACAAAGAACAAAACCATTAAAACATGATTTTCACACAAAAACATAATAATGATTTTTCCATATATGTTCATTGAGGCACTGTGCTTCTACTTTGTATGACTACTGTTCCCCCCCTTTTTTTTCTTATGGTTCAACCATTTTTTAACTAGTGATCAATAAAATATATTTTTTAATTATCAGTGCCTATAAAGTCCAAAATTCTTGCTTCCTTTCAATCTTTCTCAAAAACATAATAATGAATATTTACTGCTGTTGCTTCATACGATGCTATGAGGATCGGTTTGTTGATGGGTACAAAGCCGAGAACAGGCAGACTAGCCTTTTTTTTATCGAATCTGGCTCTCCTCACCTTGAATTCAGCGAGCGTTGTGTTCTTGTATTTTCCATCTCCATGCAGCTTAAGGAAGTGCTCTTAGTTTTGCCGGTGCTTGACTAGAATTGCTCAACTTGGCATTGCAAATCATGCAGTTAGGACGCTGACTCCCATCACGTTCCGTTATACATGTGAATCCATATTGTACATATTCGTCCGACCACTTTTTTTTTTTTGCTCGACATAGTTAGTATGAAGGGATTCATATTAAGAAAGAAATCACACGAAGTACCATCACGACAGTTACAATTCGACCACTGGGCGTGCCAAATTCCCTGCAGCACAGATAGGCCAAGCGATGTTGCGTGATCACCTGCAGCCAATGAGCGGGGCCTGTCATCCCGAATCATATGAGTCGGGTGTGTGTCTTGACCCCCGTCGAACCCGCGAGACTGACTCACGAACCCCTGGGGTTCGATCGAACCCAGGTTAAGAACCACTGTTCTAAAGCCACCATAGCTAGGTGGATAAAGCAGGATATTACAGAAGCCTATAAAGCAAAGAATGTGGTTCCACCATTTATCAACGCACATTCAACAAGGGCCTTGTCCACGTCTTGGGCTGAAAGGGCTGGTGCCTCACCAGAGCAAAGGCAGCTACTTGGTCTAACTTTTCGACCTTTGTTAGACATTATCGCCTGGACCTCCTCTCCTCTCAGGAACAGGCATTTGGTCAAAAGGTGCTCCAGGCAGTATTCCCTCCTTAGACTGGTAAGTTTCTGGCTCATCATCTCATGGGCTGTCCTGGAAGACGACTTGAGAAAAAGTGAGTTAGACTTACCGGTAACACCTTTTTCTAGTAGTCTTCCAGGACAGCCGGATTCCCACCCGGTGTTGTCTTGTATAATGTATTATATATATATATATATATATATATATATATATAATGTATATGTGTTTTACAGGATGTTCTACAGTTCTCGAGAATACTGAAGGTGAGGACTAGGGCAACGCCTTTTATTTGATTGGTTTAATGTGTTTCCTGTCCTGGTAGGAGGAGCCCTAGGTCTCATGGGCTGTCCTGGAAGACTACTAGAAAAGGAGTTACCGGTAAGTCTAACTCACTTTTTTTCCTATCTTTGGATAATCTAGATCCAGCCTCACTGGGCAGGGGCTGGCCTGCGAGTTAAATGTCTGGCGAGGACACATACGACCAAGCCTCTGCCTGAGTCGCAGCGTTTCTCCTAGCCGACAGCCACCCACATTACTAAGGAGCGGTGCCCACCTTGTTCCTGGCATGGTAAGTAGCTGTCCTCCCTCTACTCCTAGAGGGTTTTGGGGTGGACGTGGGGCCCCCGGGTTTCCCTCCTCCCCCCCCCCGCCGCAAGCCCCTCTAAAATTTTGGTGGGTCACTGCGGGTCTTTGCCCCCTCCTCCTCCCCTCCCTGGGTGAGGTTATGAGCTGTGGCCACATGGTTCTAAGGGAGGGCTGGTTGGGGTTGTTGCTGACTGGGTTTTTCCTTGTGCGCAAGGAGGGGGGGAGAGGGGGGTTGAGCAAGGTTCCCTGCCACCCTGGGGGTTGGTGACTAGGCAGAGATGTCCTGTGGGCTCCCTGTGGCGGTTGTTCGGCTGGGGGAGCGGATGGTTTAACATCTGTGGGTACGCAGCTCACACAGCCAGATCCAGCCAAAATTTTAGGCCTGCGGCTTTGCGTCCTACTAGTTGGATTCTATAATGTGCCGGTCACAAACGCTTCTTCCGTTTTGCCGTGGGCAAGAGCATTATCGGTTTGTAGTGTAGACCTTTTGGCCTCGCCTCTGCTCCTCGGGTTTTCACAAATGTGTTGGCCCTTGGTGCTGGCATTGTCTGAGTCAGCGGGGGATCGCGGTACTGGGGTACCTGGACGATCTTCTGTGAGCCGAGTCTCCGACTGCTCTAATGGCCAACTGGAGATTGCTCTGCAAACTCTGAGGGAGTTCGGTTGGAGTCTGAACCTTCAGGCGTCTGCTTTTGGTTCTGTCCACAAAAACTGGACTATCTGGGTCTTTCTCTGGACTCTGCCTCAGCCAGAGTGTTTTTTGTTCTGGAAAAACTTCAAATAATGCAGGAGGCAATTCAACTTCTGTTCCGCACACTGTCATTCTTCTTGGCTTGCATGCGGGTGTTGGGTCTAATGGTGTCCACAATCGAGACGGTCTGTTTGCACAGTTCCACACAAGATCTCTGCTAAAGAGATTCTGGTGAAATGGGACAAGGATCCAATGTCTCTGGCACTTGACAGGGAAAATCCTTTCTCCCCCCTGTACTGGACAGTTGTCATCACAGATGCCATCCTGTTCGGGTGGGGAGGATTACTTGGTACAGATGTGCTCAAGGGGTCTGGACCCTGGCAGAGTCAAGACTGCCGATTAATGTTCTGTAACTTCGAGCCATCAGTCTTTGGCTCATTGAACAATTTGTTTTCAGGGGTGTCCGGTACAAATTAATTTGGACAGTGCCTGGGCCGTGGTCTGTCTATCACCAAGGGGGTACAAGTAGTGAGTAGGCGGCATTCTAAGGTGGGCCAATTCATTCCAGCCCTCTCAAATTTCTGCCAGGACTCCTGTGCAGGATCAAAGCAGAAGGGAATCTGTCCAGACTGACCTCGCCGGTCTTGGCACACCGATCTAGTACGGCTGGTCACCGATGATCCTTGGGGACTTCTTCTCAGGGAGGCTATACTTTTCCAAGGACCGATCTTCCATCCTGCTTTACAGTTGCTGGCTTTGACAGCTTGGCTATTGAACACCAGGTGCTGAAGGATGGAGGTTTGTCTGAGTCAGTGATTCCTACGCTGTTGAAAGCTAGGAAATCTACTTCTAGGAAGATCTACCATCGTACGTGGAAGACTTGCTTTGCGTGGTGTGTGTCTCTTGGGGTTCATCTTCACTCCTGCCCGGTGGATCGGATCTTAACCTTCCTTCAACAGAAATTGGTCTTCAGTACCATCAAGGTCCAGGTATCGGTTTTGGCAGTCTTTTTCCAGCGACCTTTGGCCTCACACTCCCTGGTGCGTACCTTCCTTCAGGGTGTCCGACATTTCCTTAAGTGCAGGCTCCATTGCTTCCCTGGAATCTTCATGTGGTGCTTTCGGCTCTGCAGAAGCCTCCCCTTGAAAATATTTAGGTTGTTTCCCTGCTTGCGCTACCCCAGAAGGTGGCCCTTTTTTTTTTTTTTTTTGGGGGCTGTCACCTCTGTGCGCAGGTTGTCGGAACTGGCGGCGTTATCCTGTCGTTCACCTTATCGTGATTCACATGTATCAAAAGTTGTAAGTATGATAAGTCGGTGCTTCGCCCGTCCATCATACCTTCCTAAGGTGGTCTCTAACTCATTTTAATTAAGACATTGTGTGGGCTTCTCAGTGTCCCAGGCTAAACGTTCAAAGAAAATTTCCTTGCATGCCTTGGATCTGGTCCGGGCAATTAGGGTGTACCTGGCAGCTACGGACTCTTTTAGGAAGTCAGATAATCTTTGTGCTCACGGACAGACCTCACAAATGGTTGTCCGCTTCTTGCAACCATTTCCAGATGGCTCAGACAGACAGTGGTTCAGGCCTATTGCATCAGGAGTCAGGTTCCTCCTTTCCCTGTCGGAGCATTCTACTAGGTTGCTTAGTGTCTCCTGGGCCTTCCGTCATCAGGCATAAGTGACGCAGCTTTGCAAGGTGGCCACCTGGTCGTCGGTGCACACATTTTACATAATTTTTATAAAGAGGATGTGTAGCAGACTGTTGTTTAGAGGACCTGCTCCTCTTTGAGGGTGTATTTGTTTTTTTCAGGTGAGCTCCAGTTGTTTGTGGCTGAGCTCCATGTTACCTGGTTGGCTATGGTTAGCCTTGGGAATTTTTTTCTGCTTTTTCCCACCCCTCATGTTTAACACGGCTCTGGGACGTCCCAATGGTTAAGAAAAATCTGGAGCTGTGTCCTTCAATGAACGAAACACAAAAATAGGATTTTTTTTACTTACCTTAAAATCATTTTCTCTGATGTTCATTGACGGACACGGCACCCACTCCTCTGTGGAGTTGGCTTTTTTTCTGACACTGCTTGTAACAAGTGCCTATAGCAGAGTGTGGGTATATACCCACTTGGACTGCCCATAGGTGTAGTAAAGCTTTTTCCTGCCTAGTGTCCTACTCCTGTAGGGGGCAGTATAACCCAGTGGTTAAGAAGAATTAGGAGCTGTATCTGTCAATGAACATCAGAGAAATGGATTTTACGGTAAGTCAAAAATACCATTTTCTCTATCGTTCATTGACGGACGCAGTCTCTGATGCATACCAGTAGGGTTATACTGCCCCTACAGGAGTAGGACACTAGGCAGAAAAAAAAGTTCTGGCTACGCCTATGGGCAGTCTCTTCCTGCATAGGATGTCAGTTTTAATCTGCCTAGTTCGGAGTAAGGACCTATTTCCTTTCTGGGATCTCTGGTCCTGGTAAAGTTTTTCTAGATAATTGTGTTGTTTTTTTTTTTTTTTTTCTCTGGATTTTTTTCCTGTGAGATTTTCAAGGGTCTGGGCGATGGGCTGGATATATAGATACAGTGGTCACCCCAGCCAGCGCATGCAGGCCTTAGCTCTGCGCTGGGTCAGGCGTGACATAGTCCTGTGTAAGGAATATACTAGAGTATATGCCCCGCGCCTGGTGTGTTAGAATAAATATGTGGATAAATCAATAAATAGTGTAAATAAATGAAATAAATAAATAGATGTGCGTTTGAAGCAGCTGCTATAGAGAATTTGTAAACAGGATATAAGAAAGCAGTCTATTCTAGGCTACCTATAGCGCTTGCTAAAATTAATATCTTAATAAAGTTATCAATAAGTTGAGACAATTATATAAGTTGAAAATTTTGTATAAATATATAAATAAGTCAATATTAAATACTCCTCTATTAAAATAAAATATATATAAATGGTGATATGCATAAATAATGATTCATAAATAGAAGTCCATAACAAGTGACTGTAGTGAAGATTTCAAATAAAAAATTCAAATAAATAGTGAGTCTCTTGTGCAAATAATGCTTGTTCACAAAAATAAGTGCAGGTGCTCAACGTGAAAATTTTCAGTTCGCTCTGTGATTTCAGTGCAGCTTTTTGTTCCTTTTCCACCGTGATAAATGGTAAGAGTGAATTACTTACCAAAAGATGTGGGTCATGTATGCCTTATGGCATCAAGACCAACCAGGCATAGATGGCCTCCAAGCTATAATAAGGGTCTCCTCGTGGCTCACTTCAGGTAGATAGGATGGCGGGCTCCCCCTCTCTCTCCTCTCACCTCAGGCCAAATAGGAAGGAAGACAAAAATGCTCAGGATAGTGTAGTATTTTTAAAATACAAATTTTATTCCCAAGTCATGGGTAAAAAGCATACTGGCAATAGTACAAGGTATATAGCCAAATATAAAAAGGTTTTTCCAAATAAAAAGGCCACTAATGTCCGCTGGTGATCGTGTGTGTCAGCGCAAACTATATGCAGGGTGGCGAGTGGGAGAACTTCCGGCTTGCGCTCCACCTGCGTCACACGTCACGTACGCTGTGCGTTCCACATCTTACGCATTTCGTCACATCCGGTGAGGTCTTCGGAGATTCTCTCCTGCTGCATCTGGGTACAGTGAGTCTGGGCGTCTCTCTCTCTCTCTCTCTGCTGGGGGTCTCCAACGCGCTTGCCTAACCTCCGGGAGGGGGGGGGAGGGGCGCTGTATGTAGCGAGGTGGGACTTTTGGGGAAAACATTTTTTTTTTTGTGCCACTTTTTCAGCCTTTGACGGGTTCCCCTAGTGCAAGATGGACTCTACAGGTCTTGTGTCCCCACCTGACCCCCTTGGGGAGGCCACAGGGCCCTCTGGACCCCAGCTGTCTGCAGATGGAATTTTGGCGGTCCTGGAAGCGTTTGTGTCCCGGGTAGAGGTGGCCTTTAAAGGGCGAGGTGCTAAGAAACGCTCTCCACCTACCCCTGCCTCATCTGATGTCTCAGGTTCTGAGTCTGATTCAGCCACCGCAGACACGGGTCTCCCTGCCGGGTCCACTACCTCGCGCCCTGTTTCCTCTGACAGTGAGGATGACATTTCTACTGCCACTGCCACGCAAGATAAGGCGCTGGAGGATGCACTAATTGTTTCTGTGCGTGAGACCCTAAAAATGGTGGATGCGACTGAGGCGCAGGTTAGGTTTGGCACTCACAAGCCACCCAGAGTGGCAAAGGTTTTTCCCTATCCCATGTATTTTGACAGCATGCTCAAAAAAGAATGGGACTGCCCAAAGCCTCCCTCTGGGGCGCCTAAGCAGATTGCTAGATGCTACCCTTTTGAGGAGTCCCCGATAAAGAAGTGGACTGTGCCTCCGCTCTCCAGGCTGAATAAAGCTACCGTGATTTCAGTGGAGGATTCCCCGTCCTTTTAAGGATCTGAAGGATAGGAAGGCGGAGTCTGTGGCCCACAATATGTACTCCTTGGCAGGGTCTGCACTGAGACCGATGTTTACAGTTGCCCTTGTCACGCAAACATTGACTGCCTTTGAGGAGCTGTTGGACCAGCTGGTGCAGGGGCTTGTAATTTGTTTGCGATGCCGCGCTGGACACCACTCCCATTTTGGGCCGACTGTCTGTTTTGGCAGTGGTCATCAAGCGTATACTTTGGCTAAAGTGCTGGTCTGCGGATCAGACTTCAAAGAAGGCCTTGACTGATCTGCCTTTTCAAGCAGATCGCCTGTTTGGAGCTAGCCTGGATGATATAATTAAGGGTCTCACAGGGGGGAAAGAATACCTTTCTTCCACAGGCCTACAAGGGTAAGGACCCTCGTCGCAGACTGGGTCCCTCCATTTCAGCACACAAGAAGTTTTTTACTCCCTCAGGGTCAGTCGTTAAGGCAAAGCTCTTCAAGGCTCCCTCAGGTGGTTCAAAGCGACCCTGGTCTGGCAAACAAATGTCAGGTTTCTCCAAACCTGCGGACAAGACCACCTCGGCCTGAAGGTGTGCCCTCACCCGTATCGGGGGTGGGGAGACTTTTTTGCCGGTTTCCGGACCTGTGGCTATCCCGGATACCAGACAAATGGGTTCATACGGTCTGGTTACAAGATCGAGTTTCGATCTGTCCCTCCGGTAAGGTTTTCACCTTCTAATGTGCGACTGTCCCCAGATCGCTTGCTCGCGTTCTTTGGGGCAGTTCAGGACCCGGTACAACAGGGGGTAATGGTTCCGGTCCCATGTGCGGAACGTTTTTAGGGCTTTTATTGAAACCTGTTCATGGTTCATGCCCAGGAAGGAAGGCAAGGTGCGTCCAATCCTGGACCTGAAAACACTAAATTGCTTCGTGCGAGTTCAAAAATTCAAGATGGAATCGGTTTGCACTGTGGTGGCCTTCCTACATCAGGGGGATTTCCTGGCCTCCATAGACATCAGATGCCTACCTTCACATCCCAGTCTGTGCAGGACACCAATGGTTTCTCCGTTTTGCCTTGGGAGAGGATCCCTATCAGTTTGTGGCATTGCCCTTTGGTCTTGCCTCTGCTCCTCGGGTCTTCACAAAGGTGTTGGCTACTGTCGCTGTTGCGGCAGTGGGGTATATTGGTCCTGGGTTACCTGGACAATCTGCTTCTCCATGCGGAGTCTCCTACAGTGCTGGAAACAAATTTGGAAATCACCATGAGAACTCTGGAGGAGTTCGGGTGGATTCTGAAACTTCAGATGTCGTCCGTCCTTGGTCCCTTTAATGAGACTGGACTACCTGGGCCTGACTTTGGACTCGTCCTCGGCCAGGGTGTTTCTCCCTCCGGGAAAAACCCCAAAAACTCCAGACTGCAGTTCAGCTGTGGCTTTCCAGCAAATGGTCATCCCTTCGAATCTGTATGAGAGTTCTTGGACTGATGGTGTCATCCTTCAAGACGGTCCCCTTCGCTCAATTCCACATGAGGATCCTCCAGAAGGACATCCTTCTCAAATGGAACAAGAATCCAAATTCCCTGGACATTCAGAACCAGCTCAGCCAGGTGACCAAGGAGTCCCTGATCTGGTGGCTTTGGTCCCCGATGCTCAAGCAACAGGACCTGTATGCGGTGCCTGGGGTTGATGGTATCGGCCTTCGAGGCGATCCCGTTTGCTCAGTTTCACACTCGATCTCTCCAAGCGGAGATTCTGGCCAGGTGGGAAAGACTTTCTCAGTCCTTGGATCTGAGGGTCTTGTTGAGTCGCCAGACCAGAAGGGATCTTCTGTGGTGGCTTCAGTCCCCAGCTGTGTCGGAAGGAAAATCCTTCCGTCCGTTACTGTGGACGGTGATTACCACGGATGCCAGCCTGTCGGGCTGGGGTGGAGTCCTGGGCAACCTGTCTGCCCAGGGCATTTGGTCGGCGGAGGAATCCTCCCTTCTGATCAACATTTTGGAATTAAGAGCGATCAAGCTCTGTCTCCTCCAGTGGTCGGATCGACTTCGGGGCCGTCCTGTTCGGGTACAGACAGACAATGGACAATGCTACCGCGGTGGCTTACATCAACCACCAAGGGGGCACCAGGAGTGCCCGAGCGGCCCGAGAGGTGACCGACATTCTTTCTTGGGCCGAGACTCATGTCCCGGCAATATCGGCAGTTCATATTCCGGGTGTGGAGAATTGGCAGGCCAACTATCTGAGCCGCCAGACCCTGGACCAGGGGGAATGGTCCCTACACCCAGAGGTCTTCCAAATGCTGTGTGCGAAGTGGGGATCCCTAGATGTGGATCTGTTTGCGTCTCAGCTAAACCACAAGGTGGAAAGGTTCATGGCAAGAACGCGCGATCCTCGGGCGGATGCGTTGGTGGCCCCTTGGCATCAGTATCGTCTTTCCTCCGATTCAGTTGTTGTCCAGGTTCCTTCACAGGCTGGCCTCGGAACCGAACTTGGTTATTCTGGTGGCACCGGACTGGCCATGCCGGTCCTGGTACGCGGACATCGTTCACCTAGCGGTCGAACCTCCTTGGCGGCTACCACTGCGGGAAGATCTACTGTCTCAGGGACCGATCTTCCATCCTGCTTTACAGTCGCTGGCTTTAACGGCATGGCTGTTGAAAGCCAGGTCCTGAGAGACAGGGGTCTATCCCCTGAGGTCATTCCTACTTTAATCAAGGCTAGGAAAGCCTCATCTGGTAAGATTTATTACTGCACCTGGAAAGCCTATTTTGCCTGGTGTGAGTCCAGGGGGTTCTCTCCTCGCTCATACTCGGTGACGAAAGTGTTGGCTTTCCTTCAGACTGGTGTGGACCAGCGCCTGGCGCTGGCCACGATTAAGGGCTAGGTATCTGCGCTGGCTGTTCTTTTTCAGCGCCCTGTGGCATCTCATTCCTTAATTCAAGGCGTGTGACATTTGGCCCCTCCTCGGAGGGAGCCTTTACCTCCATGGGACTTGAACTTGGTTCTGTCCGTGTTGCAGCGTGCTCCCTTTGAAAACATCCGGGAGATATCGTTGCCTCTGCTTTCTAAGAAGGTTGCCTTTCTAGTGGCGATCACTTCAGCTCGCAGAGTGTCAGAGCTGGCGGCGTTGTCTTGCCGCTCTCACTACTTGGTGGTTCACAAGGACAAGGTGGTCTCTGACTTCCTCCCTAAGGTGGTCTCTTTCACCTTAAAGTGACTTTCACCTTAACGAGGACATTGTTTTGCCTTCGCTCTGTGCGAAGCCGAAGCATCCTAAGGAGGTTGCATTGCATTCCTTGGATGTTGTCAGGGCGATCAGGGTTTTCCTGTCGTCCACTGAATCCTTTCGGAAATCGTATTCCCTCTTTTTCCTTCCTGAAGGACCTCAGAAGGGCATGGCTGCGTCTGCAGCGACCATTGCCAAATGGATCAGACAGACCATTGTACAGGCCTATGCTTTGAAGGAACGGGTTCCACCCTTCCATGTTAAGGCGCACTCTACCAGGTCATTGAGTACGTCCTGGGCCTACTGGCATCAGGCCTCGGTGGCCTAGGTTTGCAAGGCTGCGACTTGGTCATCGGTGCACACCTTTTCCAAATTCTATAAGGTGGATGTTCTGGCATCGGCTGATGCCTCCTTTGGCCGCAAATTTCTCAGTGCGGCAGTGCCATAAGGGACCCTTGTTGTTTTGTGGGTCCCTGGCTGTTAGGGTTCTTTATCCCCTGGGTTATATGCTTTTTTTGGCTGTTGCTCCTGTTGAGCCTTTTCCGTTGCCCAGAAGGTTCTCTTACTGCGTATGTAAGGTTCCTTTCTCTGATGTGGGTACTGCGTTGCATTTTCTACGGTTGTGTCTCCCACCCCTCATGTCTTCACTGCTTTGGGACGTCCCATTGATGACGACTGTATGAGTGGGCGGCGACTGTCGGAGGACTTAAGAGAAAATGGAATTTTTGTAAAATCTTACCGTAAAATTCCTTTCTCTGAGTCCTCCGACAGTCGCCGCCCCCGCCCCTCTTTTGGGGTTTTCTGGTACACTTACTGCTATGCTACCAAATGGAGTTGGGATGGCTTAATGCAGGGGGGGTATTGACCAGTGGGACAGCCCCCATGGGTGTGTCTATGCTAAAAGCTTTTGTTACTAACAAGTCTTATGCCTAGCTACTCCTGCGGAGCGGAAATCAATACCCATTGGTGACGACTGTATGAGTGCGTGGCGACTGTCGGAGGACTCAGAGAAAGGAATTTTACGGTAAGATTTTACAAAAATTCAGTTTTTTTCTTTTGAGCATCGGTTTCACTTAACCCTTTATGGTCATCGAGCCTGGGGAGCTAGTTTCACCACCCGATCCACTCCTGGAAACTGCGGGACCCTCTGGGTCTCAGTTTGCCCTGGCAGCTATGACTGAAGCCCTGCAGTCACTAGTAGCCAAAGTAGATATGGCCCTGCAAAGGAGACCTGGCAAGCGCCCCCACCTTCACCTGTATCCTCTGCTTCCTCAGATTCTGAGGTGGATTTGGCCACCGCAGACGAGTTTCAGCCCACAGGGTCTGCGTCCACGCTTGCTGAGTGCGCTAATAGTGAGGATGAGTCGTCCTCTGCAGCCGCGCATGAAAATGCGCAGGTGGAGACCCTGATTGTGTCAGTGCAGGAAACTTTAGAGTTGGAGGACTACGATGCTGCTCGGTCGGTGACGCCAGTGCAATTTTGGCACCCACAAATCTTCCAAGGTGAGTAAGGTTTTTTTCCCTTTCCTGTATATTTTAACAAGATTTTCACTAGTCAGTGGGGTTCCCCCGAAATGCATGGTTGGTATACGGAAGCTTTTTGCTAGAAGATATCCCTTTGAGGAGTCTCCTCTGAAGAAATTGATGGTTCCACCATCGGACTCTCAGATTTCCAGGCTGAATAACACCACACTCTTGCCAGTAGAAGATTCCCCATCTTTTAAGGACCCTGTGGACAAATGAGCGAAGGCTCTGGTCCGGTATCTTTTCACTGTGGCTGGTTCAATTTTAAGGCTGGTATTTGCGATCACCTTGGTATCCCAGACCTTAACGGAATGGGCTAAGGTTTTGTGCCAGGATCTGGAGGAGAGTCAACATCCTTGAATTTTCCGTCTTGAATTTTCTGAAATCGCCACTGTCTCCGCGCACAAAGCTGGACTACTTGGGTCTGACACTGGATTCAGTATCAGCCTGGGTTTTTGTTCCTCAGACAAAACTACTGAAGCTACAGGAGGCTGTTCGGCTCCTGTTGTCCAACCATCGATCGTCTCTCATGACTTGCATGCAAGTACTGGGTCTGATGGTCTCCACCTTTTTGAGGTGGCTCTGTTTGCGCAGTTCCATGCCAGACCTTTGCTAAGGGAGATTCTGTTCAAATGAAACAAGGATCCGCTGTCATTGGACAATCTGATTCTGTTGAGTCTGGGTTCAAAGGAGTCTCTCCTATGGTGGCTCTGCTCCCCGGCGCTACGTCTGGGAAAATCTTTTTTCCCCCCTGTATTGGACTGTAATCACCACGGATGCCAGTCTTTCCGGATGGGGAGATGTCTTTGGGAGTGTGTTTGGCCCAAGGTGTCTGGACTCAGTAGGAGTTCAGATTGCTGATCAACATCCTGGAAATTCGGGCGATCAGACTGTCTGTCTGATTGTCTGCAGGGGCGCCCAATGCGGCTACAATTGGACAATGCTACGGCTGTGGCATATGTCAATCATCAAGGGGGCACAAAGAGTGCCCTGGCTGCCCGGGAAGTGGCCAGCATCTTGAGGTGGGCAGTACAATATGTTCTGGCCCTTTCTGCTGTGCACATTCTGGGGGTGGAGAATTGGCAAGCGGACTATCTCAGTTGGCAGACATTGGATCCAGGAGAATGGTCTCTTCACCCGGAGGTATTTCATCAACTGTGTCTTTGGGGGACCCCTGATGTGGACCTGCTGGCTTCCCGTCTCAACAGGAAGGTGCAGAGGTCCATGTCAAGGTTTTGGGATCCTCTGGCCGATGCTGCAGACACTCTTGTGGCCCCTTGGGGGTCAGTATCGTCTGATTTACTCCTTTGCTCCAATTCAGCTTCTATCGAGACTGCTACGCAGAATCGAGGTAGAAGGAATCCCAGTCATTCTGGTGGCACCGGACTGGCCTCGCCAGTCCTGGTACGTAGGCCTGGTAAGGCTGGTAGCAAATGTCCCTTGGAAACTTCCTCTCAGGGAAGATCTTCTGTCTCAGGCACCGATCTTCCATCCTGCTTAACGGTCGATGGCTTTAACGGCGTGGCTATTAAAAGCCAGTTACTAAAAGACAAAGGACTGGAGCTGGTGATTCCTACGCTGTTGAAGGCTAGGAAATCTACTTCTAGGAAGGTTTATCATCGAGTTTGGAAGGTGTACATTTCTTTCTCCCCGCTCCTTTTTTGTGTCACGCCTGTTGGACTTTCTACAATTGGGTGTAGCGTTTGGCTCTGGGCACCATCAAGGGCCAGATTTCTGCCTTGGCTATTTTTATTTCAAAGGCCGTTGGCGGCGAAGTCCTTGGTTCAAACTTTTGTGCAGGGAGTTCCCCATCTGGCTCCTCCGGTGCGATCCCTGGTACCCCCGTGGGATCTCAATTTGGTTCTGCCGGTGCTTCAATGGCCTCCCTTTGAAAATATTCGAGAAATTCCTCTGCTCACTCTGTCGCAGAAGGTGGCTTTCTTTAGTAGCTATTAATTCCGCACGCTGCGTGTCGAAGTTGGCTGCGTTGTCCTGTTGGTCATCTTACTTGGTCATTCATAGGGACAAAGTGGTGTTACGACCCTGTCAGGCGTTCCTTCCTAAGGTGGTCTCGGGGTTTCATTTGAATGAGGACATTGTGCTACCGTCCTTAATGTCCTAAGCCTAAACATCCTAAGGAAATTGCTTTACATTCCTTAGATGTGGTAAGAGCGATTTGAGTTTACCTGTCGGTGATTGAACCGATTCGGAAATCTGATTCTTTGTTCTAAGGCATGGACCTCATAAGGGGCAGACCGCATCTGCTGCAACCATTTCCAAGTGGATCAGGCAGACGGTGGTGCAGGCCTACTCCATTAAGGGTCAGGTTCATTTTTTCCCTGTTGAAGCGCATTCTATGAGGGTGCTTAGTGCCTCATGGGCCTTCCATCATCAGGCGTCAGTGGTTCAGGTGTGCAAGGCGGCTACTTGGTCTTCTGTACACACATTTAACAAAATGTTATAAAGCGGATGTACTTGCATCTTCAGATGCGGCGTTTGGCCGCAAAGTTTTGCAGGCTGCGGTTGGGGAAGCTTCTTGAGGGTGATAGTTTTTTTCTGGTGGTGAGCTCCAATTGTTCCTAGTTGAGCTCCTTGTTGCCTGGTTGGATATGTTTAGCCTTGTTGGGTATTCTGCATTTGCTGTGTTTTTTTTCCACCCCTCATGTTGCACTGCCAATGGTCTGAAGACTTGAAGCTGTGTCTGTCAGTGAACGAAAGAGAAAACTGAATTTTTGTCTTACCGTAAAATCCTTTTCTCTGCGGTTTACTGACGGACACAGCACTCGCCCCTCTTTTGGGGTTATTTGTTGTTCTGACGCTGCTTTTTACAAACTGGAAGTCCTACAGCAGGAAGTGATGGTATACCCTCTGGGACTGCCCCAGGGGCGTAACCAAAAAGGTTTTTGCCTAGTCCTACTCCTAGAGAGCAATAGCATAAGCCCAATGATCTGAAGACTGGAAGTCTGTGTCTGTCAGCGAACCTCAGAGAAAAAGATTTTACGGTAAGACAAAAATTCAGTTTCTCTTACGTCCTCCGACAGTCACCGCCACTTCATATTCATCACTAATGGGGGTTATTGACCTTTGCTCCGTAGGAGTAGCTAGGCAACAAAATTTGTTAATATCAAAGCTTTTAGCATATCCCACCCCTAGGGGGTGGTCCCCTCAGTTAATACCTCCCTGCTTCCTGCATTCCCAACTCGGTTTCTAATGCCTAGCTTAGGAGTAGGCTGGCTGTTCCTGTGCTGGGACTCTCAGTCTCAGCCTCTATTCTCTTTTTTGATTTTATTTTGAGTCTTTTTCTCTTTCTTTTACTTAGCTGTTGATTTTCAACATTAGTTAGTTTCTTCTGATGAAGATGATCGTGCGGAGCTGGGTCTCGGACTGGCCACCCTGGATCCCAGGGCTCAGGGCCAGGGGCTTCCCAGCCTGCCATCGAGCGTTCAGCGCAGGTTTCCCTGGCACATTGAACGACCCATCCCTGTTCGCTGCAGGGATGCTATCTGTGAGGTGGCTACCTCACTGGACGCCATTGCGGTTTCGCACCGCAGTTCCACTGCGTCATGGCTGCGACACTCCCTGTCCTCAGTACAGCGGTTTGGTCGCTGGAGCAGGCTCCCCACGCCATCCGGACTGGTAAGTGTAACTCTATGTGGGGACCTGTCTGTTGGGTGTCAGTCTGGGACTGTGTGACCCTGCATGTCTGTGTGGCTGCTGAGCTCCCTGTCAGATTCCTGTGTGGAATTGCTGCCTGTGTGTGGGCTGCGAGGGGGGGGGGGCTCTCCCGCTCTGCTGGGTGAATGTAGAAGCAGTCTGGGTTTAGGCATGCTGTGCGGCGATCGCTGCGGCGACCCGCCATTTTTTTGCGGCAGAATTATGGTGGCCGGTCCTGTGTGGTGAGGCGCAGCGTTTTGGCGCCAAACGCCGCCATTTTGGCGGCGATCGATCAGGCCACATGTCGGCGCCATTTTCTATTTGCCTAAGGAATCCTCAGCTGAGCGGCCATGTTTGTGTAGCCTTACATAGGGGCGGTCAGTCATTGCATCACTTCCTTTTGCTCTGGAACAGCGATCGGTGGCAGCAGCCTGTGTGATCTCTCCAGGTTTTTACCTTTCCATTTTCCTGTATTCCTTGCCCAGTGTTCTTATCCCTGTGGGGGTCGGTGTATTCAGTGGGTGCGGTGGGCTACGCTCGCCGCGATCTTAAAGGGGCAGTACTCCTTTTTTCCTAATATTACTGGGGCATGGATTCTCAGGATTGCAAGTTTCCTCCCACCTTGGTGGGGGGCCAAGGGGCTGCTGCTTCCCCCGAGGGGGCTGATCTGGCTACTGTTGTGGCAAACTTGGCTGCTCAGGTGCAGATGCTGGTGGCTGATCGATCCACAAAACGGCCCAGGGTGTCTATTTCCTCTGATTCAGAGGGCGATGGGGCTGCTATGGCTGGAGTGCCCTTCTCAGGGTCTCACTCATCTCTAGACCTTGTGGGGTCTGAGGGGGAGGCTGAGGTAGAAGGGGTTGATAATTCTCCCCCTGGCTCGTCTGAAGAGCTTGCACTCATGGATGAGTTGGTTGCTTCTATCAAGCAAACGCTGCATTTGCAGGATGAACCATGTCCTCCTGTTTTGATGTCCTCTTATGGGACGCAAAGGAAACGCAAAACATCGCAGGTTTTTCCTTGTCCTACGGAATTTCAGCGCGCGGTTGATGAACAATGGCGCAATTTAAAGAAGCCTTTTGTTGTGCCGAGTAGGTTCAAACTGCGTTATCCATTTACGCCCACCACTGATGAGCGTTGGTGTGTGCCGCCTCAGGTGGATCACGCGGTGGCGATTTTGAATAAATCTACTGCGATCCCTGCTGAGGATACCCCGGTGTTCCGGGACCCGACGGACAGGAGACTGGAGTCTCTGGCCCGTCATGCTTATACGGTTGCTGGTTCTATGCTGAAGCCTATTTTTGCTTCCATTATGGCAGCCCAGGCTATTGCGGATTGGACGCAGGTGCTCAGGCGCCCCCTGGTGGCTGACTCTGCCCCGCCGACAACTTTGGCTATGGTGGATCAAATTCATCAGGGTGTTATGTATTTGTGTGATGCGGACTTGGATTTAGTCCCTTTGGCTGCACGCCTCTCAAGTGTGGCGGTGTTGAACCGTCGCCTGATATGGCTGAAATGTTGGTCTGTTGACCAATCTTCTCGCAAGACTTTAGCGAATTTGCCCTACGCGGGATCTCGCCTTTTTGGCGAGTCTTTGGATACTCTGATAAAGGGAATTTCTGGGGGTAAGAGCACTCTCTTGCCCCAAACTCACAAGAATAAGTTTGTTCGTGGTAAGAAGAATACCTCGTTTAGACCCTCTCAGGGGTCCTTTCGTGCCTTTCGGTCGCACTATAAGGGCAAGCCCTTCAGGGGCCAAGGCTCTCAGAAGAAGCCGTGGACGGGTAAGCAGAAGTCCGGCCAGTCCGGGTCCGCTGTCCATAACAATACGGCCTGAAGGGACGCCCTCACCCAGTTCTGGGGTGGGGGGACTTTGCTCGGTTTTCTTCAACCCTGGCTGGACCGCATTCGGGACAGGTGGGTTCAGGAAATCGTTCGATCTGGATACAAAATTGAGTTTCTCTCTCGGCCGGCGGGCAGATTTTTCCCCTCAAACCTTCAGCTGACTCCGGAGCGTTTGCAGGATCTGCACCTGGCGGTGCGGGACCTGCGGGCCCAGGGAGTGGTTGTTCCGGTGCCTCATCGGGACAGATTTCGGGGGTTCTATTCCAATCTGTTCACTGTGCCCAGAAAGGAGGGCAAGGTACGTCCGATTCTGGACTTAAAAGCTCTGAACCACTTTGTGCGGGTTCGCAAGTTTCGCATGGAATCCCTGCGCTCGGTGGTGGCTGCCCTGGTTCCGGGGGAATTCATGGCCTCCATCGATTTGAAGGATGCGTATCTTCACATTCCAATTTTCGAGGGTCACCAGAGGTACCTTCGATTCGCCATTGCGGAGGATCACTACCAATTCGTGGCGTTACCCTTCGGTCTCGCTTCGGCTCCGCGGTTTTTCGCCAAGGTGCTTGCGCCGGTCCTGGCTTTAATGAGAGCCCAGGGCATCTCTGTCTTGGGGTATCTGGACGATATCTTGATTCAGGGCCTGGTGAACGACCTGTCCATCACGATGCAGACTCTGCAGGAGTTCGGTTGGACGATAAATTTGCCAAAGTCAACGTTGTGTCCGTCTGTTCGTCTTCCCTACCTGGGGATGATACTGGACTCTGTTCAAGCGAAGGTCTTCCTGCCGGAAGACAAGCTCCGGACGCTTCGGAGCGAAGTCAGGTCCCTCAGGGACAATCAGTGCTCGTCCCTCCGGACGTGTATGAGGTGTCTGGGATTGATGGTCTCGGCTTTCGAGGCGATTCCCTTCGCCCAGTTTCACACACGGGATCTTCAGGCGGAGGTCCTGGCCAAGTGGGACGGGCGTCCGCAATCTCTGGATCTGCGGATTTCGTTGGGCCGCCTCACCCGAAGGCTGAGTCCCCGGCAGTGTCGGGGGGCAAGTCCTTTCGTCCTTTGTCGTGGACGGTGATCACCACGGATGCCAGCCTGTCGGGCTGGGGTGGTGTCCTGGGCGTTCTGTCCGCCCAGGGAACTTGGTTGGAGGAGGAATCCTCTCTTCCGATCAACATTCTGGAAATTTTGCGTTGGACGGACAGGCTTCAGGGCCGTCCGTTTCGGGTGCAGACAGACAATGCCACTGCGGTGGCCTACATCAACCACCAAGGGGGCATCAGGAGTGCCCGAGCGGCTCGGGAAGTAGCCGACATTCTGTCTTGGGCCGAGACGCACGTCCCGGCGATATCTGCAGTTCACATTCCGGGGGTGGAGAACTGGCAGGCGGATTATCTGAGTCGCCAGAACCTGGACCAGGGAGAATGGTCCCTTCACCCGGATGTCTTCCAGATGTTGTGCGCGAAGTGGGGGTCCCCAGATGTGGACCTGTTTGCGTCTCGTCTGAACAACAAGGTGGAAAGGTTCATGGCAAGGACGCGCGATCCTCGGGCAGACGCCTCAGACGTGTTGGTTTCGCCCTGGCATCAGTATCGTCTGATGTTTGCCTTTCCACCGATTCAGCTGCTGTCCAGGCTCCTTCGCAGGTTGGCCTCGGAACCGCACACAGTGATTCTGGTGGCGCCAGACTGGCCTCGCCGGTCTTGGTACGCAGACCTCGTGAATCTGGCGGTCGACGCTCCGTAGGGTCTGCCTCTTCGAGAAGATCTCCTGTCTCAAGGACCGATCTTCCATCCTGCTTTACAGTCGCTGGCTTTAACGGCCTGGCTGTTGAAAGCCAGGTCCTGAAGGATAGGGGTCTCTCCCCTGAGGTCATTCCCACTTTGATCAAGGCTAGAAAAGCCTCTTCGGGGAAGATTTACTACCGTACTTGGAAGGCGTATTTTGCCTGGTGTGAGTCAAGGGGGTATTCCCCTCGCTCGTACTCGGTATCGAGAGTGTTGGCTTTCCTTCAAACTGGAGTGGACCAGCATTTGGCGTTGGCCACGATTAAGGCTCAGATTTCTGCGCTGGCCGTTCTTTTTCAACGACCTGTGGCGTCTAATTCTTCGGTTAGCACCTTTGTTCAAGGGGTGCGTCACTTGGCTCCTCCTCGGAGGGACCCTTTACCTCCATGGGACTTGAACCTTGTTCTGTCCGTGTTGCAACATGCTCCCTTTGAGAAGATCAGGGAGAGCTCGTTGTCTCTCTTGTCCAAGAAGGTTGCTTTTTTGGTGGCAATCACTTCGGCTCGCAGGGTTTCGGAGCTGGCGGCCTTGTCCTGCAGCTCTCCCTACTTATTCACTTGGATAAGGTGGTCTTACGACCTAACCCTTCCTTTCTTCCGAAGAGGATCTCGGAATTTCACCTCAATGAGGACATTGTCTTGCCTTCGCTCTGCGCGAAGCCTAAGCATCCAAGGGAGATGGCTTTGCATTCCTTGGATGTTGTTCGGGCGATCAGGGTTTACCTGTCATCGACAAAATCCTTTCGCAAGTCGGATTCTCTTTTTGTTCTTCCAGAGGGTCCTCGGAAGGGCATGGCAGCGTCGGCTGCGACCATCGCCAAATGGATCAGACAGATCATTGTGCAAGCCTATGCTTTGAAGGGGAAGGTTCCCCCTTTCCCTGTGAAGGCGCACTCTACCAGGTCTCTGAGTACGTCTTGGGCCTATCGTCATCAGGCTTCTGAGGCCCAGGTGTGTAAGGCGGCGACTTGGTCGTCCGTTCACACCTTCTCCAAATTCTACAAGGTGGATGTTCAGGCATCGGCGGATGCTTCCTTTGGCCGCAAAGTTCTTAGTGCGGCAGTGCCTTAGGGCCCCTTGTTTTGGGTCCTTGGCTGTTGGGATGTCTTTATCCTAGGTTACTTGTTTTCCTGGGTTGTTGCTCCTGTTGAGCACGTTTTTTTCCTGTTGCCCAGTTGGTTCTCTTACTTTGGTAAGGTTCCTTTCTCTGATGTGGGTACTGCGTTGCTTTAGTCGCGGTTGCGTTTTTTCCCACCCCTCATGTCTACACTGCTATGGGACGTCCCCATTAGTGATGAATATGAAGTGGCGGCGACTGTCGGAGGACGTAAGAGAAAACTGAATTTTTGTAAAATCTTACCGTAAAATTCCTTTCTCTGAGTCCTCCGACAGTCGCCGCCCCGCCCCTTTTTTGGGGTTTGTTTATGTACTCTACTGCTATGCTACTGAAACTGAGTTGGGAATGCAGGAAGCAGGGAGGTATTGACTGAGGGGACCACCCCCTAGGGATGGGATATGCTAAAAGCTTTGATATTAACAAATTTTGTTGCCTAGCTACTCCTACGGAGCAAAGGTCAATAACCCCCATTAGTGATGAATATGAAGTGGCGGCGACTGTCGGAGGACTCAGAGAAAGGAATTTTACAGGTAAGATTTTACAAAAATTCAGTTTTTCTCATCAGCAGTATGTAGCAGTCTTGTGAGTTCTATCAGTGTCTGGTTAAAGCTTGTAGGAGGAGCCTTCTTTCTATTTTGACTGTTCTATGAGGCTACATGACCCCTCACCCTCTGTCTGAACAGTGCTGATTGGCCCTGTGCTGATCACATGCACTTTTCAAAAAAAAAAAACTCTTTAGCAATACAAACCAAACTGAGCATGTGCAGTGTGCCCCCAAGGCTGTGTTCTATCAGGAGAAGGCTTGGGGACAGTAAAATAAGTTGGGGGAGGGATCAGAAAATACAGGAATGAACAGCCTTTTTACACAATGCAGATTAACCCTTTAGGTTCTGCAGTGGGTATATAACAAACATGCTTTACTGCATATACAGACTGACTTTACTGTTGTTGGTTTAGTAACACTTTAAGGCAAGGCTGGAGTTTGCCTTTAATGATGTAGCTGGAATGTATTTTGATATATGCTGGATACTAGCTCATCCTCTAAGGTTTTGATTGTTCTGCTTTTCTTTGCCACTTATGTGATGTGACCTTTGGAGAATGATATAGTTCTTACTGCACTTGCTGAGTTTTTAATGCGTTTGTTTATTAAAAATGTTCGAAAAAAGTTTTTTTTTTTTTTTGTCCAGTCTTAATAGCAATGTAATGTGTTCTTTCAGCATCTATTGCTGGACCTTGGAAGATTCCAGTATTCCTTGTGATTGTGTTATTGATGGTTGTAGGAGCCCTGCAGGAGAAACAGGCTGTTCAAGGTTCTTCAGGTAAGGCTAACTTCTATGCAATATACACTGCTTTTTAATCAGACTATAGCATGAAGTCAGTTAAACTCCTGGAATATTGATCTGGTCAGTTACGTAGCAGAGGGGGTTTTTAATCATTTTCAGCTGCTTTGGTGTTATTGAAATTAACAGGTGCACTAGATGGGCAACAATGAGACAACCTGCAAAACAGTAATGGTTTTACAGGTGAAGGACACTGAAATGTATTTTCCCCACTCCTCTTACTTTTTTTCAATAGTTTTGGGTTTGGCCTGGGTCAGTGTCACTACTGGTAGCATGAGGCAATACCTGGACCCTATAGAGGTTGTACAGGCAGTCCAACTCCTCCAGGATGGCACATCCATACATGCCATTGCCAGAAGGTTTTCTGTCTCCCAGCACACTCTCTCAAGAGGAATGAGGAGGTTCCAGGAGAGCTGGGCGAGGCCATAGAAGGGCCTTAACACATCAGCAGGACCGGTATCTGCTCCTTTGTGCAAGGAGTAACAGGATGAGCACTGCTAGAGCCCTACAAAATGACCTTCATTAGGCTAGTGGTATGAATGCCTCTGACCAAACAATCAGAATTAGACTTCATGAAGGTGGCCTAAGGGTCCAAAATCCGCTAGATGGTCCTGTGCTTACTGCCCTGCACCGTGGAGCTTGATTGCCATTTACCATTGAACACCAGGATTGGCAGGTCCACCACTGGTGCCCTGTATTTTTCACAGATGAGAGCAGGTTCACCCTGAGCACATGTGACAGACTTTAAAGAGTCTGGAGAAGCTGTAGAGAACGTTGTGCTGCCTGTAACATTGTTCAGCATGACCGGTTTGGTGGTGGGTCAGTGTTGGTCTGGGGAGGCATATCCATGGAGGGACGCACAGACCTCTACAGGCAAGCCAATGGCACCCTGTCTATGTATAAGGATGAAATCCTTGGACCCTTTTTAGACCCTACGCTGGTACAGTGGGTCCTGGGTTCATTCTGGTGCACGACAGTGCTCGGCCTCATGTGTCGAGAGTATGCAGCCAGTTCCTGGAGGATGAGGGAATTGATACCATTGAATGGCCCCCACGCTCGCCTGACCTAAATCTAGTAAAATAACTCTGGGGCATTTTGTTTCGGTCCATCTGACGATGCCAGGTTGCACCTCAGTCTGTTCAGGAGCTCTGTGATGCCCTGGTCCAGATCTGGAAGGAATCCGTCATCTCATTAGGAGCATGCCCCAAAATTGGCAGGCATGCATACGAGCATGTGGGGGCCATACAAACGACTGAGTACCATTTTTGAGTTGCTGCATTGAAATTTCAGCAAAACGGACTAGCTTGCTGCATCATTTTTTCCCTTTGATTTTTGGGTGAGTCTTTGAATTCAGCCCTCTGTAGGTTGATCATTTTAATTTCCATCAAACCATGTGGCATCCTTTCATTCCTAACACATTACCCAGTCCATATCAGTATAGATATCCAGCATATTTTTTCCCATTGATATCTGATGTGTTTTCAAAGTGTTCCTTTAATTTTTTTTGAGCAGTGTGATTTACAAATTCCTATAAATATTCCATGTAATCAGTGTACAAATTGTGTATTACAATACCTAGAGTACATTGTGGTATAGAAACTCTTAATAGTATGTGTAGTTTTTAATTTTAGGTAGGAAAGGGTTGAAACTAGGGCTGAAACAACTAATCGATTAATCGACAACTAATTGATTATGAAAATAGTTGTCAACTATTTTCGTAATCGATTAATCTGCCAGCCGATTAGTTGTCCTACATACAGAATGCATTATTTGTTTACATATCAGAAAATACAGTGCAACGCACACATACAGCTCAGGAGACCATCCATACATGTATGTAGATGGCAGAGAACTTTTGAATGTATGAGGAGCAATGCCTCATGGGAAATGTAGTCCTGGGCAAGAGAAGGAGCCAAGGGATTCCAAAGGCAGAGGTTTTTAACCTTGCTATTGGGACACTCTATACAGTACTATACTTTGCTGCTTCCTATAGGGGCACTTTGAAGGCAGGAGGGGCCAGAAGTGCCGTGGGGGGGGGGGGGGGCAGAAGAGGAGAATCCAGTGCTGCTCTGTGCAAAATCATTACACAGAGAGGGTAAGTATGACCAGATTGTTGTAAAAAAGAAAAAAATCCAACATTTACAATCACTTTAAGGGCTCTGTGCAGGGAAGATCAGCATCTGAACCCAGAGAAGGTGGAGGATGATAGACTAGAGGTGATATAAGGCATTACAATTACATTTAAAGTAAAATTTTACTAGTATTGTGCATTATATTTAAAATTATTATATCCATGAAAAAAAGTCTCAGCTTTTAGTACTACTTTAAAGAGGTTGTAAACCCATACCATTTTTTTTTTTTTTGCAACCTGAAAGAGAAACACATAATGAGCTAGTATTTACCTTAGAACGAGCCCCCGCCGTGCTGCCCGCTTACCTGTATGACGGGCGACATGTCCAGTCGCCCGTCTTCCGGGATTGCGGCATCCGGCCATCTGGTTGGCCGGAGCCGCGGTGACGTCACTCCCGCGCAAGCGCGCGGGAGCTGACGGTCACAGCACGGGGCTCTGAAGGAACGGCAGAGGCAGAGGGGTCATTGTCAGCATTCCAACAAAACAAGGAAACACTACAAAAGTGTTATGTGATAAGTGTGATAAGAAATGTAAGAATCGGGGCAGCTAAATTAGACCACAAAAAACACATAGCAGAAAGTAAAAAAAAAATCCAAATAAAAACTGTAAAAAAGCGAGGTCAGAGCATATTGGCCCCATAAAGGATGATAGGAAGTTGGTTACAAATGACAAGAAGGCAACTGTGCTAAATGCTTTATTCTCAGTGTTTACACAGGAAAAAAGTGGGGTATAACCACAACTGTATTTTTATACAGTTGTATAAATATATAATAGTATAATAGGGTTTACTAAAAAAATTTAAAATGTATTTACATTTATGACAAATATTCAAGACTAACAACAATGTGATTTGCAGCATCACAAGACGACTCCGATCCTCAGCAAGCACCACAAGTAGAGGTGCATACAAAACCAACTAACGAAAATCAAAAAAACACAAGACACAACACACAAACTGGTCGTCCGGGTGCCAATTATCCGTACACAAATCGATGTCATGCAATAATTCTCGCCTGTTAATTACAAAATTGGTACAAGACCAATATAATTCAAAATTACATCCAATGTGTCTAGAGCCCCTTGGAATTTTAGCACAGCTGTAACCCTATATTGGACCTCGTGCCTAATGACGCGCAGATAGTTAGGGCTCTTTCACACGGCCGCTCCGTATGTCCGCAAATCATCCTATTTTTTTGCGGATGATTTGCGGACATAATGAAAGTCAATGGCATTGCGGATGTCAGCGGAATACCATCCGCTGACATCCGATTTTCTTCCTTTCAGTTCTGTTCCGTTTTTTGGAACGGAACAGAACCCTATTTTTCCTCCGTTCAAAAAACGGAAAGGAAGGAAAATCGGATGTCAGCGGTGTCATCCGCTGACATCCGCAATGCCCATAGACTTACATTATGTCCATATATCATCCGCAAACGGATGGGATGATATGCGGACATACGGAGCGGATGACACAAATGTCATCTGCTCCATGATAAAAAAAAAAAAATGTCCTGCAGCGGACAAAAACAGCGGAGCGGCCGTCTGAAAGAGCCCTTAATGATGTTTCATCAGTTGATGTCAGTTCCTGCGTGTTAAGGAAGGGAAAAGGGTTTTCTCTTTTGATGACTGATAGACACAGCTCCTGATTCTTCAACCATTGGGTTATACTGCCCCCTACAGGAGTAGGACTCTAGGCAGGAAAAAGCTTGACTATTTTTAACTTGACTATGTTATTTCACTCATTAACGGACACAGTGACATATCATTAGTTAAATGGGTTATGCTGCGCTTCCTAGGAGTAGGACACTAGGCGGAAAAGGGTTAAAAAAGTTAACAGAACTTTAGCTACGCCCATGGGGCAGTCCCAGGAGGTATACTCCCACTTCCTGCTCTAGCAATCAGTTTTTTTTTTCTGTCTAGTCAGGAGTAATGACCTAGTTCCCTGCTGGGATCTCTGGTTGTGGCATTTTTTTTTCTTATTTTTAAACAATTTTTTCTCTATCGTTCATCGACAAGACGCAGCTCTTCCTATTCATAGACTCAGAGGGTTATGCTCCTCCTTCTAGGGATAGGCACTAGGCAGGCATGACCCATCAGGCTCTGCTATTCTCAAACAGTTTGTTCTGCCTAGTGTCAGGGATAGGACCTAATTCCCTCCTGGGACTTTGGTCTTAGCTGTAACGGAAAGTTTGTGATTTTTTTTTTTTTTAACTGGTTAGTTCCTGAGGACCAAGATCCAGAGGAACTACAAGCAACAGCCGGCTGGTATTCCCACTGGATAATCTAGATCCTTAAGGTTTACCAACTTGGCCATTGAGCGTGAGCAGGTTATAGTCCAGAACTCGGCCTCGCCACGACAGTGCCCCGATGGATGGGGACGAGCCTGCGAGTGGATCGTCTCGCTGGGATGCAAATGACATGGAACGCCCTGAGTCGCAGCTTCCCCTTGGCTAACAGCACCCCAATCCTGGGTGATAAGTGATCTGTTTTGGAGTGGCGCCTACCTTGTACCGTGGTATCGTGAGTAAAATGTTCCCCCAAAACCCCTGGAGGTCGCGGGGCAGGCCTGGGTCCCTTCCTGGAATGGTCGGACCTTAGGGGCTCCCTCGGTTCCCTGACACCCCTTAGGATGTACCCCTTGGCATTTCTCTTTCGTCCACCGATGGACGTAGCTGCTTCTTTAAATCATAGACGGATGGGTAATAAGCCCCTCTTACTAGGAGTGACCAGGTAGAGCCAAACGCTTTGACATGCCCAGAGGGGGCAGGGTCCCTGGGTTATTACCCCTGACCTCACCGTTGCATCTTCAGTTTTAGCTGCCTGGTCTTAGGAGTGGCCACACAGCTCCCTACAGGGACCTTTTGTCCTAGCTCTGTTTTAAATGTCAAAAGGGAACCTTTTTTCTCTAACGTCCATTGACAGCCGCAACTCTAATGCTTCTTCACTATTGGGTTATGCGCCATCTACAGAAGTAGACTAGGCAGTGAAAAGTTTTTGGTGTGCAGGCTCTAGTGTTGATATGTCACTTCCTGTCAGAAGTTTTCATGCTGGAGATTACATTACAGAGCAGCTACTTCTCAGAGATGATGAAGTAAAGGGTTTTGTTCCTTTTGGGGATTCCTCTGGCACACTTTTGCCAGCCTTTAAGGGGGATTTTGGATGCAGCGCGGTATAGCGGTGCGGACTGCGATCGCGATTTAAAGGGGCAGTGCACTCTTTTTTTTTTTTTTTTTTTTCTAAAACTTGGTAAATAGAGTCCCAAGCTAAAAATTCCCCCTCAGACTTTATCCGGATCACAGTCTCTTATGTCTCTGTCTGCAGTTTTGAAAAATCTGGCGTCGCAGGTGGACTTTGTGATAAAACAAGTTGCTACCCAGAAACGGCTACTGCCTCTCTGTCCTCTGATTCAGACGCTTTACCGCCATATATATTTGGTGGCGGGATCTCTGCTCGAGCCTGTGTTTGCTTCTGTGATGGTTTCACAGACGGTCACTGAATGGTTCAAGGTGCTTAGGTGCAACTTGGTGGCAGAGTCGGTCCCTCCGACTGTCCTTGACCTGGTGGATCAAATGGCCCAGGCCTTTGTACACCTGTGTGACGTAGCCCTGGACGAGGCTCCTCTGGTCGCAAGGTTATCTGTGGTTGTGGTCGCACTCCGTCGCATGGTTTGATTGAAGAGCTGGGCGGCTGACCATGCCTCCAAAAAGACTGTGTCTGATGTCCCTTATTTGGGGGATCGGCTTTTTGGGGACCCTTTGGATGAGATGGTCAAGGGGGGTAAGAGTACCCTTTTGCCCCAAACCACTAACGGAAAATCACCCCACGGTCGGCGGGGTCCTTCCTTCAAGGCTCATCGTGGGTCCTTTTGTGCCTTGGGCACAGTAAAAAGGTAAATCCTTCAAGGCCTCCGGCGGTCACAAGAAGCCATGGTCCGGGAAGCCCAAAGCCGGTCAGTCTGGTGTGGCGGCCCAGTCTTCCTTCTGCCTGAAGGGACGCCCTCACCTGTTTCAGGGGTGGGGGGACGTCTGCGTTGCTTTTGGGAACCCTGGTTGTCCCAAATTCAGGAGACAGGTGGGTTCATGAACTGATTCGCTCAGGGTACAAGATCGAATTTCGATCTCGCCCTGCAGACAGGTTCTTTTCATCAAATCTCCATCTGTCTGCCGATCGTTTAAGAGAAGGGGGCTTTGCAAGATCTTCCTGCTCAAGGAGTTGTTATACCATTCCCTCAGCAGGACAGGTTTTGCGGGTTCTATTCCAACCTGTTCAGTGCCCAGAAAAGAGGACAAAGTGCGTCTGATTCTGGACCTCAGGTTTCTGAACCGCTTTGTGCGGGTGCAGAAGTTCCGGATGGAATCCATCCGGTCGGTGGTGGTGTCATTAAGTCAAGGAGATTTTCTGGCCTCCATCGTCTTAAAGGATGTATATCTGCACATCCCTATCTACGTAGGTCATCAGCGGTATCTCCGCTTTGCAGTGGCAGAGGAGCATTTTCGATTTGTGGCATTACCCTTTGGTCTAGCTTCGGCTCCCAGGGTATTCACCAAGGTTTTGGCTCCAGTGCTGGCTTTGCTGCGCAAGAGGGGGTTTGCGGTTCACGGATATCTGGACGACCTCCTGTTGAGGGCGAGCTCGTGTGCCACTCTGTCGAGTGATTTGACCGTCACGGTTCAGACGCTCCGGGAGGTCGGGTGGACCATCAACTTCCAGAAGTCGACACTGACCCCGTCAGTTCGTCTCAGTTACCTGGGGATAGTCCTGGACTCCGCTCAAGCGAAGGTTTTTCTACCGGAGGAAAAACTTCAGACCTTGCAGGGCGAGATCTGGTCCCTCAGGGACAACGACCTCTCCTCTCTGCAGGCCTGCATGAGGTCCCTGGGACTGATGGTTTCGGCCTTCGAAGCCATCCTGTTTGCTCAGTTTCACACGAGAACTCTGCAAGCAGAGATTCTTGCCAGGTGGAACAAGGATCCTCAGTTGTTGGACAGGAGGATATGTTTGAGCCACCTCACGAGGACAGAACTTTCGTGGTGGCTTCTGTCACCCGCTCTGAGCCAGGGCAAGTCCCTTCTGCCTCTGTTGTGGATTGTAATCACCACGGATGCCAGCCTGTTGGGCTGGGGTGGCATTCTGGACACCCTGTGTGCCCAGGGGATGTGGTTGGCGGAGGAATCCTCCTTGCCGATAAATGTCCTGGAGCTCTGAGCATTCAAGCTATGCTTGTTACATTGGTTGACTCGGCTGCACGGTCACCCGGTTTGTGTTCAAACGGACAACGCCGCGGCGGTGGCTTACATCAATCACCAAGGGGGCACCAAGAGTGCCCGGGTGGCCAAGGAGGTGGCCGAGATCCTGTCTTGGGCCGAGGTGCACGTTCCAGTGATTTCGGCTGTTCACGTTCCGGGAGTGTAAAACTGGCAGGCGGACTATCTGAGTCGTCAGTCCTTGGATCAAGGGGAATGGTCCCTGCATCTGGAGGTGTTTCAACTCCTGTGTGCCCGGTGGGGGACTCCGGACGTGGATCTGTTTGCATCCCGTTTTAACAAAAAGGTGGGAAGGTTCGTGGTGCGAATCGCTGAAGCTGCATCCTAGATCCTTTGCTATCAGCAGGATCCTCACCTTTCTACAGAAAGGGGTTGACCAACGTTTGGCGTTGGGCACTCTTAATGTGTTGAAAAATAAGGTGCGCGAACAAAAGAAGTGTCTCCAGCAGCAACCAAAACTTTAACCTGGATAAAGTAAACGTGTGATGTGCAATAAATGGGTGCGCTAGATGTGAACAGTGTATGCTTAAAACAAAGGAAAACACTGTATGAGGAATTCCTGAAAAATTAATATATAATACACAGGTAATGATATATTGTGCACAATGTGAACAAAAATGTATAATATGAAAAATTTAAACAAATCAGTCCAAATAAAAAAGTCCAAATAAAGAAGGCTGTGATCTTCTAAAAAGTGGAAAGGTGAAGAAGAGGATGTGCAGACACAGAATCCCTCTTGGCACCCACGTGTAAAGAAGAGAGAGGTAATGCCCTTACCAACTCGACAAAAACAAACACTTGAAAAGATGACACCAGCCAGTGTAATGGATAGAAAGGAAATCCCAACCTTTCACTCTTCCACCCGATGTGTGGTATATGGAAACTCTTACCAGAGGCAAGTATTTCACAGATCAGATGGGGAGTGATGTTATTCTCCAGACTACCAGGCAGTAAACTTTCTTGCAAATCCTGCTTTGACTCCTGTTGCTGTGGGGAGGTGTAATCTTTCTTGTACCCCTCACATTCAGCCACAGATTAGTGTCTGGCCCTCCTGTTGGCAGCCATCTTGACTCTTAAGTGTCAGATCTCGGCCTTGGCTGTGTACTTCCAACGACCTTTGGCTATGCACTCTTTGAGCACTAGCGGCGCTATCTTGCCTCTCTTCTTATCTGGTATTACACAGGGATAAGGTAGTGTTACGGCCTAATCCGTAGTTTCTTCCTAAGGTGGTTTCAGACTTCCATCTGAATGAAGACATAGTGCTTCCGGCACTCTGTCCGAAACCTTTACATCCTAAGGAAATTGTCTTGCATTGCTTGGATGTGGTTTGGGCGATACGGGTGTATCTGGAGACTACTGAGTCCTTTCATAAGTCAGACTCTGTGAATATGGATGGACCCCGTAAGGGCAAGGCTGCCTCTGCGGTGACCATCTCTCTATGGATCAGACAGACGGTGGTGAAGGCGTATTCTCTTAAGGGCAAGGTTCCTCCCTTTACTTGTCACGGCTCAATGCGGCCGTTGAGTGTCTCTTGGGCTTTCCGCCATCAGACGTCAGTGATGCAGGTTTGCAAGGCGGCCAATTGGTCGTCTGTACATACGTTCACCAAGTTTTACAGAGTGGATGTGTTTGCATCCTCGGATGTGTCCTTTGGCCGCAAGGTTTTGCAGGCTGCCATTTAAGGAGCAGTCTACTTTCCCTTCTCCTTTATGGTTTTGTTACAGTTGGGCCCCAGTTGTTGCTTGTTGGGCTCCATGTTATATAGTTGGCTTTGTTAGCCGTAGGAATTGCATTCTTTTAAAGCAGAGTTCCGGCCTCAGCTCCCAGGAATCATCGCAAACCGGAAGTGACGGCGCAGGCTGCAGCCGCAGAGGGAGGAAGTGGAAGGAAGGTGAGTATATTTTCTTCTATAATGAGGTAAGTGACAAAAAAAAATAAAATAGCCAGTATCCATTTCTTTTTCAGGTTGCCCTCAGCAAGCAGATGGCCCAACATTGATTTTATCGATTTTGAGGCCGGAACTCCGCTTTAAGTTTGTCCTTTCCCCACCCCTCAGTGGTTACTGCTTTTGGACGTCCCATCCGTCTATGATTTAAAGCAGCAGCTACGTCCGTCAGTGGACGAAAGAGAAAATAGGATTTTTTATTTACAGTAAAATCCATTTCTCTGTCGCTCATTGACAGACGTAGTCCTCGTTGATTAATAACAACTCGGGTTATACTGCCCTCTACAGGAGTAGGACTAGACAGGAAAGAAAACGTTCTGGCCACACCCTAGGGGCAGTCCCAGAGGGTATATCCTCTCACTTCCTGCTACAGCAAATCAGTTTTTTCTGTCTAGTTAGGAGTAAGGACCTAGATGCCTTGCTAGGATCTTCGGTCCTGGCAGGATTTTTTTCTTAGAAAGATTTTTTAGACAGCTTTTTTCTCCAGTGTTCCTGCAAGAAAGCTGGAACTGGGCGACGGGCTGGATGTTGAGATCCAGTGGTCACCCCAGTTCAGCCTACGAGCGCGTGCAGGCCATAGCTCCGCGCTGGGTCGGCCGCGACATAGTCCCACTGGACGGGGACTGACCCTGCGAGTTAAACGTCTCGCTTAAACGCCAATGACCATGAGTCACGGCGTCCGTATTGGTCGACAGCCCTCCCACCCCGGTGGAGAGGGGTACTGTCAGGAGTTGGCGCCCGCCTGGTTCCGGTATGGTGAGTAGTATGTTCCCCCTTTTCCCCCTGACGGGTTTGTGGTGAACGCGGGCCCCTCTCTGAAATGGTAAGGATGGGTCTCCCCTCTATCCTATAACATGTCACAGATCCCCCTATTTGAGTGTGATTTTTGTGAACAAGAAACCAGGAGGCTTGGTTTGGGAGCTGACAATCTAATGTCATTTCAAAACTGTAAAGATGACTGAAGTCAGTGGCAGTACTAGAATATTGCTGTGGTAGCATAAGGTATCCTACCTGTCAGAGGTGTTCACAGGGCGATGTCTATGCATGTATAACTGCAGTCCAGATCGCATTCCTCCAGCAAGGGCAGCCTGCCTTCTGACGGCCCACGGACCGCATGCGGCCCGCCAGGGTCCGGTACCGCCGGCCAGGCTGATCACCATCCAGGGTGAAGTTTGGGGGGCCGATGCACTCCCGCAGGCCGCTAGGCCGAATACAGCATCCCGCAGGCCGCTGCTAAGCCGCCGCTATCCTAACAGGCCGCCGCCATTGTCTTGCAGAGCACACGAGGCTGCCATATTGGCGTAGCCTCGTGTCTCCAGCATGGGGGCGGCCATGTTTGAGGTGACCAAACACCTCATGGAGCCAGGGGGAGGCGCCGGAAGGCGTGTTAAGGGGCGGAGCCGCCTCCTTTACCCAGGAAAAAGGGCCAAAGACTTCCTGTCTGTAACAGGACAGCACTGAGCAAGCTGATGAAAACTTCTGTGCATCAGGGATGAGCCTTGGGGTCTCTCTCTCTCTCTCTCTCTCTCTGTGGGGTCCAAAAAGGCAGGTAACACTGAGGGGCGCTGTTGCGACTGGGGGATACAAAAAAAAAAAAAAGTTTTTTACTTTGTCATTTTTTGTCGCTGGCAAATGTCTTGTATAATCATTGACCCTGCCGCATAGGGATCCCCACCTGATCCCCTCAAGGTGGCCGCAGGACCCTCCAGTACCCCACTTGTTTTTAATGCATTATCGGCAGTTTTGGAGTCTTTGGTATCCCGGGTGGAGGTGGCCTGTCAGGGACGGGGGTCAAGAAGCGACCCCCGCCTACCCCTATTTTTTATCTGATACTTCAGATACGGATTCGGAGCTGGTCAATGCAGCTGCAAGTCCCTCTTATGGGGCTGTTGTCTCAGGTAATGTCTCCTCAACAGTGAGGAGAACGTTTCTGCCTCCGCCATAGCACAAGAGTGGTGGATGCACTAGTTGTGTCTGTCCGGCAGAGGTAGCTGAGACTGAAATTCTTTTTTGGTACTTGTTAGCCTACCAAAAGGGCGAAGGATTTTCCTTTACCCAAATGGGGTCGTTTTGAAACGAACCCCTGTTATTTCCTAACGCATGGCTAGGCGCTATCCGTTTGAGGAATCCCTCTTTAAAGGATAGACGGTACCACCTGCTGTCTTGCCACAGACTGTTAGGATAAAGAGGATGAATGGGTAAAGTCCAGGCAGGGGAGACCGCTCCAGGTGAGACTGGGATCAGGTGCTGGTCGGATCCGCAATCCAGGATAACTTTATTTGAGGATAAAGAGGACCTCGTAACCAACGAGGACCTTCCCTTTCTGCTCATAAAGAGTTTGTTCGTTCCGCGAGGGCGGGCGATAAGGCGAGACCCTCCAAAGCCCCTTCAGAGGGTTTTTCAAAGGGCGCTGGTCGGCTAAACAAAAAGCTCAGCCAAGCCTGAAGTATACAGCCTGATGCGCCCGTACCCATCTCTGGGGTGGGGGGATGTCTTCACCGGTTTCCGGATCCATGGCTTGCCAGAACCTCAGACTAAGGGGTTCGCGAGGTCATACGGTCAGGATACAGGATCGAGTTTCGATCACTTCCACCGGTACGATTCTTCCCTTCTAAGATGGAGTCCATCCGAACAGTGGTGGCCTCCCTGCATCAGGGGGAGTTCCTGGCGTCCATAGACATTTAGGATGCCTATCCTTATATCCCCATCATCGCAGGACATCAGCGTTTTCTTCGCTTTCCCAAAGATCATCCCTGGTTCCCACCAGGAGACTGAACTATCTGGGCCTAATGTTGGATACATCCTGGGCAAGAAAGTTTCTCCTTGCGGAGAAACTCCAGAAGGTTCAGTCAACGATTCGGATGTTGCTGTCCGTCAATTGGCTGGGACTGATGGTGGCCTTCTTAGAGGCAGTACCGTATACCCAGTCTCATACCCAAATTCTCCTGAAGGAGATTTTTTTCTAATGGAATCAGAATTCCGATTTCCTGGACAATCGGATCCGGTTGAGCGAGCGGACCAGGAAGTCTCCGATGCTCAACCAGGGGAAGTCATACCTTCCGATAGCATCCAGGTTACCAATAGGGTATCGGAACTGAGAGCGATCAGATTTTGTCTGATTTACTGGACCGAGCAGCTCTAGAGCAACCCGATTCGGATCCAATCGCACTATGCCACGGTCGTGACTTATGTCAAGAAAGGGGCACTTAGAGTGTCCTGGTGGCCATCGAAACGACTAGCATCTTTTCATTGGACGGAACGGTTTGTTCCGGATCTCCCCGCAGTGTTCACTCCGGGGGTGGGAAATCGGCAGGCAGATTATTTCAGCCATCAGATTCTGGATCAAGGGGTATGGCCTCTTCATCCAGAGGTTTTTCACTAGCTGTCCCTTCATTGGGGCACCCCGGATGTGGATCTGTTGGCACCTTGGCTCAACAGGAAGGTGCGGAGGTTTGTAGCTCGCACCCGCGATCCTCTAGCGGACGCAGCAGAAATGCTGATCGCCCCGTGGGAGCAGTATCAGCTACGGCATGCCTTCCATCCTCTCAAGTTACTGCGGGAACTTCTTCGCAGGATAGAGGTGGAGGAAATTCCAGTTATTCTGGAAATTCTGGACTGACCTCGTCGAGCCTGGTACGCCGACTTGGTGAGGCTAGTCGCGGACGCTTCTTGGAGACTTCCTCTCAGGGAGGATTTGCGGTCTCAGGGACCGATCTTCCATCTTGCTTTACAATTGCTGGCTTAATGGCCTGGCCATTGAGACCCAGGTACTGAAGGACAAGGAAGTGTCAGCTTCAGTTATTCCTACCTCTAGTTAAAGCAAGGAAAGCGACTTCCAGCACATGGAAGTCTTATATGGCGTGGTGTGAATCTTTTGGATTTCCCCCACATACCTATTCAGTGACCCGAATCTTGGTCTGTCTGCAACAAGGGGTTGAGCAGAAACTGTCCTTGAGCACTATCAAGGGTCAGGTTTCGGCGTTAGCAATCTTCTTTCAGAAACCTTTGGCTAATCATTCCTTGGTGCGGAATTTCATCCAGGGGGTGCGACATCTGGCTCCGCCAGTGCGCGCACCCTTACCGCCTGGGATCTTAATTTAGTGTGGTCGGTTCTTCAGAAACTTCTCTTGAAGATATTAGGGAGATTCCCTTGCTTACATTATCCCAGAAGGTGGCCTTCTTGGTGGCCATTACTTCTGCACGCAAGGTGTCAGAACTGGCCGCATTATCTTGACGTTCCCCATATCTGGTGGTTCATAGGGATAAGGTGGTTCTTCTTCCAGATCCATCCTTCCTTCCTAAGTGGTTTTCAGAGTTTTCATCTGAATAAAAATATTGTGTTACCTTCCCCGTGTCCTAAGACTAGCCATCCTTGGGAGTTTGCATTACACTCCTTGGATGGGGTTCAGAAGGATACACTTGACTACTACGAACTTGTTTTCGTAAGACGGACTCACTTTTTGTGATCACGGATAGCCCTTGAAGGGGTTTGCCTGTGTCTGCCGCGACCATATCTAGATGGACCAGTCAGACGGTGGTACAGGCTTATTCTATTAAGGGTCGGAATCCTCCGTTCCCTGTTAAGGCGCACTCTACTCGGGCGCCTAGTGTCTCCTGGGTCTTCCGCCATTAGGCGTCAACGATCCAGGTTTTCAAGGCGATGACTTGATCGTCGGTTCATACCTTTACAACATTTTATAAAGTTGATGTGATGGCATCATCAGATGCCTCTTTTGGCCACAAGGTTCTGCAGGCCGCAATCTGAGGAGACTGTTGGTCTACCTCAAGGGTTTGTTGGGTGTTTCACTTAGGTCTCATCTTTTTGCTCGATGAGTCCTTGATGCTTCTGGTTGGCTCCGGTTGGGCCTTCTGGATTTTGATTTCTGTTATCCCACCCCTCATTTGTGGTACTGCTTTGGGACGTCCCGAGTTGTTATTAATCAACGAGGACTACGTCTGTCAATGAGCGACAGAGAAAAATGGATTTTTGTAAAATCTTACCGTAAAATCCTTTTCTCTTAAGCTCATTGACAGACGTAGTACCCACCTGTTTTTGAGTTGGGTTGGGTTAAATTCTCTAAACACTGCTTTGTGACATAACTGATTTGCTGTAGCAGGAAGTGAGAGGATATACCCTCTGGGACTGCCCCTAGGGTGTGGCCAGAACGTTTTCTTTCCTGTCTAGTCCTACTCCTGTAGAGGGCAGTATAACCCGAGTTGTTATTAATCAACGAGGACTACGTCTGTCAATGAGCTTAAGAGAAAAGGATTTTACGGTAAGATTTTACAAAAATCCATTTTTCTCTGAGTCCGCCGACGGACCTAGCTCCCACCCCTCTTTTCTCTGAAGAGTTGGGTTTTGGTTATTCACTGCTTGCAACTAAACTGAAGATGCAACGGTGAGGCCAGGGGTAATAACCCAGGGACCCCGCCCCCCTGGGCATGTCCAAGCCTTTGACTATACCTGGTCACTCCTAGTGGGAGGGGCTTATTACCCATCCGTCTATGATTTAAAGCAGCAGCTACGTCCGTCGTCGGACTCAGAGAAATGGATTTTACGGTAAGTAAAAAAATCCCATTTCTCTTACGTCCTCTGACAGTCCCCGCCAGATGGTATTAGCCTTCACTAATGGGTAATGGAGCACTCTGCAGGAGCAGGCTAGGCAGATAATTGATTATCATGTTAATACAAAAAAACTATACCTCGGCATGCCACTAGGGGGCCATCCCTCAGCCATTATCCTAGACCCAATCTGATATTACCCCAGTTTTATGCTGCCTAGCGTCAGGAGTAGAGTTAGATCTTCCCTGCTGAGACCTAATGTCTCGGTTTTCTTTGTTTTTTTCTGAACTTATGTGTTTTTCTTTACACAATAGATTTTTATTTTCTCTCACTATCACTAGTTAGTCAGGGATTCCTTTCTTGGAGGACTACAAGTGACTGCAGAGCTGGGCCTCGGACTGGGTATCATAGATCCTTATGGAGTCCCAGCCTGGCACCGAGCGTCGCAGGTTACTGGTACGCCCAGGCCTCGCAACGACAGTGCCCCTCTATATGGGGACGAGCCTGCGGAGCTGCGTCTTCGCTGAGGATGTCTCAACCCGGATCGCCCGCATGTTGCCTGCGTCCCTCCATGGCTGACGGCACCCCCACGTAGGGTGGGAGGTCTCCTGTATCTGAGCGGTGCCCGCTTCCTGGATGGTGAGTACTGACACCCCCTTGTCCCTGGGGACGTTTGGGGGGCTGTGGGCCCTCTCTGGGGATAGCAGGGCTGGTGGTCTCTGTAGGATTCCCCCTTCTGGCCGGGTTGGTGGTTTTCTCCCTCCCTCCCTGCTCCCGCTGGGGGCGCTGTATGGGGTGCTGTAGGGGTCTCCCTGGGGTCCCTGATGTTTGCCAGAATGTGTTTGTACACTCAATTTGCCGCCGTTAGGGGCGGCCGCCATGTTTTATGGTGTGCAGAATCTAAGCTCTGTGTGAGGACAGCAGCCATGTTGGGTTTCTGCACATGCTCCCGGTCGGGCGCCATCTTGGGTGTGGGCAACATGCCTAGTAAGGGCAAGCGACCATTTTCCCTGTGACTTTTGTCATTGACTTTCAATAGGCACCTTTTCTCTGGGCTCGAGGGCTGGCCACTTCCTCCTTCTTCACAATTGCTCCTGTGTGAAAATGTGCTGACAGGCTGGGGATTTTTGTTAATCCTTCTGTCATTTTTCAACCAAAACGTTTTTTACTTGTGGCTAGTGTGTTTTCACAGGGGGCTCTTTCTGTTAGTGCAGATTGCAGGGGGGTCCGCCGATTTAAAGGGCCAGCATCCCTTTTTCTTTTTAAGGCAAAAATGGACTCCCAGGATAAAAAAATCCCTCGAAGACCTGGTGGGGGCTTTGGGTACACCTGAATCCTCTTCTATGGCCTCCATTTCTGCTACTCTTGCGACTTTGGCGTCCCAGGTGAATCTGCTGATGTCGGCACGCTCCTCCAAAAATCGGCCTGTGCCCTCCCAGTCCTCTGAATCTGAGCCCGAATTGGTTGCCACGGACGATGGTCCCCCTGAGGGGTCCCGGTCCTCCGCTTCTGAGAGGGAGAAGAAGGGGGACTCTTCCTCCTCGATAGCGCGGGAATGCGCTATGATGGATACTCTCATTGGCGTCATAACAGTAACTCTCAATCTTGACGATGAGCCAGCCATCGCAGTCAAGTGGTCTGTTTTTGGGTTCCGGAGACCCCAGAAGTCGGGTCAGGCTTTTTTCCTGCCCTGAGGAATTTCACGAGATTGTGAATGACCAGTGGCGGCGCATTTAGCACATGTTGGTGGTGCCTATGCGTTTTTTCCATCCACTATCCATTTTTGGAGGCGGTAGACGAACGTTGGGAGGTTTCTCCAGGCAGGGGATCACACTGTGTCTAGGCTGAATAAGTCCGCCTTGCTGCCAGTAGAGGAGTCCCCGGTATTCAGGAATCGGCAGATAGGCGTGTGGAAGCGATTGCCCGCCACATTTATCTGGTGGCGGGTTACCTGTGGAAACCTGTGTTTGCTACAGTGATGGCCTCTCAGGTGTTCACGACATGGGCAAGGGGCTTCGCAGCAGGATCAGCTCATCCACACTCCGATGTTCCTGTGTGACGCGGCCTTGGCCGTTGGTCGCCCGATTGTCCGCAGTGGGGTTTGTGATCCACCGCCTTACCAGGGTAAAGGGCTGGTCGGTTGACCATGCGTCCAAAAAGACAGTGTCTGAGGTCCCCTATGAGGGGGGTCATCTTTTTGGGGAAACTCTAGATGTGTTGATTAACCAGTTACTACCCGCCCGCCGTCAAATGACGGCGGAGCGGTGTACCTATTATCCTGGGACGCCGTCATATGACGGCGCACCAGAACAGCCTCCTCTCGCGCGCCCCCGGGTTGCTAGGACACGGCGCGATCCCGATCTTGGTAAAGAGTCAATGACTTGACTCTTTACCCATGTGATCGGCTGTGTCCAATCACAGCCGGTCACATGTAAATCAGGAAGTGCCGTTATTCGGCTCTCCTCGGCTCACAAATGCCGGTCAGTCTGGTTCGGCGGCCCAGTCCACCTCTTCCTGTAGGGAAGCCCTCACCTGTTGTTGGGGGTGGGGGGACATCTGCTTTACTTTCAGGAACCCTGGTTGTCCGGCATTCAGGACAGGTGGGTTCACAAACTGATTAGTTCAGGATACAAGATCGAGTTTCGATCTCGCTCTGCAGACAGGTTCTTCCCGTCCATTCTCCAGCTGTCCCCCGATCGTCTCAGGCTCTCATGGGGGCAGTGCACAATCTGCTTGCCCAAGGAGTCATTGTACCCGTTCCCTTCGGAACGGTTTCACGTTTTTTTCTCCAACCTGTTCACAGTGCCCGGAAAAGAGGGCAAGGTACGTCCGATTCTGGACTTGTAGTCTCTGAACCGCTTTGTGCAGGTGCAGAAGTTCAGGATGGAATCCATCCGGTCGGTGGTGGCATCGTTGAGACCCAGGGACTTCCTGGCCTCAATTGACTTGAAGGATGCGTATCTTCACATCCCTATTTTTGAGGGTCATTAGAGATATCTCCGCTTCGCGGTGGCTGAGGAGCACTATCAGTTTGTGGCGTTGCCTTTCGGCCTTGCTTCGGCTCCCAGGGTTTTCACCAAGGTATTGACTCCGGTTCTAGCTTTACTGCGTTTAGGGGGCATTGCGGTCCTCGGTTACCTGGACGACCTCTTGTTAAGGTCGAACTCATGTTTGACCTTGGCGAGCGATCTGGCCGTGACGGTTCAGACGTTACAGGAGTTTGGGTGGACCATCAATTTTTGGAAGTCGGCACTGACTCCCTCAACTCGTCTACAGTACCTAGGGATGGTCCTGGATTCTGCTCACTCTCGGGTCTTCCTTCCGGAGGACTAACTCGGGACACTACGGGAAGAGATCAGGGTTCTCAGGCAGAACGATCTTTCCTGCGCACTCTGGGCCTGATGGTCTCGGCCTTCGAAGCAGTTCCATTTGCTCAATTTCATACCAGGATTCTGCAAGCGGAGATCCTGGACAGGTGGGACAGGACACCTCAGGCCTTGGAAAGGAGAATTTCCTTGAGTTGTCCGGTGAGGTCGGACCTCTTGTGGTGGCTCCAGTCGCCGTCCGTGACGCAGGGCCAGTCCTTCCGGCCTCTGTTGTGGACGATTCTCACCACGGATGCCAGCCTATCGGGCTGGGGTGGAGTTCTGGGAACGCTTTGTGCCCAGGGGACGTGGTCGGCAGGGGAGACCTCGCTACCGATAAATGTCCTGGAGCTCCGGGCGATAACGCTTTCTCTGTTCCGGTGGTCATTTCAGCTTCAGGGGTGTCCGGTCCGGGTACAGACAGTCAATGCCACGGCCGTGGCATACATAAATCACCAAGGGGGCACGAAGAGTGCCCGGGCGGCCATGGAAGTGGCCGAAACCCTGTCTTGGGCTGAATCGCATGTACGGCGTTCTCGGCTGTTCACATTCCGGGTGTGGACAACTGGCAGGCAGACTATCTGAAGTCTCCAGACCTTGGACCAGGGGGAATGGTCCCTGCATCCGGAGGTATTTCGCCTCCTGTATGCCCGGTGGGGGACCCCGGACGGGGATTTGTTTGCGTCTCGTCTCAACTAAATGGTGGAAAGGTTTGTGGCCAGAACTCGGGATCTTCTGGCAGACGCCGTGGACGCGTTGGTGGTGCCTTGGCACCGCTATCGGCTGATTTATGCTTCTCCTCTGATTCAATTGTTGTCCAGGTTGGCGTCGAAACGGATGTCAGTCATTTTAGTGGCCCTGAACTGGCCTCGACGGTCCTGGTATGCGGACATTGTTCAGATGGTCGTCGAACCTCCCTGGTGGCTTCCGCTGCGAGACGGCCTTCTGTCTCAAGGACCGATCTTCCATCCTGCTTTACAGTCTCTGGCTTTAACGGCATGGCTGTTGAAAGCCAGGTCTTGAGGGATAGAGGTCTTCCACAGGCAGTCATTCCTACTTTGTTAAAGGCTCGTAAAGCCACTTCAAGGAAGATTTATCACCGCACCTGGAAAGCTTATATCGCTTGGTGCGAGGCGAATGGTCTTCACCCTCGTTCCTTCTTGGTTGCGTAGGTCTTGGCCTTCCTGCAGAAGGGCGTGGATCAGCGTCTGGTGCTGAAGTACGGTCAAGGGTCAGTTGTCGGCTTTGGCCATCTTTTTTCAGTGACCTTTGGCATCGCATTCCTTGGTCCTCACCTTCATTCAGGGGGTGCGGTATTTGGCTCCCCTGAGGAGAGCTCTTTTGCCTCCATGGGATCTTAATTTGATTTTGTCGGTGCTACAACAACCTCCCTTTGAGAACATTAGTGAGATTCCTCTGTCTGTGTTATCCCAGAAAGTTGCCTTTCTGGTGGCCATCACGTCAGCTCGCAGAGTGTCTGAATTGGCGGCTTTGTCCTGCCGTTCTCCTTATCTGGTGCTTCATAGAGATAAGGTGGTTCTGCGACCGAATCAGTTGTTTCTTCCCAGGTGGTTTCTTCGTTCCACCTCAATGACGATATCGTGTTGCTTCTGTTATGTGCACGACCCAGGCATCCTAATGAGTTTGCCTTGTGTTCCCTGGATGTGGTCCGGGCAGTCAAGGTCTATCTGTCCGCCACGGAGTATATTCGACAGTCTGATTCTTTATTTGTTCTTCTTGAAGGACCTCGGAAGGGATCGGCCACCTCCGCGGCGGCCATTTCTAAGTGGATCAGACAGACGATTGTTCAGGCCTATTCCATTAAGGGTCGGATTCCTCCTTTTCCGGTAATGGCCCATTCTACTCGAGCCGTTAGTGCCTCTTTGACTTTTCGCCATCAGGCTTCTGTGGCTCAGGTGTGCAAGGCGGCGACCTGGTCTTCTGTGCACACTTTCACAAAGTTTTACAAACTTGACGTTTTGGCATCTTCGGATGCTTCCTTTGGCCGCAAAGTTTTGAGTGCGGCAGTTGTTTAAGGGGACATTGTCTTTACTGTCCCTCCTTCTTGGGGTTTTTTTTCTGGGTTTGTTCCAGTTTTTTCCTGTGGGCTCAGATTGTTACTGGCCCGAGTGTTTGCGTTACCTTCTCATTTGGTTGCATTGGTTTTCCCACCCCTCATACCTGCACTGCTTTGGGACGTCCCATTAGTGAAGGCTAATACCATCGGGCGGCGAGGAGAAAATAGAATTTTTGTAAGAACTTACCGTAAAATTCTTTTCTCTGAGTCCTCTGACAGTCGCCGCCCCCACCCCTCTGTTTTTTTGGATCTGGGGGTTGTTGCCTTCCGGTACTGCTTGCTACAAACTGAGGTAATATCAGATTGGGTCTAGGATAATGGCTGAGGGATGGCCCCCTAGTGGCGTGCTGAGGTATAAAAGTTTTTTTGTATTAACCTGATCAATTATCTGCCTAGCCTGCTCCCGCAGAGTGCGCCATTACCCATTAGTGAAGGCTAATACCATCGGGCGGCGACTGTCAGAGGACTCAGAGAAAATAATTTTACGGTAAGTTCTTACAAAAATTCAATTTTTTCCCTCCCCTAGCAGGTTTTTATCTGGGGGGGGGGTAATATTACGGCCGCTTCGGTGCTTATTTGAGGGGGCGGGGTGGATGTCCTGAGTGGATCTCTGGTTAGGGACCCTTTTGATGCCTTCTATGTTGGGACCCTCCTGGGGGTCCCGGAGACCACAGGACGCCGTGGGGCCCGCCATTTTGCTGTGGTTCATGATCTCTGTGTTCCCATTAGTTTTATGGGCAGCCATTTTTGGTATTTCCCCATTGAGAATGTATTGCGGCCATTTTCTTGAGGTCCGTGGGCTGGACAGACATGCAGCAGGCTTTTTTCATGATAGAAGTAGAGCTTCTTCCTCTTCCTGTGCAGCTCAGTGTTACTTTCATTTTCTACACTGATTAGACTGGACTGGGCTCTGGTAAAGTTTTCTGGGGGCTCCCTGTAAGTTTTTTCTCCCTCCTGCTCTGCTATTATACTATATGTAATATACTAATGAGGGTTAGGGGTCTGCAGTATTAGCGGCGGGACCGCGTTTTTTTTGCGGTCTTAAAGAGGCATACACAAAAAATTATTTTATTTGCAAATGGAGTCCCAGGATAAAACTTCACTTGCAGGCCCCCTGGAAACGACTGTGGGACCTTCCGGTTCACAGTTGCAGCCAGAAATTGCAGATTTCTTTGCAAAGCCTGATGTCAAAAGTGGAATTTGTCTGTTCTGGTGTTGCCAGCCGCAAACCTCGTCCGCCCTCACCTCCATCGGCAGGGTCCTCGGACTCTGAGATAGATATGGTCGCCGCAGACCACCTTGAGGGGTCGGTGTCTTTGCATTCTGACGGTGAAGAGAACCTGTCCTCAGCCGCCAGACGGGAACGCGCATTGGTGGAAGCCCTGGTAGTTTCCCTGCGGGAAACTTTAAAAATGGCTAATGAACCCACAGCGCCAGGTACGCAGGTGTCTTTTGGCTCCTGCAAATCCCATAAGTCGAGAAAGGTGTTCCCTTGTCCAAAATTTTTTCACACTATTGTGAATGAACAATGGCAACGCATTAAGCACATGCGTTTTGCACACCATTAACCCTTTGCTGAGGCAGTGTCCACTAGGTAGACTGTACCACCAAAAGTGGATTTTCCGGTGGCCAGGTTGAATAAAGCGACTGTCACCAGTGGAAAAGTCCCCAACTTTCGCGGATCCCGTGTATAGACAGGTGGAATCCTTGTCCCGCCATTTACATGTGGTAGCAGGTCTACCAAAGTCTACCTTTGTGAATGTTCTGGTAGCGCAGACTGCTACTGAATGGGCAAAGTTACTTAAAAGTAACTTGGAAGCTGAACGGCTCCCCCCCCCCCCCCCCCCGCGGTGCTTGAACTGATGGACCAGTTGGCTCATGTGTGATACGTCCCTGGATGTAGCCCCATTAGTGGCCAGTGGGGGAGTGTAGCCCCATTAGTGGCGTCGGCAGTGGGGATTGCTATTAGGCGCATGGGGCGCCCTCAACCGTTTCTCGGGTGGGGGGACGTCTTAGATTCTTTCCGGAGCCAGGTTCTTCTCAAGAACACTTTATAGGGGATTCTGCTTTGGTGAGGGTCTTCCCTCCCTTGGACAAGCTGAAAAGTTACAGGGAACTATCCAGTTGCTGTTGGCAGTCTGTCTTTTCTGCAAATTTGCAGAGGCTCAGGGCAGTACAGTTTTGCATGAGCCACTGGGTAACTCGTGGCTCATGCAAAACTCGTCTGCAAGATTGTCCTGTCCAGATTAAATCAGCCTATGCCATGGCTGTGGCTTATTGTGATCCCCAAGGGGGCACTGGGTGTGTTTTGGCAACCTGGGAGTGGCTCCTTCACCCAGACATTTTTCCATCTCCATTGTGTCCGGTGGGGGACACCCGAGGTCAATTTGTTTGCTTCTTGCCTCACCTAAACGGTTTAGAGGTTCGTAGCCAGGTCTCGTGATCCTCTGGCTGATGCCACAGATGCACTGGTGGCTCCTTGGGGTCAGTACTGACTGATTTATGCCTTCCATACTTTGAATCTCCTGCCAACACTTTTATGCAGGATGGGGAGGAAGGAATTCTGATCATTCTGGTGGCCCCAGACTGACCTCACCGGTCTTGGTACGCAGATCTGGTCAGGTTGGTCGCTGATGCTCCTTGGAGACTTCCTCTCATGGAAGATCTGCTGTCTCAATGCCCAATCTTTCATCCTGCTGTTGGCTGTTGAAAGCCAGGTGTTGAGAGAGAGAGAGAGGTCTTTCTGACTGTGCTTCATACACTATTGAATGCCAAGAAGTCGTCTTCCAGGAAGATCTATCTTCGTACGTGTAAATCGTACATTTCATGGTGTGAAGCGCTGAAGGTGCACCCTTGCTTGTTTTTTGATCGCTAAGGGTTTTGGCTTTTCTGCAGAAAGGGGTTGAACAGCAGTTGGCTTTGGGCACTATCTAAGGCCAGGTTTTCGGCTTTGACTATACATTTCCAACGCCCTTTAGCTACGCATGTCTTAATTTGGACTTTCATCCAGGGAGTGCATCATTTGGCTCCTCCAAAGGCGATCCCTGTTACCTCCATGGGATCTTAATTTGATGTTATCTGTTGTTCAAAAGCCTCCTTTTGAAAGAATTTGGGGGATTTTGCTGCGGTCTTTGTCTGTTTTAGAAGGTTGCCTTCTTGGTGGCTATCACTTCTACCCGCAGTGTCTGGATGGCGGCGTTGTCTTGCCGATCACCTTATCTGGTGGCACATAGAGATAAGGTGGTACTTCGACCTAATCAGTCGTTCCTTCCTAAGTGATACGGTTTCTGATTTTTCATCTAAATTAAGACATTGTATTGCCTTCACTTTGTCCTAAACCTCTGCATCCGAAGGAGCATGCTTTGCAGTCTTTGGCTGTGGTTCGGGTGATCAGGTTCTATTTACAGACCACTGCGTCCTTTTCAAAAATCGGATGCTCCTTTTGTCCTTTCTGATGGACCTCGTAAGGGTATGGCTGCGTCTACTGCGACCATTTCCAGATGGATCAGGCAGACGGTGGTACAAGCCTATTCACTGAAGGGTCAAGTTCCTCCGTTCCCAGTGAAGGTGTCACGGAACCATGAACCAGACGTACAACAACAGATAAGTGAAAATAAGAAAGCTTTATTGAAAAACAAGCTATAAAGCAAAAGTCCAAACGGATGGCGAAACCGATGCAGAGTCTTTGCGAAGCCAGGGGTCAGGAACCAGGAGGGTAGTCAGACGAAGCCGGGATCAGGAACCAGCAGGGTAGTCAGACGAAGCCAGGATCAGGAACCAGCAGGGTAGTCAGACGAAGCCAGGATCAGGAACCAGCAGGGTAGTCAGACGAAGCCAGGAACAGGAACCAGAAGCAGCAGCAGTCTTAGAAGCATGTGAACACAGGAGGACCAAGCAGGGAACTGAAGCCACAGACCTCCTATATATATATGAGCTAGGCATCCAGCTCCTCCCAGTGGGAAGGAGGAGCCGCAGGGTGGGAGGCTACAAGAAACCCAGAAACCAAGATGGCCGCCAGCACATGTCAAACGAAGGAGAACAGCAAGAAGGTAAGACCATGACAGTACCTCCCCCTCAAGGGCCCCTCCTCCGCGGAGTAAAGAACGGTTTCTGAGGGAAGCGTGCGTGGAAGGCTCGGAGCAAGGCAGGAGCATGGACATCTGCGGAGGGAACCCAGGAACGCTCCTCTGGACCATAACCACGCCAATGAACCAAAAACTGCACCCGACCGCGGACCAGGCGTGAGTCCAGGATATTGCTCACCTCATACTCCTCACGATTGCCCACTCGGACCGGACGAGGCCGAGGAACCGAGGAAGTGAAACGATTACACACCAGTGGCTTCAACAGGGAGACATGAAACACGTTGGAGATCCGCATGCCAGGAGGAAGCGCAAGGGCATAGGCTACCGGGTTTACCCTGCGAAGCACTCGGAAGGGACCAACAAAGCGAGGCGCCAGCTTGGGAGTGGGCACTCGAAGGTTGAGGTTGCGGGTGGACAACCATACACGGTCTCCGGCCTGGTAGGAAGGAGCAGGCGCTCGTCTGCGATCAGCCTGGAGTCTCTGGCGCTGCGCAGAGACCTCAAGGGACTTCTGGATCTGTACCCAAGAAGCACGTAGGACGGAAAGGTGATCCTCCACAGCCGGAATATCCTGGGGAGAGAATACCTCCGGTAACACGGCAGGTTGGAACCCATAGTTGGCCATGAAGGGAGACGTCCCAGAGGAAGAGTTCACCGCCGTGTTCCTGGCAAACTCAGCCCAAGGCAGGAGGTCAACCCAATTGTCTTGGTGATCGGAGACATAGCAACGAAGGAATTGCTGCAAGGCCTGATTGGATCGTTCTGCGGCCCCATTGGACTGAGGGTGGTAGGCCGAGGAGAAGGAGAGATGAATCCCCAACTGGGAGCAAAAGGCGCGCCAGAACCTGGACACAAACTGACTCCCCCGATCCGACACAATCTCCTTGGGCAAACCGTGCAACCGGAAGACCTCCCTGGCAAAATCGTGGCCAACTCCTGTGCAGAGGATAACTTCTTGAGAGGAACACAGTGGCACATTTTGGAAAACCGATCCACAATCATGAGAATGACTGTATGGCCTCGGGATGCAGGGAGGTCCACAATGAAATCCATCCCCAGGTGTGACCATGGGCGCTCCCCGGTGGCTAAGGGTTGCAGAAGGCCCAACGGAAGGTGCCGAGGGGACTTACTCTGGGCACAAACGGAGCATGCCGCTACATATGCGGCGATGTCGGAACGTAGGGAAGGCCACCAGAACAGACGTGAAACAGCCCAGGACAGCTGATTCTTTCCAGGATGCCCCGCGGTCTTGGAGTTATGGTAGGTTCGCAACAACCGAGTGCGCAACTCCTCAGGCACAAAACATCTGCCGTTGGGTCTCCCAGAGGGAGCACCAGATTGAGCCGCCAAAATCTGCTCACCCAGGGGAGAGGTCAGGCTGGTGCGAATGGCGGCCAGGATCTGATTCGGAGGTATGACCGAAGTCGGAATAGACTCCTCCCTGGACAGGTCGGAGTACTGCCGTGATAAGGCATCCGCCCTGATGTTCTTGGAACCGGGTAGGTAGGAGACCACGTAATTAAAACGTGACAAGAACAGAGCCCATCTGGCCTGACGTGGTGTCAATCTCTTGGCCTCAGAGAGGTAGGTCAGATTCTTGTGGTCCGTCAGGATGAGGACCGGAACCACCGAACCCTCGAGCAAGTGCCTCCATTCTTTAAGAGCCTGCACGATGGCCAATAACTCCCTGTCACCAATCTGGTAGTTGCACTCTGCGGAAGACAGTTTCCGGGAGTAAAACCCACAAGGAAGCAGAGGACCCTCTGGTGTTCTACGCTGAGACAGAAGGGCGCCTACTCCCGTCTCAGACGCGTCCACCTCGAGGACAAAGGGCAACCCAGGGTTGGGATGCGACAGAATCGGAGCCGACACAAAGACGGACTTTAGAGCCTCAAAAGCTCGGATGGCCTCGGGCGGCCAGACCTGGGAATTATATATAAAAGGAGGTTGTAACGGCGCTACCTTAAAGTGAATAAGTGCTTATTGTATGTGCCAACTTAAAACAAAGTGCCAATAAAAACTTGTGTCATAAAAAACGTTTAAAATTAAATAAAGTGCACTGGTGATTTGTGGTGTGACCAGGTTAGTTGGTTAATGGACTGGGCCCATAAAGTGCAACTCAGTAAAGTGCAAGTGCTGTGCTGCATATACTAGACGAGTAAGAAATAATAAGTTCCAAATGTGCATTTATTTTTTAATAATAACAATTGATAGAATTGATGGAACTTATTAAAAAATTAAAAAATAAATGCACATTTGGAACTTATTATTTCTTACTCGTCTAGTATATGCAGCACAGCACTTGCACTTTACTGAGTTGCACTTTATGGGCCCAGTCCATTAACCAACTAACCTGGTCACACCACAAATCACCAGTGCACTTTATTTAATTTTAAACGTTTTTTATGACACAAGTTTTTATTGGCACTTTGTTTTAAGTTGGCACATACAATAAGCACTTATTCACTTTAAGGTAGCGCCGTTACAACCTCCTTTTATATATATTTCACACTTTAACCCTTCGTGGGTTTGGTTGTTGGCAGCTTACACCTTCACTATTGTCTAAGGTCTGCACTCCATAGCGCTGGTCACCCCTACCTCTTTTACAGACCTGGGAATTACTGCCCTTCCTGGTCAGATCCGTGAGAGGCTTGGCCAGCATGGAAAAGTCCCTGATGAACTTCCGATAATAATTGGCGAAGCCCAAAAAGCGCTGCAGGGAGCGAAGACCACTGGGCTGGGGCCACTGTAAGACAGCCGAAACCTTCTCAGGATCCATGGAGAACCCCTCAGCGGAAATGATGTAACCTAAGAAGGTTACCTGGGATCGGTGAAATTCGCATTTCTCAAGCTTACCGAACAGCTTGTCCTCTCGTAACCGTTGCAACACTCGTTTGACATCCAGAATGTGGGTCTCCATGGACTCAGAATATACCAAGATGTCATCCAAATAGACCACCACACACTGCTGCAACAGGTCACGGAAAACATCGTTGATGAATTCCTGAAAGACTGCGGGCGCATTGCACAGCCCAAAGGGCATAACCAAGGATTCATAATGACCGGTCCTGGTGTTAAACGCGGTCTTCCACTCATCGCCCGCCTTGATCCTTACGAGGTTATATGCCGCCCTCAGGTCGAGTTTGGTAAAGACCGTGGCCCCTTTAAGGCGATCGAACAGCTCGGAAATCAAGGGTATCGGGTAAGCGTTCTTGATCGTGATGCGATTGAGACCCCTGTAATCGATGCAAGGCCTCAACTCACCGCCCTTCTTTTTCACAAAGAAAAATCCAGCCCCTGCCGGGGACGAGGATTTGCGAATGTGTCCGCGTGAAAGCGCCTCCCTCACGTACTCCTCCATGGCCTCATTCTCCGCTACCGACAGTGGATAGACTTTGCCACGAGGAGGAACGGCACCAGATTGTAACTCGATGGCACAATCGTATGGGCGGTGCGGAGGTAGGGCAACCGCGCGCACCTTATCGAATACATCCCGGTACTCCTCGTATTCAGGGGGCAACAGAGAGTCCGAGGAAGTACACAGCAACTTGACAGGCCCATGGATGCAACTAGCCCCACACTGCGGTGACCACGAGAGGATCTCGGCCGATCTCCAATCGGATTATGCTTCTGGAGCCAGGGGTACCCCAAGACCACCGAGTAGTGTGGAGACGAAATAACCTGGAAGCAGACCGACTCTCTGTGGACGGCACCAATGGCTAACCCCACTGGAAGGGTCTCATGAGTCACGTGTGGCGGCAGAAGGGGTCTGCCGTCTATCGCCTCAAGAGCCAGAGGAGAACCTCGAGCCTGCAGAGGAATGGAATTGGTGGCAGCGAACACACTATCAATGAACAAACCACCAGCACCAGAGTCCACCAACGCCTGGGTCGTCACCGAGCCCCCGACCCAGGAGAGGACAACAGTGATCAGTGGTTTGTCAACACGGGAAACCGGGGACGAGGAGACTCCACCCAAGATCTGCCCCCGACAGGATCTCAGGTGCGAGCGTTTCCCGGACGGTTCGGACATGCCAACCGAAAATGCCCACCGAGACCACAGTACATGCATCGGCCCTCGCGTCTCCGGAGTACCCTCTCCCCCTCGGACAGGCGAGCAAACCCCAGCTGCATGGGTTCACCCCCAGACAAGTCATCCCCAGGAGGCGTGGGAGGAGAGGGAGGCACGGGTGGGACAACAAAGGTAGGCGCCAATCTGTTAGGAGGCCTCCGCAGACTCTCCTTAAAGGAGGGTCTCTCCCTGAGTCTGGTGTCAATCAAAATCAGGAAAGAAATAAGAGACTCGAGCTCCACTGGTAGGTCCTTAGCTGCAACCTCATCCTTCAAGACATCCGAGAGACCATGAGAGAAAGCAGCGACCAGAGCCTCATTATTCCAGCCCACCTCTGCTGCCAGGGTACGAAACTCAATGGCGTATTCAGCTACGGATCGTGAACCCTGTCTGATGGACATAAGGAGCTTCGTAGCAGAGGCAGCACGAGCCGGCACATCGAATACCTTCCGAAGAGAAGCAACAAAACCGGAAAACTTGGCAACCACCGGATTGTTGTTCTCCCATAAAGGGCTGGCCCAGGCCAAGGCCTTGTCCGAGAGCAGCGAGATTAAGAAGCCCACCTTTGATCTCTCAGTAGGAAAGGCATGTGGCAGCAACTCGAAATAAATGCCCACCTGGTTAAGGAAACCTCGGCACTGAGTTGGCTCTCCCCCAAAGCGCTGTGGAAGGGGGGCAGAACCGGTCATACCCGAAACACCGCAGGCGCAACAACAGGTGTCGGGGTAGACTCTGGCGCAACAACCGGAGCGGCAGTAGGAGCGGGCCCAGGAGCGACAACCGACCCATCGGCAACGGGAGCGAAATGAGCCGTGCGTTCAAGCAGGGTTTGCAACGCCACGGCGAACTGACCCAACAGGTGATCCTGCTGATCAAGTCTGGCAACCAGCGTGGGTAGTGAGGATGGCCCTGTACCGTCAGAATTCATGGCCTGTGGTACCGTGCGTTCAAGCAGGGTTTGCAACGCCACGGCGAACCGACCCAACAGGTGATCCTGCTGATCAAGTCTGGCAACCAGCGTGGGTAGCGAGGATGGCCCTGTACCGTCAGAATTCATGGCTTGGTCCTAATGTCACGGAACCATGAACCAGACGTACAACAACAGATAAGTGAAAATAAGAAAGCTTTATTGAAAAACAAGCTATAAAGCAAAAGTCCAAACGGATGGCGAAACCGATGCAGAGTCTTTGCGAAGCCAGGGGTCAGGAACCAGGAGGGTAGTCAGACGAAGCCGGGATCAGGAACCAGCAGGGTAGTCAGACGAAGCCAGGATCAGGAACCAGCAGGGTAGTCAGACGAAGCCAGGATCAGGAACCAGCAGGGTAGTCAGACGAAGCCAGGAACAGGAACCAGAAGCAGCAGCAGTCTTAGAAGCATGTGAACACAGGAGGACCAAGCAGGGAACTGAAGCCACAGACCTCCTATATATATGAGCTAGGCATCCAGCTCCTCCCAGTGGGAAGGAGGAGCCGCAGGGTGGGAGGCTACAAGAAACCCAGAAACCAAGATGGCCGCCAGCACATGTCAAACGAAGGAGAACAGCAAGAAGGTAAGACCATGACAGAAGGCTCATTCAACGAGAGTGCTGAGTGCCTCTTGGGCTTTTCGTCACCAGGTGTCGGTGGGGTTCGCTGGGGCTCGCGTCCTGGTGGCAGGGCGCTTTAAAAATCAAGCCGCGGCCTACGGTCTACTAGGCCATGTTGGGGGGTGGGCAGTGTGTGTGTGTGTGTGTGTGTGTGTGTGTGTGTGTGCGCGTGTAGCTGAGGCCCCTACTCTTCCTTTTTGAGCATCTACCAGGCTGAGGATCTGTGCAATTGTATCTGGGCCCCCACAAAAATTTAAGCCGCGTCTTGTGGCCTGCTGGGCCAAACAGTCAGCTTGGCATCTCCCTTGGACCGGGTGGCGCTGTGGGGGGCACTTCATTTTCAATGAGTCTTGCCACCATTATTGTGTGGGGCACCTGCCTTGTTTTAGTGAGGGTACCTTGCCTCCGCGTCACGGCAGGTGGCCCCCAGGGGGCTATGTCCTATTATGTCCTTTTATGGACGGTGACCTCCCCCCCCCTTGTTTTTTGCGGGGTCCAATAGGTGGTCCATTGTGGACCCTTGGCTGGTATCCCTTTTGTGGGATTGCAGTCAAACAGCGTCTCTGTTATGTTTTCGGGGTGAGTGTCCACGCACCCTCAGTGCTCAGATAGTGAGAATAATTCCTCTGCTCTTCTAGCCACGCTTAAATAGGTGCTGGTAGATGCACTGTTTGTGTCAGTGCGTGAAACTGTAAAAATGGAGGTTGCTGCTGATGCCGTGTCGGAGGCATCGGTTCCTTTTGGCACCCACAGGCCCACCAGAGCAGCGAGGGTGTTTCTCTTACCGCTTACCTTGACAACATTGTCACAAACATTAAGGTTGTCCAAAACCCAGTGGTTGCTAGGCGTTTTTTTGCTTGTGGTATCCTTATGAGGATTTACTGCGCAAAAGGTGGATGGTCCCACCTGTAGTGGACTCGCCGGTTTCCAGGTCAAATTGAGTTAACTTCATCCCGATTGAGGAGTCCCTGACCTTTTACAGGTCCAGCTAATAAGAGGGCTGATGCTGTGGCCCATCTTATGTATGCTGTGGCTGGTTCGGGAATTAGGCCGGTAATTACTATTGCCCTGGTGTTGCAAACTCTGACCCAGTGGGCTAAGCTTTTCCCCGGGGACCTGGAGGAAGAATAGCTTTTTTGTGGAGCTGGCGGACCGTTTGGTCCAGGGGCTATAGTTTCTGTGATGCCTCTTTGGATGCTGCTCCTTTTTTATTTCTAGGCTGTCTGTATCACCAGTGGTCCTTTGGCGTATTGTCTGGCTGAAATGCTGTTCTGTGTACGAGACTTCTAAGAAGGCCTTATCTGATTTCCCTCTTGTAGGGAGGGTCGCCTGTTTGGAGCTTCCTTGGATGATCTAGTGTAAGGGTCTCACGGGGGGAGGAGAGAACTCTTCTTCCGCAGGCCACCAAGGGCAAGGAGCCCCGTTGTAGACGTGGGCCATTCTCCTCGGCTCCTAAGCGGCCTCTTCATCTCTCAGGATCTCAAGATTAGGGATCAAAAGTCAAAGCCTTCACCATAGGTTTCAAGAGGACCTGGTCTGGGAAGCCACGAGTGGGCTCTTACAGACCTGCAGACAAGGCTGCCTCTGCATGAAGGGGTGCACATATCTGGGGTGTGGGGACGTCTTCGCTGGTTTCCGGATTCATGGACCTTCCTTGTACAGGACAAGTGGGTCCACAAAGTTATTCGCTCATGCTATGAGATACTTTTGTCTTGTCCTCTGGAAAGGTTTTTTTCCTCTTCCAATCTGCACTTGCCCTCAAATCACTTACAGCAGGGGTGTCAAACTCAATTTCATTGTGGGCCGCATTAGCATTATGGTTGCCCTCAAAGGGTCAGTTATTTTTATACAGGATTTATATAGTGCCAACAATTTGCACAGCGCTTTACAATATGATTATATCTGTAATATTAGATGTCCAGAACACCTTACACCCTTGCATGAGATGTCAAGAGCCCCCCCTCCACCATCATACCTCAAGAGTCACCCACCCTTCCTTATATCACAATGCACCCCCTTACCTTGTGCTGCCGCCTGGAAGAAGATGTGGGTGGATCTGGGAAGAAGAAAGTGCAGGGTCTGGAGGAGAACCAGAGGAGGGCTGGAGTTATCTTCCAGAGTCTGCCCAATGCTGAGATCAGGGGAGGCAAAGGCAAGGTGGTGTTGTGGCTGCACAGAGAGGTGTAGGATCTGTAGGAGGAATTCTGCCCCCCTCTCTGCTGCGGACTGCCAGGAAGGGGGGGGGGGTGGTGGGCAAAGACCAGCCTTTCTGAAGCTACATAGAGGAGTGCAGGATCTGGCAATGGAGTTCTGTCCTCTCTGCTGCTGACTACTGAGACAAGGTGGGAGCAGAGACCAGGGGGGTGCCGCAGCTGCAGGAGAGGTGCAAGGGCCACATGAAATGACCTGGGGGGCCGCATACGGCCCGCGGGCCTTGTGTTTGCCACCTGTGACTTACAGGGTCACTTTGGGGCAGTGCAAGACTTATTTCAAAGGGGTGATTTTTCCGGTTCCGACTTTGGAACATTTTCAAGGGTTTTTTACTCGCAACTCTCTACAGTCCCTAGGAAGGAAGGCAAAGTATGTCCAATTCTTGACCTTAAAGCGCTAAGCTGCTTTGTACGAGTACAGAAGTTCCACATGGAGTCCATTCACATGGTAGTGGCATCCCTACATCAGGGGGATTTGATATCAAGGACGCCTACCTGCACTTTCTAATTTGTGCTGGTCGCCAGCGCTTTCTCTATTTACTGTGGACGAGGAGCATTATCAGTTTGTAATACCGACCTTTGGCCCCCCTTCCGGACCTCAGGTCTTCACAAGAGTGTTGGCCCCGGTGCTGGCATTGTTTGAGTCAATGGGGGATCACAGGACTGGTGTACCTGGACAATCTTTTATTGCGAGCGGAGTCTGACTGCTCTGATGGACTACTGGAGATTGCTCTATGAACTCCAAGGGTGTTCAGTGGGATCCTGAACATTCAGGAGTCTGCTTTGGCTCTGTCCACAAAAAATAGCCTATTAGGGTCTGACTCTGGACTCTGCGTCAGACAGACATTGCAGGAGGCAATTCCGCTTCTGTTATTCAGCATTCAGTCATCCCTCCGGGCTTGCATGCGCATGCTAGGCCTGATGGTGTCCACCCTCGAGGCGGTCGGTTTACATAATTCCGCACAATCTCTGCTAAAGAAATTCTGGTAATATGGGTCAAGGATCCACGGTCTCTAGAGGTGGCTGCGCTCTCTGGCACTTCGACAGGGAAAATCCTTCTCCTGTACTGGACGGTTGTCTGCACGGATGCCAGCTTTGTGGGTGGGGAGGCATCCTCAGCACAGACGTGGTCCAGGGGGTCTGGACTCTGGCAGAGCTCAGACTGCCGATTGGTGTACTGGAACTCCGAGCGATCAGACTTTGGCTCGTTGGACAATTGTCTTCAGGTGCTTCCGGTATGAAGTAATTCAAGCAATGCCACGGCCGTGGTCTATGTCAATCACCAAGGGGGCACAAGAAGTGTCCTGACGGCTCAGTAAGTAGCTGGCATTCTAAGGTGGGCTGACTGATTTGTTTCGGCCCTCTCAAACTTCTGACACAACTCCCTGTGCAGGATTCAGGCAGAAGGGAATTTCGGTCATTCTAGTGGCTTGCTGGTCTTGATATGGTACGGCTGGCCGTCAATGCTCCTTGGGGACTTCCTCTCAGGAAGGGTCTGCTGTCCCAAGGACCAATCTTCCATCCTGCTTTACAGTCGCTGGCTGAATGGCTTGGCTGTTGAATGCCAGGTGCGGAAAGGGTAGAGGTCTGCTTGAATCCGTGATTCCTATGCTGGTAAAAGCTTGGAAATCTGCCTCTAGGAAGATCTATCACCGTACGTGGAAGACGTAACTTGCGTTATGTGAGTCTCTTGGGGTTCATCCTCGCTTCTTCTTGGTGGATCGGATCCTAACCTTCCTTCAATGCGGGGTTGAACAAAAATTTGCCTTGAGTACCATTTCAGGCCAGGTATCGGGTTTTGGTGGTCTTTTTTCCAATGACCTTTAGCCACACACTTTTTTTCAGGGTGTCTGACATTTGGTTCGTTCAGTGCATGCTCCTTTGCTGCCCTGGAATCCGAATGTGGTGCTTTCAGCTCTACTGAAGCTTCTCTTTGAAAATTTTTTGGAGGTTTCCCCGCTTACGCTGCCCCAGAGGGTGGCTTTCTTTGGTGGCTATCACCTCTGCACGCAGGGTGTTGGAACTGACAGCGTTATCCTGTTGTTTACCTTTATGGTGCTTCACAAGGATAAGGTGGTGCTTTGCCTCTGTCCGTCATTCCTTCCTAAGGTGGTCTCTGACTGTCATTTGAATGAAGACATTTTCGCCTTTCCTGCCTTCCCAGGCCTAAACATCTGAAGTAAATTGCCTTGCATGTCTTGGATGTGACCTATGCAATTAGAGTGTACCTGACAGCTACGGAGTCTCTTACGAAGTCAGACTCTTTATTTGCGCTCACGGATGGACCTTGCAAAGGGTTGTCCACTTCTTCTGCGACCATTTCCAGATGGATAAGACAGACAGTGGTTCAGACCTATTGCCTCAGGGGTCAGGTTCATCCTTTCCCTGTCAAGGCGCATTCTACTAGGGCGCTCAGTGTCTCCTGGGCTTTCGGGCTTCAAGTGTCAGTGATGCAGGTTTTGCAAGGTGGCCACCTGGTCATTGGTGCACACTTTTACAAATTTTTTTTTTTTTGTAAAGTGGTTCTGTTGGCATCTGTGGATGCTTCTTTTTGGCTGCAAGGTTTTGCTGGCTGTTGTTTAGAGGACCTGGTCCTCTTTGTGGGTGTATTTTTCAGGTGAGGTTCAGTTGTTTATGGTTAAGCCCTGTTACCTGATTGGCTATGGTTAGCCGTGGGAATTTTTTTTTATGTTTTCCCACCCCTCATGTTTAAATACTGCTTTGGGACATCCCAGTGGTTAAGAAGAATCAGGAGTTGTGTCCGTAAATGAACAAAAGAGAAAATTTTTGGATTTTTGACTTGCTGTGAAATGCCATTTCTCTGATGTTCATTGGACACAGCACCCACCCCTCTGTGGGGTTGGCTTTCTTCTGACATTGCTTGTAACAAAACTGAGTGCCTATAGCTAAGTGGGTGTATACCCCCCTGGGACTGCCCATAGGCGTAGTCAAGCTTTTCCCTTTCGTTCGCTGATGGACACAGCTCCATATCATCTTAGACCCTTGGGCTTATGCTGCTTTCTTCAGGAGTAGGACTAGGCTGAAACAATTTTGGCTACGCCCCTGAGGCAGTCCCAAGGGGTATACTATCACTTTCTGCTATAAGACTTATTTTTTTTTCTGCATAGTCAGGAGTAAGGACCTGGCTCCCTGCTGCTTTCCTTTTTTAAATTTAATTTTTTCATTTCTTTTCTTTACATAGTGAGGTTGAAAAAAGACATCAGTCCATCCAGTTCAACCTATGATGTGTGTGTGTGTTTGCTGTTAACCGTACATTGTATACCCCTGTATGTTGTGGCCTTTAAGGTGCCCATCTAATAGTTTTTTGAAACGATCAATGCTCCCTGCTGATACGACTGTTTGCGGAAGAGAATTCCACATCCTTACTGCTCTGACAGTGAAGAACCCCCTATGTGCTTTAAGGTTAAACCGCCTTTTCTCTAGTTTTAGTGAGTGGCCACGTGTCTTATTGTATTCCCTTTCTCTGAATAGTTTGTTCCTTATGCTAGGGTTGCCAGTACATGTACATTGATATCATATCCCCCCTCAATCATCCCTTCTCCAGAGAGAATAAGTTCAGTGCTTGTAGTCTTTCCTCATAGCTGATGTCCTCCATTCCCCTAATTGTTTTTGTTGCCCTTCTCTGGACTCTTTCCAGTTCCAGCATATCCTTCCTGAGGGCTGGTGCCCAGAACTGGACAGCATACTCCAGATGTGGCCAGACCAGAGTCTTGTAGAGAGGGAGAATAATCTCTTTATTTCTGGAGTGAATCCCCTTTTTTATACATCCCAGTATTCTGTTGGCTTTGCTTGCAGCGGCTTGGCATTGCATGCCACTTCCAAGCCTGTTTTCTACCAGTACCCATAGGTCCTTTTCCATCTTAGATTCACCCAGAGGTCCCCCCCCCCCCCCCCTAGTGAGTAGCTTGCTTTCTGGTTTCTGGCACCCAAGTGCATTACTTTACATTTTTCAACATTAAACCTCATCTGCCATGTAGTTGCCCACCCCATTATTTTGTTCAGGTCCGCTTGTAAGGTTTCCACATCCTGCATAGAAGATATTGGCATGCTTAGTTTAGTATCATCTGCAAATACTGAGATTGTACTAGATATCCCCTCCTCTAGATCATTTATGAATAAATGAAACAGGATTGGCCCCAGGACAAAACCCTGGGGGACCGCACTTTCCACACCCTCCCAATCCGAATACTCCCCATTAATCACCACCCTTTGCACTCTCCCCTGTAGCCAGTTCTCTATCCAGGTATTCACCTTATGGTCCATACCTACCTTCCTTAGTTTTAACAGTAAGCGTTTGTGTGGAACAGTGTCAAAGGCCTTTGCAAAGTCCAGATACACCACATACACAGGCTTACCTTTATCTAGGTGGCAGCTCACTTCATCAAAGAAGGTTAATAGATTGGTTTGGCAAGAACGATTTTTCATGAATCCATGCTGATTACTACTAATAATACCATTTTCATTACTAAAGTCTTGTATGTGGTCCCTAAAAATCCCCTCCAAAATCTTGCAGACTACTGATGTTAGGCTGACCAACCTATAGTTACCCGGGATATATCTCTGCCCTTGTTTAAATATGGCTACCACGTTGGCTTTTTTCCAATCAGCTGGCACCATACCCGCCTGTAAACTATCCTTAAAGATAATGAATAATGGTCTGGCAATCACCTGGCTGAGCTCTTTAAGAACCCTCAGGTGCTAGCCATCCGGTCCCAGTGATTTATTTATGTTAAGTTTCTCTAGTTTAGTTCTAAGTCTATCTTCTGTTAGCCATGGCGGTACTTCCTGAGATGTGTTGTTTAGTTTGGCCTTACAAGCTGGGTTAGTGTAGCCCCCCAATTCTTTTGTGAAGACTGAAGAGAAGAAATTATTTTCAATATCGCCTTTTCCCTGTCCTCTGTGGCCAAATCTCCCTTGTCGTCTTTTATGGGGCCAATGTGTTCTGGCCTCGCTTTCTTACCGTTTATATACTTAAAGAATTTCTTGGGGTCCTTTTTACTCTCTTCTTTGTAGTTCACACAGGAACAGAAAACAAATCAACAATCAACAGCCGGACTGGGCAACGCACTGAATGATATAGATCCTTATGTCCTTCCCAGTGTGGCCTGCAAACGCGACCCAACTATTGGCTTTGCGCTAGGTTGCCCGTGACAATGCCCCACTGGACGGGGGCTGGTCGGTGAGTGAAACACCTCACGAGGTTGCATAGCCCTGGTCACGACAGCAGTCGCAGCGTATCTCTGGCCGCAGCTCCACCATTCCCAGATGGCACAGAGAACTGCCAAGAGTGGTGCCCGCTTAATTCAAAGTTTGGAGAGTAGTGGCCCCCCCTTTTTCTCTGAAAAATGCTGGGATTGATACGTGCCCTTCCTGGTGATGGTAGGTCTCCCCCCCCCCCCCCGTGTCCTTCCTCCCCTCATGGTTCCCCACCTCCATAGCAGGGTTTTTTCCCTGTAATGGTCGCCCTCACCTTACTCCATCCCTCTCCCTTAGTCCCCCTTTAGGGTGCATGGGTGTTTCTAGGTGGGGGTGTTGGGTGCTTGGCCGGAAGGCGGTAGAAGTATGCAGTTGGCGGCTCCATTTTAGGGGTGCCTGCATTTATTCCTGTGCGGGGGGTTCCTGGGGGGGCTCCCCCCTGGTGAACTAATAATTTCCTGGGGTCCCGGGTGGCCCGCGTGACGCCGCCATTTTGCTGTGGATGCATGTATTTAGCCTCAGCAGCCATGTTTGTGTAGTCCGACAGCCCATGTTTTTGGGGTTTCCCATTGTAGGCTTTGCGGCAGCCATTTTCTTGAAGTCCAGTGCGATGACGTGCGGCGGGGACCTCTAGTGACCGTGTCAACGCTTCCTCATCCTTTCTGATCGCAACGTGGCAGGCTGTTTAGCTTTGGATCCAGCTCTGGGGGCATGGTGGTGATTCCCTGTGGGTATACAGTCCTTCCTCTGCTATAGACTGCGCTGCGGGTGCACTTATCCTTGTGGTACCTCAGCGGTAGTGGTGTGAAAGGGGTTTTTTCTTTTTTTTCTTAAAAAAAAAAAAAAAAAAATATATATTTACTTTTTTCTTTTGCGCACAGTGCGGTTCTGATTTAACCATGGAGCCCCTGAAACATATATCACTACCTGACCCATTCCTTGAAGCTGCAGGACCCTCTGGGTCTCAGTCTACCCTGGCGGGCATGATGGTGGCCCTGCAGTCACTTGTGTCAAAGGTTGATGTGGTCCTGCAAAGGAGGCCTAGCAAGAAGCGCCCCCCGCCTTCCCCAGTTTACTCTGCCTCCTCAGAGTCTGGGGTGGATTTGGCCCACTGGTGACGTGAGTCAACCCACTGGGTCTGCGTCCACGCACCCTGAGTGCGCTGACAGTGAGGAGGAATTCTCTTCCGCTGCAGCCACGCATTAAAAGGCGCTGGTGGAGGCACTGATTGTCTCGGTGCGGGAAACTGTAAATTTGGAGGACTGCGGGTGCAGATCTTCCAAGGTGACCAAGGTGTTCCCCTTTCCTGCCTATTTTGACAAAGTTTTCGCTATTCTGTGGGGATTCCCAAAACGCATGGTTGGAATACCCTAAGCGTTTCGCTAGGAGATATCCCTTTGAGGAGTCTCTCCTGAAGAAACTGACGGTGCACTCTCAGGTTTCCAGGTTAAATAAGGCTACACTTTTACCGGTGGAGGATTCTCCATCCTTTAAGGATGTGGACAAGAGAGCTGAGGCTCTGGTTCTATACGTTTTCACTGTTGCAGGTTCAATTTTGAGACCGGTGTTTGCTATCACCTTGGTATCCCGGACCTTAACAGAATGGGCAAAAATTTTAGGCCAGGATCTGGAAGGGCATCAACAGCCTCCTAAGCTGGTGGATCAGTTGATTCAGGGGATACAGTACATTTTTGATGCATCTTTGGATGCGGCCCATTTTCCTGGCAGAGTATCTGTGACGGTGGTGATCCTTCTCTGCATGATATGGTTGAAGTACTGGTCGGCCAACCAGGCATCAAAAAAGGTGCTGACTGATCTACCCTTTGTAAGTGACTGTTTGGTGCCTCTATGGAGGAGATCATTAAGGGCTTTATGGGAGGTAAGAGTACTTTACTTCCACTGGTTGCTAGGGTCAAGGAACCTCGTCGTAAATGTGGTCCCTTTTTCTCGGCTCACAAGCGTCCTGTTCGTCCATCTGGATCGCAGGAAAAGGGTTCAAGATCCACCTGTACTTTTGCGGGCGGCTCCAAGAGACCATGAAATGGTAAGTGAAAAGTGGGCCCTGTTGGTTCCACAGACAAGCCTTTTCCAACCTGAAGGGGCACCCCTACCCGTATCTGGGGTGGGGGGGATGTCTTTCCTTCTTTCCGTACCTGTGGACCTTGCTCATTCAGGATTAATGGGTCCACGAGTTGGTTCAGTTTCAAGATCGACTTTCGGTCCTTGCCTCAGACAAGGTTATTTCCTTCTAACTTACGCCTGTCTCACGATCGGCTGCAGGGCCTCTATGGGACAGTGCAGGACCTGTTAGCGCAAGGAGTCATTGTGCCGGTTCCAGAGTCGGAACGTTTTTAAGGTTCTTATTCAAATCTGTTTACCTTACCCAGGAAGGAAGGCAAGGCATGCCTGATCTTAGACCTCAAGGCCCTGAACCACTTTGTGCGGGTTCAGAAATTTTGGAAGGAATCCATTCGCCCGGCAGTGGCATTCCCTCATTAAGGGGATCTTTTGGCTTCTAGCGATACCTTTATACTCCAATATGTCGGGCACCAGCATTCTCTTCGTCTTGCCGTGGACGAGGAGCACTATCAATTTGTGGCGTTACCTTTTGGTCTCGATTCAGCTCCTCGGGTGTTCACAAAGGTATTTTCCCCGGTGTTGACCTTGCTCCGGCAAAAAGGGATTTCTGTACTAGTTTACCTGGACAATCTGCTTTTGCGTGCAGAGTCTTCATTGGCTCTAGAAGTCGACTTGGACATTACAGAGCAAACTCTACAGGAGTTGAGATGAACACTGAAATCAGCTCTGACACTCTGTCCACCAAACTGGATTACTTGGGTCTGACTCTGGATTCAGCCTCGACCCAGGTGTTTCTTCCACAAGCGAAACTGCTGAAGTTGCAGGATGCGATTCGCCTCCTGTTGTCCAACCGTCGGTCGACGCTCAGAACTTGCATGCAAGTGCCGGGTCTGATGGTCTCCGCCTTTGAGGCGGTTCTGTTTGCTCAGCTCCAGATCGGATCTCTGCAAAGAGAGATTTTTGCCAAATGGGACAAGGATCTGCAATTGCTGGACAAATCTGATCCTGTTGAGCCGGGGTACGAAAGGGTCTTTGATATGGTGGGCTCCGCTCTCTGGTGCTTCGCCCTGGGAAGTCTTTTCTTCCCCTGTATTGGATGCAATCGGAAAAAAGCTACGGCTGTGGCATATATCAATCATCAAGGGGGCACAAGGAGTGCCCTGACGACCCAGGAAGTATTTGGCATTCTGAGGTGGGCAGAACTATATGTCCCGACACTCTCTGCTGTGCACATTCTGGGGGTAGAAAATTGACAAGCGGTCTATCTCAGTCGGCAGATGTTGAATCAGGGAGAATGTGGTCTCTTCACCCGGAGGTGTTTCATCAGCTGTGTCTCCGGTGGTGGACCCCCGATGTGGAGCTGTTGGCTTCTCGTCTCAACAGGAAGGTGCAGGGGTTCGTGTCAAGGTCTTGGAATCCTCTGGTTGACGCCGCAGACACCCCGGTGGCTCCTTGGGGCCAGTATCGTCTGATTTACGCCTTTCCTCCAATACAACTTCTGTCGAGACTGCTATGCAGAATTGAGGTAGAAAGGATTCCAGTCATTCTGGTGGCACCAGACTGGCCTCGCCAGTCTTGGCACGCACGTGTTGTGGGGCTGGTAGCAGAGGTCCCTTGGAAACTTCCTCTCAGGGAAGATCTTCTGTCTCGGGGACCAATCTTTCATCCTGCTTTACAGTTGCTGGCTTTAATAGCTTGGCTATTGAAAGCCAGGTGCTGAAGGCCAGAGAGCTGTCGGAGTCTGTGATTCTGTGAAATATACTTCCAGGAAGATTTATCATCAAGTTTGGAAGGCATACATTACTTGGTGTGAGTCTTGGGGGCGGGGGGGGGGGTTCTCCCCATTCCTTTTCTGTGTCTCTTCTGTTGGAGTTTCTATAACTATGTGTAGATCAACGTTTGGCTCTGGGCACAATCAAGGGCCATATTTCCGGTTTGGCCATATTTTTCCAAAGGTCTTTGGCGGCGAGGTTCTTGGTTCACAGTTTTGTGCAGGGAGTTAGCCATCTGGCTCCTCTGGTGCAATCCCTGGTACCTCTGTGGGATCTCAATTTGGTACTGCTGGTACTTCAAAAGCCTCCTTTTGAAATTAATTGTGAACTTCCTTTGCTCACTGCCGCAGAAGGTTGCCTTTTTGGTTGCGATTACTTCTGCGCCTAGGGTGCTTTGTCCTGTCGGTCACCTTACCTGGTGGTTCACAGGGACAAAGTGGTGTTACAACCCTGTCAGGCGTCGTTCCTTCCTAAGGTTGTCTCAGGGTTTCATTTGAATGAAGATATTGTGTTGCCGGTATACCAGCGTTGAGGTGGTGAGGACTAAGGGAATGCTCCAGACCCCCTATGTGTAATATCCATGCGCTTTGCATTATGATATCTTGTAAATGCAATGTTTGTGGGATTTAAATTTTAATCGAAATTAAGACAATATTACACTAGTGGAGCTTTCTCTTTTTTTGGTTCATTTTGACGGGCTGTCTGAGAGAGAAAAGACGTTGCAGGATGATGATCTAAGGATGATCCTTTTACTAGTGTTCCCACTGCACATGAGCCCTGACCATGAGACTGGGGGGGGGGGGGGGCAATAATTTGTGGTGAGTTGCCAGCTGATGGGAGAGGTGTCACGTTGGTGGTGGATTTATGGTGACCCAATCATCCTAATGATCTGATATCCCTTTCACCAATTAGATTTTTTTTTTTTTCCATAAGAACTGCACTATACACGGAGTATATTTGGACAATTTCCTTTGCAGCTTTATTTAAAGACTGCTGACAGTTTATATCTTTATAATTTAACAATATCATGTATTATGTGATTTACTTATTTGCACATGCACTTTTTTTGCGCAGCTCAGTGGTTGTAAATTTACAATGGAAATCACTTTGTATATTTAATTAATTTAAAGCTGCTGCAATATATTTGTATTCATTTTTTATTTTGAACTGACTAGAACAGTGTTTCTCAACTCCAGTCCTCAGGGCACACTAACAGGCCAGATTTTAAGTATTACCTTGAGGAGATGCAGACTAGAATACTGCAATCACTGAGCAGCAAATTATATCATCTGTGATGTATTTTAGTTTTCTTGCAAACCTGGCCTGTTAGTGTGCCCTGAGGACCGGAGTTGAGAAACACTGGACTAGAATTAGCAAGTCAATACACACAATCGTACCGCGAGAGCTTTCACATAATGCATAATGCAAAAGACGATGCTACACCAAGTAAATAGATACCTAACATGTCACGCTTTAAAATTGCGTCTGCCCGTGGAATGGCGGCAAACTATGGTGCTTACATTTCTCCATAGGCGACACTTTAAACGACTTTACAGATTACCAGTTTAGAGTTGCACAGGAGGTCTGGTTCTAGAATTATTGCTCTTGCTCTGGCGTTTGCTACAATACCTCACTTATGTGTTTGCATTTGCGCGTAAGCACGGTGGGATGGGGCGCTTTACATAATTTTTTATTAAAAAATAAATAAAATCATAATTTTTGCCTCCCATGCAGCTAATCAGACCAAGATTGGTCAGATCGGCTGCTTTTCTGGCCGCTGGTTGCCAGGTAAAAGGGCGGGAACCTGGAAGTAACGAATACTCGTCGCTCCCATTTTCCAGGGTTACGGAGGGGAACCACGTCAGTTCCTCTCTGTATAGGGTAGCCATCATTGCGGGCCTCCTCAATGGGACTGGAGAGGCGGCAGGAGGGGGTGGAACTCCCTCCCGCCCCCTGCAGAAGTCATCGAGTGGCTAATAATGCAAGAAGAGAGAACGGCCGGCTGCAAAAAATGAAACCAGAATGATGCCTGTGGGTGCAGGGATCTTCCCGGTATTACCACTGAAACCCAAGGACGTACGGTATGTCCATTTGGGGAAGTGGTTAAAGATGTTTATGAACATACTGTTTTGAGGAAAAGTGAAAAAGATGGTGGGTGGGAAGGGGTTAGGCAAAGATTTATTATCTACATTTATGCTTTATTGCATTGAGTTGTTTATAATGTGTTTTTGTTTTTTGTTTGTGTAGATATGGTTCTTCCTGGACAAATGTTAAACATTGCAACCACAACTATTGCCATGGCAATATCAATCACTGGTTTTCATCAACAGCAAGAAGAAATTAATGCACCAGAGGGTTCAGGTGATAACTTTTTGTATCTGGCTTAAAATGCAACATAGTTTTAAAAGCAACTACACTTTTGTGGGGGACAAAAAAGCACAAGAAAAGAAAATTTTGTGTGTGTATATTTTTTGTTTAATAATACTTTATTAAGAAATTTTTGTACCAGAACAAGTGCATGTACATAAATACACAATGAGTACACCAAACAAGGTATTAACAGAAATATTTAACATATTGTGCCTTTGGCAAAAAATGATACAATCATTCCGGTAAAGTTTAGAAACCCCATAGAAGAGGGGGGTTGAGAAGAAAGGCAGAAGAGTGATAAAGAGAAGAAAAAATAGCAATTGAGGAAGGGGGGGGGGAGGGAATGGGCAATTGGAGGAGGGGGGTGGAGGGGGGAAGGGTGAGGTGAAATGGGAGAGAGAAGGAGGGGGGGGGGGAAGGGAGGGCTGAGGGGGGTACTTGGGGGAGGAGAGGTGGGTTGGGGGGGGATGGAGTGGGGATGAGGGAGGGGAGGTGGGTGGTTGGTCAGTCAACAGGATATTGAGTATTATAGTTCACAACCTGTCAAATACCAATTTCTCTGTCGCTCATTGACAGACGTAGTCCTCCTTGATTAATATCAACTCGGGTTATACTGCCCTCTACAGGAGTAGGACTAGACAGGAAAGAAAACGTTCTGGCCACACCCTAGGGGCAGTCCCAGAGGGTATATCCTCCCACTTCCTGCTACAGCAAATCAGTTTTTTTCTGTCTAGTTAGGAGTAAGGACCTAGATTCCTTGCTAGGATCTTCGGTCCTGGCAGGATTTTTTTAGAAATACTTTTTTTAGACAGCTTTTTTTCTCCAGTGTTCCTGTGAGATCTTCAAGCAAGTACGCTGAAACTGGGCGACGGGCTGGATGTTGAGATCCAGTGGTCACCCCAGTTCAGCCTACGAGCGCGTGCAGGCCATAGCTCCGCGCTGGGTCGGCCACGACATAGTCCCACTGGACGGGGACTGACCCTGCGAGTTAAACGTCTCGCCTGGACGCCAATGACCAACAGAGTCACGGCGTCCGTATTGGTCGACAGCCCCCCCCACCCCGGTGGAGAGGGGTTCTGTCAGGAGTTGGCGCCCGCCTGGTTCCGGTATGGTGAGTAGAATGTTCCCCCTCTCCCCCTGTCGGGTTTGTTGGTGGACGCGGGCCCCTCTCAGGGATGGTCGGACACTCAGTTTCTGGGTCTCCTCTCTATCCTATAACAGGTCACAGATCCCCCAATTTGAGTCTGATTTTTGTGAATAGAAACCAGGAGGCTTGGTTTGGGAGCTGACTATCTAAAGTCACTATATGACTGTAAGGGTGACTGAAGTCAGTAGCAGACTACTAAAAGGCATTACTATTGAGGTATAGAGGTATCCTACCTGTCTAGTGTGTACACAGGCCGATGCCTATGCCTGAGTTACTGCAGCCACAGATCGCCATCCCTCCAGAAAGCCGGTCACTTCCACAGGCCGCACAGCCTCCCGCAGGCCGAGGACACCTCCCGCAGGCCGAGGCACTTCCGCAGGCCGCACAGGCCGAATGCACACATCCCGCAGGCCGCTGCTAACTTGCAAGCCGCAGCTATCCCACATAGGCCGCCGCCATTTTCCTGCAGATCGCACGAGGCCGCCATATTGGCGTAGCCTCGTGTCTCCAGCATGGGGGCGGCCATGTTTGAGGTGACCAAACACCTCGTGGAGTAATTGGGAGGCGCCGGAAGGCGTGTAAAGGGGCGGAGCCGCCTCCTTGGCCCAGGGAAAGCAAGCCAAAGACTTCCTGTCTGTAACAGACAGTGCTGGAAGCAGGTTGATAATAAACTTCTGTGCATCAGGCGAGCCTTGGGGTCTCTCTCTCTCTCTCTCTTTCTGAGGGGTCCAAGCAGGTAGACTGAGGGGCGCTACTACGCTGGGGGACTAAGTTAAAAAAAAAAAAAGATGTTTTTTTCTTGCAATTAATTTTTTTGTGTTTGCTGGCAAGTGTCTTGTTACATGAACCCTGCCACACATGTATCCCCACCTGATCCCCTCAGGGTGGCCGCAGGACCCTCCAGTACCCCACTTGTGATGATGCATTATCAGCAGGTTTGGAGTCTTTGGTATCCCGGGTGGAGGTAGCCTGTCAGGGACGGGGGTCAAGAAGAGCGACCCCCGCCTACCCCTATGTCATCTGATACCTCAGATACGGATTCTGAGCTGGTCATTGCAGTCCCTTTTCTGGGGTTGTTGTCTCAGGTACGGTCTCCTCAGACAGTAAGGAGGACGCCTTAAATCTTGAGGTTACACCGGCAGAGGTAGTTGAGACTCGTATTCCTTTTTTGGTACTAGCAAGCCTACCAAAATGGTGAAGGGTTTCCCTTGCCCAAATAGGGTCGTCCGTTAATGAGCCCTGCTATTTCCAAACGCATGGCTAGGCGCTATCATTTTGAGGAATCCCTCATTACAAAGATGGACGGTACCACCAATAGTGGACTCACCGATTTCCAGACTAAATAAAGCCACTGTTATCCCGTTGGATTGACAGAATGGGCCCCACCCATCTCTAGGGTGGGGGACGTCTTCACCGGTTTCCGGATCCAGGGCTTTCCAGAATCCCGGATAAAGGGGTTCGCAAGGTCATATGGTCGGGATACAAGATCGAGTTTCGATCACTTCCACCGGTGCGATTCTTCCCTTCCAATAGTCGACATCCCCGGGTCGCTTAAAAGCTTTGCGGGGGACAGCTTGATACAACAAGCAGTGGTAGTTCCCATTCCTTGGAGGAGTTCTAGTCGAACTTGTTCACAATGCCCAGGAAAAAGGGCTAGGTGCGTCCAATTCTGGTCTTGGAAGAGATGGAGTCCATCCATACAGTGGGGGCCTCCCTGCATCAGGGGGATTTCCTGGCGTCCATAGACATTTGGGATGCCTATCTTATATCCCCATCTTCGCAGAAAATCAGCGTTTTCGTTGCTTTTCCCAAAGATCATCCCTGGTTCCCACCAGGAGACTGAACTATCTGGGCCTAATTTTGGATACATCCTTGGCAAGAGTGTTTCTCCATGCGGAGAAACTCCAGAAGATTCAGTCAATGATTCGGATGTTGCTGTCTGTCAACTGGCTGGGATTGATGGTCGCCTCCTTAGAGGCAGTACCGTTTGCCCAGTCTCATACCCGAATTCTCCAAAGAGGAGATTCTTCTCATATGGAATCGGAATCCCGATTCCCTGGACAATCGGATTCGATTGAGTGAGCAGACCAGGGAGGCTCTGGTCTGGCGGCTTCGGTCTATGATGCTCAGCCAGGGGAAGTCATTTCTTCTGATAAATTCCAGGTTACCGATAAATGTGTTGGAACTGAGAGCGATCAGACTTTGTCTGATTTACTGGACCGAGCAGCTCCAGGGCAGCCCGGTTCGGATCCAATCGGACTATGCCACGGTCATGACTTGGGTCGATCACCAAGGGGCACCAAGAGTGCCCTGGCGGCCATAGAAGTGGCCAACATTCTTATTGGGGGAACAGTTGTTCCAGTTCTCTCCGCGATATTTATCACGGGGGTGGACAGGCAGATTATTTCATCTGTCAGATTCTGGATCAAGAGGAATAGTCTCTTCATCCAGAGGTATTTCACCAGCTGTCCCTTCATTGGGGCACCCCGGATATGGATCTGTTGGTAGGTTGGCTCAACAGGGCTCGCACCCGCGATCCTCTAGCGGACGCAGCAGATGCGCTGAACGGCCTGTAAAGGCAGTATCAGCTACTATATGTCATCCCCCCCTCTCAAATTGCTGCTGAGATTTCTCCGCAGGATAGAGGTGGAGGGAACTCCAGTTATCCTGGAAATTCCGAGCTGGCCTCGTCAAGCCGGGTACGCCGACTTGGACAGGCTAGTCGCGGACACTCCTTGGAGACTTCCTCTCAGGGAGGATCTGCGGTCTCAAGGACCGATCTTCCATCGTGCTTTACAGTCGCTGGTTTTAATGGCCTGGCTATTGAGACCCAGGTACTGAAGGACAGAGGGTTGTCAGCTTCAGTTATTCCTACTCTAATTAAAGCAAGGAAAGCCACTTCCAGCAAAGTCTATTATCGCACATGGAAGACTTATATCGCGTGGTGTGAATCTTTGGAATTTCCCCCACGTACCTATTCGGTGACCCGAATCTTGGCTTTTCTGCAAAAGGGGGTTGAGCAGAAACTATCCTTGAGCACTATCAAGGGTCAGGTTTCAGCATTAGCAATCTTCTTTCAGAAGCCTTGGGCTACTCATTCCTTGGTGTCCAGGGGGTGCGGCACTTGGCTCCGCTAGTGCGCGCGCCCTTACCGCCCTGGGATCTTAATTTGGTGTTTGTCGGTTCTTCAGAAACCTCCCTTTCAAAATATCAGGGAGATTCCCTTGCTTACATTATCCCAAAAGGTGGCCTTCTTGGTGGCTATCACTTCTGCACGCAGGGTGTCAGAACTGGGTGCATTATCATGCCATTCCCCATATCTAGTGGTTCATAGGGATAAGGTAGTTCTTCATCCGAAGCCATCCTTTCTTCCTAAGGTGGTTTCAGATTTTCATCTGAATGAAGATATTGTGCTACCTTCCTTGTGTCCTAAGCCCAATCATCCTCAGGAATATGCGTTGCATTCCTTGGATGTGGTTCGGGCAATCAGGATATACCTGAAGACTACGGAATCGTTCCGTAAGACGGATTCACTTTTTGTGATCACGGATGTCCCCAGAAAGGGGTTGCCTGCATCTGCCGCGACTATCTCCAAATGGATTAGACAGACGGTGGTACAGGCTTATTCTATTTAGGGTCGGAATCCTCCGTTCCCTGTTAAGGCGCACTCCACTCGAGCGCTCAGTACTTCCTGGGCCTACCGCCATCAGGTGTCAGTGGTCCAGGTGTGCAAGGCGGCTACCTGGTCGTCGGTTCATACCTTTACAAAATTTTATAAAGTTGATGTGATGGCATCGGCGGATGCCTCATTTGGCCGCAAGGTTTTGCAGGCCGCAATTTGAGGAGACCGGTGGTCTACCTCGAGGGTTTTTTTCCGTTGGAATTTCAGTTGAGTCTCATCGTGTGATTGATGAGCCTTTAAAACTTCTAGTTGGCACCGGTTGGGCCTTCTAGATTGGATTTTGATTTCCATTTTCCCACCCCTCATTTGTGGCACTGCTTTGGGACGTCCCGAGTTGATATTAATCAAGGAGGACTACGTCTGTCAATGAGCGACAGAGAAAAATGGATTTTTGTAAAATCTTACCGTAAAATCCTTTTCTCTTAAGCTCATTGACAGACGTAGTACCCGCCCCTCTGTTTTTGAGTTGGGTTGGGTTAAATTCTCTAAACACTGCTTTGTGACATAACTGATTTGCTGTAGCAGGAAGTGAGAGGATATACCCTCTGGGACTGCCCCTAGGGTGTGGCCAGAACGTTTTCTTTCCTGTCTAGTCCTACTCCTGTAGAGGGCAGTATAACCCGAGTTGATATTAATCAAGGAGGACTACGTCTGTCAATGAGCTTAAGAGAAAAGGATTTTACGATAAGATTTTACAAAAATCCATTTATTGTCAGCGACATTAACCATTCCGTGCGGTGTACCTCGTTCTACCTATGGGTCGTCTACTCCATGAGGAGATTTATTCAGTAATGTAGCATATTCAGCCGAGTGTGTGAACGCTAGCCAGCAAGCCCAGATGGAGTTAGCTTTGGACGAGAGATTGCGCAAAGAGTATGACATATCCTCCATGCGGTAGGTAAAGTCAACTGCCAGCAGCCATTGGCAAATCGATGGAGCTTTTTGTGTGTGTATATGTATGTGTGTGTATATATATATATATATATATATATATATATATATATATATATATATATATAGTGTGTGTGTGTGTGTGTATATATATATGTATGTATTTACATCCAAATCGGGTGAAAGGTGTAGGAATTACAACAGTTTGTATATTTGACTCCCACTTTTTAAGGGACCAAAAGTAATGGGACAATTTGGCTGCTCAGCTGTTCCATTGCCAAGTGTGTGTCATTCCCTCATTATCCCATTTACAATGAGCAGATAAAAGGTCCAGAGTTAATTTCAAGTGTGCTATTTGCATTTGGAATCTGTTGCTGTCAACTCTCAATATGAGAGCCAAAGAGCTGTCACTATCAGTGAAGCACGCCAACATTTAGCTGAAAAAAACAAAACAAACCCATCAGAGAGATAGCAAAAACATTAGGTGTGGCCAAATCAACTATTTGGAACATCCTTAAAAAAAAAAGACCGCACCGGTGAGCTCAGCAACACCACAAGACCTGGAAGACCACGGAAAACAAGTGTGGTGGATGACTGAAGAATTCTTTCCCTGGTGAAGAAAACACCCTTCACAACAGTTGGCCAGATCGAGAACACTCTCCAGGACGTAGGTGTATGTGTGTCAAAGTCAACAATCAAGAGAAGACTTCACCAGAGTTAATACAGAGGGTTCACCACAAGATGTAAACCATTGGTGAGCCTCAAAAACAGGAAGGCCAGATTAGAGTTTGCCAAACAACATCTAAAAAAGCCTTCACAGTTCTGGAACAACATCCTATGGACAGATGAGACCAAGATCAACTTGTACCAGAGTGATAGGAAGAGAAGAGTATGGAGAAGGAAAGGAACTGATTATGATCCAAAGCATACCACCTCATCAGTGAAGCATGGTGGTGGTAGTGTCATGGTGTGGGCATGTATGGCTGCCAATGGAACTGGTTCTCTTGTATTTTTTGAAGATGTGACTGCTGACAAAAGCAGCAGGATGAATTCTGAAGTGTTTCGGGCAATATTATCTGCTCATATTCAGCCAAATGCTTCAGAACTCATTGGAGGGCCCTTTACAGTACAGATGGACAATGACCCGAAGCATACTGCGAAAGCAACCAAAGAGTTTTTTTAAGGGAAAGAAGTGGAATGTTATGCAATGGCCAAGTCAATCACCTGACCTGAATCCGATTGAGCATGCATTTCACTTGCTGAAGACAAAACTGAAGGGAAAAAGCCCCAAGAACAAGCAGGAACTGAAGACAGTTGCAGTAGAGGCCTGGCAGAGCATCACCAGGGATGAAACTCAGCGTCTGGTGATGTCTGTGTTCCTGACTTCAGGCTGTAATTGACTGCAAAGGATTTGCAACCTGAGCAGGGTCCAATCTTCCATCCTGCTTTACAGTCGCTGGCTTTAACGGCCTGGCTGTTGAGACCCAAGTCCTGAGGGACAGGGGTCTCTCCCCTGAGGTCATCCCTACCCTTGTCAAGGCTAGGAAAACTTCCTCTGGTAAAATCTATTACCGTACCTGGAAGGCTTATTTCACCTGGTGTGAGTCCAGGGGGTTCTCCCCTCGCTCGTACTCGGTGTCGAGAGTGTTGGCCTTCCTCCAGTCTGGGGTGGACCAGCGTTTGGCGTTGGCCACGATAAAGGGCCAGGTGTCTGCACTGGCTATTCTTTTCCAACACCCTGTGGCGTCTAATTCTCTGGTTCGCACCTTCATTCAAGGTGTGCGACATTTGGCTCCTCCCAGGAAGGAGCCCTTACCTCCATGGGACTTGAACTTGGTTCTGTCCGTGTTACAGCATGCTCCCTTTGAACACATCTGGGAGATTTCGTTGCCTCTGCTGTCCAAGAAGATTGCCTTTTTGGTGGCGATCACTTCGGCTTGCAGGGTGTCAGAACTGGCAGCGTTATCTTGCCGTTCTCCGTACTTGGTGATTCACATCCCTCCTTTCTTCCTAAGGTGGTCTCGGAGTTCCAACATTAATGAGGACATTGTCTTGCCTTCGCTTTGTATGAAGCTTAAGCATCCTAAGGAGGTTGCTCTGCATTCCTTGGATGTTGTCAGGGCGATCAGGGCTTACCTGTCGGACCTGAGGGACCTCAGCAGGCTTATGCTTTGAAGGAACGGGTTCCACCCTTCCCTGTTAAGGCGCACTCTACCAGATCTTTGAGTGCGTCCTGGGCCTATTGGCATCGGGCCTCGGTGGCCCAGGTATGCAAGGCGGCGACTTGGTCGTCCGTGCACACTTTTTCCAAATTCTACAAGGTAGATGTTCTGGCATCAGCTGATGCCTCCTTTGGCCGCAAGGTTCTCTGTGCGGCAGTGCCATGAGGGACCCTTGTTTTGTTATGGGTCCCTGGCTGTTGGTGTTTGCTTTCCTGGGCTGTTGCTCCTGTTGAGCTTTGTTTTCTGTTGCCCAGAAGGTTCTCTTACGGTGCGTGTAAGATTCCTTTCTCTGATGTGGGTACTGCGTTGCCTTTTCTACGGTTGCGTCTCCCACCCCTCATGTATACACTGCTTTGGGACATCCCAATAGTGATGACTTAGCGAGTCGGCGACTGTCGGAGGACGTAAGAGAGTCGTCAGACAGTCGCCGCCCCCGCCCCTCTTTTGGGGTTGTTGTCTTAATTCCTACTTCTATGCTACCAAACTGAGTTGGGAGTGGTCACTGCAGGGGGGTATTGACCTAGTGGGACAGCCCCCATGGGTGTGTATATGCAAATGCCTTTGTTCTTTTTGACTAAGTCTTATGCCTAGCTACTCCTACGGAGCAGAAGTCAATACCCAATAGTGATGACTTAGAGGAGGCGGCGACTGTCAGAGGACTCAGAGAAAGGAATTTTACAGGTAAGATTTTACAAAAATTCAGTTTTTCCCAGTTCCACTGCAGACCCCTATAACACTACATACTGTTATTATTGGACAAGATGGTCAATTCCTTGGACAGGACAATTTGCCCCATACCAAAGACTGTTGTTCCTGGTGGCTCAGAAATATTGCTCTGGAGCTGGGGAACCCTGTTCTGGTTCCATGGAAAATCTCACAACGGATGCTAGTGTGTCAGGCTGGGGAGGAGGCCTGGTTAGTGCAGGAGACTGTTTTTGGAAGAATCTTGTCTTTTGATCACATTTCGGAACTTCAGGCACATTAGTTGTCCCTGCAACGCTGGTTACCCTGATTCGTGAGTCATTAGGGCAGGAATCTGTTGGAAAATGCCATGGCATTGGCGCACATCAGTCAACTAAGAACCGGAACTCTTGCCATGGCTAAGCCATTCATAGGCAGCTCTGTATTCTGTGAATGAGTATAAAGCTTCCTCTGATTGGCTGAACACCACTTAGACCAACTCTTATTTTGGTCTGGGTGTGACACAGGAGGTCTGTCTCACAACCGGTACCTAGCACTGTGTAGTGTATTTAGTTGAAGCTACATACAGATCATACACTGCTTAGAGCCAGTGCAGGACTTGGGCAAGGAAATTAATAAGCTTGAACCAGTTTGGTCCAAACAAACTATTTAAAGTAAGGAAACCCAGAGATCAACTTTACCATCTGCAAAGGCTTGTTTCACCTACTCTTGCTTCTTATTGCTGGATTATATAGACTGCGTCATTGGTGGCAGGTCTAGGAACAGGAAGAGCAGCCTGGTAAAAGCTTGCAAGGATGGCATTCTGCAAGCCATACAGCACTGGGGGATTGATGAAAAAGCTGGCCCAGGCAAAAGAAAAGCTGCAGAATGCCTCCAAAAAGGTACTACGCATATCATTCACAAATGACTTAGGTTATCTAGGTCAACTTTAATAAGACAATGCTGTATATCACTGACTATATACTAAAATAGTATACACAAAACTGAACTTTACTTCTGAAGCAATTATATATTGCTGTAGAAAAACTGTGATATAAATTTATTCGGTGCAAGAAAAATGATGAAAATAGTGTAACTGTATTTCTTTTCCTAAAGGTTGTTTTTTTTTTTTTTTTTTTCCTTTTTGATGTTAATGTATTGAAAATGTGGAACGTGTACAAGTTACATATTCTTTTAACAGGAACAGATACAAGTGGAACTCCCACCTCTCCCCTTTCATCCTCCTTTGGAAAGAGAAGTGACATTGGAGCATTTTTAAGAAAAAAGAAAACTAGTGACATCTACTTTGTTCTTCTTGTATGGGCCATTGTCATTGTACAGATATGCCTTAATTTATGGATTGTACAACTTCTTCCTGTACCCATTGCAGGTAATCCATTTTTTTTTTTTTTTTTTTTTTAGTTAAACTGTGTTGTGTTTGAAGAAAAGCAGCGATCTGTATTTACTGTTCCTCATTAGCTTAATGTCTTTGCAAATGTGTTTTTTCTGGGAACCTTATTTCATCTTTCCAAATCAATAACCTATATCCAACCTAAATGCGATTTGATCACTGAGCACTGTAATGGGAAAATTAAAAGTAAAGTGTTTGTTTTTTAATTTTTATTTCTCTTTCCTTCATTGAGGAACACCGCTTCTTATCTTCATAACCATTGCATTATACTGCCCTCTAAAGGAGTAGGACACTAGGCAGAAAAATAATCTGGCTATGCCTATGGGCAGGCCCACTGGGTATGCTCCCTGCTATAGGTACTCAGTTTTTTTTCTGCCTAGTCAGGAGTAAGGACCAAGTTCCTTGCAGGGATCTCTGGTCCTGGCACATTTTTTTCCTTTTTCAACAGAACTTTTCTCTCCTGGTTGGACTGGGCGACGGGCTGGATAGTCACCTTAGTCTGGCCAGCTAGTGTGCGCAAACCTCAGCTCCATGCTAGGTCGGAGGCGACTTAGCCCCACTGGACGGGGGCTGGCCTGCGAGTTAAACACCTCGCGAGGTCGCATACGACCGGGTCTTAGCCCAAGTCGCAGCGTTCCTCCTGGCGGCAGCCCCCCATTTAGATGGCAAGGGGTTCTGTCTGGAGCGGTGCCCGCCTGGTTCCCGGTATGTTGAGTAGCTGTCCCCCCTCTCCCCCTGGAGGGTTTTGGGGTGGACGTGGGCCCCTCCTTGGGACGGTCAGACCACCGGGTTCCTCTCCTTCCCATCAGGCACCCCCGTTTCATCTGTCCCTCAACCTACCCTGCTCTCCACTTATGCTGGGGCTGTGTGGGTGGTCTGGTCCACCTCCTGAGGTGGGGGCAGGGAGATATGTTTGCGATGGGGGCCTGGGGGGGTGCGCCACCGGTGACTGGATGATCGGCTGTGCGGGGGTTGTATCTGGTGGGCTCCTGCCAGGGCCCCCTGTCCTGCCTGGGCCTGTCCTTGAGGCCTAGGGATCCCTTCTGGGTCCCTGGGAGCCTCGTGGTGCTGCCATTTTTGTTGTAGCCTGTGTTTCTATGCACGGCAGCCATTTTGCGGTGGTTTGCCATTGAAAATAGTGGCAGCCATGACAGTGGAGCCCTGTGGGCTGCTATTTCGGTGGTGGGAGCCCTTCTTCATCCCCTAGTGCTTACTCCTGGATATTACCACTTCCTGATCACCGCACATGGAGTACAGATTAACCTGGTGGCTGCAGGTGCCTGTTTCTCCTGGGTGGTGAGTCTGGTTGGGTTCTCTCCCTCTCTGCTGAGGATCGCTTGGTGCTTTGTGACTGGCAACCAGGTGGTGCTGCCATTGCGGTGGTGGTTGTCCCTTTGCATTGTTTTACACTGTTTGGTGGAGTCCCCCTGGGGACTCATGGAGTCTTTTTGGAGCACATCTCCCCACCTGACCCCCTCTCTGAGGCCCTCCGGATCCCAACCATCCAGTGATGCACTAAGGGTGGTCCTGGAGTCCTTTGTGTCCCGGGTGGAGGTGGCTTTCGGGCGACGGGCTAGCAAAAAGCGCCCTCCGCCTTCCCCTTTCTAATCTGTCTCTTCAGATCCTGAATCTGATTCAGCCTCCACGGCTGTGGGTCACCCTCCTGTGTCTGCGACCACACGCCCGGAATCCTCAGATAGTGAGGAAGATTCCTCCCCAAAAGGCGCTGGTGGAAGCACAGATTGTATCTGTGTGTGGGAGACCTTGAAGATGGGAGGACGCAGGTTCCTTTTGCCACTCAAGTCATCCAGAGCGGCAAAGGCATTTCCTTTCCCCGCCTATTTTGACAGAATTGTCACTAAAGAGTGGGGGCGACCAAAGCGTCCCCGTGGGGTCCTGAAGCGATTTACTTGGTGTTCCCCCTATGAGGAGTTCCTTCTTAAGAAGTGGACTGTCCCAATGGTGGTGGACCCTCCGGTTTCCAGATTGAACAAGGCGACCATGATTCCGGTTGAAGAGTCCCCGGGCCTTTAAGGATCCGACTGTGGCCCGCAATATGTACACTCTGGCTGGTTCCGTTCTGAGGCTGGTATTCACCATTGCCCTGGTGTCGCAAACTGACGGAGTGGGCTAAGCTTTTACACCATGACCTGAACAGAGAACAGCTCCCCCTGCCTTTGCTGAGCTGGTGGACCAGCTGGACCAGGGGCTGCAGTTTTTCTGTGATGCCTTTTTGGATGCGGCTCCCCAGTGGCGTGGCTCTCTGTTTCAGCAGTGGTCCTTCGGCGTGTCTTATGGCTTAAATGCTGGTCTGTGGACCAGACTTCTAAAAAGGTCTTGATCGCCTGTTTGGGGCTACTCTGGATGACATCATTAAAGGTCTCACAGGGGGAAAGGGTAGCCTGCGAAAGAAAAGGATCAAGGGCAAGGAACCTCATCGTAGACGTGGGCCCTCCTTCTCCTTGGCTCATAAGTTTATTCGTCCCTCAGGGTCGATTGACAAGGGCTCGAAGCCTTTCAGGGCCTCTTCTAGAGGATCCAAATGAACCTAGTCTGGCAAGCCAAGAGTGGGCTTCTCCAGACGTGCATACAGAGTTCCTTCGAAATGAAAGTGTGCCCTCACCCATATCGTGAGAGTGGGGGGCAGCTTCGTTGGGTTCCGGACCTGTGGACTTCCCTGGTACAAGACAAGTGGGTCCACAAAGTCATCTGGCTACAAGATCGAGTTTCAATCTTGTCCCCCGGCAAGGTTCTTCCTTTCCAACTTACGCCTGTCCCGGACTCTCAACAGGGTCTCTTTGGGGCAGTACAAGACCTGTTGCTTTCAGGGGTGATTGCCCCGTTTCCGACACCACAACGTTTTCAGGGTTTTTACTGTTCCCAGGAAGTAAGGCAATGTGCGTTCAATCCGGGACCATAAGGCACTGAACTGCTTTGTGCAGGTGCAGAAGTTCAGAAAGGAATCCATTCGCACAGTGGTGGGATCCCTGCATCAGAGGTATTTTCTTGCCTCTTTCGACATCAAGGATGTTTACCTTCCAATTCAAATATGTGCCGGTCACCAGCGCTTCCTCTGCTTTGCTGTGGGAGAGGAGTTTTATCCATTTGTGGCATTACCCTTTGGTCTCACCTCTGCTCTTCGGGTCTTCACAAAAGTGTTATCTCCAGTGCAAGCATTGTTGCGCCAAGGGGGGGGATCGCGGTACCGGGCTCTTTGGACGACCTCCTTCTGCGAGCGAAGTCCCCTACTGCTCTGGTGGAAAACCTGGAAATCACCATACGAACTCTGAGGGACTTTGGCTGGATTCTGAATTTCCAAAAGTCTGCTCTGCTTTCGGCTGGAATATCTGGGTCTGACTCTGGACTGGGCCTTAGCCAGAGTGCTCCTTCGTCTGGACATACTCTAGAAATTGCAGGCTGCAATTCGTCCCCTGCTGTCCAGCAGATGGCCATCCCTCCGTACTTGTATGCGGGTGCTGGGCATTATAAAGTCTACCTTTTGAGGCGTTTCCGTCTGCACAGTTCTATACAAGGTCCCTGCAAGAGGAGATTCTGGGCAAATGGAACAATAATCTGCAGTCTCTGGACAATCGGATCCGGCTGAGCCGAGAAACATAGGAGTCCCTGATATAGTGACTTTGTTCTCCGGCGCTTCGGCTGTGCAAATCCTTCCTCCCTTGGTATTGGATAGTGGTCACCACGGATGCCAGCCTCTCCGGCTGGGAAGGCATCCTCGGCAAAAATTCTGCTCAGGGGGTCTGGACACTGGAAGAGTCCAGACTACTAATCAATGTCTTGGAACTTCAAGCGATCAGACTGTGCCTGGACTATTGAATGGATCGTTTTCAGTGATGTCCAGTGTGCATTCAATCGTAGAATGCCATGGCTGTGGCTTATGTCAATCACCAAGGGGGCACAAAAAGTGTCCTGGCGGCTCTGGAGGTAGCTGGCATTCGAAGGTGGGCGGAACGTTTTTTGTTCTAGCCTTCTCCGCTGTATACATTCCGGGGTGGAAAACTGGCTTGCGGATTACCTCAGTCGGCAGGCGTTGGACCAAGGGGAGTGGAGGTGTTTCATCAGTTGTGTCTCCGGTGGGGCATCCCCGAGGTTGATCTGTTGGCATCTCAGCTCAACAGAAAGATACAGAGGTTTGTGGCTCAGTCACAGGATCCTCTAGCGGATGCCACAGATGCGCTGGTGGCCCTGTGGGGTCAGTATCGTCTGATTTGCTTCTGCGAAGGCTTCTACGCAGGATAGAGGCAGAAGGGATTCTGGTCATCTTAGTGGCTCTGGACTGGCCTCGCTGGCTTTGTACGCTGGTGCGGCTGGTCGCCGACGTTCCTTGGAAGCTTCCTCTCCGGGAGAATCTGCTGTCCCAAGGACCAATCTTCCATCCTGCTTCAGTCGCTGGCTTTGACGGCTTGGCTGTTGAACACCAGGTGTTGATGGATAGAGGTTTATCTGAGTCGGTGATTCCAAAGCTTTTAAAAGCTAGAAAATCTACTTTTAGAAATATCTACTATCGTATGTGGAAGACGTACAATGCGTGGTGTGAGTCTCTTGGGGTTCATCTTCGCTCCTTCTCGGTGGCTCAGATCTTGAGCTTCCTTCAATGGGGGATTGAAGAGAAATTTGCCTTGAGCACCATCAAGGGCCAGGTGTCGGCTTTGGCGTTCTTCTTCCAACATCCCTTGGCTGCACACTCCATGGTGCGTACCTTTCTTCAGGGTTTCCGAATTTTGGTTCCTCCAGTGAGGTCTCAGTTGCCGCCTTGGGACCCCTATTTGTTGCTTTTGGTCCTCCAAAAGCCTCCCTTTGAAAAATGTCAGGAGATCCCTTTGCTTGCGCTATCTCAGAAGGTGGCTTTTTGGTGGCTGTCACCTCTGCGTGCAGGGTGTCAGAACTTGCGACGTTATCTTGTCCACCTCGGTCATTCACAGAGCTAAGGAAGTTCTTCGCCCCTGTCTGTCGTTCCTCCCAAAGGTTGTCTCTGATATTCATTTGAATGAAGACATTGTGTTGCCTTCCCTGTGTCCCAGGGCTAAACATCCCAAGAAAATTGCTTTGCATGCTTTGGATGTGGTCTGGGCAATTAGGGTGTACCTGGCAGCGACGGAGTCTTTTAGTTAGCCACTCGCTATTTGTGCTCACGGATGGGCTGCAGGAAATGGTTATCCGCTTCCTCTGCAATCATTTCCAGACAAGGCGGTTATTCAGGCCTATTCCATCTGGGGTCAGGTTCCTCCTTTCCCTGACAAGGTGTACTCTACTCGGGCACTTAGTGCCTCCTAGGCCTTCCGTCATCAGGCGTTGGTGCCACAGGTTTGCAAGGTGGCCACCTAATAGTCGGTGCACACTTTCACAAAGTTCTATAAAGTGGATGTGTTGGCATCTGTAGATGCTTCTTTTTGGCTGCCATGTTTTGCAGGCTGCTGTTTAAAGGACTTGATCCTCTTTGAGGGTGTATTTTTTTTTCAGGTGGGCTCCAGTTGTTTTGGTTGAGCTCCTGTTTTTTTGCAGTTCCCTCCCCTCATTTTGAATGCTGCTTTGGGACTTCCCAATGGTTTTGAAGATCAGTGGCGGTGTCCGTCAATGAACAGAAGAGAAAATGGGAGTTTTGACTTACCGTAAAATCCATTTCTCTGATGTTCATTGATGGACACAGCACCCACCCCTCTGAGTTGTAATTCTTCTGACACTAACAAAACTGAGTACCTATAGCAGAGAGAGGGGAGTATACCCCCTGGGACTGCCCATAGGTGTAGCTGGATTATTTTTCTGCCTAGTGTCCCACTCCTGTAGGGGGCAGTAAAACCCAATGGTTTATGAAGATAAGGAGCTGTGTCCGTCAATGAACATCAGAGAAATTAATTTTACGGTAAGTCAAAAATCCCATTTTAGTTTTACATAACAAAATACAAACCCTGCCTGGAGGCGTAAAAATACAAGGTGATAGTTGCAGGTAGTACAACTAGGGAGATAAGAGTACATTAAACAAGAGAATACAGCATTTATGGACCATAATTATAGTGTATGATTAGCCCACAATGCCCAAATTTTCCATGAGTTTATGAAAGGGTGGGAATTTGTCATGTCTGATAGCTACAGCAACATTTTTCATAAATAGTGTTTTTTTTTTTACCTTTTCAACAGGTTGAGGATTTAGAAGAGGTCTGTTTCCATTGTCTGGGGATAGTGGCTCTGGCTGCTAGTAAAATATAGGTGACTGTACAACATTTCATTTGGGAAATCCTCTATTTCCAAGTTTAGAATCACCAAAGCTGGTTGGTGGGAGTCTTCCTTTATGCCCCGTGACTTTGGACATAGTTTGAAATATTTTTCTCCAGAAGCTGCTGATGTATTTACAATAACCATATTTGTATCAATGTACCTATGGAGCCACATCCTCTCCAAAATTGTGAATGGTAGAATTTGGCAAGTTGATATGGTGTATGTAGCATTGTTGAGTAACTTTTTGAGTTGGTTTTCAATGCAGCTGTTGGCTCTATAAACAGAAATAAGAGCTGGGAGCCATTGCAGGTCTGTGAATGAAGCTCAGAGTTCTTGTTCCCATTGGATGATTGCAACATTTTTATTGGAGTATGCTTTGTCATGAAGAATGTTCTAAAATAAGAAGGTTCCTCTCTGTTTTTTTGTGGGGGAGGTATAGAACTGCCATACTGCAGTAGGAACAGACATTTGTTGTCGGGAATTGTATGCAAGCGGTTCCAGTTTGGGTACAATTGAATTATTCAGTCTCTGGTAAGTCAACTTCAATGACAATTTCTCCAAAGCTTTTGAGGCTGTGTTCCCTATATAGATCTTCAATTGTAGATATGCCTGTGGACTTTCATGGCTTTGTAGGACGATCTGGAATTAGAAGTTCCAGTATTTAAAGTGTAATAGGGGTATGGAGGGCTTGAAAGTGCATCTTGAAGGTTGAGAGAACGGCTCTCCAGGCAATGAGGGAAACTTGCACCAAAAGGGGTAAGGGATTTAACACAAAGGGTCTCCACATATCTGTTAACAGAAAAAATAGATTGTGACTGGTGTCTAGGGATTGTTCATTCAATGTTTAACAAAAAATATTGGGTTTAGCCCAATGTTTGATTTGAAACATCAAGTTTAGTCAATATAATATAGTCTGAGAGGTCAGTTTATCTTTCCCCACCAACATTTCTAGGTTTAATAAGTTACAAATAAGAGTGCCTGGGTTTTTTGTCATGCCAAATGTCAAAGTAAGGAGTTCAGAGTGTAGATATTGATTAAGATGGGATATTGGTAGAGTATGGAAAACCTATCATATTTGGGGAAGAATAAGCATCTTAAAGGATGCCAGTCTTCAGACCAGGTTGATTTGGATAATCGGGTTAGGTCGAGGGATAATCTTGGCTAGAAGTTTAATATCTGCTAGTGAGGAGGAGGTAGATGTTAAGATAACTAAGGTATTCTTTATCCAACCATGGGAAAGGGAGGGACTTTTGTAATTAAAATTTCAAAAGAGAGAATCCCTGATGTGCCCCTGGAAGAGATGGTAATGGATCAGAATACAGTGTCCCGGAGGCAGTGGACACATCCAGCCACCTTGTTTGTATTAATCGAGGAACCTGTTAGTGTGTGACCAGCTTAAATGGTAAAAAAAAATAATGCATATTGTTTTTTTAGGCAACAAAATGTGCTTTCGTTAAGTTTTTGCTTCTATAGCCTCTTAATTGTAACAGCGATGGTGGGGGGGGGGGGGGGGGAATAGGGAGAAGATTCTCGCTAGCTAGCTGTCAGATCGGGTAATGGGGGATGCGGGGGGCTGAATATGGGTGTTACATGTTACAAAGGTGAACTTATCCTTTAATGGACAGAGTGCAGAGGTCAGGAGTAAGTAATGCACAGCAAGAAAAAATCCCCCCGCCTTCTGAAACAACCCGCTTGCCCCCATCCACCCCCACCCTCCATGACCAAACCATCTCTAGCACAATATCCCTCTTTACTCCTAGAATTGTCTTCACTGGACTAAGGCATTCAATTGCTACCTGTGTTAAATTCCCTACAGCCCCCCCCCCCCCCACCTCCCTAAACACTTACCTGAGCCCAATCTTGATCCAGCGCTGTGCCTGAGAGCAATAGCTCTCTCTCCTCTCGGTCTCCTCACTGGGAATTAGGGCAGCAGCGGGAACCATTGGCTCCTGCTGCTGTCAATCACAGCCTGTGAGGAGAGAGCGGGTGCTGTGTGTCAATTGACACACAGAGCCTGGCTTGGGATTGAGCCTGCATGAGTGCCACCATAGCAAGCGGCTTGCTGTGGGGGCATTTAGAAGTGGGGAGGAGCCAGGAGCGCTGGTGGGATTCCCAGAAGAAGAGGCTCTGGGCTGCTCTGTGCAAAACCATTGCACAGAGAAGATAAGCATGACATGTTTGGTATTTAAAAAAAAATAAACAAAATTACCTTTTACAAACACTTTAAGCAGAATTGGTTATCTTTTTAACATAAACAATCAGAAATTGCAAGTTTAAAAATGCGCATGCATACTTGCAAATTTGTGTTACTTTTTGTAATATCTTTATGTAATATCTGTATGTCACATTATCATTGTGCCATCTTGTCTTATCTGTCCTTCAGCATTACTGGGAAGTGATTTAAAGGAGTTCAATGCAGTAAGATTAAAAAGCCTTCTGTGTTCATCAGCTGCCCCAGCACCCCCTAATACTTACCTGAGCCCTATCTCTATCCAACAATGTCCCCTAGTCCCTTGGCTGTCTGGGACTCTCCTTCCTGATTGGCTAAGACACAGCCACGGCGCCATTGGCTCCAACTGCTGTCAATCAAAGTAAGCCAATCAGGAGAGAGAGGGGGCAGGGCCGAACGACAGCTCTGTGTCTGCTAGGTGGGGGGGGGGGGGCACATGACAGGAGGGAGGGGTCAGGAGCAGTGAAGAGGGACCCAAGAAGAGGATCTGGGCTGCTCTGTGCAAAACCACTGCACAGAGGAGGGAAGTATAACATGTTTATTTAAAAAAAAAAAAAACAAAGAGTTTTTTTCAATGGAAAACATTTTTCCCACTGCATATGTAAGACATGACAGCATTTTTATAATGGCTATACTTTTTTTCAGCTACTCAGGATTACTACTAAATACATGTTTTTAAATTTTAGTTTTTGCAGTTAAAAAGCTGGTGATACGTTTTGGAGTTATACATTTTTTGGTGGATCATTTTGGATCTTGGTGGGATAGAATAGAAAACTTTTTGAAAGCACGACAAGAAGCATTGGCACCTGGACCCATTCGAGGACTGGGAAGGTTTATCCTAAAAGTTGACTGTAAGGTATTTGATGTATCTTTACTATTTGAAGAAAAACAACTAATTTGACATTTCAAGTTTTTCCTTCCTTTTTTTTTTTGAACTTTGAGTGTAAAGCCGGTATTATCTCCTCATTCCCAAGGCACTGATATAAGTGTTTTTTTTTTTTTTTTCTTTATAACACTTGTACATTGTATAATCAAATGTATGCTTGGTTTTGGAGGTGTTACAGAAAAAAACCCAATGGTCACACGTATGAGCTGTCTTTTCTGTCTTATATCCGCAAAAACAACTATATGAGTATGAGTATGAGTATGAGTATGAGTACTATATAACTATGAGGTGATGCTGCAGCTTTTATTTTCCTTTACCAGCTGTGACACCTCTGCAAACAGCAGTAGGCCTTAGCCCCTTTGGGATTAGATTTATATCCATGTAAGGCAACCAGATCGATATTTTACTCAACAATTTTGGCAATGGTAGCGTGGTTTTGTTTCCACCAATTTGCCTATAAAAAAATCAGCCATATTCTGGACATGACCAATTGAAAAATGCACATCTTGTCCCATAATCAGTATCTTTTCTGACCAAGCATTATATAAATAGTGTTAAAAAAAAAAAAATATTGGCGTCCTTTTAATATCTAAGTGCCTGGAGAGCCTGAAACTCAGGACAATGTATTATTTTACCAACTTGAGCAAGCAAAATAATTATACGACCTTCTATCCTTTTCTCTTCTCTATCCTCTATTGGTGCTAGTACTTTCAGCTATACCCTGTGTGTTTTATAAAAGTTACAAAGTATATTCCCTTTTTTATCTTTTTCTTATGATCTGTACACATGAGCTGAAAATCATATGACAGATCATCCACTTTTTCTTTGCATGCTAGTCGCATATCGAAAGTGAAGAGTTTACTAAAGTTACAAAAATTCTCGTACGACCAAATAAAAAATCAGAAGTGATGTAATGTGTTTTAATGTATTTGTATTGTATTTTTGAACGACAATTATATTGATTAACTAAATATTGTATGATCTGGTATCGTATGATCGTATGATCTGCTTATCTGATCGGATAATATCGGATGAAATATTGCGATCGGCTCTCGAAAACTGTGCACGAACGATCAGATTTTGTGCAAAGGGGATAAATATTATCTAATTAATGCAGCCATTGAAACTTTCCAAGCCCCTGTACAACAGGAATTTATAGTACTTGGAGACAGAACAGCCAGGTATTTAGTCTCAGCCAGGGATAACTTAACTAAAGCAGAGAGAGCCACCATTGTCAGTCTTAAATCCTGACAAGACCTAGTCATTCGGGGAGCTGACAAAGGTGGTTCAGTTGTTCTTCTCAATGGTAGTTTTTTCTGGTGACTCCTATTTTTCACCATTTGTCGAAACTCCATAAAAATGTCTCCTCCCTACAGGGAAGACCTATAGTGGCTGGCATTGGGTCTCTATTTCAGAAATTAGGTCAATGGATTGATCAGTACCTTCAACCTTTGGTGTTGAGACTACCAGGTTACATTAAAGACACCTCTACAATACTCACACATATATACACATATATACAGGATGTCAAATGTATGAGCCATTATAGATGGATAACTTTAGATGTTAAATTCCTGTATTTGTGCATCCCTCACAATCTTGCACTTGAGGCCCTTAGATTTCATCTCCCATATTACAGTACATACGGTGAGAACCTAAGCCACTGTAGTTATACTGCGGCAAGTTGGCTTTGTTAGGCAAAACAATGTACATGTACGTCGTTTTGTGTAGTAGTTAGTGGGGGGATGCATGCACGCGATGTCTGTTCGGCACCCGTGATCATTCCCCATGGAGACAGAACGGCGGTCTGCTGATATAAACACGGCAGCCTGCTGTTCTGTCATTGATGAACACATGGATCCTGTGTTCCTCCTATTTGTTCATCCAGTAAATACAGCCCTCACACACAAAGCATTTTCTAGGTACACATTAAACCCTTTGATCGCCCCTGGTGTTAACCCCTTCCCTGCCAGTGTCATTAGTACAGTAACAGTGCACTGATTACTGTAGTAATGTCACTGGTCCCCACCAAAAGTGTCAGGTGTCCGATCTGTCCGCTGCAATGTCGCAGTCCCACTAAAAATTGCTGATCGCCGCCATTACTAGTAAAAAAATAAAATAAATAAAAATGACATAAATCTTTTCTCTAGTTTGTAGACATAACTTTTGCGCAAACCAATCAATATGCACTTTTTTTTACCACAAATATGTAGCAGAATACATATTGGCCTAAAATTATGAAAAAAAAATTTTTTTTTTGGAAGGTGTTCTAGCAGAAAGTTAAATATATTTTTTTTTTTTTTTTCAGAATTGTTGCTTTTTTTTTTGTTTATAGCTCAGAAAAATAAAAAGTGCAGAGGTGATCAAATGCCACCAAAAGAAAGCTGTATTTGTGGGAAATAAAAGGAAACAAAATTTTTGGGGTACATTGTCACACAACCGCGCAATTGTCAGTTAAAGTAACAGTGCCGTATCGCATAAAAATGGCTTCGTCATTAAGGGGGTAAAATCTTTCAGTCCTTAAGTGGTTAATGACAGTCTTCTGAACCTTGATTTTAGTTATGAATGTAAAGTGGACACCATTAATTTTCTAGACCTGACTCTGGTAGGAGATAGTGTTTATGGCACTGTCCACACTAGTACCTATTTCAAAGAATGTGCAGCAAACTCTTTACTTTTAGCTTCCAGTTGCCACCCAGCACATATCATGCGTTCTATACCAGTGGAGGGAGTTTATCAGAGCCAGACGTAACTGCTCTTCTGAGGATACGTTTGTTAAGGAGTATAAAACTATCACTTCAAATCTTAAGGAAAGACCGTATAATAAACATCACATTGATAGTGCAGTTCGTCTGGCTTCTGAGAGGGACAGAATTTCCTTGTTAGAGGGTTCTGGTCGGGGTGAATACAAGAGAAAAAAGAATAGCATAAAGCAATCAGTAACATCTGGTAACAAAAGGCCCGTTACCTTTGTAACTGCCTATTCGTTAGAATTTGGCCCAATTAGAAATATCATACTCAAGTATTTACCAATTCTATCAATGGATGGTGATTTGGCTCCCGTAGTATTAGCAGGCTGCAAATTTTATAGTCGGTGGGCTAAGACATTTGGTAGCATATTGCCCCCTAGTTTATATGGGCGGCACAGTGGTGTAGTGGTTAGCACTTTCACCTAGCAGCAAGAGGGTCGCTGGTTCGAATCCCAACCACGACGCTACCTGCCTGGAGTTTGCATGTTCTCCCTGTGCCTGCGTGGGTTTCCTCCAGGTACTACAGTTTCCTCCCACACTCCAAAGACATGCTGGTAGGTTAATTGGATCCTGTATAAAAAATAAAAAAATATTGTCCCTACTGTGTATGTATGCGAGTTAGGGACCTTAGATTGTAGGCTGCCTTGAGGGCAGGGACTGATGCGAATGTAAGATTGTAAGCTCCTTGAGGGCAGGGATTGATGCGAATGTACAATGTATATGTAAAGCGCTGCGTAAATTGACAGCGCTATATAAGTACCTGAAATAAATAAATAATAATAAAGCCAAATGTCGTTGCAAGACTTGGCTGCTAGTTCATACATTTGCAGTAACACATGCCGCTTTTTTGAAAAGCATTCTAAACAGCATAGGAGCATTGCTTCATGTACAACTAGTAAAGAGTTTTCAATTGGGGAATACATCCATTGTGGCACAAATATTGTCTATGCTGTGGAATGCAAGTCTTGTAACAAACAGTATGTGGGATTAACATTGAGACCTTTAAGAACCAGAGTAAGTGAGCATTTTCATGGGGCTTCATACAGTAGTGATAAAAATATATCCAGTGTATCCAAACATTTCAAGTATGTGCACGATGGTAATATGACATCCTTCATCTTCTTAGGATTAGAGATGTTTAAGCGTGTGGTGGGGATATCCACCGCAAACTCCTATCTTGGAAGGTGTGGTGGATATTCAACCTCCAAACGAGAATGCCTCTGGGAATGAATTGTAGGTACGATATCTTTTTCCTAAATAGTGTATTGTTAATCTTTTTATATGTATTTTCAAATGCATTGCATAACCTTTTCTATTTTTTATTTTGTCTTTCCATGGCTTTTTGATGATAGTTATTTTTGTTAGCACGAACGAGAGGTCTCCTCCTCTTCCTAATGATACAACTGCTGGTGTTTGGTATAACACCTGTTTAAATTATCAAGTGATCAGTGGAGGGGGGGAGTTTCCTGTTTGTTCACATATATAAATGTTCTTATCTCTTTCGTTCATTGACGGACACGGCTTCAAGTTTTCAGACCATTGGACTTTATGCTGTCTCTCTTTAGGAGTGGGACTAGGTGGAAACCTTTTTGGTTACGCCTCTGGGGCAGTCAGAGGGTATACCATCACTTCCTGCTGTTGGACTCCAGTTTTTTTCTACCTAGTCAGAAGTAAGGACCTGGCTCTCTGCTGGGATCTGCGGTCCTGGCTTTTTTTTCTTTTTTAAATGGAATTTTTTACTTTTTCTTTATTTTTGTTCCTGTGTGAACTACAATCAACTGTTCCTGTGTGAACTACAATCAAGAGCCGGACTGGGCGACGCACTGGATATTCTAGATCCTTATGGCCTTCCCAGTCTGGCCTGCGAGCGCGAACCAACTATTAGCTTCGTGCTAGGTTGGCCGCGACATAGCCCCACTAGACGGGGGCTGGCCGCCAAGTGAAACACTTCATGAGGTCGCATAGCCCTGATCACGACAGCAGTCACGATCAGAGTTGCAGAGTACCTCAGGCCGCTGCATCCCCCCATTCCAAGATAGTGCGGTGGACTCCTGGGAGTAGCACACGCCTGGTGACCGTGGTATGGTGAGTAGTGTCCCCCCTCCTTTCCCACGGAATTGTTGGGGTGGTCGCGGGCCCTCCCTGGGGATGGTAGGTCCCCTCCTGTGTCCTTCCTCCACTCATACTTTTCCCCCTCTTCTCCTTAGCGGGGTTTCCCCTGTGTAGGTGCCCTCATCTGCCCCCTGTTCCCTCCCTGGCTGCCTCGGGGGCATGGGTGTTTGTGTTGTTTTTTTAAAAGTACAAGTTATTGAAAGGGTTGAAGCTCCCAATGAGTGGAGGGGATGTATTTTGTCTCCTATTTAAACTTCATATGAGAATACCTGATGGTTTAAACTCTGAATGGGATGTAGCGCATTACCACGAGTAAGGAAAACATTTTTCTCTCAGGGTGATGCGTGCTTCCCTAGATTTTTAGATTCTCCATACTTCATCTTTTGGAGTTCATGGCTTTATGTTCTTGGGTGTCTTTGAGTTACACATACATTACATGTTTGCTTCCCTTTTTATTTTTACTCAGTTTTTTTTCCCGTCCTTTTCTTTTTTACCAAACTAGTGTTTAACCACTTCTGGACTGGAATGATTTGCCCCCTTAACCACTTTACCACCGGAGGATTTTGCTGTCTTACGTCTGAGCCACTTTTTGCGATTCGGCACTGTGTGACTTTAACTGACAATTGCGCGGTCATGCGACTCCGTACCCAAACAAAATTTACGTCCTTTTTTTCCCACAAACAGAGCTTTCTTTTGGTGGTATTTGATCACCTGTGTGATTTTTACTTTTTGCGCTATAAACAAAAAAAGAGCGTAAATTTTTAAAAAATAACAATATTTTTCACATTTTTTTATATGAAACCCCCCCCCCCCCAAAAAAAAATGTAAAAATGTAATTTTCTTTACATTTTTGGCCATTTGTTTTCTGCTACCTATGTTTGGTAGAAAAAATCGCAATAAGCGTATTTTGATTGGTTTGCGCAAAAGTTATTGCGTTTGCTAAGGGAAAGATTTCTGTCATTTTTTTTTTTTTTTTTTAACGAGTAATGGCGGCGATCTGCGATTTTTTTTTTTTTTTTTTTTTTTCGCGGGACTGCGACATTGCGGCGGACAGATTGGACCCTTGACTTACATTTTTGACACTTTTGGGGGTACCAGTGACATTACTACAGTAATCAGTGCTATAAATATGCACTGTTACTGTAAAAATTACTCTGGCAGGGAATGGGTTAATTTTTATTGGTGATCAAGGGGTTAATGTATGCCTGGTGCTTACTGACGTGTGTGGGGGGAGGGGACTGTGTGACACAAGGACAGATCGCAGGTTCAGCTTCAGCTATGCTGAACCCTGCAATCTGACCCTGCCTGTCACTTAGGAGATCCGCCCGCTTGTGTTTACACAAGCAGGCGGATCTCCACACATCGATTCCCCGACAATCGGGGAAGAGCAGCGGCGATCGCCGCCGCTCCTCCCCTGGCCCGACTCCCGCTTTGACTGAATACAGCGGGAGCGAGTCTCCGGCGGCGCGCCACCGAGAGAGGGCAATGTCTGCGTCGCCAGATGTTATCGAGCCACTTGCCGCAGTAGAGCTCTAGTGAGCAGCGGCAAAGTGGTTAATGACCAGGCCATTTTTTGCGATTCGGCACTGCGTTACTTTAACGCAGACCACATCTCCGCGCTAGGTCAGCCACGACATAACCCCACTGGACAGGGGCTGGCTGGCGAGTTATACACCTCGCGAGGACACAAATGACCTGGTCGGGGCCTGAGTCGCAGCGTACCTCTAGCCGCAGCACCCCCCATTCCAAGATAGGGAGGCGTTCTGCCCGGAGTGGTGCCCGCCCAGTTCCGCAGCTGTGGTGAGCAGTTTCCCCCCTTTCCTCTGGGAAAACTTGGGGTGAACGCGGGCCCCTCCCTGGGTTGGTCGGTCCCTCCTGTGCCCTCCCTACCCCTATGGCACCCCTTCCACCCTGGTCGGTTCACCTGCATTGACTGCCCCCCTGGGGTACTGTGTGGTATGGGGTGTGTGGGAGAGCTCTGGGGGGGGGGGGGTTGAGAGCGGGCTGCGGTGGCTCCATTAACATTTTAATAGGTGCCATATGCCTGGAGGGGAGTTCCTAGCTAGGCCCCCCTTACTGAATAAAGTACCCGTGAGGCCCAGGGAATCGTGTGTTCATCGCGTGGCGCCGCCATTTTCCCATAGCTTAATGCATGGGAACCTGGCGGCCATGTCTATGTAGCCCGGCAGCCATGTTTTAATAGTTTCCCATAGAACTCTATGGGCGGCCATTTTCTTAAAGCCTGCAGGAGTGGTGCTAGGCGGGCGGGCCGCTAGTGATGGAAAAGCCGGTTCCTTTTCCTCTCTGACCGTCGTAGAGACAAGCTGCTGGCATTTTTTCTCCATTTCTGCAGCGGTGGTGGGAAGTCCCTTGGGTAGTACATACTCCCTCCTCCTGTTATAGTAGCACTGCTCTTGTGCTGGGACCTGTAGTACCATTGGTACAGTGGTGGTTGTTTTTATACATTGTTTAACAGTTTTATGCTAATAATGCTTGTGGTCCCCAGGTCGCTATGGAGCCCCCAGAGCACGTGTCACCACCTGGCCCTCTCTGAGGCTGCGGGACCCTCCAGGATCTCAGTCCGCCCTGTCGGCCATGACAGCGGTCCTACAGTCACTGGTGTCAAAAGTAGATTTGGCTCTTCAGAAGAGACATAGTAACCTCCGCCCTCACCTGCTTCCTCTGCATCCTCTGATTCTGAGGCTGATTTGGCCACTGCAGACGCGAGTTGCCCCACGGGGCATGCGTCCACACACTGAGTGCTCTGACAGTGAAGATGAATCCTCTACATCTGCGCAAGAAAAAGCGCTGGTGGAGGCACTGATTGTATCAGTGAGGGAAACATTGAAAATGAAGGACACCGCTAATGCTGCGTCGGCCGCGCTGGTGCAATTTGGTACACGCAGATCTTCCAAGGTAACTAAAGTGTTTCCTTTTCCCGCCTATTTTGACGAGATTGTCACTAGTCAGTGAGGTTCCCCGAAACGCATGGTTGGGATACCTCAGCATTTCACTACGAGGTATCCCTTTGAAGAGTCCCTCCTAAAGAAACTGACAATCCCACCAGTGGTGGATTCTCAGGTTTCCAGGTTAAATAAAGTCACTCTACCAGTAGAGGACGCTCAGTCTTTCAAAGACCCTGTAGACAGGAAAGTCGAATCCCTAGTCCGCCACCTTTTACAGTGGTTCAATTTTGAGGCCAGTGTTTGCCATTACCTTGGTTTTTCATAGTTTAACGAAATGTGCAAAGCTTCTGCGCCAGGATTTGGAAGGGGGTCAGCATCCCCCTGAGCTGGCGAAATTGGCGGATCAGCTAATACAAGGGATACAGTATATCTGCGATGCCTCCCTGATCACAGCCCCGGTAGCCTGCACGGTGTCTGTGACTGCGGTGACCCTTCGCCGCATGATTTGGTTGAAATGCTGGTCTGCGGACCAGGTTTCCAAGAAGGTGCTGATGGATCTCCCTTTGTGGGGGATCATCTGTTCAGAGCTTCCATGGAGGAGATCATTAAAGGGCTCACAGGAGGTAAGAGGACCCTGCTTCCGCAGGTCACAAAAAGCAGAGCACCTCGCTGCAAATGTGGTCCTGTCTTTTCAGCCCACAAGCGGCCCTTTCGTCCCACAGGGGCGCAGGACAAGGGTTCTCAATCCTCTGGTGCCTTCTCGGGAGGTTCCAAGAGACTCTGGGTTGGTAAGTCTAAGGCAGGCTCCGCTGGTCCCGCAGACAATCCTGCCTCTGCCTGAAGGGGCGCCCTCACCCCTACATGGGGTGGGGTAGGGCTGGGCAAAAAATCAATTAAATCGATTTTTTTAGTGTAAAACGATTTTTTTTTTTTCAAACTCGAGTTTTTTGTCACTATAGTTTTTTCCATAGCGCGGTATGAGCCAGCCCCCGCCCTGCGTAACCATAGACAGTACACACACACTAGAGGTCATTCAGGGGCCCCCATGGCCTGCATGCGGGACACTTACCTGTACAGGCGGGCCGCCCTGGGCTCCAGCCAGCTCCTAGTCCGCTGCACACCGCACAGCCAGGCCCGGGAACCGGCCACAACACACCGAGAACTCCCCAGTAACCGGACCACCGCCGCTGCCATCTCTGCTCAGAGTCTACGAGGAACGAGCCAATCAGCGGCCACCGCCAGGCCTGGATGACGTCAGCTGCCGGGAGAGGAAGGGGGCTGTGATAGGTACATACAGACAGAGACTAGCCACACCTGTCCAGACATAGAGCCAGACACAGATCCTCTTGAATGGTGGAAGCTGCATCAGCCCAACTTTCCAAGGCTAAGCTTACTGGCTAAAAAATATATCTTTCTATTCCAGCCACTAGTGCCCCCTCAGAGAGGGTATTTAGTGTGGGTGTGGGAATAGTTACCTGCAACCGGGCCTGCATTAAGCCAGAGGTTGTGGACAGGCTCATCTTTCTTGCAAAAAATGTTTAGAATGAGCATGCACAATGTTTCAGAGATCTAACAAGCATGTGTTTTGTTGTTATAGATGAAAGTTTACATTTGTTCACTCTTTGAGCAGGCTATAAGTCTGCGCTGCCACAGGCATGTTTCATTTTTTATGTTCACAGTTCACACTATACTGAGAAGAGTTTATTTTTTTAATTGTAATGTTATATGTTACAAAATTTGTAATTATCTGATTTCTTGAACAGAAAATTTAAGCTACTGTGAAGTTGTTGCACTTTTGCTTAAACCTGGGTTAAAGCTTGAAATTGTTGAATGACAGAGCCTCATTTACTTTTTGTTTTGGGATTCTATTTTAACTCTTGAGGACAATCATAGCAATAAAGTTGCACTTTTGACACTATATCTGATGTCTGCAGTCATTTTTTAAGTGCATTGAAAAAAAATCGAAAATCGAATCGAAACTCGAATTTTTCTTTAAAAATCGAAGATCTTTTTTTAGGCAAAATCGCCCAGCCCTAGGGTGGGGGGACGTCTTCGCTTCTTTCTGGAACCATGGACCTCTTTCGTTCAAGACAAATGGGTTCACAAGTTCCGGTTACAAGATCGAGTTTCACTCCTTGCCCCCCTGCAGCAAGGTTTTTTCCTTCAAACCTTCCTTCTTGGAGCAGTACAGGATTTGCTTTGGCAAAGGGTCATTGTGCCAGTTCCAGAGTCTGAACATTTTCAGGGGTTTTATTCAAACCTGTTTACTGTACCCAGGAAGGAGGGCAAGGTCTGTCCAATCTTGGACCTCAAGACCTTGAACTGCTTTGTGCGGGGTCAAAAATTCAGGATGGAGTCCATTCGCACCATAGTGGCATCCCTTCATCAAGGGTATTTTCTACCCTCTATCGATATCAAGGATGCCTACCTTCATATACTAATCTGTCCGGCATCAGCGCTATCTTCGCTTTGCCATGGGAGAGGAACACTATCAATTCGTGGTGTTACCCTTTGGTCTCGCTTCAGCTCTTCGGGTGTTCATAAAAGTTTTGGCCCCGGTGCTTGCCTTGCTCCGACAGAGGGGATTTGCGGTACTGGGGTACCTGGATGATCTTCTGCGAGCAGAGTCTCGGTCTGTCCTACAAGATGATTTGGACATAACCTTACAAGAGTTAGGCTGGACGCTGAATTTTCAGAAATCCGCTCCTGATCCCATCCAAACGATTGGAATACCTGGGCCTTACTTTGGATTCGGCCCTGGCTCGGGTGTTTCTCCTAGAGGCAAAATTGCAGCATGCGATTCGGCTCCTGTTGTCCAGTCGCCGGTCATTCCTCCGGACTTGCATGCAAGTGCTGGGATTTATGGTCTCTACCTTCGAGGTGGTTCTGTTTGCTCAGTTTCACAGACCTTTGCTAAGGGAGATTCTGGCCAAATGGGACAAGAATCCTCGGTTTCTGGACAAATTGATCTGGCTGAACCGGAGTACAAGGGGCACCTTGCTGTGGTGGCTCCACTCCCTGGCGCAGGGAAAATCTTTTCTTACCCTGTACTGGACGGTGATCTCCATAGATGCCAGCTTGTCCGGCTGGGGAGGTGCCTTGGGCACGGAATCAGCCCAGGGAGTTTGGACTCGGGAGGAGTCCAGCCTGCCGATCAACATCCTAGAAATTCGGGCGATTAGGCTTTGCCTGCCTCAGTGGCTGGATCGTCTACAAGGGTGGCTGGTAAGGATTAAATCGGACAACGCCACAGCTGGTACGTGGGCCTGGTAAGACTGGTCACCGATGCTCCTTGTCGGCTCCCTCTCAGAGAAGATCTTTTGTCCCAAGGTCCGATCTTCCATCCTGCTTTACAGTCGCTGGCTTTAACAACCTGGCTATTGAAAGCCAGGTACTGAAGGGCAGAGGGTTGTCTTATTCTGTGATTCCTACTCTGTTAAGAGCTAGAAAATCTACTTCTCGGAAGGTTTACCATTGAGTTTTGAAGGCGTACATTACTTGGTGTGAGCCTTGGAGGGTTTTCCCCTGTTCCATTTCGGTGACACACCTGCCGGAATCTCTACAAAGTGATGTAGATCGGTGTCTGGCCCTGGGCACCATCAAGGGTCAGATTTCAGTCTTGGCAATTTTTTTAAAACGCCTGTTAGCCACAAAGTGTTGCACACTTTAGTGCAGGGGGTTTGCCATCTGGTTCCTCCGGTAAGGTCCCCAGTACCTTCGTGGGATTTTAATCTGGTGCTGTCAGTTCTTCAAAAAGAGCCATTTGTGAGATTCCTCTGCTTACTCTTTTACAGAAGGTGGCTGTTACTTCTGCATGCAGGGTTTCAGAACTGGCTGCGCTGTCCTGTCAGTCGCCTTACCTGGTGGTTCACAGGGAAAAGGTGGTCCTTCATCCCTGTCAGTCGTTACTTCCTAAGGTTGTTTCGGGTTTTCATTTTAATGAGGACACTGTGTTGCCTTAGCTGTGTCCTATGCCCAAACATCCAAAGGAAATTGCCTTGCATTCCCTGGATGTGGTTCGAGCCATCATGGTGTAGTTGACGGCGACTGAGTCAATTCAAAAATCAATTCTTTTTGTCCTTACGGATGGTTCTCGTAAGGGGCAAGGCCGCATCTGCGACCAATTCCAAATGGATCAGGCAGACGGTGGTGCACTTATTCCATCAAGGGTCAGGTTCCTCCTTTCCCTATCAAGGCACATTCTACAAGGGCGCTTAGTGTCTCCTGGACCTTCCGTCATCAGGAGTTAGTGGTCCAGGTTTGCAAGACGACTGTTGCAGAGGCTACGGCCTCTTGAGGGTGTGTTTTTTTTTTTTCCTGGTAGGAGAGCTCCAGTTGTTCTTGGTGGCGCTCATGGTTACCTGGTTGACTACGTTTAGCCCTTTTCTGGGAAATGTCTTTTTGCTGTGTTTCCCACCCCTCATGATGACACTGCTTTGGGACGCCCCAACGGTCAATGAAGATATGAAGCTGTGTCCCTCAATGAACGAAAGAGAAAACTAGATTTTTGTTTTACCGTAAAATCCTTTTCTCTGATATTCATTGACAGACACAGCACTCACCCCTCTGTGGAATTGGGTTATGTATTCTTCCCACACCACTTGTTACAAAACTGAGATTCTATAGCAGGAAGTGGGAGTATACCCCCGGGACTGCCCTATAGGCATAGTCAATTATTTTCCTCCTAGTGTCCTACTCCTGTGGGGGACAGCATAACCAACGGTCAACGAAGACAAAAATCCAGATATAGATATAAAGAATGATGAGATGAGTGAGAGTCTTTCTCATACATCTTTTTTTTTTCCTGACTGGCTTTTTCCAATATACCTTCACCCATAAACTTGTATTGGGAGGTATATACTTGTACATCAAGGTTATAGGTTTCACCTCCTGCTTGCTGCATTCGTGTTAGGCTTGACTGTTTGACAGTTTTTTTAACATTTAGATAGATGTATATACATATACAGTATATATCTTTTGGTTCTATATATATATATTTTTTTTAATGTGTTTTGTTGTTTAACGTTTGTCTACAATTGTCTTCCTGACAGAAAATTTGGGCACCTATTACAGTCAACTGTACCTTTTTTTTCTCTGTCGCTCATTGACAGACGTAGTCCTCCTTGATTAATATCAACTCGGGTTATACTGCCCTCTACAGGAGTAGGACTAGACAGGAAAGAAAACGTTCTGGCCACACCCTAGGGGCAGTCCCAGAGGGTATATCCTCTCACTTCCTGCTACAGCAAATCAGTTATGTCACAAAGCAGTGTTTAGAGAATTTAACCCAACCCTTCCAGTGAGATCTTCAAGCAAGTACGCTGAAACTGGGCGACGGGCTGGATGTTGAGATCCAGTGGTCACCCCAGTTCAGCCTACGAGCGCGTGCAGGCCATAGCTCCGCGCTGGGTCGGCCGCGACATAGTCCCACTGGACGGGGACTGACCCTGCGAGTTAAACGTCTCGCCTGGACGCCAATGACCGTCACGGCGTCCGTATTGGTCGACAGCCCCCCCACCCCGGTGGAGAGGGGTTCTGTCAGGAGTTGGCGCCCGCCTGGTTCCGGTATGGTGAGTAGAATGTTCCCCCTCTCCCCCTGTCGGGTTTGTTGGTGGACGCGGGCCCCTCTCAGGGATGGTCGGACACTCAGTTTCTGGGTCTCCCCTTTATCCTATAACAGGTCACAGATCCCCCAATTTGAGTGTGATTTTTGTGAATAGAAACCAGGAGGCTTGGCTTGGGAGCTGACTATCTAAAGTCACTATATGACTGTAAGGGTGACTGAAGTCAGTGGCAGACTACTAAAAGGCATTACTATTGAGGTATAGAGGTAACCTACCTGTCTAGTGTGTACACAGGCCGATGCCTATGCCTGAGTTACTGCAGCCACAGATCGCCATCCCTCCAGAAAGCCGGTCACTTCCACAGGCCGCACAGCCTCCCGCAGGACGAGGACACCTCCCGCAGGCCGAGGCACTTCCGCAGGCCGAATGCACACATCCCGCAGGCCGCTGCTAACTTTCAAGCCGCCGCTATCCTACACAGGCCGCCGCCATTTTCCTGCAGATCGCACGAGGCCGCCATATTGGCGTAGCCTCGTGTCTCCAGCATGAGGGCGGCCATGTTTGAGGTGACCAAACACCTCGTGGAGTAATTGGGAGGCGCCGGAAGGCGTGTAAAGGGGCGGAGCCGCCTCCTTGGCCCAGGGAAAGCAAGCCAAAGACTTCCTGTCTGTAACAGACAGTGCTGGAAGCAGGTTGATAAGAAACTTCTGTGCATCAGGTGAGCCTTGGGGTCTCTCTCTCTCTCTCTTTCTGAGGGGTCCAAGCAGGTAGACTGAGGGGCGCTACTGCGCTGGGGGACTAAGTTTTTTTTTCTTGCAATTAATTTTTTTGTGTTTGCTGGCAAGTTTCTTGTTACATGAACCCTGCCACACATGTATCCCCACCTGATCCCCTCAGGGTGGCCGCAGGACCCTCCAGTCCCCCACTTGTGAGGATGCATTATCAGCAGTTTTGGAGTCTTTGGTATCCCGGGTGGAGGTAGCCTGTCAGGGACGGGGGTCAAGAAGAGCGACCCCCACCTACCCCTATGTCATCTGATACTTCAGATACGGATTCTGAGCTGGTCATTGCAGTCCCTATTCTGGGGTTGTTGTCTCAGGTACGGTCTCCTCAGACAGTAAGGAGGACGCTTCTGCCTCCGCCATAGCACAAGAAGCGTTGGTGGAAGCACTAGTTGTGTCTGTCCGGGAAACCTTAAATCTTGAGGTTACACCGGCAGAGGTAGCTGAGACTCATATTCCTTTTTTGGTACTAGCAAGCCTACCAAAATGGTGAAGGGTTTCCCTTGCCCAAATAGGGTCGTCCGTAAATGAGCCCTGCTATTTCCAAACGCATGGCTAGGCGCTATCATTTTGAGGAATCCCTCATTACAAAGATGGACGGTACCACCAATAGTGGACTCACCGATTTCCAGACTAAATAAAGCCACTGCTATCCCGTTGGATTGACAGAATGGGCCCCACCCATCTCTAGGGTGGGGGGACGTCTTCACCGGTTTCCGGATCCAGGGCTTTCCAGAATCCCGGATAAAGGGGTTCGCAAGGTCATATGGTCGGGATACAGGATCGAGTTTCGATCACTTCCACCGGTGCGATTCTTCCCTTCCAATAGTCGACATCCCCGGGTCGCTTAAAAGCTTTGCGGGGGACAGCTTGATACAACAAGCAGTGGTAGTTCCCATTCCTTGGAGGAGTTCTAGTCGAACTTGTTCACGATGCCCAGGAAAAAGGGCTAGGTGCGTCCAATTCTGGTCTTGGAAGAGATGGAGTCCATCCATACAGTGGTGGCCTCCCTGCATCAGGGGGATTTCTTGGCGTCCATAGACATGTAGGATGACTATCCTTATATCCCCATCTTCGCAGGACATCAGCGTTTTCGTTGCTTTTCCCAAAGATCATCCCTGGTTCCCACCAGGAGACTGAACTATCTGGGCCTAATTTTGGATACATCCTTGGCAAGAGTGTTTCTCCATGCGGAGAAACTCCAGAAGATTCAGTCAATGATTCGGATGTTGCTGTCCTTCAACTGGCTGGGATTGATGGTCGCCTCCTTAGAGGCAGTACCGTTTGCCCAGTCTCATACCCGAATTCTCCAAAGAGGAGATTCTTCTCATATGGAATCGGAATCCCGATTCCCTGGACAATCGGATCAGATTGAGCGAGCTGACCAGGGAGGCTCTGGTCTGGTGGCTTCGGTCTCTGATGCTCAGCCAGGGGAAGTCATTTCTTCTGATAAATTCCAGGTTACCGATAAATGTGTTGGAACTGAGAGCGATCAGACTTTGTCTGATTTACTGGACCGAGCAGCTCCAGGGCAGCCCGGTTCGGATCCAATCGGACTATGCCACGGTCATGACTTGGGTCGATCACCAAGGGGCACCAAGAGTGCCCTGGCGGCCATAAAAGTGGCCAACATTCTTATTGGGGGAACAGTTGTTCCAGTTCTCTCCGCGATATTTATCACGGGGGTGGACAGGCAGATTATTTCATCCGTCAGATTCTGGATCAAGAGGAATAGTCTCTTCATCCAGAGGCATTTCACCAGCTGTCCCTTCATTGGGGCACCCCGGATATGGATCTGTTGGTAGGTTGGCTCAACAGGGCTCGCACCCGCGATCCTCTAGCGGACGCAGCAGACGCGCTGAACGGCCTGTAAAGGCAGTATCAGCTACTTTGTCTTCCCCCCTCTCAAATTGCTGCTGAGATTTCTCCACAGGATAGAGGTGGAGGGAACTCCAGTTATCCTGGAAATTCCGAGCTGGCCTCGTCAAGCCGGGTACGCCGACTTGGACAGGCTAGTCGCGGACGCTCCTTGGAGACTTCCTCTCAGGGAGGATCTGCGGTCTCAAGGACCGATCTTCCATCGTGCTTTACAGCCGCTGGTTTTAATGGCCTGGCTATTGAGACCCAGGTACTGAAGGACAGAGGGTTGTCAGCTTCAGTTATTCCTACTCTAATTAAAGCAAGGAAAGCGACTTCCAGCAAAGTCTATTATCGCACATGGAAGACTTATATCGCGTGGTGTGAATCTTTGGAATTTCCCCCACGTACCTATTCGGTGACCCGAATCTTGGCTTTTCTGCAAAAGGGGGTTGAGCAGAAACTATCCTTGAGCACTATCAAGGGTCAGGTTTCAGCATTAGCAATCTTCTTTCAGAAGCCTTGGGCTACTCATTCCTTGGTGTCCAGGGGGTGCGGCACTTGGCTCCGCCAGTGCGCGCGCCCTTACCGCCCTGGGATCTTAATTTGGTGTTTGTCGGTTCTTCAGAAACCTCCCTTTCAAAATATCAGGGAGATTCCCTTGCTTACATTATCCCAGAAGGTGGCCTTCTTGGTGGCTATCACTTCTGCACGCAGGGTGTCAGAACTGGCTGCATTATCATGCCATTCCCCATATCTAGTGGTTCATAGGGATAAGGTAGTTCTTCATCCGAAGCCACCCTTACTTCCTAAGGTGGTTTCAGATTTTCATCTGAATGAAGATATTGTGCTACCTTCCTTGTGTCCTAAGCCCAATCATCCTCAGGAATATGCGTTGCATTTCTTTGGATGTGGTTCGGGCAATCAGGGTATACCTGAAGACTACGGAATCGTTCCGTAAAACGGATTCACTTTTTGTGATCACGGATGGCCCCAGAAAGGGGTTGCCTGCATCTGCCGCGACTATCTCCAAATGGATTAGACAGACGGTGGTACGTCGGTTCATACCTTTACAAAATTTTATAAAGTTGATGTGATGGCATCGGCGGATGCCTCATTTGGCCGCAAGGTTTTGCAGGCCGCAATTTGAGGAGACCGGTGGTCTACCTCGAGGGTTTTTTTCCGTTGGAATTTCAGTTGAGTCTCATCGTGTGATTGATGAGCCTTTAAAACTTCTAGTTGGCACCGGTTGGGCCTTCTAGATTGGATTTTGATTTCCATATTCCCACCCCTCATTTGTGGCACTGCTTTGGGACGTCCCGAGTTGATATTAATCAAGGAGGACTACGTCTGTCAATGAGCGACAGAGAAAAATGGATTTTTGTAAAATCTTGCCGTAAAATCCTTTTCTCTTAAGCTCATTGACAGACGTAGTACCCGCCCCTCTGTTTTTGAGTTGGGTTGGGTTAAATTCTCTAAACACTGCTTTGTGACATAACTGATTTGCTGTAGCAGGAAGTGAGAGGATATACCCTCTGGGACTGCCCCTAGGGTGTGGCCAGAACGTTTTCTTTCCTGTCTAGTCCTACTCCTGTAGAGGGCAGTATAACCCGAGTTGATATTAATCAAGTAGGACTACATCTGTCAATGAGCTTAAGAGAAAAGGATTTTAGGGTAAGATTTTACAAAAATCCATTTTTTTTTTTGCTTTTAAAGGAGTTGTAAAGGCATGCATTCAATGAATTAAGATAAAAAGCCTTCTGTGTGCAGCAGACCCCCTCAGTCCCCAAATACTTGAGTGCCATCTCTGTTCGGCAATGTCCATGAGTCCTTCCACCGTCTGGGACTCTCCCTCCTGATTGGCTGAGACACGGCAGCGGCGTCATTGGCCCCCACGGCTGTCAAGCAAAGTCAGCCAACCAGGAGAGAGAGTGGGCAGGGTCGAACAGCAGCTCCATGTCTGTTTGATGTTGGTGTCCCGATAGCAAGCTGCTTGCTGTGGGTGCACTCAATGGGAGGGAGGGGCCAGGAGCAGTAAAGAGGAACCCGAGAAGAGGAGGATCCAGGCAGCCCTGTGCAAAACCATTACACAGGTCAGGTGGGCAGGTAAGTAAAACATGTTTGTCATTTAAAAAATTAAGGGTTATGATTATATGATTAAGCAAACTTTTTTTGTGAAATGCATAAACCATGCTGCTGTCGTTTTGTATTGTGGGTCTGTCATGTCCTCTATTTGTGGATTTTATACTATAAAGCAAATTTTTCTGAAGTCTGGAGTGCGATCAACGTTTCTTCTATATCTTCTGCATCCAGCTCACACTCCACTAAGTGTTCTTGTGTTGCCTGCACTGTTCTCCCTGAGCTGCCTGACACTGGCGGCCTGGAATTTTTCTGTCCTCTGAGTCTTCCATAGCTCTGTGGGCTATGACTGGGTCCACTACTCTATCCAGGAAGGATTTCACTGCAGTCATGCATCATTATATTTGCTAAATAGCATATTTGATTGCTGACTCTGACTGCAGAGGCCTCATGTTTTTCCCTGTTGAATTCTGAGTCTTTAAAACAAAACTAAACCCCTTCTTTTGAAAACTCAGGCACATGTGCATATGCAAAGCAATGACTTCTAGGTATCTAGTACCTGACCGAGTCTTGGAGCGCATTTGTGCAGGTGCGGTGGGATGTCTGCATACAAGCGCTGAGAAAGACTGAAGTATAAGGCAAGTAAGCCGCTCAGGCGATGATACTTATCAGGTGCGTGTCAGATCCGTAATCTCAGGCAGCACTATACACACAAAAGCAGTGACCGCACTCCGATGTAAGAAAAAGCATTGAATTTATTCACCACTTGTAGATCCATACATAAAACTTGAAACATCACGGACAAGAACCAAAGGTTGACGCGTTTCACGACATTACATTCGCTTACTCATAACCACACGGTGTGGTTATGAGTAAGCAAATGTAATTTCATGAAACGCATCAACCTTTGGTTCTTGTCCGTGATGTTTCAAGTTTTATGTATGGATCTACAAGTGGTAAATAAATTCAATGTTTTTTATTACATCGGAGTGCGGTCACTGCTTTTGTGTGTATCTTGCATACAAGTGCTGCCAGCTTCTGCAAATTGACAATATTTTCCTGTGCACAAAAGTGCAAATATGTTCTGCATGCACACATGTGCCGCACTGTTGCAGCTTGGTAATACGGTTATCCAAAGCGGCAGCCAGGGGCTGGCCTAGACTGCAAAACCAGAAGTGCTGCTTTCCAGCACAAAAAAAAAAAATTAAAAAGGTGAAAAAATGAGGAAGGGATAAAATAAAAAAGGTTATTTTGAGTATGTTTACTTCACTTTTAAAGTGTATTTTCACTTTTGCATTCAAAATAATAAAATCCCTCCTATATCTGTGTGTTCCTATTCACACATCATACTTAAAGGAAATCTACACTTTAATTTTATAACATCAGCTTACTTGAAAAAGCTCCTTTCATGTTGCGAGTTCAGCCAGTCTGTTGGCTATTTATTTCCACAAATTCTTTGATTTCCTGCATGCTTTTCAGCTGTTTACTTTTAAAGAACTACCTATCCCATGTTACCTTGCTACCTGCTAGTAGTGATTCCATCACCTGAAACTCCCCTGAGTGCCTTTGTAGTTCAGAAGGCAGGCTCTGTGAATTCTGTGACACAACAGTGCCTTATCAAAAGGACATAATGAAAACAGAATTCCATGAAGTGAATGTGTGGGGATCTTTACAAACTAATTTTACAAGTACAAGTTGGGTAGTAAGAGCAGAAAAGAAATAATTGAAATAAAATGTGTAAATAAGTATAAAGTAAATATTGTTGCGCTGCTAAATTGAATGCGCGCAGTGTTTTGTGTATACAGTGCCTTGCAAAAGTATTCACCCTGACCCCCCCCCCCCCCTGACTTTTTATCTATTTTGTTACATTACAGCCTTAAGTTCAGTGTTTTGTTAATGTGAATTTTATGTGATGGATCAGAATACAATAGTGTCTAAGTTGGTGAAGTAAAATTAGAAAAATATATACATAAAACTTTTTTTTAGAAAACAGAAAATTGACGTGTGTATGTATTCACCCCCTTTGTTGTGAAGCCCATAAAAAGCTCTGGTGCAACCAATTACCTTCAGAAGTCACATAATTAGTGAATTGATGTCCACCTTTGTGCAATCTAAGTATCACATGATCTGTCATTACATATACACACCTTTTTTGAAAGGCCCAGAGGCTGCAACACCTAAGAAAGAGGCACCACTAACCAAACACTGCCATGAAGACCAAGAAACTCTCCAAACAAGTAAGGGACAATGTTGTTGAGAAGTACAAGTCAGGATTAGGTTATAAAAAAATATCCAAATCTTTGATTATCCCCAGGAGCATCATCAAATCTATCATAACCAAATGGAAAGAACATGGAACAACAGCAAACCTCCCAAGAGACGGTCGCCCACAAAAACTCACGGACCGGGCAATGAGGGCATTAATCAGAGAAGCAACACAGAGACCTAAAGTAGCCCTGGAGGACCTGCAGAGTTTCACAGCAAAGACTGGAGTATCTGTACATAGGACGACGATAAGCCGTACGCTCCAAAGAGTTGGGTTTTATGGCAAAGTGGCCAGAAGAAAGCCATTACTTTCAGCAAAAAACAAAATGGCACATTTTGAGTTTGCGAAAAGGCATGTGGGAGACTCCCAAAATTTATGGAGGAAGGTTCTCTGGTCTGATGAGACTAAAATTGAACTTTTCAGCCATCAGAGAAAACGCTGTGTCTTTTGCAAACCCAACACATCACATCACCCAAAGAACACCATCCTCACAGTGAAACATGGTGGTGGCAGCATCATGCTGTGGGGATGTTTTTCAGCAGCCGGGACTGGGAAACTGGTCAGAGTTGAGGGAAAGATGGATGGTGCTAAATACAGGGATATTCTTGAGCAAAACCACTCTGTGCGTGATTTGAGGCTAGGATGGAGGTTCACCTTCCAGCAGGACAATGACCCCAAACACACTGCTAAAGCGACACTTGAGTGCTTTAAGGTGAAATGTGTTGGAATGGCCTAGTCAAAGCCCAGACCTCAATCCAATAGAAAAATCTGTGGTCAGACTTAGATTGCTGTTCACAATCGCAAACCATCCAACTTGAAGGAGCTGGAGCAGTTTTGCAAGAAGGAATGGGCAAAAATCTCAGTGGTAAGATGTGCCACGCTTATAGAGACTTATCCAAAGCGACTTGGAGCTGTGATTGCCGCAAAAGGTGGCTTTACAAAGTATTGACTTTAGGGGGGTGAATAGTCATGCACATTTACATTTTCTGTTATTTTGTCCTATTTGTTGTTTGCTTCACATTAAAAAAAAAAAAAAAAAAAAAAAAAAAAAAACAACCTCTTTAAAGTTGAGGACATGTTCTGTAAAAATGATGCAAATCCTCAAACAATCCATGTTAATTCCAGGTTAAGGCAACAAAACACGAAAAATGCCAAGGGGGTGAATACGTTTGCAAGGCACTGTATCCTGCAAGGTTGACAACATGAATAAAGCCTGTGCAACTTAAAATAAATGCAAAATGTAAAAATCTGCAAACGTGTATCCTGCAAAACCAACAAGATGAATAAAGCCTATGCGACTAAAATAAAAAATGTAACAAATCTAAAGTTGTGGGTACAACTATAAATCTCAAAATACACAATATAATGATCGGAGTGATGCATAGTTATAGGGTGAAGGTTGAATGACTATTCCAACTATGTGACTGTCCTTTTTCATTTATGGTGCATCTCTTCTCTATTACCTGTACCAACTGTACTTGGCACAGCCTTTCACCTGTACAAAGGTGAGAGGCTAGAGAACACTGAGGTGACACCACAGTAAAAAGGGAAGAGTACATTTTCATAGACACTTACAGGTAATAGTGAAGGGATGCACCATTGATGAAAAAGGACAGTCACAGAGTTGGAATAGTCATCTAACCTTCACCCTATAGCGATTTATCACTCTGATCCAGTGTTAATTTAGTCGACTAAAACCGACTAAAACGTTTTCGTCGACTAAATTAACACAATTTTAGTCGACTAAAATACGACTAAAACTAAAACAATTCAGATGACTAAAATACAACTAAAACTAAAATGGCATTTTAGTCTTAAGACTAAAATACGACTAAAACTAAAATGGCATTTTAGTCAAAAGACTATAACTAAAACTAAATCGAAATTTGCTGCCAAAATTAACACTGGTGAATGCCCAAAGCTTAATACCATAAATAATAACATATTCGATTTTTCACTCCAGGACCAGCAGTAGTATATAAGGAGTTTGGAAATTGTGGAGAAATGCTTAAATAATGCATTACAAATTACAATTGAACTACACCCATTCGATTATAGATGACTAAAATGAGTTATAGTCGACTAAAATATAGGACGTTTTAGTCGACTAAAATGTAGGACGTTTTAGTCGACTAAAATACGACTAAAACTAAAACACTTGCAGAAGACTAAAATGGGACTAAAATTAAAATGCCATTTTAGTCCTAAGACTAAGGCTCCATGTACATGGGACGCTGGAAATGGCCGTTTAGGAGCAGTTGGGCGTTTTTTTCAGAAGCCCCTGAACCCATCTACATTTTATCTTATCTGTCCATGTACACCAGGTCGTTTACAGTCATTTGCAGGCAGTTGCGTTCAGGGACTTTTTTTTAGAACGCAATTATTTGCGTTCGAACGTGTGTTTCCCGACGTTTCAAACGCACAAACGCGTCCGAACGCGTCTGAACGCGATGACCCGCGTTTAGCATTCGCGTTTTTCCATTTTAAAAGGGGAATATTTTTTTTGACCTCTAGGAACGGTTCTAAATGCAAACGCCGCTAAACGCGGGTACAAACGCGACCGAACGGACGTTTCAAACGTCCTAAAAATTCCAGCATTCAAAGGGACTTTTAACAACGTCCTGTGTACATGGAGCCTAAGACTAAAACTAATTTGAAATTTGCTGCCAAAATTAACATTGCTCTGATCATAATATTTTGAGATTTGTAGTTGTACCCACCATTCTAGATGTTTTATAGGCATTACCGCATAGCTTCCTTGTTGTGGATTTGCACATTTTGCATTTATTTTAGGTTGCCCAGGCTTTAGTCCTTTTTTTTTTTTTTTTGTTCAACCTTGCAGGATACACACAGCACACTGTATATTAAATTTGGCTGTGGAGCACTATTCACTTAATATGCATATTTATCACACTAGCTATGGACAAGCTTGCAGCAGCCGGATCACCTTTTACCTTATTCTACATACAGTGATAGCGTAATTCACCATACATTGATCACAATAAAATTTTGATCAGTTTTGGATTTTTCATAAAATATTTAGAAGTTATGTGAATGAAAATGCAATTTATATTCAGTAGGTGATATTCCAATTTTGCAAAATTACCAGATGGACCTACATCAGAGTAGTGGCAGCCATTTTTCCCCAACCTGAGGGAGACCATTTTGGCTTTTATTGAGTCCTTATGCACCACCTTAAAACTCTAGCAATCGCTTGTAGCCTCTACCAGTGCAGTCTAGGCTTTTTTAGGACTTTCTGAGACTGCCAAGACCTTCCTGGTGCACACAAACTGTTTGCAGTCTTCATTTAAGGAGACTGGAAGATCCCTGGCAAGCTCTTTGATCCTCCTAAGCATCTACTATTCTCGCTGGCTGCACTATGCCATATATGTATTATATATCATATAAAGTATATGATTATAGAATGTTTAAAAATAATGCATGTAGCAGTGAAGTGCAATGTGGACAGGTTGTTGGTCCCCTGCCTCATCTCTTAATGTTGTCTTGCTGAATCTGCATGCAAAAGAACTTGCTTTGTATGTCTTTTGAGGGACAACACCTTATTTTAGCTGTCCTTAATGTCCTCGTCTAGGAAGCACCCAGGCTGCCTGCAAGACCGGAACCTTAAAGTCTCAAACCCCAGATAGTTTTTTTCAGCATAAAGGTCACCCCCACACTTAAGCCAGAGATTTTCTTCCCAAAGGAGAACCCCAAACTCACTCTTCAGTCCTGGAGTCACCTGAATTTTTGCTTTTGCATGAGTGTCCTTGGGCTATTGGTAACCTCTTTTGAGGTAGTACTATTTCCCTTTTTTAATTCTACACTTCTACAACAGAACATTCTGTCATTGTAGTACAAGATAATCCAATCTTTAGACATACTGCTTTGTCTGGTACCGAAGATATGGTTATCCCTGGCTTGATGGTTCAGAAATCTGAAGTCAAGAAATGAATTTCTTCTGGTCTCCTGGAAGATTCTCCCAACAGATGCCAGCCTGTCAAGCTGGAGAGGAGTCTTAGAAACCTTTTTGTTGCAAAGAACATGGAACCCAGAGAAATCTCATCTTCTGGTCAACATTCTGGAGCTTGGGATAATTTGATCCCAATATCTCTGTAGTGGCCATGGTGAATGTGGTACCCTTACCTGATGAGACTCTTGGCAGATTCTCTAAAGGCTCTTCCATTTTTTCAAGATCATCTGTTTCAAGGGATGATTTACCATCCTGCTCCGTGGTTGCTGTTTTTAACAGCATGGCTGTTAAAGCTTAGGGACTGAGACATGCCTGAATTTGGGGTTCCCACAATGCTGAAAGCTAAAAGGTCCACTACTTGTAAGGTCTATCATTGCACATGACAGATATACATTGCTTGGTGCGAGACAAATTTTCACCCCTGCAATTCTCAGTGGGACAAATCCTGCATTTTTACCAATGGCCCTTACCCAACATTTAGCCCTTGGCACATTAAGAGTCCGTTCTCTGTGCATGCAGTCTTGTTGCAGAGACAGCTGGCTTACCATTTTTTCAGGACTTTTGTGCAGTGTATTTCTAATGTATTCCCCTATGCACAAACCTATGAATCCTTGGTATCTAAATTTGTTGCTCTTAGTGCTTCTAAAACCGCCCTTCAACCCAATTAGGAAATTGCCCCTTGCCATGGTCACAAGTTTGCGTTTCCTGTTGCCATTACTTATGCAATGCAAGTGTCTTTGCTGGCAGCTTTATCCTGTGAATAACAGTTTCTGGTCCTATACTAGGACAAGGCAGTGTTGAGGCCCAGAACTTCATTCCTACCTAAGGTAGTTGCAGCTTTTTAACCTCAACCAGGACATTGCTCTTTTGCTCAGTTGTCCAGCTTCAGTTCATAAGAAGGAAATCCTAGATGTGGTTCAAGCTGTATGACTATATTGCGCAGCCACTGCTTCCATTAGAAAGACTGACTCTTTATCCTTCCTGATGGTCCCCATAAGGGGGAAACTACTTCTCTTTCAACCATTTTTGGTGGCCTAGATAGACCATGATTCAAGCTTATGGTCCTAAAGTATAGCTAAATGCAAAACTTTTTTTCTCCTAAGTTCATTGACAAGACACAGCTCCTGATTCGTCTTAACCATTAGGTTTGGGTTATACTACCCCCTACAGGAGTAGGACACTAGGCAGGAAAAAGCTTGACTACACCTATGGGCAGTCCCGGGGGTATACACCCACACTCAGCTAGTCAGGAGTAAGGACCTAGTTTCTTGCTGGGATCTCTGGTCCTGGAATTTTTTTTCCTTTTTAAATGGATTTTTTCTACCTTTTAGTTTGTTCCTGTGAGAATCTACTATCAACTGCCTGACTGGGCGACGGACTAGATAATGTAGATCCAGAGGGTCCCCTCAGTTTGGCCAGTGAGCGCGCACGGACCTCAGCTTGGCGCTAGGTCGGCCGCAACATAGCCCTTCTGGACGGGGGCTGGCCTGTGAGTTAAACATCTCGCGAGGGCACATACGCCCTGGCTTTGGCCTGAGTTGCAGCGTTCTTCCTGGCTGACAGCCACCCACATTCCGATTGAGTGGTGCCCAGCCTGTTCCTGGTATGGTAAGTATCTGTCCCCCTTTACCCCTGGAGGATTTTGGGGTGGATGTGGGCCCCTCCCTGGGACAGTGGGACTCCTGATCCCCCCCCTTCTAAAAATTCGGTGGTCACTGTGGGTCTTGTTTGGAATTGCTGCTGACTGCGTTTTCCTGGTGCACGACAGGGGGGTTGAGCAGGGTTCCCCTGCTATCCTGGGGGTTGGTGACTAGGGAGGGATGTCCTCTGGACTCTCTGCTGCAGTTGATGGGCTGGGGGAGCGGATAGTTTGGCATCCGCGGGTCTGCGCTTCACACAACTGGTTCCGTTCCCAAATTTAGTCCGCAGCTTTGCAGCCTACTGGTCGGGAGCTATGTGGTGGTGGCCCCAGTGAGGGTGGCTGAAGCCACTACCCTCCATTTGGGCATTCACCTTCCCCTCCATTTGGGCATTGGCCCTCCACTCCGCTGCCCCTGGGTGGTCGGCTCTGCTGAGGCTCGCGCCCAGGCGGCTGGGCATCCACAAAAATTTAGGCCGCGACTTGCGGCCTACTAGGCCATGCGGCCGAGTCGACCTCTGTTGGGAGTGCAGTGAGCCTGGCTGGGATGAGTGCACTTGCGGCTGGGCCTCCACACAAATTGAGGCCGCGGCTTGCAGCCTACTAGGTCATGCGGCCAGCTTGGGACCTCCCTTTGAACGGCTCTGTGGGGGGCGGTTTAATTTTTAATGGCAACCATGCCGCCATTGTTGTGGAGAGCACCTGACCCTTTTAGTGCTGCAGGACCAAGAATTCCTGCCTGCACGTCCCTTCGGGTGGCCCCCTTTTTAAGGGGTCTATTTCCTATTGCACAGGCCTCTATGGAGGGGCTCGGAGGGCGACCCTCCTTTTTTTTTTTTCAGGGTCCAGAAGGTGTTTGGCCCATTTGTGGACCCTGGATCAGCGCCGCCCTTGCAGGATCGCAGTCTGCGGCCCTCCACCTGATATGTTTTTCCGGTCGACCTTAGTATATAACGTCCACCTCCCTCCCCGGCCTAATTCGTTCATCAGAGCCTGAATCTGTTTCGGCCGCCACAGGTGTGAGTCACCCTAATGGGTCTGCGTCCATGCACCCTGAGTGCTCAGACAGTGTGGATGTTTCCTCTGCTCCTCTAGCCATGCATGAAAAGGCGCTGGTGGACGCACTGATTGTGTCACAGCGCGACATTTTAAACATGGGGGAGATGCTGCGTCATTTGAATGAAGACATTGTGTTGCCTTCCCTGTGTCCCAGGCCTAAACATCTTAAGGAAATTGCCTCGCATGCCTTGGATGTGGTCCGGCAATTAGTGTGTACTTGGCAGCTGCGGAGTCTTCCAGGAAGTCAGACCCTGTGCTCACGGATGGGCCTCGTAAAGGGTTGTTCGCTTCCTCTGCGACCATTTCCAGATGGATCCGACAGACAGTGATTCAGGCCTATTCCATCAAGGGTCCGGTTCCTGCTTTCCCTGTTAAAGCGCATTCTATTTGGCGTTTAGTGCCTCCTTGACTTTCCGACATCAGGCGTCAATGACGCAGGTTTGCAAGGCAGCCACTAGGTCGATGGTGCACACTTCTTTCCTTTTTGCTTCTTTTGGCTGCAAGGTTTTGCAGGCTGCTAATTGAGAGGACCTGGTCCTCTTCGAGGGTGTATTCTTTTTTCAGGTGGGCTCCAGTTGTTTTGGTTGAGCTTCTGTTGCCTGGTTGGCTACTGTTTAGCATGGGTAATTTTTTTCTGTTCCCACCCCTCATGTTTAACACTGCTTTGGGACGTCCCAACTGTTCTGAAGATCTGAAGCTGTGTGCTTCAATGAACAAAAGAGAAAATGGGATTTTTGACTTCTGTAGAGTTGTAATTCTTCTGACACTGCTTTGTAACTTAACTGTGTGCCTATAGCAGAGAGCTGGAGTATACCCCCTGGGACTGCCCATGGGCGTAGCCAGACTTTTTTTCTGCCTAGTGTCCTACTCTTGTAGGACACCTGTCAGTTTTCATTGCTGTCTGTGCCCAGGGCGATTCACCCCTCTCTATTTGTCCTATTTACCATTATCATTGAAAGTAAAAGAAAATCCCAATTTATGGGTTGTCCCCAGAAGAGTAATAGACGGAAAATCTTTCAATGGGGACACTAGTTCTGGTTACCTGGGGGAGCCCAAGAAATTCCCTTAATTTTGAAGGGATTTCCTCTCACTTCCTGTTTGGTTATGGGACAGGAAGTGTGAGGAAATCTCTGCAATGGGACAGAGATAGTGAATAAAAATTGGTCAGGGGTTGTAACCCTCCCTTACTGTATCCAAAATTCAAAAAAAATAATTTGCCCATAGTTCTTCTTTAAGGATCAGGTTTGTGGGCACATCTTGGGCTTTTTGGCATCAAGCAACTACAGGAGGCTCTGTGGGCTAAAGGTAGTCCCCAATTCTGTTTTTGTGCGTGGGACTGCTTTTGTTTGTCATGACAGTCTCTGAATTCCTGTGGCCCTCAACAGATGAGAAAGCAAATAGTTTTTTTTGTGCAGCGTAAAATCGTTTTCATGGAGTCCGTTGAGTCAAATAGGTCCCACCCCTTCCTGTTTATGATCATGCTCTTGTTGGTACAGCTTTGCTGCAGAACTGAGGCATGCTAGGAGTAGAAGGGGTTACCTGGCTTTGCCCATCATATGTATGTGTGTATATATATATATATATATATATATATATATATATATATATATATATATATATATATATATATATATATATATATATATATATATAAATTTTCTATATGTATGTGTATATGTATATATATATAATATATAATATATATTTTTTATATATATATATATATATATATATATATATATATATTTTTTTTTTTAGTAATAATTTTAAAATCCTAAATATTCACATAGAAAGCAACTTTGTTAGCCCTTTGATAAAGCAGAACACCAACTGCAATTGTTAACCGTATGTCTCATAGGTATGATAATCGGCTTTAATTTATTTTAATGTCAAGCTTGGAAGAAATATAGGAATGTGTAACATTTTACTGGTTCTCTGGTTTTAGATATTACATTTGTGAACGTTTCCCTATCAAGCTGTGAAATATGATATTCTGTAACAGGCTGCAATATATACAATCTGTACTTTTCATTTTTATATTTTAAAAGTTTATTGAGTTTTAACAAGCAAAGACAGAAACAAAATCAATCTTTCTCTATCGTTCATTGACGGACGCAGTTCCTGATGCATATCAGTAGGGTTATACTGCCCCCTACAGGAGTAGAACACTAGACAGAAAAAAAGTTCTGGCTACACCTTTGGGCAGTCCCAGAGGGTACACCCTCTCTCTGCCTGCATAGGATGTCAGTTTTAATCTGTCTAGTCAGGAGTAAGGACCTAGTTCCCTGCTGGGATCTCTGGTCCTGGCAAAGATTTTTTTTTTTTTTTCTAGTTCATTTTTTTTAGTTAAATTTTCTCTGGATTTTTTTTCCTGTGAGATCTACAAGCAACTATGCCGGATCTGGGCGACGGGATGGATGTATAGATCCAGCGGTCACCCCAGCCGGCCAACGAGCGTGCGCAGGCCTTAGCTCCGCGCTGGGTCGGCCGCGACATAGTCCCACTGGATGGGGACAGGCCCTGCGAGTTAAACGTCTTGCCAGGTCGCATACAGCCGGGTCTAGGCCCGAGTCGCAGCCGTCCTATTTGGCCAACAGCCCCCCCCCACTTCGGTGGAGAGGGGCCCTGTCAGGAGATGGCACCCGCCTGTGTTCCTGGTATGGTGAGTAAATGTTCCCCCCTTCCTCTGGCGGATTTTGGGGTGGACACGGGCCCTTCCCTGGGACTGTCGGACCCTCACAATCCCGGGTTCCCCTCTGTCCTGTCACACACCAACTCTGTTACCTGCCCCCCCCCCACACACACACACGCTAGGGGGCTGTTGGGGCTGGGACCGCGTTTCCAGGCCGAATGGGGGGTCAGGGGGTGCGCCACTGGCGGCCGGCAAAAGATTGTGCGGGGTTGGTCTTGGTCTGTACCAGGGCCCACCTGCTGATCGATCCCGCTGTGGAGTCTGGGGGTCCCCCTGAGGGTCCCTGTTTGCTCCGCAGGCCACCATTTTCTTGTAGCCACATGTGCTTAGATCGGCGGCCATCTTGGTACACCCGGCACAGCCATTTTACGGTGGATTTTTCTGCTAGGTATCTGTATGGGAGTTCCTGGAGGTGTTGTTCTGTGGGTGGAGCCCCTCCCTATACCCTGGGCAGTTTCTCAGCTCATTTCCTTTTGGATCTTGCTACTGACCTGTGCAGATGTTCTGGGGCCTTCTGCTGCATCTTGGTACAGTGAGTCTGGGGGTCTCTCTCTCTCCCTCCCTGCTGGGGGTCTCCAGCACGATTGCTTGACCTTCGGGGGGCGCTGCAGCTCAGTGGGACTTTTTAAAAAAAAAAAAAAATTTCTGTCACTTTTTCAGTTTTTTGCTGACGGGCTCCCCTGGTGCAACATGAACCCTACAGATCATGTGTCCCTTCCTGACCCCCTTGGGGAGGCCACAGGGCCCTCCGGATCCCAGCAGTCTACCGATGCAATTTCGGCGGTCCTGGAAGCGTTTGTGTCCCGGGTGGAGGTGGTCTTTAAATGGCAGGTGCTAAGAAATGCCCTCCACCTATCCCTGCCTCATCTGATGCCTTAGGGTTCTGAGTCTGACACAGCCACCGCAGACGCGAGTCTCCCTGCCGGGTCCACTACCTCGCGCCCTGTCCCCTTTTGACAGTGAGGATGACATTTCTACCTCCGCTGCTGTTATACCTGAAGGGTTTCACATGTACTGTCACTTTAAGGCTGGCTCCACCCAGGAGTGATGACAAGGGTCAAGGGGCAGAGTGGCCATCTTTAGACACATGTAGAGATGTATTGATATACAGAGCTGTCCTGTAATGCATGTTGTAGTGTACAGTGAGTCCTGATTAAACAACCGTTGTTCCAGACCAGAGTCCTGTGTCTCTCACAACACGGAGAATATAACAGTGGCGACGAGGATGGGATTTACAAGGTTACTATCCGTGTGAGAAAGGAAAGGAAGAAAAAAACTCTGGATTGTCAGGAATACAAACACCCACAGAGCCCAGCAGGAAAATGTCATTGATCGGGACATTAAGTGAATTTGATGGAGAACAGACAACGTGGAGCTCCTGGATTGAGTGATTAGAACAATATTTTTATGCAAATGCCATCCCAGACGACAGGCAAGTAGCAGTATTTCTGACACTGGTTGGTGCTAGGACATATGACACTCTTAGGGATCTCCTTTTCCCTGAAAAACCAGCAACTAAGACGTTGGCAGAGCTCCTGACTCTGTTAGGGAATCACTTCCAGCCTAAACCACTAGAGATTGCAGAAAGATTCAGGTTTTATCAGCGGCAGCAGCAGCCAGGTGAAGATATTAAGGCTTATGTGCTCGCCCTTCGCAGACTAGCCTCAACCTGTTCTTTTGGGGAGTACTTACCAACTGCACTGAGGGATAAGTTTGTCATGGGACTGAATAGTGAGTCTAGCCAAGAGACTGTTAACAGAGAAAGACCTTACCCTTACAAAGGCAATTGAGATAGCTTCAGTGATGGAAATGGCTGTGAAAGATACAGAGGCATTGAACCCCCAGAGTAGAAGGGGAGAGGTTAAAGAGGAAGTTTTCAGAACAGCAGTCAAGCAAACTGCAGCTAACTGTAAATATAGAACCTCACCAGCCCGGACATCAGTTTGCTACCGTTGTGGGAATACAGACCATGATCACAAAGTCTGCCGGTTTAAGGATCAGCTCTGTCATAATTGTGGTAAGGCAGGCCATCTGAAACGAGTCTGCCGTAGTAAGAAAGTGCGAAATAAACAACCTCTGAACACCAGGACAAAGGCATATATGGTGGGAAGATATACATCTTCATCGGAATCAGAGGATGAGGAAGTGCTCCACAGATTAGACATACATCATATGCATTCAGCACCCTCAGCAATGACTGTAGAGGTAACCGTGGAAGGAAAAAAACTCAAGATGGATGTAGACACAGGAGCAGCAGTTTCAGTTATCACCCAGAAACAATGGAGAAAACTTCTGATCCGAACAACTGTCCGTCCAACACCAATCAAACTGTAGACATACTCAAAGCAGATACTCCACCCACTGGGTTACGTGAAAGTACAGGTATCCTACAAGGGTCAGACGAAGAGAATGCCATTATATATCCTAGAACATGGGGGACCCCCTCTCTTTGGGAGAGACTGGATTGCTCACTTTGGCATGCCAGACATCGCCATTAACCCCTGCAACACCGTGACCATCCCATCAGGGGATGAAGAGGGATGGGTGAAGTCCCTGAAACAGCGATTCCCACAAGTCTTTGATAACCATTTGGGAAAAATAAAGCATGACTGTGTGAGACTCAGGCTGAAACCCAATGCCCAGCCTAGGTTCTTCAAAGCTCGGACGGTACCTTTCGCACTCCGAGCAGGTGTGGAAGCTGAACTAAGCCGGCTGGAGGAACAAGGTGTCATCTCAAAGGTAGAGCACAGCGAGTGGGCATCACCAGTTGTACCAGTAAAGAAAGCGAATGGGGACTTACGCATTTGTGGCGATTTCCGCATGGCACTAAATTCTCAACTGGAGATAGACCAGTATCCCCTACCCAGAGTAGATGACATTTTTGCCTCTCTTGCAGGAGGTCAAAAGTTCACCAAGCTTGATCTCAGGCAAGCATATTTACAGTTTGAGGTCCACCCTTCGTCCCGCAAGTTTCTAACAATCAACACTCACAAGGGACTGTATGAATACAATCGGATGGTGTTTGGGGTAGCCTCCGCCCCAGCCATTTGGCAACGCAAAATGGATGAGATTTTGGCGGACATTCCTTTCACACAGTGCCTGTTAGATGACATGCTCATCACGGGCCTGATGGACCAGGAACACAAGCATAACGTGGAGCTTGTGTTGGCGAGACTGCAAGAGCAGGGTCTAAAAGTGAACTTGGCGAAATGCCAATTCATGGTACCTAAATTGGAGTTTTGTGGCCACCTTGTGGATGCAGAGGGTATACACACCACGGAAGCCAAAGTTGATGCTTTAGTAAAAGCTCCAGCCCGACCAACGTCCAGCAGCTGCTATCATACCTGGGCTTGCTGAACTATTACCACAAATTCCTGCCGGATCTAGCACACACTTTGTTTCCATTAAACAAGCTTTTGGAGAAACACTCCATATGGAACTGGTCGGCTGCATGCCAACGTGCTTTTGAAGTTTCTAAGCGAAAGCTGTTGGCGTCACGCATGCTCGTGCACTATGACCTCCAAAGACCTCTCACCTTGGCTTGTGATGCCTCACCCTATGGTCTAGGGGCTGTACTATCTCACGTTTTGCCAGATGGGTCAGAGAAACCAGTGGCATTCGCCTCCAGGTCCTTGACAAAAGCAGAAAGCAATTACTCTCACATTGACAAAGAGGCTGTGGCGCTCATATGGGCAATTAAGAAGTTTCATCTTTACCTGTATGGTAGGGAATTCACCATACTGACTGATCATAAACCACTCCTTCAGATCTTTAGCCCTGACAAAGACATCTCCCAGACGACTGGGGCCCGTCTTCAACGCTATGCCCTATTCTTGGGAGCATATAGCTACAAAATCCAGTATCGCAGCCATGATGCCAATGCTAATGCAGACGCCATGTCCCATCTGACAAGGACATTAACAGACTCTTCTCCACCTGTCAAGAGTTGTCGTTACACCAGCCTGTCCTTTCTGTCTTCCGGGGAAGTAGCAGCCCATACAGCCAAGGATACCTTCCTTAAGACAATACTCTCCTGGGTACGGTACGGTTGGCCTGCAACTGTCACACAGGATTATGAACCTTACTTCCGTAGGCGTCTGGAATTAACTGTGTCTGGCAACTGTGTTTTATGGGGAGACCGAGTGATCGTTCCACAGACCCTCCGGAGACACATTCTGGACTTGCTACATACTGGTCATCCTGGAGGCACACGTATGAAACAAAAGGCCCGAGGCTATGTGTGGTGGCCGAACCTCGACTCCGATATCACGACATATGTGAATGCGTGTGCTGGATGTGCACAAACTGCAAGAGACCCTCCTCGAGGGTGCGTCCAGCCCTGGACTTGGCCCACGGTTCCCTGGTTTCGCCTACACTTGGACTTTGCAGGCCCGATCAGAGGACACACCTTTTGATCATTATTGATGCCCATTCAAAGTGGCCTGAGGTCATTCCTGTTACCCAGCCAACGACTAAGGCGACGATTTCCATACTGTTACATCTCGCTGCTACCTTTGGATACCCCAGAGAAATTGTCACAGACAACGGTGCACAATTCACAAGCCAGGAGTTTCAGGGTTTCCTGACTGCCCACAACATCAAACACAAGTTGATCGCACCTTACCACCTGGCTACAAATGGTCAAGCAGAAAGGTTTGTACAGACCTTCAAACGCTATTTCAAAGCTACTGTGGCTACAAGTAAACAACAGTCCCTGTCACCCCAGCAGCTGGAATCCATCCTTTCTGCTTACAGAACCACACCACATGCAACCACTGGGAAAACTCCAGCTGAACTTCTTTTGGGTCGGCAGCCATGGACTGTTTTGGATATGCTCCGCCCTCAAACGGTCCAGGAACATGCACGGCAGTCCCAAGACAAGAGGGTCGAACACGACGAGATTCCCCGGTTTACAGCCCAGCAAAAGGTATGTGCCCGATCTTATGGCGCTTCCAACACTCGTTGGCTTCCTGCTATCGTCGCAGAGACTTTGGGACTCAAAATGTATAGGGTCTGCCTGGAAGATGGTTCCATTTGCAGAAGGCATGCGGACCAATTGCGTCCTCATTCTCAGCTGCCCGACTCCCTGACATCGGCTGCACCTCCAGTGTCTCAAGGATCTGCTCCTACCGGATCAGGAGGCATTGAGACTGATGCTTGGGAGGACTCTGAACTTTTGAACTCAGCTCCAACAGAGCCCTCCAGCCCTGGTCCAGAGGTCTGCTCACCCTCTGAGCTAGGGGATCCCCTCTTGGCCCCGCTGGTGTCCATTCCGGCCAGCCCTGCTTCCTCCGGCCCCGAGTCGCTGGGTGCCCGTCCTCAACGACACTGTCGCCCTCCTGACCGGTTTCAAATGCAAGACCGGTTACGAGACTTTCAACGGGCCCGCCGAAAGTGATCCGCTGCCATTTTCTCCCCGTAGCGTCCCTGGAAGTTGTTCTCACATCCGGACGTGGAAGAAGCCATGTAAATCTCCTGAGTTGGAGGACTGTATTGGACAATTATGAGTTACTGTTTTATGCCTGTTCTTGTTTTGTTGTTTTTTTTTTTTGTTTTTTTTTTTAGGTATGGATGGAAGGTGTTATACCTGAAGGGTTTCACATGTACTGTCACTTTAAGGCTGGCTCCACCCAGGAGTGATGACAAGGGTCAAGGGGCAGAGTGGCCATCTGTAGAGATGTATTGATATGCAGAGCTGTCCTGTAATGCATGTTGTAGTGTACAGTGAGTCCTGAATAAACAACCGTTGTTCCAGACCAGAGTCCTGTGTCTCTCACAACACGGAGAATATGCTGCAGTGCAAGGTAAGGTGCTGGTGGATGCACTAGTTGTTGTTGTGCGTGAGACCTTGAAAATATAGGACGCAGCTACGGCTGTGACTAGGGCGCAGGTTATGTTTTGGCACTCACAAGCCATCCAGAGTGGCAAAGGTTTTTTCCTTCCCCGCCTATTTTGAAAACATGCTCAAAAAATAATGGGACCACCCAAAGCATTCCCCTGGGGTGCCTAAGCGGATTGTTAAGACGATATCCTTTTGAGGAGTCCCTTATAAAGAAGTGGACTGTGCCACCTACGGTGGACCCTCCAGTCTCAAAACTGAATAAGGCTACTGTTACCCCAGTGGAGGATTCCCCGTACTTGAAGGATCCAGTAGATAGGAAGGCGGAGGCTGTGGACTGCAATATGTACTCCCTGGCGGGGTCTGCACTGAGATCGGTGTTTATGGTTGCCCTGGTCACGCACACGTTGACTGAATGGGCTAAGTTACTACGCTGTGACCTGGAGAGGAAACAGGTTCTCTGACTTCAAGGAGCTGTTGGACCGGCTGGTATAGGGGCTGCAATTTGTTTGCGATGCCGCGCTGGACACTGCTCCCATATTTGGCCGACTGTCGGTTTTAGCAGTGGTCCTTCGGCGTATAATTTGGAGCTACCCTGGATGATGACATTAAGGGTCTCACAGGGAGGAAGAGTAACTTTCTTCCACAGGCTAACAAGGGTAAGGACCCCCGTCGCAGGCGGGGTCGCTCCTTCTTCGCACACACAAAGTTTTTTCGTTCCTCAGGGTCAGGTGATAATGCAAAGTCCTTCAAGACTCCCTTGTGCGGGTCCAAGCGACCCTGGTCTGGCTAACAAAAGTCTGATTTCTCCAGACCTGCAGACCAGACCTCCTCGGCCTAAGGTTGCACCCTCACCCGTATCTGGGGTTGGGGGAACGTCTTTGCCGGTTCCCGGCCCTGTGGCTATCCCGTATACCAGACAATTGGGTTTAAGAGGTCATACGGTCCGGTTACAAGATCGAGTTTCCATTAGTCTTTTCCTTCCAATGTGCGACTGTCCCCGGATCGCTTGCTGGCACTCCCTGGGTCACTTCAGGACCTTGTGGCGTTGCCCTTTGGTCTCGACTCTGCTCCTCGGGTCTTCACAAGGTGTTGGCCCCGATCCTGACGCTTTTGCGGAAACAGGGAATATCGGTTTTGGGTTACCTGGATGATCTGCTTCTCCGTGCGAAGTCTCCTTTGGTGCTGGAAATTTGGCAAACACCATAAGAACTCTGGAGGAGTTGGGTGCATTCTGAACCTTCAGAAGTCGTCTTTGGTCCCTTCCATGATTACTTGAGCCTGACTTTGGACTCATCCTCAGCCTGGGTGCAAAACTCCAAGGACTCCAGACTGCGGTTCAGCTGTTTGTCATCCCTTTGGACTTACATGAGAGTTCTGGGACTGATGGTATCATCCTTCCTGGCGGTCCCCTTCGCTCAATTTCACACGAGGATCCTCTAGAAGGAAATCCTTTTCAATTGGAACAAGAATCCTAATTCCCTGGACGTTCAGATCCAGCTGAGCCAGGCGGCCAAAGAGTCTCTGATCTGGTGGCTTCGGTCCCCGATGCTTAAAATCCATCCTCCCTCTATATTGGACATTTGTCACCACGGATGCAAGTCTTTCCGGATGGGGGGGGGGGGGGGAGTCTGGTCCCTGGAAGAATCCAGGTAACCGATCAATGTTCTGGAGCGGAGAGCGATCCGGCTTTGCCTACTCCACTGGACCGAGTACCTGCAAGGTTGTCCAGTGCGCATTCAATCGGACAATGCCGTGGCTTATGTCAATCAAGGGGACACCAAAAGTCCCTTTGCGGCCTTGGAAATTACGGGCATCCTTAGTTGGTTGGAATTCTTTGTTCCACCTCCCTCCGTTGTTCACATTCCAGAAGTGGAATATTGGCAGGCGGATTACCTCAGTCGTCAAGCCTCGGATGCGGGGGAATGGTCCCTCCATCCATAGGTGTTCCAGCAGTTGTGCCTTCGTTGGGGCACTCCAGCTGTAGATCTGTTGGCGTCTCGGGTCAACAGAAAAGTACAGAGGTTTGTGGCCCGCTCCCGGGACCCTCTGGCGGACGCGCTGGTGGCCCGTGAGGTCAGTATCAGCTGATGGATGCCTTTACTCCTCTCAAGTTGCTGCCAAGACTTCTTCGCATGATCAAGGTGGAAGGGATTCCGGTCATTCTTGTGGCTTCGGACTGGCCTCGAGGAGCTTGGTACGAAGACCTGGTCAGACTAGTCGCAGACGCGCCTTGGAGACTTCCTCTCAGGGAGGATCTACTGTCTCCAGGGCCAATCTTCCATCCTGCTTTATGGTCGCTGGCTTTGACAGCTTGGATGTTGAAAGCCAGGTGCTGAAGGACAGGGGTTTGTCTGCTTCAGTGATTTCCCACCCTGCTTAAAGTGAGAAAAGCGACTTCTAGGAAGATTTATCATCGTACATGGAAGTCGTATATTGCGTGGTGTGAGTCTCTTGGGGGTCCCCCTCGCTCTTACTCGGTGGCTCGGCTCGGATCTTGGCTTTCCTTCCATGGGGAGTTGATCAAAAGCTAGCCTTGAATACTATCAAGGGTCAGGTCTCGGCCTTGGCAGTTTTCTTCCAAAGGCAATTTGCCACCCATTCCCTGGTGCGTAACTTCATCCAGGGGGGTGCGACACTTGGTACCTCCGGTGCGACTTCTGTTGTCACCTTGGGACCCAGTAATTTGGTGCTGTCAGTTCTCCAGAAACCTCCCTTCAAAAGTATTGTGAGATTCCCCTGCTTACCTTATACCAGAAGGTGGCCTTTTTGGTGGCTATCACTTCTGCGCGCAGGGTGTCGGAACTGGCGGCGTTGTCCTGTCATTTTTCCTACCTGGTGGTTCACAGGGGTAAAGTGGTACTTCATCCGGATCCGTCCTTCCTTCTGAAGGTAGTTTCCAGTTTTCACTTAAACGAGGACATTGTGTTACCCTCTTTGTGTCCTAAGCCAAAAAACATCCTAGGGAGTTTGCACTGCATACTCTGGATGTGGTTCGTGCAATCAGGGTGTACTTGGCAACTACTGAGTCTTTTTGAAAGTCAGATTCACTCTTTGTACTCACGGATGGTCCAAAGAAAGGGCTGCCTGTGTCTGCTGCAACTATTTCCAGATGGATCAGACAGACAGTTGTGCAGGCTTATTCAATTAAGGGTCAGGTTCCATCTTTCCCTGTTAAGGCGCTTTCTACTCGGGCGCTTAATGCTTCCTGGGCTTTTCTCCATTAGGCATCTGTTCTTCAGGTTTGCAAGGCGGCTACCTGGTCGTCTGTTTATACCTTCACAAAGTTTTATAAGGTGGATGTGCTGGTATCTGCGGATGCCTCTATTGACCGCAAAGTTTTGCAGGCTGCTGTTTAGGGGGCTTTTTTGCCTTCCTTGAGGGTGAGTCCTATATTGCCTGATTGGCTATGTTTAGCCTTGGGGGACTTGTTTTTTTTTCCTGCTGTTCCCACCCTTCATTTTATGGCACTGCTTTGGGAGGTCCCTTCTGATATGCATCAGGAACTGCGTCACTCAATGAACGATGGAGAGAACCTGGATTTTTGACTTGCGTAAAATCCTTTTCTCAAGTTCATTGACGGACGCAGTACCCTTCCCTCTATTTTGAGTTGTGTTGGTATTACGTCTCTGACACTGCTTTGATACAAAACTGACATCCTATGCAGGAAGAGAGAGGGTGTACCCTCTGGGACTTCCCATAGGCGTAGCCAGAACTTTTTTCTTTCTAGTGTCCTACTCCTATAGGGGGCAGTATAACCCTACTGATTTGCATCAGGAACTGCATCCGACAATGAACTTAAGAGAAAAGTTTTTTATGGTAAGTCAAAAACCCAGTTATGTCTGTTGTCCAATGGTACAAGACATGTAAGTGGAAAATAACATAAACAAGCTATCGCCATGAGCTCAATATAGGGAATAATGCTGGCAAAAACAAGAGGAAACTGAAGATTTTGGGCCTGTCTCTCAGCTCCAGACACCCTGATTGGGAACAAACTGTGTAATGAAGGTGGGATAGCCCAGTCGATAGTTGAGGTTTATCTAGTCTCCCACATTGAAGTGTATCATGTAGTACTTTATAAGGTAGTCAGGATTACTCACAGTGCAATTAGTGTAAATTGCATATATACTAAAACCCCCCAACTTATGTTGGAATAACCATAGAACTGTTTCAGGTATGAAAAGTGTCAACGCTATCAAAAAGCTAAACACTTAGGAGGAATTACAGAATATGAGATTGTCTTAGGGGAAAAAAAGGGGGGTGTTCAATCTTATATGATTTATAAGAAATCATAGGTTCTCTTTAGATTTGGTGAAAGAGGATATTGAGATTTCCTTCTGAAAGGTAATGTATTATACAGATATAATCTCATGCTATCCTTGAGCTTCCAAGCAAGACTTTCAAGAGGATACCTTTAAACCTAAACCTTGTAGCCTTATTTAGGCAAATTATAAAACAACCGTAGGAGAGAAAATTAAAGAAGAGGGTCTTCGAGACCCAGAATAAGAAGAAAGTAAAGAGAAAAGTAGAAATAGAGAGAAAAAGATGGTATTGTGGGATAATGATCTTCATGAATTCAGGTCTTCTGGGAATACCGGGATTTGTGCATAAACTGCCCATGGTTCCCAGACCATTTCAAAGACTTTTATTTTGTCCTGTAGGATGCTGACTAGTTTTTCTTGGGCCATGATTCATGATATTTTCTGTTTGGCCGCGTTTAGTGAGGCCGCCGTTTTTTTCCAAGCTTTGGCTATCGTCATCTTGATACCCAGTAGCATGAAAAAAATAAGTCTCTGCATGTATTTTGAGGCATTTTCTACTTTGTAGTTTAGGAGGGCTACTTTGGGGTCTTGTGAGAGGACTATTCCTGTTACCTTTCGTACCATATGAAAAGCTCTGTTCCAAAAGTTCCTAAAACAGGGACAGTTTAGTGGGAACCTGTTACCATCTTGTTAATATTTTAACCTTAGTCTCGATCAAAGATATTCATGATGCCCCTTAATGATCGTTGCCAACACTGGGACCACTAGTCTGGTTTCAGGACTTCCTCCAAATCTGATTCCCAAATTTGGGCATAGGTGGGTTTATCTGGGACCTCCGCCAAAGAGGAGTAAACGACGGAGATACCAACTCTCTGACCCATAATGTTAGAACACCACCGTTCGTAAGCAGTTCGTTTCAGGTGTTCAGGTTTATTAGTCCAGATAGTATTGAGGAAATGGGAAATCTGAGAGTCTAAATCTTTCTGATGGGGGCATGTCCTATTTGCTAATACAATACCCTGGTGTGATAGGTCCTGTGGAGTTAAAAAAAAATAAAATACAAGACCAATCCTATAGAGTCACTTGTCCTGCCACCGTTGAAAAAGCTTTAATATTCATGCCAGGGGGAAATTTTTGTACATTAGCTACCTGTGTCTTGTGTAAAAAAAAAATGAATGTGTATGTCTCTCTCTCTCTCTCTCTCTCTCTCTATAATATATATATATATATATATATATATATATATATATATATATATATATATATATATATATAGCATTTTCTGCTATATATTTCCCCCTTTTTTTGTTTGAACCTTTTGTTCTTGCCACACTGTGTATATGCATTTTCACTAATGTACTGCTGTCTTCTCTCCTTTTTTCCTTTTTCCCTTTTCCTCCCCACATTAAGATGTGGCAATGGCTAAATGAGCAGGTAAAACCAGTGGTTTATTAAACATTTTTGTCTTCTGAAATGAGCTGCTGTTCTTTTTGTTTAACAGTTAATAATTTGATGTGACTTGATTTCTTACTGTGACACAACTTTGTATTAACCCTCAAATCCTTGAAAGAAAGATCTGTAGAATCTCTTTATACAAATTATTATTTTTACCTCTGCACAATGAAAAAACAATTATACAGTAGAAATAATAAGTGAAATCTTTACATTTGTCTGACACTAAACATGACTTTCCATACTTCCTTGCTCTCTGTATGCGTATGACACATGGAAAGAGATGGTAGTAAAGCTGGTAAGTGCTGGAAAAAACCAGGACAGTAACACCAATATATACTGTGGGTTGCGGGTGTCCACAGTACAGGACTCGGGGAGGGGGGAATCATAATTTGTACCTTGATCCTTTTGTTTAACTTTTGGCAAAAATTATGCAAAGAATAGTACATTTCTATCGAGAAGAAAAATACTTATGCAAAACCTATTGAGTTGAGGCTATGCCCTTTTAAACGAGTTAATACATTTTTAGAAAAAAAAAAAATAAAAATAGTATTTGTAAATACATTGCTCTGTCAGCTTAAAAATATTTTTTAAAAAGTCTGATTCTTTTTGGGCTTTCATTTGCTGCACAATTGCTCAGTCTGTTTCTGAAGTGTCAAAACCAGATACTTACAAACCACTATAATTTTCAGGTGAGCAGTGACAGCCCATATATTTGACAAGTATACTGTACCTAAACTAGCTTTGTCATGGGAATAAAAATATGCTTTTTTACTCCTCCCCTGCTCCTTTCCCAAATTTTTACATTGTTCAATAGCTATAGCCACCTAAAGAATCTTTACATTTGGCATGCTGTAGTGTCGGATGCCCGTGTCCTGCTCTGCAAGCTTTTGGTTCTTTATGCGTGATGTAATGACAGTAAGGCTGACGAAAGGAACCGCAGAGCACAGAGTTGGACCATGTGTCCAATACACGTGGAAAGATTGTCAGGCTACCATCTGCTACAAAAAAAAAAGTGGCAACTGATCGCACACAGAATGCTGACTCACTGTGACCAGAACTAAACCAGATAATGTAAGACTGCTTCAGCTCTCTACTCCACCCTTGTGAGGTCTCTCAGACACGTTTTTGCCCCCTATTCGGCATAATGTTTAAGACCAAAGCTATTAAGGCAACAAAAGTGTACAGTGGACCTGTGGAATATTCTCAAAAAGGCTTTGAACAACCCAAGACATGAGTACCCTCAGAAGTTGCATACAAGTGTACCTAAAAGAACTGCTGCTGTTTTTAAGACAAAGGGTGACCCCACCATATATTGCAAATATACATTTTTTTTCTGATTACTGCACTTTCTGGGAAGTTTCTTGATTTTGTTTTTTCTCAAGTGCCTAGGGGTTTTGCATAGTACATAATTTTGTCACTTGCAGTTTCCATTTCTGTTTATACTTAAAAGTATGGGACAGTGTCCCAGTGGGAACACTGCAAACAAACGATCTTATTAAAAGTTGTAATATGATTGTCAACTACTGGTCTATGTTTGCATGAATTTTGAGTTCATGCTTTAGTTACCTTTTGTGATACCTAAATACCCTAAGTAGTAATCTAAAATTCTAAAATGTATCTTTAAGATGTTAAAAAACCTTATCTGTATTGGATAAATCAATACTCTCACAAAAGAATGCTTAGTTTAGTAGAGCAATGTAAGTAAACCAGGACCACATTATTATTTTTTTTTTCGTTTAAAAGCAACAACTGCTGCTAGCCCACAAGTAGCATGCCTGCATTGTAGTCCATGTCAGGGTGACAACACAGCAGCTAAACTGAGTAGGCCTAGGAAAGAAAGTACCTGGGTATGTAATTTGTAGAATTAACAAGTATTTAATTTTGTGCAGGAAATATTATAATAGTTTAAACCTTGTAACATTACTCTATGCATATGATCTCCTTAAAATGTATGTAGCTCCTACACATAAGTTATTTGCATTGTTTTGGTCTGTTCTGGTAAATACACCATTGAAAGTGTTTTATCTCTTCGATTAGTACTAAAATATAATGATTATTCCAGAAATCTACTGCTGTGCTATGCACTCTGCAGTCTTATCTAAAGTATTTTTACTAGCCCTATCTAACTCTGTGGACTACAGAACCCCTATGTTTTGCAGATAAAGGGATGGACTGTAGTTCTAACACATTACCTGTTATAAAAGGATACAGTGAAATGTGCACCCTTGGACAAAGTGTTACTGTCAGGATCACCAGGTAAAGGGTAAAAAAACGTATATGCAGCCACCACATCTAAGATTTAGTAAGCTTCACTATCATTTCTATGCATAGATATACAGTACTTTAGGAGCTGCTTAACAGCAGATGGCAGCATTCCATAAGATTTAATTCAAAGAAACAAAAGCTGTGATAGGGTCACAAGTCTTTTCATAAATCACTATGCATCAATGTTGCTCAACCAGCTGGGTAAATCCCTCTAAACTCTCTGTTCTCCAGTTAATTCATTCTACATGTATGGAATTGGTTGATGCATAGAGCAGAGTAGACCTAAGGCACATGTTGCAAAATCTAAACCCTTCAGTTTAGCCTTGGTTCCCAATAGATGCAGTGTAAATTCACAATGGATTTGCTGTGGACTTTGCACTGCACTAAAATGGTAACCCATTCATGCGAACCGATTGCGGAGTGTACATTAACGACACCCCACAATCAGTTTGCAAAACGCAGTGCTATTTGCAGAATCGGATCACATGGGTGTTCACACCCATGCAATCTTATTATGGTGTAGACAAAAAAAGGGTCCTGCACGAGTTTGGGGTGAATGTGGTGCGATTTGAGCCATACAAATACTCGGCTCAAATGGCACCCCAGAGACCCCACATGTAACTCGCACAGGAATGAGCTGTGATTCCTGAGGCAATTACATGTGGTGTCCCGCACCGCATTAATGCGAACCCGGGCTTAAACTCAGTGTTTACTGGTATATTTGCTTCTGGCTTTTTACCTATTCCAAACTGATAAGCTGAACACAATTTAGTGCAGTTGTGTATTAATTACATTTAGTTTTCAGTGCAACTAGTGAGATACATCATATTTTCTATAAGAAGATATTTACATGTCCTCACTAATGGCACAAAATTCAAAAGCAAGGGGCTGTGCCTCCTTTTTTATAGGTATGTGGGTGTAATCATTTGGATTGTTCAGTTTTGCTCCTTTTAGTCATCTGTGTACATCAATAACCGCTGTATATAGCACAGATACAGGCATAGTTTTGCTAGTATTACCAACTTGCATGCATCTTTTTCAGGCTTCTTGGCCCTCTCACTAGTAAAAGATATGGCTTTACCGGTATAGTGTTTATGAATACAGGGGCATAGTACAACCAGCAGTTCTGAATACACAGATTGCTAAAAGTGGCAGAAAGGAATTATTTGCATGATTCCTCCCACTTACGTATAAATTAAGACTGAGCCCCTTGTCTTGGGGTTTTGTACTGAAAATAAGGACATGTAAATACCTTCTCTTATAATAAGGCAATGCTGTGTCTCTCAGTACTTTAGAGATAAGCTTTATTGGTTTCTTTTGTACTGTCTTACCACAACATTAATAGTTATACTGTTCCCCCACTGCAAGTAATGTAAGTGCCTTAACCACTTCCATGCCGAGTCATAGTAATATGACGTCGGCATGGTGGTTGTACGGATCCGGGCGGGCGTCATATGACGTCCGCCCGCTCTAGCTGCTACTGCACGCCCCCGGGGGCGCGCAGCGCGGCGATCGGGGGTTAGGCTCGTCCCTCGGACATAGCCCATCCCTGATCAAGGTAAACAGCCAATAGAAATTGGCTGTTTACCACGTGATCGGCTGTGTCAATCACAGCCGATCACATGAGCGGCTCCAGCACGAGCTGCTCGTTCTATCTGCAATGCGCGCCCCCGGGGGCGCGCAGAGCAGCGATCGGTGACGAGGCTCGTCCTTCGGACAGAGTCGATCCCCAATCTAGGTAAAGAGCCAATGAAATTGGCTCTTTACCACGTGACCGGCCTTGTCCAATCACAGCCGGTCACAAATGTCAACAGAGAACACGGTAACTAGCTGTCACCGTGTTCTCCTCCTCACACACTGATCCTGTGTGAGGAAGAGAGTGTGGCAACGGCTAGTTACCAAGTACAGTGCACCCCAAACACACTGATTGCCCCCCCCCCCAATAAAGAGCACCTGTCACTAGCCCATCAAAGTACCCGAGTACCTGTCACCAGCCCATCAGGTACTCTGATGACAGGTACTCGGGTATTCTGATGGGCTGGTGACAGGTATTCAGGTACTCTGATGACAGGTACTCGGGTACTCTGATGACAGGTACTCGGGTACTCTGATGACAGGTACTCGGGTACTCTGATGACAGGTACTCGGGTACTCTGATGACAGGTACTTGGGTACTCTGATGACAGGTACTCTGGTACTCTGATGACAGGTACCCGGGTACTCTGATGACAGGTACTTGGGTACTCTGATGACAGGTACTCGGGTACTCTGATGACAGGTACGCAGGTACTCTGATGACAGGTACTCGGGTACTCTGATGACGGGTACTCGGGTACTCTGATGACGGGTACTCGGGTACTCTGATGACAGGTACTCGGGTACTCTGATGAAAGGTACTCGGGTACTCTGATGACGGATACTCGGGTACTCTGATGATGGATACTCGGGTACTTTGAGTACCTGTCAACGGAGTACCCGTCATCAGAGTACCTGAGTACCTGTCACCTACCCATCAGAGTACCCGAGTACCTTCCACCTGCTCATCAGAGTACCTGACGCCTGAAGTACCCGAGTACTTGCCGCCTGCTCATCAGTACCCATCACTACTCATCAGTACTCAAAAGTACCTATCACGTATCAGTATCACCTATCAGTATCAGTACTACTCATCAGTACCTATCACCTGCCTGTCACCTGCCCATCAGAGTACCCGAGTACCTGTCACCTGCCTATCGGAGTACCCGAGTACCTGCCACCTGCTCATCAGTACCAGAGTACCTGTCACCTGCCCAACAAAGTACCCGAGTACCTGTCGCCCTTCATACAGCCACCATGTCTAAGTCCAAAAAGGTTTATATACGTCCTCCGTTTAAACCTAAATACCGGTGTTATGGCAGCAGATAGCTGCCATAACCCTGGTATTTTTTTAAACGGTGGACGGTTGGCTTTCCGATCAGGGTGGTCCCAGTGGCGGATTCGCCGTGGGATCACCCTTCCGGGATGGCGGAAGAGGTGCCCCCCCCTCCCGCCGCGTCCGGTCCTTTTCCCCGCTTACCGGACCCGCCGACAGCGGGGAAAACGATCCGGTCCCGGATCCTCACAGACAGGATGTCGAGTGAGGGCAAGCTTGCCCTCATTTGACTCTATGGTCTTGGAGGACCGGAGCTACGGAAAATGTTGTTGCCTAGCAACCGGTTTAAAGGTCCTTTTTTTTTTTTTTTTCATTTTATATAATAATTTTTTTTTTCTATCTTTTAGTGTACTTGTGAGATCTGAGGACTTTTTGACCCCAGATCTCACAAAAAAGAGGTCCTGTCGTGCCTTTTTCTATTACAAGTAATGTTTACATTTCTTGTAATAGAAATAAAAATGATCCTTTTTTTTTTTTTGTTAAACGGTGTAAAAATAAAAAATAATAAATAAAATAAATAGTAAAAAAAAAAAAAAAAATTAAAGCACCCTGTCCCCGTTAGCTCGTGCGCAGAAGTGACGCATACGGAAACCCCGCCCACATATGTAAACGGTGTTCAAACCACACATGTGAGGTATCACCGCGATCGTTAGAGCAAGGGGAATAATTTGAGCCCTAGACCTCCTCTGTAACTCAAAGATGGCAACCTGTAGAAATTTTTAAATTGTCGCCTATGGGGATTTTTAAGTACCAAAGTTTGTCGCCATTCCGTGAGCGTGCGCAATTTTGAAACATGACATGTTGGGTATCTATTTACTCGGCGTAACATTATCTTTCACATTATGGAAAAAAATTGGGCTAACTTTACTGATTTCTTATTTTTTAATTAAAAAAAGTGAATTTTTTCCAAAAAAATTGCGTTTGGAAGACCGCTGCGCAAATACGGTGTGATAAAAAATATTGCAATAATCACCATATTAATCTCTAGGGTCTCTGCTAAAAAAAAATATATATATAATGTTTTGGGGGTTCTAAGCAGTTTTCTAGCAAAACAACTGATTTTAGCTTGTAAACACCAAAAGTCAAAAATAGGCCTAGGCAAGTGGCTAGGATGCATGATGATGCTCCTTGGATGTTGGGCCCCTCTATATGGCTAGGCTGTGAAAAAGTCTCACACGTGGTATTGCCATACTCAGGAGGAGTGGCAGAATGTATTTTGGGGTGTCATTTTTGCTGTGTACATGCTATGTGTTAGGAATATCCTATAAATTGACAACTTTGTGTAAAAAAAAAAAAAGTTTTCATTTTTTTCCCACATTTTCCAAAAACCTGTGGAAAAAAATATGTTCAAACGACCCATAATGCCTCATAGAATATACGTTGGAGTGTTTGCTTTCCAAAATGGGGTCATTTTGTGGACTTTTCCATTGTATTGGTGCTCTAGGGCCTTGAAAAGTGTGATAGGTAGTAAGAAAGTTTTATGTGTATTTATGCTCCTAGAACGCCTGAAGGTGCTTCTTGGACGTGGAGTATCTTTTTGTGGCCAGGCTGCGTAAAAGTCTCACACATGTGGTATCGCCATACTCGGAAGGAGTAGCAGAATGTATTTTTGGGTGTAATTTTTGCTGTGTACATGCTATGTGTTAGAAATAGCTTATAAATTGACAACTTTGTGGGAAAAAAAAGAAAAAATAAATTTTTCTTAATTTTCCCAAGAATTGTGGGAAAAAATTACAACTTCAAAAAACCCACCATGCCTCTTACTAAATACCTTGGACTGTCTACTTTACAAAAAGGGGTCATTTGGGTGGTATTTGTACTGTCCTGACATTTCAGGGCCTCAAGAAAGGAGATAGGCAGTCAGTACATCTGGTGTGATCAATTTTCAGTAATTGGTACCATAGCTTCTAGACTCAATAACTTTCACACAGACTAAATAATATACACTAATTTGGGTTAATTCTACCAGAGACATGTAGCAGTATACATTTTGGCCCAAATGTATGAAGAAAAATTAATTTTTTGCAAAATTTTATAATTGAAACTAAAAAAAGTGTTTTTTTTTTTTCAAAATTTTTGCTCTTTTTTTGCATATATCACAAAAAAAAACCCCAGTTGTGATCAAATACCACCAAAAGAAAGCTCTATTTGTGTGAAAAAAATGATAAAAATTTTGTTTGGTTACAGTGTAGCATGACTGAGCAATTGTCATTCAAAGTGTGAGAGTGCTGAAAGCTGAAAATGGGTCTGGGCAGGAAGGGTGTCTAACTGCTCTGTATGGAAGTGGTTAATGTATCTTAATATGAGCCTCTTATAACCACCTACAAAGCTGCACTCTGAGTGGGAGAGGGAGGGAGTACTCTGAGCCAGGCTCTGCTGCATGCACATAGTCTGACAAAGATCATACAGCAGGAAAGAGCACTATCTTGCTTGATTACAAAATAGGCTGTCTGGTATTGCTGTGTAAACTCTTGCAGGTTAAACCGCTCCCTTAACATATATTTCAGTTTTGTACTCATGGAAGCTTTGATAACCCTTTGATTCCTCCACATTTCTCCTGAACATTTTAACCTTTAAAATTTAACTCTTAAATCCTAACTCCATCTTCTTCCTTTTTTTTTTTGTGTTTTGTATTAAAACATTTTTAAAGATAAAAGTAAAATAAAGCTGATGTCATTTAGTATGGAAGCATGAGATTATCTAGTTCAGGAATAACTAACATAACAACCAACCACTTACCATATGTATGAGATTGAGAGATCCTGGCAACAGACGTTGGACATAGTGGTAGACAATGTATTCTAGTATTTATTTATTTTTATTTATTTCAGGTTCTTATATAGCGCTGTCAATTTACGCAGCGCTTTACATATACATTGCACATTCACATCAGTCCCTGCCCTCAAGGAGCTTACAATCTAAGGTCCCTAACTCACATTCATACATACACAGTAGGGCCAATTTTATACAGGATCCAATTAACCTACCAGCATGTCTTTGGAGTGTGGGAGGAAACCGGAGTACCCGGAGTAAACCCACGCAGGCAGAGGGAGAACATGCAAACTCCAGGCAGGTAGTGTCGTGGTTGGGATTCGAACCAGCGACCCTCTTGCTGCTAGGTGAAAGTGCTAACCACTACACCACTGTGCCGCCCAAGTAACAATCTAATGGCATGCAGTCCATTGGAAATTATGGAGCATTATGTGTGGAGATCTCATTTTGTGCGTTAAGTACATTATTCAGCTGTTCGAGGTCCATGGGGCAACATTTTTTAATCCAGGCCTTTGCCTTATGTTCAAAGATATTGTAGCCAGTGAGGAGTATTGTTTAAAAAAGGAAAATTAAAATGTCTTCATCCAGGAATTGAGGGATTAAATGGTGGTGGTGCGGGGTAAATGGGAAATTGCAGAATGGCAGGTCTGACACTTCATATAGGAAGAATCTTTTGGAGTAGTCTCAATAACTATCAAAGCAAAACCAGGGATCTCACACTCCTAAATAGCTAGTATTCATTCTAGCTCTGACAGCTTCCATGTCTTTAATGTCTAGAATACCAGAGTGTACATGAATCAAGTGTATTTGAGTCGTGTGTCCACTTCCAGTGGGAGGGGATTATGTATTTTGAGGTAGTACATGCTAGTGCTAGGTTCTGGGCATCTTTAGCCGCATTAGGGGGTGGAAGACCCAGCAGGTAGATAAAGCGGGAGTTGAGACTCCAAATGTTTAGGGCATCTCCCAACATTGGTCTGAAATGTTAGCATTGAGAGTTTGTAAAATGGCAAGTGTGTGTGATACAAGTAGTAAAAGATTTTCAACCAGTTTTCTTACTACGTAGTACAGAAAGAGGTTTACGTTCTCATTTGAGCATGTAATTGTGTATTGGATGCATTCTATGCATTAAGATAAAAAAACCTTCTGTGTGCAGCAGCCCATCTTTATCCAGCAATGTTGCAGGATTTTTCAGCTGCCTGGGACTCCCCTTCTTATTGGCTGAGACAGCAGCGTGGCACGATTGGCTCCCGCTGCTGTCAGTTAGCCAATCAGGAGAGGGGAAGGCAGGGGGCAGGGCCAGGTTGCAGCTCTGTGTCTTAATGGGGGCACTCAACAGAAGGGAGGGGCCGAGAGCACAGAAGAGTTACCAGAGAAGAGGAGGATCCAGACTGCTCTTTGTAAAACGAACTGCACAGAGCAGGTAAGTATCACATGTTTGTAATTTATAAACAGAGAAAAAAAAAAAGAGACTTATTCAATCACTTTAATCTTTTATGTATTGAGACACAAAGTCCTTGATGTGGGCATGTAAAGCGGAGAAAGTAGTTACAGTTTGCGTAAGCGTTAGTAGTATATCATCTGCCAAAAAGGATAGTTTTAAATAATCGATTGTGGATGAAAACCCTTTTGATGTCACATGTGTTGCGAATTGTGCCAACATCAGACTCTATGGGTAATACAAGTTGGGGAAGAGATGGCATCCCTGTCATGTTCCATTTTTGATTAGGAATGGTGGCATATGGGAGTTTCAGGAAAGCAGAAAGTGTGTAGTGAAAAGGGCTTGGATGACCCTTTGGAGAGGTCCCGTAATTCCAATATATTGTGGTGTTGCAAAAAAAGACCAGCTTAGCCTTTGAGAATTAGAGCTGGTAGGACCTGAAGTAGTTTGCGAGAATCTTACTGAAAGGCTTAATATCAAAGTTGTGTACAGCTATAGATTGTAAGTTTTCACAGTTGTAAATTTCCTTTATTTTTGGGGGAAACCATGATATATAAATGTGTCATAGATGTGGCGATGAGTAGACCACACAGGAAGGAGCTAGAGAGTGCACTGGTGAGGATGTGTTGACGTTTTGTAGGTAGAGATACAGTATCTCACAAAAGTGAGTGCACCCCTCACATTTTTGTAAATATTTTAGTATATCTTTTCATGTGACAACACTGAAGAAATGCCACTTTGCTACAATGTAAAAGTAGTTAGTGTACAGCTTGTATAACAGTGTAAATTTGCTGTTCCCTCAAAATAACAACACACAGCCATTCATGTCTAAAACGCTGCCAACAAGAGTGTACACCCCTAAGTGAAAATGTCCACATTGGGCCCAGTTAGCAATTTTCCCTGCCCAGTGTCATGTGACTAGTATATTACAAGGTCTCAGGTGTGAATGGGGAGCAGGTGCGTTAAATTTGGTGTTATCGCTCGATCTCTCATACCGGTCACTGGAATTTCCTACATGGCAAAGAACTCTCTGAAGATCTGAAAAGAAAAATTGTTGCTCTACATAAAGATGGCCTAGGCTCTAAGAAGGTTGCCAAGACCCTGAAACTGAGCTGCAGCACAATGGCCAAGAGCATACAGCGGTTTAACAGGACAGGTTCCACTCAGAACCGGCTTTGCCATGGTGACCAAAGAAGTTGAGTGCACATGCTCAGCGTCATATCCAGAGGTTGTCTTTGGGAAATAGAAGTATGAGTGCTGCCAGTGCTGTGAAGCTCTGGGGAACTCCTTGCCCAAGAGGGTTAAGACAGTGCTGGAAAATAATGGTGTAGATGTAGGTTTTGACTTGTATACTTTGGGCCTATTTTGGACATTTTTTTTTTACTTTGTGGTGTACTCTCTTTTGTTGCCAGCGGTTTAGACATTAATGGCTGTGTTATTTTGAGGAGACAGCAAATTTAAACTGTTATTCAAGCTGTACACTCGCATCCGAAGGAGGTGGATTTACATTCCTTGGATGTTGTTTGGGCGATCAGGGTTTACCTGTCAGCGACTAAATCTTTTCGCAAGACGGATTCTCTCTTTGTCCTTCCTGAGGGGCCTCGGAAGGGCTTGGCGGCGTCGGCTTCTACCATCGCCAAATGGATCAGACAGACTATTGAGCAGGCATATGCTTTGAAGGGCAAAGTTCCCCCTATGCCTGTGAAGGCGCACTCTACCAGATCTCTGAGTACGTCTTGGGCCTGTCATCATCGGGCCTCTGTGGCCCAGGTGTGTAAGGCGGCGACTTGGTCGTCCGTTCACACTTTCTCAAAGTTCTACAAAGTGGATGTTCAGGCATCGGCAGATGCTTCCTTTGGCTGCAAGGTTCTTAGTGCGGCAGTACCTTAGAGTCCCTTGTTTTTGGGCCCTTGGCTGTTTTGCAATGTTTTTATCCCTGGGTTATTTGTTTTTCCTGGGTTTATGCTCCTGTTGAGCAAGGTTTTTTTCATGCTACCCAGCTGGTTTCCTTCCTTTGGTAAGGTTCCTTTTCTCTGATGTGGGTCTGGCGTTGCCTTAGGCGCGACTGCGTTTCCCACCCCTCATGTATGCACTGCTTTGGGACGTCCCCATAGTGACGAATATGGAGAGGCGGCGACTGTCGGAGGACGTAAGAGAAAACGGAATTTTTGTAAAATCTTACCTGTAAAATTCCTTTCTCTGAGTCCTCCGACAGTCGCCGCCCCCGCCCCTCTTTTGGGGTTTGTTTGTGTACTCTACTGCTATTCTACTGAAACTGAGGTATGGATACAGGAAGCAGGAGGGTATTGACTGAGGGGACCACCCCCTGGGGGTGGGATATGCTAAAAGCTTTTAATATTGACATATTCTGTTGCCTAGCTACTCCTACGGAGCAAAGGTCAATAACCCCATAGTGACGAATATGGAGAGGCGGCGAATGTCGGAGGACTCAGAGAAAGGAATTTTACAGGTAAGATTTTACAAAAATTCAGTTTTTTTTTAAAGCATTCTTTAAAACATTTTTCATACCTACCTAAAACTTTTGCAGAGTACTGTGTGTGTGTGATCCTGCACTTCTGCCTGCGGGCGAGGCTCTTGTGCAGTAATAAATCACAGGAGAAACCAATCTGCGGGATACGGGGACTCTATGTCTTACGGCACCCACCGATCGTCAAAACAAAGAGAACTGAGAGATGCATATCTCCGTTATGACAAAGGTGAAAGGACCAACCCTGTGTCTCTGCAAAGCAGGGACTAGAATCCATCTCTTCCTCTAGTGAAAGCTGCACACTGTGTACACAAAAACTGACTAGGCACACAGTTAACCCTTTTAACGCCCTAGATGTTTAACCCCTTCCCAGCCAGTGTCATTAGTACAGTGACAGTGCATGTGTTTTTCACTGTATCATGGTCGTTAGTTCCCACAAAATGTCAAGTGTCAGTGCCTGCTGCAATATCGGAGTCCCACTATAAGTCGCCAATCCCCAACATTACTAGTATATTAAAAAAATAAAATAAAACAAATTCCATGAATATATCCCATTGTTTGTAGATGCTGTAACATTCGTGTAAACCAATCAATATATGCTTATTGGGATTTGTTTACCAAAAATGTAGCAGAATACAGATTAGCCTAAATTTATGAAGAAATTTGATTTTTTTTTAAGTTTTTTATTTTTTTTTTTTAATTGAATGTTCTTTTTTAGCAGAAAGTAAATATATTTCTCTTTCGTTCATTGACGGGGACAGCTCCTGGTATTCATAACCATTGGGTTATACTGCCCCCTAGAGGAGTAAGACACTAGGCAGAAAAGAATTCTGGCTACACCCATGGGCAGTCCCAGGGGGTATACTCTCTCTCTCTGCCATAGCCAGTCATTTTTTTTTTTTTTCTGCCTAGTCAGGAGTAAGTACCTAGTTCCTTGCTGGGATCTTTGGTCCTGGCAACATTTTTTTTTTTTTTTTTGCTTTTTAGCTAGAAAGAAATTTATTCTCCTGGTTTTTTCCTGTGAGGTCTACAATCGCCAGACTGAGCGATGGGCTGGATAATCTAGATCCAGTTGTCACCACTGTTTGGCTAGCGAGTGCCGCAACAAAGCCCCAACGAACAGGGGCTGGCCTGCAAGTTAAATGTCTCACGAGGATGCAAACGACCAGGTCTCGGCCCGAGTTGCAGTGTTCTTGGCCAACGCCCCCCAATTGTGATGGAGAGGGGTTCTGTCTTGAGTTGTGCCCGTCTGGTTCCTGGTATGGTGAGTAGCTGTCCTCTCTCTCTCCCTGGAGGGTTTTGGGAGGAAAATGGGCCCCCCCTTGCAATGGTCCCCAGGTTCCCCTCCTTCCCGAAGGCAACCCCAACTTGCGGAGTCCCTCGACTGCCCCCCCTCCCCTCCACATACGCTGCCAAATAGCGGCAGCCATTCACAGTGGAGTCCTGTGGGTGACGATTTTGGCTGTGGCAGCCCCTCCTCATCCCCTGGGGCTGACTCCTGAATGATTTTACTTCCTGATCACCGCATGTGTAGTGCATTATCCTGGCGACCGGGTTGTGCTGCCAGCGTGGTGGGGGTTGTCCCTTAGCAGTGTTTTACACCTTTTGTGGGGTCACCCTGGTGACTCGTGGAGTCTTTGGAGCACGTTTTCCCACCTGATCCCCTCTCTGAGGCTGCGAGGCTCTCCGGGTCCCAACCATCCATCCATGCACTGACGGCGGACAAGGAGTCCCTTGTGTCCCCATTAGAGGTGGCTTGCAAATGACGGGCTAGCAAACAGCGCCCCCGCCTCCCCCTTGCCTCATCTGTCTCATTAGATCCTGAATCTGATTCGGCTGCCGCGGACATGGGTCCCCCTGCTGGGTTTTCAACCCCGTGCCTGGAATCCTCTGATAGTGAGGATGATTCCTCCACGTCTGCGACCGCTCACAAAATGCGCTGTTGGATGCACTAATTATATATGTGTGCGAGACCCTACACATGGAGGACGCAGCTGAAGCTGTGACAGAGGTACAGGTACTCTTTGGCACTTACAAGCCATCCAGAGCTGCAAAGGTGTTTCCTTTCCCTGCCTATTTTGACAGAATTGTCGCTAAAGAGTGGGGACAATCAAAGCGTCCCCGTGGGGTTCCTAAGCTCTTTACTATGTGTTACCCCTATGAGGAGTTTCTTCTTAAGAAGTGGACTGTCCCACTGGTAGTGGACCCTCCGGTTTCCAGATTGAACAAGGCAACCATGATTTCCGGTTGAAGAGTCCCCAGGCTTTAAGGATCCGGCTGACCGGAAGGCGGAGGCTGTGGCCTGCAATATGTACACTCTGGCTGGTTCAGCAATGAGGCCGATATTCACCATTGCCCTAGTGTCGCAAACTCTGATGGAGTGGGCTAAGCTGTTACGCTGTGACCTGGAGGGGGAACAGCTCCCCCCTGTCTTTTCCGAGCTGGGGGACCAGCTGGTCCAGGGGCTGCAGTTTATCTGTGATGCTTCTTTGGATTTGGCTCCACTAATGGCCCGCCTCTGTTTTGGCAGTGGCCCTTCGGCGTGTCTTTTGACTCAAGTGCTGGTCTGTGGATCAGACTTCAAAAAAGGCCTTGACTGATCTTCCTTTCCAAGGAGATTGCCTGTTTGGAGCTACCCTGGATGACCTCATTAAATGTCTCACAGGGGGAAAAGAGTCCTTTTTTTTTCTTCCGCAGACTACTAAGGGCGAAGAATCTCGTCGTAGACATGGGCCTTTCTTCTCAGCTCATACATTTTTTTCATCCCTCAGGGTCGACTGACAAGGGCTCAAAACCTTTCAGGGCCTCTTCAGGAGGATCCAAATGAACCTGGTCTGGCAAGCCAAGATCGGGCTGCTCCAGACCCGTGAATAAGGCTCCTTCAGCGTGAAGGTGCGCCTTCACCCGTTTGGGGGTGGGGGGGACGTCTTTGTGGGTTTCCGGATCCATGGACTTCCCTGGTGCAAGACAAGTGGGTCTTGCACCAGGGCAAGGTATTTTTCTTCCAACTTGTGCCTGTCCCCAGACCACTTACAGGGCCTGTTTGGGGGTGGTACAAGACCTGTTTCTTCAAGGGGAGATAGTTCCCGTTCTGACTTTGTAACGTTTTCAGGGGTTTTACTCGAACCTGTTCAGTCCTCAGGAAGGTAGACAAAGTGCGTCCAATGCTGGACCTCAAGGCGCTTAACTGCTTTGTGCGGGTACAGAAGTTCAGAATGGAGTCCATTCGAACGGTGATGGCATCACTTTGTCAGGGAGATTTCTTCTCCTCTATCGATATCAAGGATGCCTACCTTCACATTCCAATATGATAGTCACCAGAGTTTTCTCCGTTTTGCTGTGGGAGAGGAGCATTATCTGTTTGTGGCATTACCCTTTGGTCTCGCCTCTGCTCCTCGGGTCTTAACAAAAGTGTTAGCCCCGGTGCAAGCTTTGCAACGCCAACAGGGGATTGCGGTACTGGACTACCTGGACGATCTGCGAGCGGAGTCTCCCTCTGCTCTGGTGGAAAACTATAGATCACAATATGAACTCTGAGGGGGTTTGGCTAGATTCTGAATTTTCAGAAGTCTTCTCTGGCTCTGACTCTGGACTCTGGACTCCTTCCTTACATAGTTACATAGTAGGTGAGGTTGAATAAAGACAATAGTCCATCCAGTTCAACCTGTGTAGGTGTGTGTGGCTGTAATCATCTAACATAGCCCTTAATGTCCTGATCCTTGAGATGTAAGTCTAAGAGTCTTTTGAAAGTCACCATACTACCCGCAGAAACCACCTCTTGTGGTAGACAATTCCACAATCTTGTAGCCCTAACAGTAAAGAACCCTCCTCGTTGCCTGAGGTTAAAACGCTTCTCCTCTAATCGCATTGTATGTCCTCGAGTCCTCATGCAATTCCTTCGAATGAACAGCTTTTTTTCTGAGATCCCCATTAAGATATTTATAAATTGCTATCATGTCCCCTCTCAGACGTCTCTTCTCCAGGGAAAATAAATCGAGCGATTGCAGCTGCTCTTCATAGTTAAGGTCCTCCAACCCCCTAATCAGTTTAGTTGCCCTTCTCTGGACTCTCCAGCTCCAACACATCCCTCCTGGACAAACTCCAGAAATTGCAGGCTGCAATTCACCTCCTACTGTCGTCCCTCGGGACTTGCATGCGGGTGCTGGGCCTGATGGTGTCTACCTTTTGAGACGGTTCCGTTTGCACACTTCCATACGAGGTCCTTGCAAAGGGAGATTCTGACCAAATGGGACAAGACACCGCAGTCTCTGGAAAATCAGATCCGGTTGAGTTGGGGAACAATGGAGTCCCTGATATGGTGGGTTCATTCTCCGGTGCTTTGGCTAGGAAAATTCTTCCTCCACTTGTATTGGACAGTAATCACCACAAATACCAGCCTGTCCTGCTGAGGAGGCGTCCTCGGCAAGCATTCTGCATAAGGGATCTGGACATTGGAAGAGTCCAGACTAACGATCAATATCTTGGAACTCTGAGCAATCAGACTCTGTCTGGATCATTGGACGGATCATCTCCAGGGTTGTCCAGTGCGCATTTAATCGGACAATGCCTTGGCCGTGGCTTATGTCAACCACCAAGGGGGCACAAGAAGTGTCCTGGTGGCTCTGGAGGTAGCCAGTATTCTAAGGTGGGCAGAATGATTCGTTTCAGCCCTCTCCACCATACACATTCCCGGGGTAGAAAATTGGCAAGTGGATTACCTCAGTCCGCACGTGTTGAACCAAGGGGGGTGGTCCCTTCATCTGGATGGGTTTCATCAGCGGTGTCTCCAGTGGGGCACCCCGAGGTTGACCTGTTAGCATCTCGGCTCAACAAAGGTGCAGAGATTTGTGGGTTGGTCAAAGGATCCTCTGGCAGACGCCACAGACGCGCTGGTGGCCCGTGGGGTCAGCGTCGGCTGATTAACGCCTTGCCTCCTCACAAGCTTCTGCCCAGACTTCTATGCAGAATCGAGGTAGAAGGGATTCCGGTCATCCTAGTCGCTCTGGACTGGTCGGGCTTGGTACGCCTGGTCGCGGACGTTCCTTGGAAGCTTCCTTTCAGGGTCTGGTATCCCCGTCAGACCACCGAACACTCCATGAACTCTTGGTCCTAGATTTTCCATTTTCCACATATGACTGGTCTTTCTGTCTGGGGGGCACCAGCAGCTTGTCTGTGATTTGACTTTCCTCCCCTCCACAACCCCTGGGGGGGAAGATTTACACACCAGGGGGGTCTCTCCATCACCACAATGACTGTGGCAACCATTGGGATAGTTGATCAGATGTTGTAGACCATCTATTGGTCATATGAGAAGACCCTGATTACTGTATCAATCATCTATATCTGTCCTTCTCCTGATGAAGCGAATTACAGACCTCGTGAAACACGTTGAGAATGAGACTGACACAGCACAGTGTGTGGAATAGATGAAGTCATATATTTTATTAATGTACTTATTTTTTTGTACTGTCTCTACTCATGAATTTACATTGTAATGGTTTTTCATGATTTGATTTTATATGTATATGCTTCTATGTAATACATTTTATATATTTTTTTAAGGTTTGTTGTATGTCTCTTAAAAGTCAGTGGGCCATTATTTCTGTCTTTGTGTACATATTTGGGACTGAGACATACCTAGATTTTATATATATCAGCTCTTTTCTTGCATTTCCTCTCAGGGAGGATCTGCTTTCTCAAGGACCGATCTTCTATCCTGCTTTAGCTACACTGTTGAAAGGTAGAAAATCTACTTCTAGGAAGATCTACGATCCTACGTGGAAGACGTAGATTGCATGGTGTGAGTCACTTGGGGTTCATCCTCGCTCCTTCTCTGTGGCTCCGATCTTAACCTTTCCTTCAAAGGGCCAAGTGTCCGTTTTTGGCATTTTTTCCACACACTCCCTGGTGCGTACCTTTCTTCAGGGTGTCCGACATTTGGTCCCTCCAGTGTGGGCTCCATTGCCGCCTTTGGATCTCAATTTGGTGCATTCATCTCTACAGAAGCTTCCCTTTGAAAATATTCAGGAGATTCCCGTGCTTACTGTCCCAGAAGGTGGCCTTTTTGGTGGCTATCACCTCTGTGCGCAGAGGTGGTTTTAGTAACCAGTTCCGACTTTCCCAGCAGAATGATCAGTGTGCCCCCTTTCAATGCACAGTGACCAGCATGCCCCCTTTCAATGCACAGTGACCAGCGTGTCCCTCTTTCAATGCACAGTGACCAGCGTGTCCCCCTTTCAATGCACAGTGACCAGCGTGTCCCCCTTTCAATGCACAGTGACCAGCGTGTCCCCCTTTCAATGCACAGTGACCAGCGTGCCCCCCTTTCAATGCAGAGAGACCAGCGTGCCCCCTTTCAATGCACAGTGACCACAGCATTGGCCCCAATCATTGCAGAGTGCCACAGCATTGCCCCCAATGATTGCAGAGCGCCGCAGCATTGCCCCCAATGATTGCAGAGCGCCACAGCATTGTCCCCAATAATTGCAGAGCGCCACAGCATTGCCCCCAATGATTGCAGAGCGCCACAGCATTGCCCCCAATGATTGCAGAGCGCCACAGCATTGCCCCCAATAATTGCAGAGCGCCACGGCATTGCCCCCAATGATTGCAGAGTGCCAGCGACCCCCCCCGCGAGACCCATGCACTTACCTCACGGATGGTCACGCAGCTTCTCTTCAGTCCCCGGCTCCCCGCGTCTCCGAGTCCTCCCGCTTCCTCGTCCAATGGCACGGGGTTTGCCTTTCGGCCAATCAGGAAGCGGGAGGACCCGGAGGATCCATGTGACAATAGTGAATTTTCATTCGCTATTGTCACAGAATGGGCGGGTCGGGGCGCACTGCTCTGCTCCCCGGCCGTCATGTCTGCGGCTGCGCGGGACATTCCCAATTGTACTGTGCGTCCTTAGACATGCAGAGGGATCAGCCGGTTCTGCGAACTTGCAGAATGTTAGTAACCGGTCTATAGAACCGGTGCGAACCCGCTGAATCCCACCACTGGTATAAATATATTTTCAAGGCACTGTGTAACTTTTTTTGATGTGAAAGATTATTTTTCTGAGTGACAAACCTAAATCCACGGTTACTCCATATTCTATCTATGCTTAAAATAAATGTGCAAACTTCCAGGGCAGTTAATACTTTATAGGAACCATATGTAGAAGAAATGGAGTATAATCGGTGTTTATTGTGTACTCTTTCGACCAAGCATTAGAGCAACAGTTGCTTACTAAAAGCGGAAATAAACAGCTAAGAAATCTTTTTAGATGTGGTGGCTGCATTAGTTTTCTTTTTAAGGCTTTTTCCCTTCTGTCTTTACTTGGTGTTCTGGCCAGCAACACACCTCCTATATTTGAGTACCCGCCAATCTGAATGAAGGAGCACAGGGGCACCTTTGGACAGCAACATTGTCAGTCTGTGGGAGGGAAGTATTAGATGTACTAGCAGAGCTAGATATACTAACAAATTGAACCCAAACTCCAGCTCACACAGCAGTTACAGCAACTGTTTTATTTGTTTTTTTGGGATAAAGATTTTACATGAATAAATAAAAGTGGATCATTGGAAGCACCCCTGTCCAGTAGTAAATTGCTTGTCTCAACACTCTAACTGCTACATTTGCAGGAGAGCTTGTTCTGTTGAAAAACAGACTTACTGGCTAGATTACCAGGTGAAAATAAAAAAAAACAAATGCAGCCATTTACATCAAAGAATTGGTAAGCTGCAATATAATGTTTTTTTTGGGGGTTTAATACTACCTTAATTCAACAAAAGTACCCCAGCGTAAATTTAATACAATTATTTAGCTGTCGAGTATGCATTAATTCCAGAAGATTTATAAACTTCAAACTTATCAGTGTTTTCAAAGAGGAGACCTGTACTGAATCCAAGCCATTGCTGATTTCCTTCTAGAAAAGCTAGCTGCCTGGCTGCCGTGATGAATGAGGATAACTTCAGAGCTTTCTGGGTCACTTAACCGATACATGTTACTCTAGTGAAGATGGAGCAAAGTAAGAACTCCAAATCTGCATGGTTGTTCTAGGTCAGTATTTTTTAATTTTTTAAATCAGTAGATTAGTATGACAGCCAGGCAACTAGTTTTTTTTTTTTTTTCAGAAGGTGAGGACAGCATTGGCAGCGTCAATATTTCTTTTAACAGAAGTTTGATTAACAAAGACCTTTTGACAATCATATCATTTTTGCTGTATATATTTCCAAGCAGCTACAATGTGGAACGCAAAATATTTCTCACCTGTAATTCTTTGAAATGTACGTTATATTCATATTTTTTGATCATAATTTTTTACTTTTTTCCATTGTAAATAACCGTGATTGCAGCTTAACGTCTAATCCACTAATTGTAGTTGCTCTGCAATAAATACCACTTAAAAAATGTCTGTGTTTAATGAGCAGGGTGCAAGTACTAAGTTTATTTTAGTGTATTCTTTGTTTTGTACATAATGTAATATTTTTTATTTTCAAAATGTATATATTACATGCTGTCTTATATGAATTCTATTTTTACAGATGGTCATTTGGCTCGAGAAAACACTTGACAAAATAATTAGCATATTTATAATATTTTTACTCGTCATTGGGACTCTCCTTTTAGCCTTACTTTTGACCGCAAAGGTAAAGTTTAAATCTAAAACGTGTTTCTTAAATTTTAGTTTATACGGCTTACTGCTAAGCCCCTTTTGCACTTTGGTTATTTTCTTTTATGTGTACGTTTTCTACCCATTTATTCACTTCATGATCATTTCCTAGGCAATTCTAGTTCATAACAGTCCAATTTTATGTAATGCTTGTCATTTTACCTCAGTAATATGCCTTATATATATAAATTGCTGCATGGTTAATTCCTATTTACATTTTTTTTCTAACTATATATTTTAATTATATTTTAATACGGGAAGGGCTATATTTACCATAAAGGGAGCAATGCCACATTTGGCACATTCTAGCAATATAAAGTATGCTAGGGGGGGGTAAAAGTGTGCCACACCCTACTCTGTGAGTACCCCACAGGGCAAAACACTCACTGATTGTTTTGGTAGAAGCTAGTTTTAAGGAAACTGGGGCAAAAGCTCAAGCAAACGTTCACTGTGCCGCAGGCCTTCAAAACAGACAAACCTCTTAGAGTGATGACAGTTCTCTTGCACTGGAGCAGGGCTCTAATTTAACATCAATCTCTGTATCTAATTCTAGTTTTATCTTAGGCATGCAATAAGTGGCCTACTTTGATTAAGGTAGATTTTTCAATAAATCTGCCAGACTTTTTCAGACAGCTATTGGCTTCAATACAGCTGTCGCAGTCAGGATCTCAAAAGCGCCAAGCTCCTTCTCCATTCCTGCTTTCTTTGCTGGAGTCGCAAAATGAAATGCCTCCTCTGGAGGAGCAATGATTGAGGGGAATAAAGAGGACCCAGGGGTGGTGTTACAGGTGAAAGATTTCTGTTCCCCAGGCTCCTATACACCTGATGTCATGGCTTCACGTAATGTTTGCCAATGTAGATATGCTGACTTCTACTGTGCGGGAAAACTGTCTAAGTCTAAAAAGACATTCCCCATTTATAAAAACATTGAATGGGCAACCTGTGACCATTGGGATAACCCTGAAAGGATATTCTTACTGCGCTTGTAGAAGTTTTCCTTTATCTAAAGATTTTGCTGACAGAACATTTGAGATTCTTTTTAAAAGCAGTCTTTAACCATGCAGCCCAGCTGTGCAACCAGATATTGCTGCTATTTCTGTCTTCCAGAGTGCAGAAAATTGGGCTAGGGAAACAAACCAAGTGGATCCTGTCTTCCAGGACTAAATCTTGACAAAGCACTTGCAGACACTACCCCTCTGCCTTATTCCTTTTTTCTTTTTTTGATGCCTTGACTTAAATCTCCAGAATGATTCCCATTTCTATCCATTTGAGCAGATTCCTACAGCTAAACACCAGGTTAGCTGAAGCTTCTTGTAAACATTGCTTTACATATATGCCCTTTGAAGGAAGACGCCTGTGTGTGTTGGGGCTCTTGACAAAATCATCAAAGAGGTCCTAGGAGGAAAGGTCCTTCTTTCACAGTGGGAGGTTCTAAACCCATTCTTTGGGTGGCTTCTACCTCCTAATAATAAAAGTGCCCCATTGCTCTCTTCAGGCTTCATCTTCAAAGTCAAAACTCACTCCTTCCTTTTGGCAACAAGACTTGGAACAATTTCTCCTCAAAATCCTTAACAGTGTAGGGTCACCCTCGCTAAGAGGGAGGAGAGGTCGGTTACAGTTTGCCTTTTCTCTTGTTCATAAACATCCCAGACCCGGTGCTTTCAAAGGGGTACAAAATAGAGTTCAAACTCTAACCCCCCCCCCCATTGTTTTCTTCTCTCCAAGCAACTGAAGTCTTCTCAAGGACAGTCAGATTTGCAGACTGCCCTAAATGTGTATTTTGCAGGGTAGATCATTTTTAGAATTCCTATACAGTATTTTTATAGTGCCAACAGCTTTTTGCAGCGCTTAACAATATGAAGGAAGACAATCGTTGAAATACAAAAAAAATGAGGGTTAGGAGGGCCCTGCTCCATAAGAGCTTACAATCTAATAGGGTGGGGCAACTTGTACGAAAGGTAAGAACTATGAGGGGTGAGCTGGTGGAAGAATTCAAAGTTCAGTTTTTAGGTTTAGGTGGGATAGGCTTCCATGAAGAGATGAATTTTCAGGGATTGCCTAAAGGTGGCCAGAATAGGAGACTGCCAGACCGATCAGGAGAGGCTCTGGAGAAGTCCTGGACAAGAGAGCAGGAGGTCTTGGGAGGAGCAGAGAGGACAGTTTGGGTGATATTTTGAGACTGGATCAGTGATGTACCTTGAGGCAGAGTTGTGAGTGGCTATGTTGTTAATAGTTTTTATTAAATTTGCTGGGCAATCAGAAGCCAGTGGAGGAATTGGCAGAGAGGGGTGGCAGACACTGAGTGGTTGGTAAGGTAGAAGAGCCTGACAGCAGCATTTATAATAATCTTTTATGGGGATTTTTTTTTGCTGTGTTGTTCAGAATGTGGCAGCTTACTTTTTCACTGTAGGATCTAAAAAGATTCTCCTTTCAAATATAGGTTCATGAAGAAAGTGTTCATATTATTGAAGTGACCAGCAATCTGATCAATGAAACTGTCTCCAATCATCCAGAATGGGCAAAGTAAGAACACCAAGCATTTTTATAAAGACTTATCCGTTTGTTTTACTAGGAGTTTGAACATTTTCAGCAATTTTTAACCTGTTCCTGCTGATGTGACGCATATATGTGGCCTCTCCACAGGCGGGCTTTTGTGCCGAGAAGCTGCATACATGTGGCCCTATGTAAAAACTTTGCTGTGCTGAGAGCCCTCCCAGTACAGACAGCCGCGGAGACTGGAAAGCTCCCGATGCATACTGGAACTTTCCAATCATGTGACAACCAGTCACAGCAGTCATATGACCCGAATGCCTGTCTGATTCCCGGCATTTAGAAGCTCTTAAAGGGCCGAGGGGCAGTGGTGGAAAAGGGTTGAACAAACCACATAAAAGACGCTATTTTCATATCAATAATTTATGTATAAGTGATTGAGGAGTCCTGGTCCTATGTTCCAGAAATTCTGTTTGCCTAGAACTTAGATCCCGTGCTGGTATGTCTTTTCCCAGTCCTGCTGTTGACTGTTCTCTTAGTCCTATTTCACACAGGCTTCAGCCTGTATAAGAGCAGTGTGAATATAAAGCATTGGGAAAGTATTTGCATATCTTTCAGCAAGCTTTGTTGAAGCTTTTAAAATACCATTAAACTCCAGTCTACAGTGCATCCGGAAAGTATTCACAGCACTTCACTTTTTCCACATTTTATGTTACAGCCTTATTCCAAAGTGAATTTAATTAATTTCCTCAAATTCTACAAACAATACCCCATAATGACAACATGAAAGACATTTTTCTGAAATCTATTCAAAATAAAAAATGAAAATAATCATATGTACATAAGTATTTTACAGCCTTTGCCATGACACTCAGAATTGAGCTCAGGTGCATCCTGTTTACACTGATCATCCTTGAGAGGTTTCTACTACTTTATTGGAGTCCACCTGTGGTAAATTCAGTGATTTGGAAATGCACACCGGTCTATAGAAGGTCCCACAGTTAACAATGCATGTGAGAGCAGAAACCAAGCCACGAAGTCCAAGGAATTGTTTGTAAAATCTCTGAAACAGGATTGTATGTAGGCACAAATCTGGGGAAGGGTACAGAAACATGTCTGCAGTATTGAACTTCCCTATGAGCACAGTGGCCTTCATCACACGTAAATGAAAGATGTTTGGAACCACCAGGGCTCTTCCTAGAGCGGTCACCCAGCCAAACTGAGTTATCAAGGGAGAAGGGCCTTAGTCAGTGAGGGGACTAAGAATCTGATGGTCACTCTGACAGATCTTCAGCATTTCTCTGTGGAGAGAGGAGAACCTTCCAGAAGAACATCCATCTCTGCAGCACTCCACCAATCAGGCATTAATGTAACTGGCACCAGACAAAAGCCACTGCTCAGTAAAGGGCACATTACAGCCTGCCTGGAGTTTGCCAAAAGACACCTGAAGGACTCCCAGACCATGAGAAAAAAAAATTCTGGTCTGATAAAACAAAGATTGAACTCTTTTTGGCCTGAATGGCAATCGTCCTGTCTGGAGGAAACCAGGTGACACTCATCACCTGGCTAATACCATCCCTACAGTAAAGCATAGTGGTGGCAGCATCATGCTGTGGGGATGTTTTTCAGCAGCAGGAACTAGAAGAATAGTCAGGATTGAGGAAAAGACAAATGCAGCAATGTACAGACAGCCCTAATTAAAAACATGCTCCAGAGCAGTCTGGACCTCAGATCTTCCAACAGGACAATGACCTTGAGCACTCAGCCAAGATAACAAAGGAGTGGCCATGGGACAACTGTGAATGTCCTTGAGTGGCCCAGCCAGAGCCCAGACTTGAACCTAATTGAACGTTTCTGAAAATGGCTGTGCACTGATGCTCCCCATCCAACCTGATGGAGCTTGAGAGGTCCTGCAAAGAAAAAGGGGAGAAACTGCCCAAAAATAGGTGTGCCAAGCTTGTAGCATCATACTAAAGAAAAAAGAAAATCTTGAGGCTGTAATTGGTGCCCAACAAAGTATTGAGCAAAGGCTGTAAATACTTTTGTGCATGTCATTTTTTTTATTTTTTTATTTTTAATACATTTGCAGAGATTTCAAACAAACTTCTTTAATATTTTCATTATGGGGTATTGTTTGTAGAATTTTTAGGAAAATTAATGAATATAATCCATTTTGGAATAAGGCTGTAACATAACCCGTGGAAAAAGTTCAGTGCTGTGAATACTTTTCCAGGCTGCACTGTACATATGTTGATTAGAGATACTAATGGGGGTGTTGATTGCCACTTCAAACAAGCTGCTAGCAGGCTTCAGCACTTCTTGAAGCTCGTTGAAGCCTGCTAGCAGCTTGTTTATAGTGGCAATCAACGTTCCTATTAGAATCTGTGTTTAACATATGCCAACCGGAGTTGAATGGTACAAAGCTTGCCGAAAGCTCTGTAAATTCTTTGTCAAAGCTCGATGTTCACACTGTTCTTAAATAATAGGCAAGAATATGAACAGCAGAATGGCCTCATCAAAGATTTGCTTTGTATGGGAAATCTCAGTTGCAGGGAGGGATGATTTATGCACTATGCTAATTTTTTTCTTTTTAAATGTATTATTTTCCTTTTAATTTTTTTGTTCCTGTAAAAAATCTACTATCAACTGCTGCATTGGGCATCAAACTGGATAATCTAGATCCTTTAAGTCCCCCCAGTCCGGCCAGCGAGCGCGTGCAGACTGCAGCTACGAGATAGGTCGGCCGCGACATAGCTACAGTGGATGGGGGCTGCCAGGCGAGTTAAACGTCTCACGAGGGCGCATACTAACTGGCTTTGACCTGAGTCACAGCGTTTCCTCCTGGCCGATAGCACCCACTATACGATGGAGCAGTGTCCTGTCCGGAGCGGTGCCCACCCTGTTCCTGGTGTGGTAAGTAGCTGCCCCCCCCCCTCTACTCCTGGTGGGTTTTGGGGGGGCGGATGTGGCCCCTCCCTGGGATGGTCGGACCCCTGAGTTCCCCTGCTTTTCAATCGCATCGCCCCTCCCCCCAGCTCGGTGGCCTGTGACCCCCATCTGCCTACCCCCCCCCCCCCCCGGGGCGGACATTTCTTAGGTTAATTGGGTGCGGCACTGGTGATGGGGGTGTGGGAGCATGCCTCCGGCACCCAAAACGATTGCTCCTTGAGGGGGATGGGCCTGGTGGGGGCGTCTGTCTGGGCTCCCCTCCCTGTTGGGACGATTTTTCCCTGCCTTGGGACCCCTCCCCCGGGAGCCGTGTGGCGCCGTCATTTTCTTGTAGCCTGGTTTGTACAGATCGGCAGCCATGTTTGTGTAGCCTTGGGGGCCGTTTTACTATAGTTTCCCATTGAAAATAGCAGTGGCCATGTTTTTGAAACTGGGCAATGATTCGGTAGGGGGAAGTCCTCAGCCTCTAGTGCTATTAGCCAGACATGTCTTTTACTGATCGCCGCACGCTGTGCAGAAGCTTACTGTGAGCTGTCCAGTGGTGACGAGTGCCTGAGGCTCCCTCTCCCTCTTGCTGCTATACAGCAGTAGTGCTCTGCTAGGCCTTGTGGTGCAGATTTCCTCTCCATTCATGGAGTCATTGAAACATGTTTCACCACCTGATCCACTCTGAGGATGCGGGCCCTCTTGGGCCCCACAACTGGCTGCACTGACGGCAGTCCTGGAGTCCTTGCTGTCCAAAGTGGATTTTGTCCTGGGCAAATGGGCTACCAAAAAGCGTCCTCCGCCTTCACCTGCTTACTCTGTCTCTTTAGATCCAGGGTCTGAATCGGCCGCCGGGGATGCCAGTTACCCTTCGGGATTTGCATCCATGCACCCCTCGTGCTCAGATAGTGAGGATGATTCTTTGTACCGCTAACCGCACATGAAAAGACGCTAGTGGATGCACTGATTGTATCCATGCCGAAAACCATACATTTGTAAGAAGCGACTAATGCATCATCAGAGGCGCGGGTCCCCTTTGGCACCAACAAAGCGGCAAGGGTGTTCCTCTTTCCGCCGCCTTTGACGATGTCTCAGAACAGTGGGGTTCCCCAAAACCCACCTTTGCAATCTCTAAGCGTTTTGAAATGCGGTACCCTAATGAGGTGTCCCTCCTTAAAAAATGGACAGTATCTCCTGTAATAATAATTATTTTAAGTTTTTTGGATAGCATAGGGAGGGGGTTAACACCTCCTGTATAATTTTGTTTTGCTCTCTGTACCCCTGTTCAGAAGATTTCACCTCGCTTTCTGTCCCTATAACAACTGTATTTTGAACATTTTGAGTTGTTGTGGAAACAAGGATTAGTGATAAATCTTCAGTGGAGACATCTTTTTTCCCATGAGAACTCTTACAGGAGTGAATTTCTCTTCCTAGAGGTAGATTTCCTCTCACTTCCTGTTGTCTCTCTCCGTTTGTAATTAGGAGTTGTTTGTAAGTCAGATGTTTGTAACCCGGGGACCGCCTGTAACCGGTAAAGTCTCTCTGGACTTCCCTAATCTGGCTGATAGGAGGTCGGAGCCCTTGACCCGCCATATGTTCACTGTGGCTTGGTCAGCACTTAGGCCAGTGTTTACCATCACCATGGTGTCACAAGCTATTACTGAATGGGCAAAGGTTTTATGCCAGGACCTGGTGGAGAAACCACCTCCTCCTAAGTTTATGGAGCTGGCGGATTAATTGATCTGTGACGCCTCCTTTGGATGCCGCTCCCTTGCTTTCTAGACTGTCGGTCTCTGCGTTGGTCCTGCAGGGCATTATTTGGCTGAAATGCTGGTCTGCGGACCAAGCTTCTAAGAAGGCCTTACCAAAAATGAATGCAAAGCATCTGTCTCCTGCGCTCTGAGAGGTGATTTTCTGACCAACTCAAGCCACACACATGTGGCTACCGGAAACCTTTTGCTTGACTTCTCATGGATGCTTCGGCCTTGCAGCCCCTTTCAAGACCAGGGTAGTCTGGGACCCCTTTAATCAAAAGACAAACACAAGGGCGCACCAGCCTAGCGCATTATCCTCCATCTTCTGTCCATATTGTTCATAGTAAATGTGTGCAATGTGTTGTTACAGATTATACTGCAATGTTGTTTGATGTTGCTGCCATCTAGTGGTCAGAGTTAGTTATTTACCAGAGCTTGACAGGAAATGATATTTTCCTCAGAGTGAGAGGCAGTAACCTTTAACCTGGAACTGTATTTCCTCCATTTTATTACTGCTCCTGGATCTAGCAGACTGCATGCAGAGGAACTCTTGATCTATTTCTGGACTAATGATGGAATTGTCTTTTTACAAAGTTGCTCAGAAAAAAGAATACATACAGATCTGATGTCTACCGTTTCTTGACTTCTGAATTATTAAGCTGTCTGACTAGTGTTATACAACGGTTCAATAACGTGAAGCAGAATAATAAAAAGACAACCACATGGCGGTCCGGAATAAACTGAGACGCATTACTGCAGCATGAGTCTAAGATCAGGAACAAAGTACCTGACTGATGTCACGCTACGGCTGACACAGCAAGGCAGGGAGAACATTCCCGGCGCCCAGCAAGACGATGCACAGTCGCATGTATCCAGATCTTCACGGGCTAACAAGATGTCCTCAGCAAGTTCCTCAGTGGTTAGAGCTCGTTCCAAGGCAGAAGCTGCCCGTGTCCAGCTACAGTACCCAGAAAAAGAAGCCAAGATGATGCAGAAGTTAGCAAAAAAGAAAGCTGTCCTAGCAAAAGAAGAATCGGAATTAGAACCAAAATTGCTCATCCTGCAGCAACAGAGTGCAGTTGCTCAAGCAGAGGCCGCTGCCTACATGGGAACAAGTCGGTCAGGAAGTAAAAAATCATATAAAGGTTCAGAGGTTCCAGAAAAACCTCTATTCTCTGCAGATCATACAAGTGAGTAAATCCAGAACCTTACTGATGTGCATACAAAGGAAGAGTTTCTTAAACCTGAAGCAAAGGAATTCAGGCCGAGATCAACATACCCCCTGAGCAGGCCCAATCAACCACATGAGGTCAGTGGCTGCCAGCAAACCAAGAATGAAGCACCAGTAACCCCATAAGAACAAAAAACAAGTGTTCCCATCACCTCAACCTATAGATTACATGTGCAAACAACAATATGCACTGGATGTCACCAAATATCTCATCTGCAAAGAAATGGTTAGTTCAGGCTTTCTCCAATTCGATGACTGTCCTGAAAACTATTGGGCATGGAAATCTTCCTTTCTGAATGCCACTGAAGCTCTGAACTTATTACCAGCAAAAATGCTTAATTTTATGATAAAATGGCTTAGGACCGAGTCAGTAGAGCATGCTAAGAGGACAGGGCCGGACTGGGTATGAAAACAAGCCCCGGAAAAAATTACATACCAGCCCCGGAAAAAATTACATACCAGCCCCATAGCATTGCGTCGTCATACCAGCACAACGTTGAGTTCTTGTTCATAAAAAGGTGCCCCCCTTTCAATGCACAGTGACCACAGCATTGCCCCCATTCATTGCAGAGTGCCCACAGCATTGCCCCCAATCATTGCAGAGTGCCACAGGCTTGCCCCAATGATCATTGCAGAGCGCCACAGCATTGCCCCCATTCATTGCAGAGCGCCACAGCATTGCCCCCATTCATTGCAGAGCGCCACAGCCTTGCCCCCATTCATTGCAGAGCGCCACAGCCTTGCCCCCATTCATTGCAGAGCGCCACAGCCTTGCCCCCATTCATTGCAGAGCGCCACAGCCTTGCCTCCATTCATTGCAAAGCGCCACAGCCTTGCCCCCATTCATTGCAGAGCGCCACAGCCTTGCCCCCATTCATTGCAGAGTGCCACAGCATTGTCCCCATTCATTGCAGAGCGCCACAGCATTGCCCCCATTCATTGCAGAGCGCACAGCATTGCCCCCATTCATTGCAGAGCGCCACAGCATTGCCCCCATTCATTGCAGAGCGCACAGCATTGCCCACATTCATTGCAGAACGCCACAGCATTGCCCCCATTCATTGCAGAGCGCCACAGCATTGCCCCCATTCATTGCAGAGCGCCACAGCATTGCCCCCATTCATTGCAGAGCGCCACAGCATTGCCCCCATTCATTGCAGAGTGCACAGCATTGTCCCCATTCATTGCAGAGCGCACAGCATTGTCCCCATTCATTGCAGAGCGCCACAGCATTGCCCCCATTCATTGCAGAGCGCACAGCATTGCCCCCATTCATTGCAGAGCGCACAGCATTGTCTACATTCATTGCAGAGCGCACAGCATTGTCCCCATTCATTGCAGAGCGCACAGCATTGTCCCCATTCATTGCAGAGCGCACAGCATTGTCCCCATTCATTGCAGAGCGCACAGCATTGTCCCCATTCATTGCAGAGCGCACAGCATTGTCCCCATTCATTGCAGAGCGCACAGCATTGTCCCCATTCATTGCAGAGCGCACAGCATTGTCCTCATTCATTGCAGAGCGCACAGCATTGTCCCCATTCATTGCAGAGCGCACAGCATTGTCCCCATTCATTGCAGAGCGCACAGCATTGCCCCCATTCATTGCAGAGCGCACAGCATTGCCCCCATTCATTGGCAGCATGATGATATACTACTTACCAGGCACGACGACTGGATGGGACACACCGCACAGCACACACACTCGACAGTCTGCCAGCATGAAAATCACCAAACCGGACTGGAGCTGACCAGTGACCTCTGACCTGCGATCACATGCTGGCGTGCGTGCAGTGTGGGAGACTGGGAGGGGGGAGGGATCATCGGCGCCAGACTCCAGATGAAAAGATGCACCAGCCAGGCCAGCACCGCCATCCACCGCGCAGGCCGCCCCCGCCGTGACGTCATGCCGCTCACAGCGGGAGCGCAGAGGGGGCCGGGGCAGTGCACGCAGCCTGGCTGCACAGCGTCAGCGGCCGCCGGCCAATCGGCGGAGAGCGCGAGCGGCCAATCAGCGGTGAGCAGCCCCATCAATGGAATCCTTAAAGCGGCACTGCGGGCGGCCGGCAAACTTAAAGCGGCGCTCTGCGGGCGGCCCTATCAAAGCGGCCCCAGGGCTGGCGGCCCACCGGGAAATATCCCTGTATCCCGATACGCCAGTCCGGCCCTGTAATAGGATAAGAAAAGCGAACCTGTTCATTCCTGCAGCAGAACTCAACATGACCTGGAAAAGACTTGAAGAAACGTATGGATCCGCAGAGGCAATAGAAGGAGCACTGTTGAAAAAACTTGAAGTCTTTCCCAAGGTGGGCTACAGAGACAACGTGCGGCTACAAGCACTAAGTGATCTTCTACTAGAGATACAATATGCCAAAGAGGATGGCTACTTGCCAGGACTTTCATATCTAGATACAGCTAGAGGCACGAATCCCATAGTAGAGAAACTACCCTCAAATCTGCAAGACAAGTGGATGTCTGTGGGACGTAAATTGAAAGAAGATTATGGAGTCGCCTTTCCCACTTTCTCTGTGTTTATTAGGTTTGTCCGACAGCAAGCGAAAATCCGAAGTGATCCCGGTTTTTTGCCTTCACCACCAGTGGCAATCAGTCACACAGACCTGAGATACCTCACAGACCTCACGGTAGGACCTCTGTATCCACACACAAAACAGCTGTACCTTCAGAAGTCAGACTACCAAAGCACCCACAAGGTACACACCATAGAATACCCTGATAGACATTGCCCAATACACAAAAAACCATATCCACCAAATAAATGCAAAGGCTTTAGAAGCAAACCCATTGCAGAGTGGATGTCCTTCGTTAAACAAAACGGCATCTTTTTCAAGTGCTGTGGATCTACTTATCACACTGCCAAAGACTGCAAAATACCAGTAGAATGTAAAGAATGTGGCAGTGAGAGACATATTGCAGCTTTGCACCCTGGCCCTGCTCCTGCCCCACTAGAGACTGTAGAACCCAGGAAAGATCAGGACAGGGAGCAACAAGAGACCCCACTCTCCTCAGTAATGTCTAATTGCACTGAAGTATGTGGACAAGGCAAGAGTGCACGATCATGCTCTAAAATCTGTTTAGTGACTGTGTATCCCACTGGCAAGAGAGAAAGGGCAGTGAAAATGTATGCAGTGCTAGATGAACAGAGCAACAGATCCCTTGCAAAGTCAGATTTCTTTGATATCTTTAACCTTAAGGCAAGTGCAGTTCCATACACTCTAAGGACATGTGCAGGGACAATTGAAACCACAGGGAGAAGAGCTACTGACTTTATCATTGAATCCTTCAATATGAAAGTGCAGTTCCCACATCCTACCCTAATAGAGTGTAGCATGATAACTGACGACAAAACTGAGATTCCCTCTCCAGAAGTAGTCCATCACCACCCTCACCTCCGCTCAATTGCTCACCTTATCCCAGCTGTTGAGCCAGATGTTTCTATCCTACTTCTTGGCAGAGACATCCTTAAGGTACACAAGGTGCGCCAGTAAATCAATGGACCTTATAATGCCCCCTATCCACAGAGACTGGACCTGGGGTGGGTCATTGTAGGAGAAGTTTGCCTGGGGACAGTGCACCAGCCTAACAACATTAGCACTCCGAAGACATCTGTGTTAACAAATGGACACACATGCCTTCTCAGTCCCTGTCACAACAGCTTCGTTGTCGAAGGAAAGTTTTGGCAGGTTAACACAACACTGTGACTCTTCCACACTATATGTAAAAGAGGTCAATTCCAACATTGAAACAGACAATCTAGTGTTCCAGAAGACTAAAGATGATGACAAACAGGCCCTCTCTATAGAGGATCAGACCTTCTTGCAGATTATGGATAGAGAGGCTTACCAAGAGGACAATCACAGTTGGGTGGCCCCTCTCCCCTTTCGCACACCCAGAGTAGTAACTCTGCCTAGTAACAGGGAGCAGGCCATGAAGCGTTTGCATTCACTCAGCAAAACACTGCAGAGAAAGCCAGAAGTGAAAAGAGATTTCACTGAATTCATTACAGGGATGCTAGACAACGATCACGCTGAAGTTGCAGAACCACTTGAGACAGACAGGGAACACTGGTATCTACCAATGTTTGGTGTTTACCATCCACACAAACCTAATCAAATCAGAATAGTTTTTGATTCCAGCGCAGAGTATAAAGGAGTCTCTTTAAATGACGTACTGTTGAGTGGCCCTTACCTAAACAATACTTTGCTAGGTGTCCTCATGCGCTTCAGAAAAGAGCCCGTTGCTTTCACAGCAGATGTGCAACAAATGTTTTATTGTTTTCTTGTCAGAGAAGACCACAGAGACTTTCTATGTTTTCTCTGGTACAAAGAAAATGATCTGGATAAAATTAGTAAAAAAGCGCTGGTGTCCCTGGATGTTATTATTAATGGTAAAGTGCAATTCTATTGTGCAATTTATAAAAAAAATATATATATATATATATATATATAAATTGGAATGCATAAAATACTAGCTCTTATATCTAGTGGGATAAACAATGTATAAAATAGGTAAAAAACAAGCAGCCAGTTATCATATACAAAATCACTTAATAATTGTGAAGTGCTAGTGACACAAAAGTGTACTGTGCGATACAAAAATATATATAAAGTGATGGACAGTGCAGTAAAATACCATTAATGTGCTTGATAAAAAACTAGTTTCAAAAAATTCCAATATATGAATACATAAATTAGTGAATAAATGAATTGGCAAAAAAATGTAATAGGTGCTTGTAAGGTGCTTCAATTGTGGACTATGATCCAAACAGTTCATGCAGAATAGTGTGAATTTTGATTGCTTAGAAATCAGATGCTCCAGTGAATAGGGATGGTAATCGTTGCCTCTTACCAGATCCAAGTAAGTCACACAGACCTCAAAAGCCTGTGATCCTTTTTCCTTTGGTGGATCAGACCATAGGCACACCTTCACTCCACCTGGATTATTTATATGGTTTCCAACAAAGGATGACTTGGAAAAAATAGTAATATGCTCCTTCTCCTCACTCCTCCATTCATTACCTCAAGTCGTTATATATTAAGCCCGTATGCAGGGAGACAGATAAGAAGCCAACAATAGTGTAATACTGTAACTTTATTTTAAATCATAGTAAACATAAAAGTGGCTGCTTACTTAGTGTTGTGCCCACCTGGCACAGGGCAATGCGCATCGGTTGCTATGGGTAGTAGGATCGGGGGTGCAGGATCTGCAGTCTCCTGGTAGTCTCCTTCCTAGTTTACCCTTGTAGTGTGGCCGCGGTCCGGCATGCGTTCCAATGCGATAGGAGGTGACGTTACTCTTTCTCTCAACTTCCGGGTTTAGCAGAGACCACAATGCATTTCGCTTGTGCTAGCTTGACTGCGTGATTATGCTAGCACAAGCGAAATGCATTATGGTCTCTGCTAAACCCGGAAGTTGAGAGAAAGAGTAACGTCACCTCCTATCGCATTGGAACGCATGCCGGATGCACGCCGGACCGCGGCCACGCTACAACATCCCTATTCACTGGAGCACCTGATTTTTAAGCAATCAAAATCCACACTATTCTGCATGAACTGTTTGGATCACAGTCACTAATTTATGTATTTATATATTGGAATTTTTTGAAACTAGTTTTTTATCAAGCACATTATTGGTATTTTACTGCACTGTCCAGCACTTTATATACATTTTTGTATTGCACAGTACACTTTGTGTCACTAGCACTTCACAATTAAGTGATTTTGTATATGATAACTGGCTGTTTGCTTTTTACCTATTTTATACATTGTTTATCACACTAGATATAAGAGCTAGTATTTTATGCATTCCAATTTATATATATATATATATATATATATATATATATATTTTTTTTTTTTTTTTATAAATTGCACAATAGAATTGCACTTTACCATTAATAATAACATCCAGGGACACCAGCGCCTTTTTACTAATTTTATCCAGCTCAGTTATTGTATTTTACAATTAAAAGGGCAGCAGGTTATAACACTGTCAAACCTCTAAGAACCAGGTGCCTTCACATTAATTTTACAAAGAAAATGATATAAACCAAGAAATTGTCGAGTACAAAATGAAAGTGCACGTATTTGGCAATAGCCCCTCTCCTGCTGTCGCTTTATACTGCATGCAAAAAGCTATCCAGAAAGATGCAGAGTGCTATGATCAAGAAGCCAAACACTTTGTATTGAGACATTTCTATGTAGATGATGGACTCGCTTCTGCTAGCACACCTGAAGATGCAACTTCCATCCTCCGTAAAGCAAATGCTGGCAGAATCCAACCTGCGTCTTCAAAAAATCGCTTCCAACAGCCAAAAAGTAATGGAAGCCTTCCCTGTAGCAGACAGTGCTAAAGACCTTATAGATCTTTGCCTAGGTACAGACACCCTTCCCCTGCAGAAAGCCTAGCCCTAAGTTGGGATCTAGAAACAGATAGTTTTGTCTTCAGAGTTTCCTCAGAGGAAAAGCATTTTACACGTAGAGGCATTCTATCCACCGTAAATAGCCTCTTTGATCCCCTAGGGTTTGTATCACCTGTGACAATAAGAGGTAAGGTCCTAGTTCGGGAACTGTCACCTGGGAAAAGTGAATGAGATGCATTGCTTCCACAGGAGAGACTAAGTGAGTGGGTTCAATGGACAGAATCCTTGCAAGCATTAGAGCACCTAAAGATAGACAGATGCTATGTGCCCATATCTCTATCATCAGCTTGCAGGAAGGAAATGTGCATCTTTTCAGACACATCCACCACAGCTATAGGTGCAGTAGCTTACTTGAGAGTAACTGATGCAGGAAATGTGTGCCATGTTGGATTTGTCATGGAAATGTCCAAATTAAGCATTAAAACCAGCCCACACTATTCCTCGTTTAGAGTTGTGTGCTGCTGTACTTGCAGTCGAATTGTCTGAGCTAATCACAGATGAACTAGACACTGACTTTGATGCTGTGAAATTCTTCACTGATAGTAAGACTGGTCTAGGGTACATTTGCAACACCACTAGGAGGTTCTATCTGTATGTCTTCAACAGAGTGAATAGAATCAGGCAATCTTCACACCCAGATCAGTGGTTCTATGTATCTACAGAGCAAAACCCTGCAGATTATGCCACTAGACCTACTCAAGCAGCATGCCTTAAGAACTCTGGTTGGTACAGAAAGGATGGGCCTGAGAACCATATACACTGAGCAGAAAGACACTGCTAATGTTTATCCACTAATAGAGCCCGAAGCTGACCCTGAAATCAGATCGGAAATTACGGGTTACGGTACCAAAGCTTCTGAAACCACACTTCACTCACATTGCTTTGATAGATTTTCTTGCTGGAAGATATTAGTTGGGACCCTAGCCAGACTCATCCAAGTCGCGAAATCCTTCCGGAGAGAAACTAATAGCGATCAGGTCAGAAGGTGGGAAGGTTTCCATGAACAGGTCAATCTAGTAAAACTTGCTCAGGCAAAGTCTGTTATAATTTCTTCTGTTCAAAACAAGCTTTTCCAGAAGGAAATTTACTGCATCAAAAAACAAGACATTCCCAAAACAAAGCCGTCTTAGGAGGCTTAGCCCCTTTTGAGACAAGAATGGGTTGTTGAGTCCAGAGTTGTTCAGTCAGTTGTGTCTTTGATGGGGTACTCCCAAGGTGGACCTGTTGGCCTCTCGTCTCAACAGGAAGGTTCAGAGGTTTGTGGTATGATCTCGGGACCCTCTAGCTGACGCCTGTAATGTTCCGGTACCTTTGGTACCCTAAATTACACTTTCCACAAGTGTATGCGCCCCACCATTTACTTTTGGAAAGGTGCGCATACACCTTTAAGACTGGAGCTGTCATCACCCAGCACCGGACTAGATGGCTATTTAAAGCGCCGGTTCTCACTCACATGTGTTCGTTCAAACACCCTTACCTGGATGCTAACCTTGCTTGAAGCTTCCATGCTTGCAAGCTTACCTCGCTGACGGAACCTCGCCGCGCTGATCCCTGTATCCCGCTACTGGATCATCCGCCTCTCCTGAACCACCCTTCGGCTGTATCGCTAATAGTGCTAAGTACCCCGCAGGGGAATTCTCTATAAACTTATACTAAGCTTACACTATCTAGCTCTGCATAGTAAAGACTGTTTATCACATCTGCATAACTAGATTGCTAGCTCTTGAGACTACTGCTACTTTTCTGCACTGGGTTGATCTCTTTTGTATGTCCACCTGCTATTCTGTCATCTGCTACCATACAACATTGCTAAACCTTCCTGCATCCATCTGCTACTGTCTCACCTTCAAGTGTCTATCACCTACCACCTCCACTCAACCTATCCCTCAACCTTCATCATTGTGTTACCACATACATAAAGTCATTCTAGGAACCAGCTTGCTAATTGTGTGTATTTACTGGCTGAAATAAGACCTTCCACACATGATGAGTCATTGAGGTTGGGAATGGTATCTCAGCATATCTCTTACATGACTACTGACGTGGAACTATTTCTGCAGCTGAAAATCCACACCATATAAGAAACGCAGGAGCGTTACAGATTGAACGAACCAAAAAATGGATTCAGCAGAAATAACCACTCAGGTGACACAATTAAAACAGCAAGTATCTGCGTTAATACACGCACTTGCTGAATTAAAAGAAGACAATCAGGCTCTGTCGCAGCAGGTAATTAGACTGACACAACTTACCTCTGCTCAGTCCCCTGAACCCAAGATAAATCCCCCTTTGGTATTTACAGGCGATCGCAAAAAATTTCGCGAATTTAAAAACGCATGTGAGTTACTTTTTTTGCTAAAACCTCGTACCTACCTTACTGATCACATTAAGGTTTGTACTATTATTTCTTACCTATCAAACGATCCTCGAGCCTGGGCAGATTCTCTTTTTGAGAAAAACGACCAGCTTCTCAACTCCTATGCCTTGTTCCTGGCAGAGCTCACTAGCCTATATGATGACCCCAATAGGCAGAGTACTGCTGATCTTCAGTTAAGATCCTTGAAACAAGGAAGGAGGCCTGTAGAAGACTTTGTCGCAGAGTTCAAGAGATGGACCCTTGATTCAGAATGGAATGATGCATCTCTGAAAACCCAATTTAGGCTTGGCCTATCAGAAGCCGTTAAGGACGAGCTCGCCCGAGCGGATATGCCAAAAACCCTGGATACACTAATACAACTCAGTATTACCATAGATAGAAGACTACGAGAAAGAAAGGCTGAAAAGATGGGAATGCCATTATCCGTTTCCTCTCTGAGTCTGGCCGTTGACCCCGTTCCTATGGAGATAGGAACCATACGCCCACCGCTATCAACTATGGAAAAAGCCAAAAGACGAAATGAAAATCTCTGCTTGTACTGTGCATCCCCGGATCACAAGATAAACGTCTGTCCCCTAGTCAACAAAAAGAAGGGTGAGTGTTCACATGTCTCCCTAGGAGGATTGACAACTTCATTCACCAACCCCTACATTTCTGTTTTTTTGACATTACAGTGGGACCAGAACAGGATTACTACTAAAGCCATGATTGACACAGGATCTTGTGTAAATTATATGGATATATGTTTTGCTGCTTTAAATAAAATTCCTATTATTTCTAAACTCAAACCTGTCTCAGTAAGTCTTATTACCGGTGTTCCGTTATCCTCTGGTCCGATCACCGATCAGACACAAGCACTTCTAGTCACTATTAACGAGTCTCATAGGGAGACTTCTACCTTCGATTTAATACCTTCACCCCACTTTCCCATTGTGTTGGGACTTCCCTGGTTACACACACACCAACCAACCATAGATTGGAAGAAACGGTCCTTGACCTTCCCTTCTTGTTATTGCGAGGATACGTGTAACCTCCCGTTTTCCGGGAAGATTCTGTCTGTGGTGACAGATGAGATTGCACCACTATGTTATCAGGATCTTTCTGAGGTTTTTCTTGAGAAAAATGCTCAAACATTACCTCCTCATCGAGACTATGATTGTAGCATTGATCTACTCCCAAATAGCAAATTGCCGTTCGGTCATGTTTATCCTCTTTCACAGGATGAACTTGCCGATCTCAAAACCTATTTGGATGAGAACTTGGAAAAAGGTTTCATTAGACCTTCCACTTCTTCTACAGCAGCAGGACTCTTTTTTGTTCGCAATAAAGATTCAAGTCTCAGACCTATCATCGACTACAGGAAATTGAATGCCATCACACATCCTCTACCGCTTATCCCTGAGCTCATTGAGCAGGTGCGTGGAGCTACCTATTTTTCAAAATTAGACCTGAAAGGAGCATACAATCTCATTCGAATCCGTGATGGACACGAGTGGAAGACTGCATTCAGAACTAGATACGGATTGTTCGAATATCTTGTGATGCCATTCGGCCTATGCAATGCCCCTGCAGTTTTCCAACGATTTATAAACGATATTTTTAAAGACTTACTAGATGTCTGTGTTGTGGTATATCTGGACGATATACTTGTATATTCACGGACCCTGTCTGAACACATAAGACATGTAAGACTTGTATTATCGAGATTGCTTGCACATAATCTTTATGTGAAGCTGAAGAAATGCTTGTTCCATAAAGATGAGGTACTCTTTCTAGGCTACATCATATCCAAAACAGGAATCGAGATGGACATGAGTAAAATATCCTGCATTCAGGATTGGCCTACACCAACTACACGCAAGGCGCTACAGCGATTCCTGGGATTTTCAAATTTCTACAGGAAGTTCATAAAAAACTTTTCTGCTATTGTGAGACCCCTCACACAGCTCACTAGCATAAAAATACCATTTAAATGGTCAGAAGAAGCAAATAAGGCTTTACACTTGTTAAAGACAAGGTTTACTTCCGCTCCCATATTACGCCATCCAGACCCATCCCTCCAATACATTCTGGAGGTAGATGCGTCAAACATGGCAGTAGGAGCAATACTCTCCCAACGACCTACCCACACTTCACCACTTCATCCAGTCGCTTTTTTTTCTAAATCCCTGAGCAGTCCCGAGATAAATTACCCTGTGGGTGAAAAGGAACTGCTTGCTATAAAATTGGCTCTGGAGAATTGGCGACATTTACTCGAAGGCACCCAATTACCAATAATTATATATACGGACCATAAAAACCTCCAATATCTTCAGACTAGCAAAACTCTCTCGCATCGACAGGTACGATGGTCACTATTTTTTCTAAGGTTTAACTTCCTAGTGACCTACACACCTGCAGATAAGAACAAAAAGGCGGATGCACTATCACGACTAACTGAAGAAAACTACTTTGAAATCCCTTCCGTTCCTATAATACCTCACAAACACATTATTGGAGTTGTCCGTTCCTTAAAGGAAGAGGTTCTGCATGGTATAAGTTTGGATTCACCCCCACCACAACTAAATACTGATGCAGAAGGCTTCCTCTACTACAACGACAAACTTTACATACCACCTACCCTACGCACCAAGATCTTGGAATTATCGCATGATGTGCCTATGGCAGGACATATGGGTATGACAAAGACTTTCAATTTGATTTCTCGACAATTCTGGTGGCCTGACATGAAAACATCTATACAAAAATTAGTCTCTTCATGCAATGTCTGTGCCAGGTCCAAAATTGACACTACGAGACCATCCGGTCTACTATGCAGTCTACCAATACCCCAAACTCCATGGGAGGTTTTGTCATTGGACTTCATCGTAGAATTGCCTCCTTCCAAAGGATTTAATACCATCTTGGTGTCAGTGGACCATCTGACAAAGATGGCACATTTCATTGCTATTCGCAGACTACCTTCGTCCAAACAAACGGCAGAACTCCTGATGAAACATGTCTTCAGATTACATGGTATCCCAAAAACTCTTCTGTCTGACCGTGGATCCCAATTTATTTCTAAATTCTGGCAAGAACTATGTCACATACTACGGATTGAGCGGAAGCTCACTTCTCCTTACCATCCGCAGACCAACGGACAGACTGAAAGAGTCAACCAATGCATCGAGCAGTATTTACGTTGTTACACTTCTTACCAACAGGATGATTGGTTGGATCTTCTCCCCCTGGCAGAATTTGCCTACAACAACGCAACTCACAGTACAACCAAGCAGAGTCCGTTCTACTTGAACTATGGGTTCCATCCCTCTATTCTCCCTCCACGCATCCTTCCTTCAAATAACCAAGTAGCCTCAGACTATCTTACCCAAATAAAGGATTCTCTGGGTTTACTAAATACTACCATTGCACACGCTCACAGTCAACAAAAGAAGTACTATGATCTTCGTAGAAGACCTTCTCCACAGTATACTATCGGGGACCTCGTTTGGCTCTCAACAAAAAACTTGAGACTGAAGATCCCTAGCAAAAAGCTTGGACCTCTGTTCTTGGGACCTTTCCCAATCAAGAAACTTATTGGAAAAGCTGCAGTGCAGCTTACATTGCCAATGGACCTAAAAATCCATCCCATTTTCCATGTGTCGCTACTAAAACCCCATGTTCCGGACCAAGGAATAAGGCCTAATATTCCACCTCCCCCTCCTGTACAAGTTGAAGGTGGAGAAGAATACGAGATAAAAGAGATTCTGGATTCTCGTATCTACAGAAGAAGACTTCAGTACTTGGTTAGATGGAAGAACTATGGGCCCCAAGACGACACCTGGCTAAACACCTCTGACATACATGCCCCTAGATTAATCCGCAATTTTCATGCGAGATACCCAGACAAACCAGCTCCAGAGGCCTTCAGGAGCAGGCCTTAAGGGGGGGGTATTGTAATGTTCCGGTACCTTTGGTACCCTAAATTACACTTTCCACAAGTGTATGCGCCCCACCATTTACTTTTGGAAAGGTGCGCATACACCTTTAAGACTGGAGCTGTCATCACCCAGCGCCGGACTAGATGGCTATTTAAAGCGCCGGTTCTCACTCACATGTGTTCGTTCAAACACCCTTACCTGGATGCTAACCTTGCTTGAAGCTTCCATGCTTGCAAGCTTACCTCGCTGACGGAACCTCGCCGCGCTGATCCCTGTATCCCGCTACTGGATCATCCGCCTCTCCTGAACCACCCTTCGGCTGTATCGCTAATAGTGCTAAGTACCCCGCAGGGGAATTCTCTATAAACTTATACTAAGCTTACACTATCTAGCTCTGCATAGTAAAGACTGTTTATCACATCTGCATAACTAGATTGCTAGCTCTTGAGACTACTGCTACTTTTCTGCACTGGGTTGATCTCTTTTGTATATCCACCTGCTATTCTGTCATCTGCTACCATACAACATTGCTAAACCTTCCTGCATCCATCTGCTACTGTCTCACCTTCAAGTGTCTATCACCTACCACCTCCACTCAACCTATCCCTCAACCTTCATCATTGTGTTACCACATACATAAAGTCATTCTAGGAACCAGCTTGCTAATTGTGTGTATTTACTGGCTGAAATAAGACCTTCCACACATGATGAGTCATTGAGGTTGGGAATGGTATCTCAGCATATCTCTTACATGACTACTGACGTGGAACTATTTCTGCAGCTGAAAATCCACACCATATAAGAAACGTAGGAGCGTTACAACGCCACAGATGCCCTAGTGGCTCCCTGGAGTCATTATCGTCTGATATACACCTTTTGTTAGGAACCTGTCAGGAAGGCTCTGGCAGTGGATGAGTTAAGACTCACAGGCTATTCCGGCTCCACCCCTCTCATCTAGAAAGAGCTCTATTTAAGCTGGATCAGCACACAGGTTCAGTGCTGTCTTGTCTTCAGCTCCTGCCGTTGTTCCTGAACCTGTGACCTGTTTGCTGCTGATTTCCTGTTGACCTTTTGGCTTGTTCCTGACTCCACTCGTCTGCTGCCCGTCCTGACCCCAGCTTGTTTGACCATTCACTCGGATATCCCTTGTCTGTTTACCCGCCTTCGGACCTTGATCGGTCCACCCCTGGTGGGGCTACCCTGAGGACCGCGACCTGGTATCCACACGCAGCGAACTCCATCCTCACCACTAGAGGCTCTGGCGAAAACTGGTGGATACTTAGACTCCGCACCTCAGGCTAGCCTGTGTCACTTACCTTGGGGGTTCCGTCCAAGCCCCGCCCTCTAGCGGACATCGGGGCCTATCTCTGTTGCCAGGTTACCACCAGCACCCTAACAGTACAAGACAGCCATGTCGGAACCTGCAAGAGAGGCTTCACCGTTAGAGGAGATCGGCCAACACCTAGCAGCCCTGTCTCAAGCCGTGAGGACGCTTTAGGATGGCTATACACAGTTAGAGGGACGATTACGCTCTGTAACCCTCACGGCAGATTCCACTGCGCCATCTGCTCCCTCCTCCGCTGCCGCAACCGCAGCACCGGCCTCCAGCCCCACAGTAGTGATGCTGCCACCGGAACCTCGGGTCCCTACCCCTGAAAAATATTCCGGAGATCGGGGTAAATTCCGAGCGTTTCGCAATGCCTGCCAGCTCTACTTCTCCTTGCAACCCCGGACCTTCTCCCTGGAGGCCACCAAGGTGGGGTTTGTTATTTCATTGCTACTATGCGGACCCCAGTCCTGGGCCCATCGGCTCCTTGAAGAGGGTAGCCCCCATTTGAACTCTCTATTGTCATTTTTTGAGGCTATGGCCCAACTCTATGACGATCCACAGCGATCTTCCACCGCAGAAGCTGCGCTACACGTTCTCCAGCAGGGGCGCAGACCCGTAGAAGACTATGTCACGGACTTCCGTCGCCTGAGTTCCGACACTTCCTGGAACGAGGCTGCACTCCGGTACCAGTTCCGTCTAGGCTTGTCCGAAGCACTGAAGGACGAATTGGCCCGGGTGGGCATCCCCGACGCACTAGAGGATTTGATCTCCCAGGCCATTCAAATCGACCGTCCGAGAACGCCGGGCGGAACGATCAACGCAGCAGTTTCGGCCAGCCTGGATGTTGCCACGAGTAGCACCTCCTGTACACTTCCCTTCCGCTGGGGCAGTCTCTCCCAGCCCTGCTCCCGCCGGAGCCATGCCTGATGCTCCTGAACCCACGCAACTTGGGGTCATGCGGCCTGTCTTGTCTCCGGAGGAGAGACGTCGCCGCCAGCTGGGTAATCTTTGCCTGTATTGCGGAGAAGCTGGCCATTATGTGCGCTCTTGCGCAGCAAAACACCATAAGTCTTTGCCAGTCTTGCCCTCCAGTTGTGTGGCATCAGTTACCTCCACCTCCCACTTAGCCTTTCCTGTGTCTTTGCAACTCCCAGAAGGACCTGTCCAGGTTACAGCAATCATTGACTCGGGAGCCTGCAGTTGTTTCATTGATCGTTCCTTTGCGGGGCAGCAAGGCATACCTCTCCAGACCAAGACCCAGGACCTCCCTATCTTCCTGGCCGATGGCTCCCACATCAAGTCTGGACCCGTGACCCAAGAAACCCTTCCTCTTCCAATGGTCTCTCCATCTGGCCATAAGGAATTGATACGTTTGGATGTCATCGCATCTCCCTTATTTCCCATTATCCTGGGATTGCCATGGTTGCAGGCACACAACCCGCAAATCAACTGGATCACAGGAGCCATTCAGTTCCCGTCTCCTTACTGCAGGAACTCCTGTCTACCCGCTCCATCCAAGTCCCCCCAAACTCTGTTCTGTCTCGAATCTGAGCCTGATTTATGTTCTGTTGTACCCAAGGCATATCACGACTTCCTGGATGTTTTCAGTAAGCGGGGAGCTGAGACCTTACCTCCTCACCGTTCATATGATTGCCCCATCGACTTGCTCCCGGGAGCCGAGATCCCATTTGGCCGAATTTACCCACTATCTGAACGTGAGCTGGACGTTTTAAAGGACTATGTGGACGAAAGTCTGAAGAAGGGGTTTATCCATCCTTCCACCTCTCCGGCAGGGGCAGGTATCTTTTTTGTAGAAAAGAAGGATCACTCCCTTCGACCTTGTATCGATTACAGAGATTTGAATAAAGTTACCATTAAGAACCGCTACCCTCTCCCTCTGGTTCCCGAGCTCTTTCAGCGGCTCAGATCTGCTGTCCTGTTCACTAAGTTGGATCTCCGCGGGGCCTACAACTTAGTCCGTATTAGAGAAGGCGATGAGTGGAAGACAGCTTTTCGTACCAGGTTCGGGCATTTCGAATATCTTGTGATGCCTTTTGGCCTCTGCAACGCCCCAGCTACGTTCCAACACTTTGTGAACGATACTTTCTGGGATTGGCTGGATATCTTTGTCATAGTTTACCTAGATGACATCCTAATCTTCTCTACATCCCTGGAGCAACATCGCGAGCATGTTCGAAATGTCCTCGGCCGCCTCCGTCAGCATGGTCTCTATGTTAAGGCCGAGAAGTGTGAATTCGAGCGGAGCAGCATCCCATTTCTGGGGTTAATAATTTCTACAGAGGGTATAGAGATGGATCCCCAGAAAGTCTCTGCCATCCTGGATTGGCCACCTCCATCTGACAAAAAGGGAGTGCAGCGATTCGTTGGCTTCGCCAACTTCTATAGAAAGTTCATTAAGGGTTTCTCTCATATCATCACTCCCATTACTCAGCTCACCAAGAAGAGTGTTCGCTTTCAATGGACCCCCGAAGCCCAGTCCGCCTTCTTGGTCCTTAACCTTCCTAGCGGTATTCCCGAGTGTGACTCGGGGTAAGATTTTAGTGCCAAAAGCGGTAACCCCGAGTCACACTCGGGGTAGCGCTAAGAAGATCGCTGGATGCTGGAGGAGGTTTTACTTACCTTTTCTCCGGGATCCAGCGAAGACTGCGAGCGGTGTGCGGCGGCGGAGCTCTCTCCCGATCGTCTGCGAGCCCCGGCTTCCGTCTCCGGCGACGTGACGTCCGCCGGGGGGTGGAACCGGCGGCAAATTCGAATGTAAAATGCACCAAACACACTGATATCGTTCAAAATAAAATAAAATCACATTACATTACCCCCCAGTGCCCTTTACTGCAGTTTTACTGTACTTTTTATGTAAATATATGTATATATATATATATATATATACATATATATATACAGTATATATATATATACGTATATATATATACAGTATATATATATATACGTATATATATATACACATATACATATATATATATATACACACACACACACATATTATATATAAATACATATATATATATATATATATATATATATATGTATGTGTGTATATATATATATATATATATATATATATATATATATATATATATATATATATATATATATATATATACACGTATATATATATATATATATATACACGTAATTCTTGTGAATGAGCAGCCCAAACCAACTGTATACATTATATATATATATATATATATATATACATATATATATATATATATATATATATATATATATATATATATATATATATATATATATATATAATATATGTATACATAATATATGTATACATACATATATATATATATATATAATATGTATAATAAATGTATACAGTTGGTTTGGGCTGCTCATTCACAAGAATTACATGCTTTCAGCACCTAAAATAATGGTACCGCTTTCAGCACCTAAAATCCAAAAGAATCATACCGCCAGGGAGGTTAAGAAGCTCTTCACGTCAGCCCCTGTGTTGAGTCACCCGGATCCCACCTTACCCTACCTCCTCGAGGTTGACGCTTCTGAAGTTGCTGTCGGGGCAGTCCTCTCCCAAAGACAGGGAACCAAGGACTTGATACACCCGATAGCCTTCTTTTCCCGGAAACTCTCCTCTGCAGAGAGGAATTATGATGTTGGGGACCGGGAACTTCTGGCGATCAAAGCCGCACTTGAAGAGTGGCAGTATTTGCTTGAGGGGGCTGTACACCCTATTCTTATTTTTACGGATCACAAAAACCTTGAGTATCTGAGATCTGCAAAACGTTTGAGACCCCGTCAGGCACGGTGGGCACTTTTTTTTTTCAAGGTTTTCATTTCATATCACCTATCGGCCTGGGTCTAAAAATGTTAAACCGGATGCTCTGTCCTGGATGTTTGATAGCCCGAAGGAAACTTCAGTACCTGACACCATCCTATCCGAAAAGAACTTCCTACTTTTATTCACAAATCTGAAGGCCCGTCTTGAGCAAGCCTCTGCCCACATTCCTGGTCCACCCGGAATACCCCTGGTGCACAAAAATGTCTTGTTATGGGTTAAAGACAAGATCTTCGTCCCGGAAGAGGTCAGAACAGCAATTCTGGCTGCCTGTCATGATCACCCTCTGGCCGGTCATTTTGGCGTCCATAGAACCCTTGACCTCCTGCAGCGTTCTTTTTGGTGGCCTGACATGGAAGAGAGCTGCAGGAGTTATGTACTCTCCTGTACCACCTGTTCCCGGTGTAAAACCACCAGAAGTAAGGCATGGGGCCTTCTCAGACCTCTTCCCATCCCTGATCGGCCCTGGCAAACAATTGCCATGGATTTTATCGTGGAACTTCCATCTTCTGCAGGGTGCTCTGCCATTTTTGTGGTGGTAGATCGACTCTCTAAAATGGCCCATTTTTTGCCCCTCAAGGGTACTCCCTCTGCAAGGGAAACTGCAGAGATCTTCATTAGGGAGATCATAAGACTCCATGGGATTCCCAGGAACATCATCTCTGACAGAGGGGTACAATTTACGTCCCGCTTCTGGAAGGCTTTATGTAAATTGTTAAAGATCGAGCTGTCTATGTCCTCAGCCTACCACCCACAGACCAACGGACAAACTGAGAGGACAAACCAAACCCTGGAGCAGTACCTGCGGTGCTTTACCACCTTTGTCCAGGACGACTGGGTAGCCCTGTTACCATTTGCAGAATTCTCCTACAACAATTCCAAGCACTCTGTTACTGGCCAATCTCCCTTCTTCGCTAATTACGGATTTCATCCCTCCTTCTTACCAGATATTCCATGTGAATCCGGAGTTCCTGCAGTCCAAGACACTGTCAACTTCTTTTGCCGGAATAATAACCTTCTGCGGGAGACCTTAGCCAAGGCCCAAACTGCGTCCAAAAGGATCTTTGACAAGAGAAAGAAGGGAGAGTTGATTCTTCAACCTGACGATCGGGTCTGGCTTTCCACGGCCAATCTCCGCCTAGCCTGTCCGTCCAAGAAACTGGCTCTCAGATTTATTGGTCCATTTCCAGTTAAAAGGAAACTCAATGATGTGTCCTATGAACTATCCCTACCCGATACCCTTCGGATCCATCCCATATTTCATGTTTCCTTACTGAAGCCCATGATCCCCGATAACTTCCCTGGTAGAAGTTCAGGTACCCCAGAACCTGTGTCCGTGGATGGAGATGTGGAGTATGAGGTTGAGGCTGTGGTGAACTGTCGAAAGAGAGGCAACCAGCTACAGTTTCTCATCAAATGGAAGGGTTATGGTCCGGAAGAGAACTCCTGGGAGCCTGAACGGAACGTCCATGCTGCGGACCTAATCCAAGCATTTTTTCGTGCTCATCCACAAAAAAGGAGTTTGTTGGGCACCCGGAGGTTGCCCTTAAGGGGGGGGGGGGGGCAATGTTAGGAACCTGTCAGGAAGGCTCTGGCAGTGGATGAGTTAAGACTCACAGGCTATTCCGGCTCCACCCCTCTCATCTAGAAAGAGCTCTATTTAAGCTGGATCAGCACACAGGTTCAGTGCTGTCTTGTCTTCAGCTCCTGCCGTTGTTCCTGAACCTGTGACCTGTTTGCTGCTGATTTCCTGTTGACCTTTTGGCTTGTTCCTGACTCCGCTCGTCTGCTGCCCGTCCTGACCCCGGCTTGTTTGACCATTCTCTCGGATCTTACTTGTCTGTTTACCCGCCTTCGGACCTTGATCGGTCCACCCCTGGTGGGGCGACCCTGAGGACCACGACCTGGTATCCACACCCAGCGAACTCCATCCTCACCACTAGAGGCTCTGGCGAAAACCGGTGGATACTTAGACTCCCCACCTCAGGCTTGCCTGTGTCACTTACCTTGGGGGTTCCGTCCAAGCTCCGCCCTCTAGCGGACATCGGGGCCTATCTCTGTTGCCAGGTTACCACCAGCACCCTAACACCTTTCCTCCTCTCAAGCTTCTGCCGCGACTCCTGCGCAGGATCAAGGCAGAAGGGATTCCAGTCATTCTAGTGGCTCCAGACTGGTCTAGTCTTTCTTGGTACGCCGATCTGGTACAGCTGGTCCCCGATGTTCCTTGGAGACTCCCTCTCAGGAAAGACCTGCTGTCTCAAGGATGGATCTCCCATTCTGCTTTTTTTTTTTTTTTTTTTTTTTTTAAATAATATTTTTTATTTGAAAAATCAACATACAGAAAAAATGAACATTCGAGGTTCAACGTATACAGATGAGACAGTGTATCAAGTAAGCAGTTATGTGGCCAATAAGGAGGGGGGGGGGGAAGAGGGAAGGAAAAGAAGGGGGGGGAGGGGGGAGAAGGGATCCAACAGGAGGGAGGGGGAAAGGGAAGTTCTGACAATAGCCAAATCCGTAACATTCAAGTAACAATCAAATAATCAAATGACAATCAAGTAACAGTCAAGTAACAATCAAGTAACAGTAGCATAAAAGACAACTGAGGGAAGTGAGTTGAGTAACTCTCTAACACCGGCCAACACTTCAACTATAGGCGGTAAGACTAGGAATGCACTAAGCAGTGAGTTTACCCCTTGTATTCTGTCAGAAGGCAGGGATATAGAAAGGAAGTGAGGGGAGGGGCCGAGAGGGGGGAGGAGAGGAGCAGCACCCCCACAGCCCCCAGTGGGAACATATTCGCCACAAGAGTACCGCCCCTGTTCCCTCCCACTCAAACCCCCAAACTAAACAATATCAACAGGAATATTTCCAGTGCTGCCAGGCAATCTTAAATTTTGAATACGACAAGACGTTGAACGCCAGGGATCTCTCCATGACATAGTTGGTGTTTACGGTCTTAACCACCTCTGAAAAACTAGGAATATCAAGGGACCTCCAGCGGCGTAAGATCAGCACCCTGGAGGCTACAAGAATGTGCAGGACCATTTGTCTGTATTGGATCAGGTATTCATCCAGACCCAAATTCAGCAGAGCCAGTTCTTTTCTTGGGGGACCTAGGATACCCGTACATTCCGCTATACACCTGAACACACAGTTCCAGTAGCTGGTTAGAGAGGGACAATCCCATAGTATATGTGCAAGCGTACCCCTGTGGCCACAGTTCCTCCAACAAGTGTCGGCGATTGTCGAGAATATTTTCGCTAATCTGACAGGGGTATGATACCACCGATTCGTGATTTTTAACATCATTTCCCAGTGTGATGTACAATGGGAGTAAAGGTAGGTCGAGGAAAGGGCGTGGGTCCACTGCACTGGGGAGAATTGAAGGTCTAGTTCTCTTTCCCAGTACTGCATGGAGCGAGATTTGAGAGGGTCTGGTGTGGGTAGGAGCAAGTCGTAGAATAATGATATTCCTTTAGTGGTTTTCCTGGGGGAGTGATAATAGGTCCAGGCTTCGAGGGGGACATGTCTGGTGTCTGGTGGGTAACGTGCAAGGAAGCTGTGGATGCGGAGCAGGTTGAGGAAATGGGCAGGTGGGATTTGGAATTTACGCATCAGAACCGGTGGGGATAGCAGAGCATCCCCGTCATAAAGGTGTGAGATGCCCAACGTCTGGAATGTGGAAGTTGGCAGTGAGGGGAGGTGGGCAGCTAGAAGTCTCAGTGGAAGGGAGGAAGAGCGATGAGGAGCAGCTTCGCATTGTCTCCCCCGGGCTACCTCCAGCCTCCTCCAGGCCATCAAAGAAACTCGGAGGGTCGGAGGCAGGTCAGGAAGAAACCAGGGAACCCAGAGGTCACCCAGAAGAAACAGCCGAAGGTCCTTGGTCGGTGACATGTGGCGTTCCATAGAGGCCCATACAATCTCACCTTCTAGGGAAAACCATGCCCTCAACTGGTCCAGCCTAGTGGACCAATAATAGGCATGTAGGTCCGGTAGTTTAGCACCTCCCAAAGCTTTAGGCAGTGAGAGAATAGAGGTGGAGACTCTAGCCCGCTTGCCGCACCAGATAAACTCGCGCAACCCTCGGGAAAGTGCATCCAAATACTTTTTTGGAAAAGGAACTGGCAGAGCCCTAAACACATAAAGCACCTGCGGCAGGATCGACATCTTGTATGCTGCCATTCTGCCGCACCATGATAGTTCAACTTTAGATATATTAGCCAATGATTGGTGGAGTTTTTTGATAAGAGGGTCCAGATTAGATGGAAGTAATTTAGAAACGCAAGGGGTAATATGAAGCCCTAGGTATGGAATACTCACGTCAGTACAGGGGTAAGGGTAGAGGGATTGCAAGCGGGATGCAGTCTGCTGCTGAATACCTATATTGAGAGCCAGGGATTTGGTAGTGTTGATTTTGTGATAGGAAATCGCCCCAAATGCTAGCAATATGCGGTGTACTGCTGGGAGTGAGCGGATTGGATTGGTCAGGATAACAATTATGTCGTCCGCAAAAAGGTTAACTTTATGCACGGCTTCGCCCAGGCAAACCCTTCTACTGCATCGTCAGACCGAATGGCCTCCGCCAGGGGTTCGATCATCAAATTGAAGATCGCCGGCGATAGAGGACAGCCCTGGCGGGTCCCATTGGTGGTGGCGAATGGGGAAGAGGCAGTGCCAGAAGTGAGGACTTGGGCTGAGGGACAGGAATAAAGCGACAACACGGCCGAGAGTATGCCCCCGGAGAAACCAAACCTCTCTAGAGCCATTCTCATGTATAGCCAATTAACCCTATCGAACGCCTTCTCTGCGTCCAGCGTTAGGAGCAGAGTAGGCGTTCGGGTGTTATTTGCCAAATGGACCAGATTGACAATACGCCTGGTGGCGTCGGACGTCTGCCTACCTGGCATGAAGCCCAATTGATCATTTTTGATAAGTCGCGGGAGGATGGGCTGTAGACGTGCTGCTAGGGCCTTGGCATATATCTTGACATCGCTGTTTAGAAGTGAGATGGGCCTATAGTTAGCTGGGAAACTGGGGTCTTTACCCGGTTTGGGAATCATCGTGATATAAGCACCAAGCATATCATGCGGGAGTGCAGATTCCTGCACGGCCTTGTTAAACACGTCGACAAGGAAGGGGCTTAGGGTTTCAGTATGTAATTTGTAATACTCATTACACAGACCATCAGGGCCTGGGGATTTGCCTATTGGAAGGGAGCGTATCACTTTAGAGATTTCTGCAGTTGAAAAAGGAGAGGAGAGGGATTCTACTTGGGTATCAGTGAGTGAGGGGAGGGACAGTCTAGAAAAGCGTTAATAGCGTCAGGATTAGGTTGGACAGTGAGTGGGTCTTTTGCCAAATTATAAAGTGAACTATAAAAATGTGCAAATTCATTCGCAATGTAATTTGGGTGGGAGAGTTTGGCATTTGTCAGGTGGTGTGTTAGGTGGGAGATACGGGCCGAAGCCCGCCTCTGCTTGATCCTAGACGCTAGGAATTTACCCGCTCTATTGGCATGGGCGTAGTAGCGAAGATTTAGTGTCTTAAGGTGGCGTTCATAGCGCTCTAACAAATGGGACTTAAGGGCTTCTCTCTTTTGGGACAGGGCGGTAGCCATAGGAAGGGTGGGATTACTCTTGTGGGCATTTTCCAGTGTACTGATGTCAGTGAGGAGAGCGTTCAATTTTTGGTTAAAAGCCTTGCGGGTTCTGGCCGTCTGCTGGATACATATTCCTCGTATAAACGCCTTGTGCGCCCCCCAAAGTGACCATGGGTCAGAGACTGAGGAGGCGTTAAACTGAAAAAATTCTTACAGGCGCTCCGCAATCACCTTCCCCGTGATTGAGTCTTGAAGCACTCTGGCGTCACAGCGCCATATGGACGTCCGTTCCTTGGGCCCGTTCTCCTCCATCACCATCTCCACAGCCGCATGATCAGACCAGGTTATATTCCTGATGGATGAGGAGGAGATCTTGCCCAGTAAAGGGAGGTCAGTCAGAAGCAGATCAATACGGGAATAAGAGCGATGTCTGGAGGAGTAGTGGGAGTAATCTCTCTCCGATCCATGCTGACACCTCCAGACATCGTAGAGCTGTTCCTTGTGGAGTAAGGATTGCAGAGAAGGATGTCGACCCCGGGCGGGCACAGAAGTGTCAAGCTCTGGGTCAACAACCACATTAAAATCCCCAAACAGTACTAAATTACCATAAATGTCCACTGAGATCCTCTGGAGCAACCTATGAACAAAACGAAGTTGGTGACAGTTCGGAGCATAGACTGCTACCAAGGTCAGCGGAATTCCATTGAAGTCTCCCTTGAGGATCAGGAAATGACCATCTGGATCACAGGTCACCTCCTTTAGAGAGAAGGCGACTGTGTTTCTGATCGCGATTTAAACACCACGTTTTTTCTCGGGTGCGCTGGAGAAGAAAAGGTTGAGAAAACTCTTATGTGAAAATTTCGGTTGTTGGGAAGCTTTGAAATGAGTCTCCTGAATGGACGCAATGTCCGCTTGACTGTTGCACAGTTCGGTCCATAAGGAATACCGCTTTGCTGGGTGGTTCAAACCATTCACATTTAGTGAGAAAAATGTTATCGTCATGGTGGGTCCTCAAGGAGAGGTTGAAAAAACTGGTCGGTAGAAACAAGCAGCTGGGGGTCCCAAGCGGGGTCAGAGTCAGTGGACCATTTTATGCCATAAAAGAACAGGCGAGTTATCTTCAGGTCAGAACAGGGGGAAACAGGGAAAGGAAGTTCAACATGTGCGCTGGGCACTAAACAAAGCACATAAAACATAAAAAAAGTTCAAAGGCAAGCATCTCTTGCAACAAAGAAAGAGGGGCCATATGTGAAAAACACATCCTAGGCCTGGGACCATGGTGTGGATTGTGAAGAGGCACACTCACCGCTATTAGGCCTCTGTCTGGAGTTAGAGCGTTTTCGCGATGCGGTGTGCCATTCTCCCAAAACAGGTGCAAGTGGGGTTGTGGAGGAGTTAGCAGGTGTAGATGCAGCATCTGGGACGATCCCCCATCGCCGCAGTAGTGCCATCCCTTCTTCTAGAGTAGAAATCGTGACGGTGGAGCCATTATAAGTGATACACAGGAGTGCTGGGTGCTTCCACTTATGCGGTATTTGATGGTTTCTGAGGGCCTTCGTGACAGTGGCCAGATTTCTCCACTTTTGCAGGGTATGTCTGGATAAGTCCGGGAGTATCTGAACCTGGGGGAACTCCCCCGGCATAGTATGGAGCTGCCTCGCTGCCAGAAGGATGCGGTCCTTAGCCTGAAAAAAATGTACCCGTAGAAGCACATCACGGGGGAGATCTTGGGCAATGAATAATGGCTTAGGGATCCTGTGGATCCTATCGATGGTGAGGTCGGAGGCAGATAGGGATGGCACTAGAGCTGCAAAGAGATCTTTCGCTACTTTCTCCAGGTGTTGGGATTGGACAGATTCCGGTATCCCCCTGAGCTTCAGGTTATTCCGTCACGACCTATCTTCAAGGTCTGCGACTTTGTCCTTAAGCCAGGCTAGCTCTTCAGCATGATTGTTGTGGGCTGCGACTTAAGTGTTTAGGGATAGAGTACATTTCTCCATGGACGTCTCCACGACATCTACCCTTCCCCCAAGCTGACGGACGTTTGCGTTAGGCCTAGCACCATATCAGCGTGCAGGGAGGACCACAAAGAGTGCATCATATCCTTCATGAGCGTGACTGATATGGGGTGGTCTCCCACAGGGAAGGCTGCAAAAGGATCCGCTACAGGTGGGGCCTGCGCTCGTGAGGGATCAGGAGCTGCCATACAGTCCATTTGTGCATGTGGGATGGGAGAGGGGGGGGGGTGGTCCCCTTCGCGGTTTCTGTTTTGCCGGGCGGAGGGTGATGGGGGGGGTGGAGGAGCCTGAGGAGTTCCCGCTGTCTGGGTTTGCCACTTGCCTGATCAAGGTTGAAGAGCCTCCCTTGCCGTCCGCGCCGGGCTGTCTGGAGCGATGCTGCTGACCGGCGCCATTTTGGTGGAGTCCGGCCGCATTGAAGATAAGGAATCCGTCCATTTTAGTAATCTGCTGACTCCCCTTTTTCCCCTTAGCCATCTGGGGGTACAGCGGGAGACCGTATAGGGTATTCAGCGGTATCTGTGCCTCTTGAAAGTCCGTTGTGGGCTGATATCCCGGGTGGCCGAGCGGAGCTCCGGAATCAAGCGTCCATCCGCCGCGCCGTACGCCACGCCCTTCTCCCATTCTGCTTTACAGTCGCCGGCTTTGACAGCCTGGCTGTTGAAAGCCAGGTGTTGAAGAATAGAGGGTTGTCCGATTCAGTGATTCCGCTTTTAAAAGGTAGAAAATCCACTTCACTGAAAATTTACGATCGTGCTTGGAAGACATACATTGCATTGTGTGAGTCTATTGGGGTTCACTCTCGCTCTTTTTCGGTGACTCGATTTTTGGCTTTCCTCCAACAAGGGGTCCAGCAACGTTTGGCCTTGAGTACCATAAAGGGCCAGCTCTCGGCCTTGGTGATTTTCTTTCAACATCCGTTGGCCTCACACTCTTTGGTGTGTACTTTTCTCCAGGGAGTGAGACACTTGGCTCCCTCAATGAGGTCTCCATTGCTGCCGTGGGACCTTTACTTGGTGTTGTCCGTTCTTCAGAAACCTCCCTTTGAAAATGTGCGATAGATTCCCCTGCTTACTTTGTCCCAGAAGGTGGCCTTTTTGGTGGCTATTACTTCGGTGCGCAGGGTGTCTGAGCTGGCGGTGCGGTCTTGCCGTTCACCTCATCTAATTCACAGGGAAAAGGTGGTTCCTCGACCATGTCCATCATTTCTTCCAAAGGTCGTCTCCAATTTTGATCTGAATGAAGAAATTGTGTTGCCTTCCCTGTGTCCTAAGCCAAAGCATCCCAAGGAAGTTGCTTTGCATTCCCTGGATGTGGTTCGGGCAATCGGTGCACCTGGCAGCTACGGAGTCGTTTCGAAAGTCAGACTCGCTGTTTGTCCAGGCAGACTGTGGTTCAGGCTTATTCTATTAAGGGTCAGGTTCCTCCTTTCCCTGTCAGGGCACACTCTGCTCGGGCACTTTGTGCCTCCTGGGCCTTCCCTCATCAGGCTTCAGTGGTGCAAGTTTGCAAAGTGGCCACTTGGTTGCCCGTGCATACATTCACAAAGTTTTATACAGTGTGTGTGTTCTTTTGGCCGCAAAGTTTTTTGCAGGCTGCTGTTTAGAGGACTTTTTGGAGGGTGTTTGAGGGTGTTTTTTTTTCAGGTGAGCTCCAGTTGTTCTCAGTTGAGCTCCATGTTACCTATTTGGCTATGTTAAGCCTTTGTGAAGTTTTTCTGCTTTTCCCACCCCTCATGTTTAACACTGCTTTGGGGATGTTCCTACGGTCATGAAGATGAAGAGCTGTGTCTGTCAATGATAGAAAGAGAAAATTAGATTTTTGACTTACCGTAAAATCCATTTATTTGATATTTCATTGACAGACACAGCACTCGCCCCTCTTTGGAGTTGTTTTTTTTTTTCTTCTGACACTGCTTGTTAGAAAACTGAATACCTATAGCAGGAAGTGGGAGTATACCCCCAGGGACTGCCCCATAGGTGTGCTCAAGCTTTTTCCTGCCTAGTGTCCTACTCCTGTATGGGGCAGCATAACCCTAATGTCATGAAGATGAAGAGCTGTGTCAGTCAATGACCATCAGAGAAATGTATTTTACTAGTCAAAAATCCAATTTTTCCATCCAGTGTACTCATCTTGCAATTACCTCTGATGAATTTGTTAATTATTGTTGCCTTATTAAGTTATAAAAACATAAGTGTGTGGGATTGTGGACCTTGGTTTAATTTCCAGTCAGCAGTTAATATGAAATTCTAATATTTATGACCTCACGTTTTACCATAACTCATATAACATCTTCTATTATCTTTAAACCTATTCAGTCATCAGCACACTGTTTTTTACATACCAGCCTCCTGATCACCGTATAGAAAAATTACAGCGGAGCAGGGCAGCTCTTTTTCTGGAAAGACGTCAGTCATATGGTGACACCCAGTTAAGCCGCGATCGCGCACCGTGTCTCCCCAGAACACGGCAGGACCCCGATCTTGGCAAAGAGCCGCAGCTTTTTACCCATGTGATCAGATGTGTCCAATCACAGCCGATCACATGTAAACAAGGATATGCTGTTTATGGGCTCTCCTCACACTGTGAGGAGAGGAGAGCCGATCAGCAACATCTCACAGGGGGAGACGTGTAAAGGTAATCAAGGCACTGATCATCAGCGCCCTGATTACAATGCAGCCCCAACAGTGACACCAGTTTGTGCCAATTAGTGCAGCCTTTCCGTGCCACCTATCGGTGCTGCATATTAGTGCCACCCCATCAGTGCAGCCTCTTTAGCGCACATCAGTGAAGGAGAATGGCCTTTTTACAAACAAACCTTTTTTTTTTTTTTTTTTTCAATTTTGGACTTTTTTACATTTTTTTAACCCAGCGATGATTAAATACCACCAAAAGAAATCTTTGTGTGTGAAGAAAATAATACAAATTTATTTGGGTACAGTTTTGCATGACCGCGACAGCACTGAAAGCTGAAAATTGGCCTGGGCAGGAAGAGGGTGAATGTGCCCAGTATTGAGGTGGTTAATATTGCGTATAGGGTACCTATGTTACCCAAATATTAGTAAAGAGGATGCTGCTGGAGATTTGGTATTTTTTTTACGAATTATCTTTATATTATTATGCACTTTGATGCTTTAATTTTGATAAAATCAATCTTTTAAAATGCTATTGTACAAGTTTCCACTTTGCTCTTTTTTTTTTTTGTGTACACATCTTTAAATCCTTATTGGTTTCTACATTTTAAAATTCAACCTTCAAAAAAAAAAAAAATCTTTTAAACTGATATTGCACAAATGTCCTTCATCTTTTGTGTACAGCTAGCCTTTAACTCTGGATATAAAAATGTATGTAATATTTTTGTTTCTGCAGTTGGCTACCTGAAGCAAAGGTTGTCCAGACAGCTCTCAACTCTGCTGCAAGCAATGTTTATCAGTATGGTAGAGAATGGATTACTAATAAGGTAGGCATACATGTGTTTTTTTTTTTTTTTTTCTCAAGGCCTTTTTAAAATACTTCTAAACCCAAAACCAAACAGCAGTGAAAACCAAGTTGAAAATAGCCTGAAGAAACTAATTGAATGCAGCCACCACTTCTAAGAATTGTTAAGCTGCAATATGTTTTCTTTTGGGTTTTGCTTTACGTTTATATAGGAATGAGGTTAATCCTAAAACCTTTGCAGAGTGGCAGGTTTAAAAGATTCATATGCAAGAGCTCGCAGTCACCTGTCCTGGCTGCTTTCAACATATTGGGCAACAACCTTGTATCTTTAAATCAGGTAGATGGCTATCGGAAAGAACCAGTTGTTTAAACAAGTCTAAAAAGCTGTTTCAATAAACTGTTGCCTCCTTATTAGATGGCAGAGTCAGCATTTGCTGCCCCTTAGCTTTGCATAGTGCAACCCCAATTCCAAAAAAGTTGGACTGCTGTGTAAAATCTACATGCAATGATTTGCAGATCTCAGAAAAACATATTTTCATTCATTGAATCTTCTTGACCATTGGGTTATGCTGCCCACTACAGGAGTAGGACACTAGGCAGGAAAAAGCTTTACCACGCCTATGGGGCAGTCCCAGGATATATACTCCCACATTGCTATAGGCACTCAGTTTTTTTTTTTCCTGCCTAGTCAGGAGTAAGGACCTAGTTCCTTGCTGGGATCTCTGGTCCTAGCATTTTTTCCTTCTATATTTTCTGTTTCTGTGAGAGCTACAATCAACTGCTGGACAGGGCAACGGATTGGATATTCTAGATCCTTAGGGACTCCCCCGTCCAGCCAGCGAACTGGATGGGGGCTGGCCTGCGAGTTAAATGTCTCGCTAGGGCGAATACGACCTGGTCCTGGCCTGAGTCGCAGCGTGCCTCTTGGCCCGAAGCACCCCCATTCTGATGGTGCAGTGGTCTGCCCGAAGCGGTGCCCTCCCTTTTCCATGGTAAAAGTAGTGCTCCCCCCTTTCCGCTGGTGGTCTTTTGGGGTGGCCGTCGGCCCATCCCCTGTATGGTCGGACCCCCGCGTTCCCCTCCCTTCCCCCCCCTTTCCTCCAGCCCCTTTAAACAGTCACTGTGGATCTTTCGGCCCCTCAACCCACCCCACTCCCCAGATGCGGTTGTAAAGTTGCTTTGTCACATGCTGCTAAGGGGGGGTCGGCTGTAGTTGCTGCTGACCAGGGTTTTTTTTCCGGGTGCACGGGGGGGGGGGTTGAGCATGTTCCCTGCCTCCTGGTGGTTAGTGACTGGGGCAGGTATGTGTTTTGGGCTCCCTGCGGCGGTTGTTGGGCTGGGGAAGCCGCCTCACGCCTAAAATTTAGACTGCGGCTTTGCAGCCTACTCGGCAGAACCTATCTGTGAGACAGCCCCTGTGAGGATGGCTGAAGCCACTGCTTCCCGTGTGGGCATCGGCTCCTGTTGTCTGGCAGTTGGGCATCTTTCAGGACTTGCATGTGGGTGCTGTGCCTAATTGGGTCTACCTTCGAGGCAGTTCCGTTTGCACAGTTCCACAAGAGACCATTCCTGCCAAGTGGGACAAGAATCCAAAGTCTCTAGACAATCTGATCCTGTTGAGCCGGGATACAAGAGGGTTCCTAATATGGTGCCTTCGCTCTACGGCGCTTGTACTTGACGATGGTCCTCACGGTTGCCAGCATGTCCAGGTGGGGAGGTGTTTTGGGCATGGATGTGCTCAAGGGGTCTGGACTATGGAAGAGTCAAGACCACTGATCAATATACTGAAACTTCGGGCGAAAAACTGTGGCTCATTGTAGAAATAGCCTTCAGGGGTGACTGGCTTAGATTCATTTGGACAATGCCCTGCCGTATGTCAATCACCAAGGGAGCACAGGAAGTGTCTAAGGCGGGCAGAACCCTTTGTTCCAGCCTTCTCTGCTGTGCATATTCCAGGGGTAGAAAATTGGTAGGCGGATTACCACAGATGGCTCCTTGGGGTCAATATTATCTTATATATGTCTTTCCCCCGCTACAATTTCTGCCAAGACTCCTGCAAAGGATCGAGGCAGAAGGGATTCCGGCCATCCTAGTGGCTCCAGACTGGCCTCGCCGGTCTTGGTACGCCGATCTGGTCGCCGATGCCCCTTGGAGACTTCCTCTCAGAGAAGATCTATTCTCCCAAGGTCCAATCTTCCATCCTGCTTTACAGTCGCTGGTTTTAATGGTTTGGCTGTTTAAAAAGCCAGGTGCTGAAGGATAGGGGGTTGTCTGAATCTGTGATTCCCACACTGTTAAAGGCTAGAAAATCTACCTCTAGGAATACGAACATTGTGTAATGTGAGTCTCTTGGTTGATCCCTGTTCCTTTTCAGTGGCTCGGATTTGGGCATTCCTCCAACGAGGTGTTGAGCAACGCCCGGCCTTGTGTACCATCAAGGGCCAGGTTTCGGCCTTGATAGTCTTCTTTTAACGTCCTTTGGATACACATTCTTTGGTTCTCACCTTTTTTCAGGGGGTTCGCCACTTGGCTTCCCCTGTAAGGTCTCAATTTGGTGCTGTCGGTTCTCCAGTAACCGCCTTTCAAAAAAAAATAAAAATTGCAAGCTTCCTCTGCTTACATTGTCCCAGAAGGTAGCCTTCTTGGTGGCTATTACTTCTGCAGGCAGGGTGTCAGAGCTGGCAGCGATGTCTTGTTCACCTTACCTGGTGGCTCACAGAGCTAAGTGGTGCTTCGTCCATGTCAGTCATTCCCTCCTAAGGTTGTTTTCTGGTTTCCATCTGTCTGAATACATTGTGTTGCCTTTCCTGTGTCCTAAGCCTAAAAATCCAAAGGAGATTGCCTTGCACTCTCTGGATGTGGTTCGGGCGATCAGGGTGTACCTTGTGGCAACCGAGTCGTTTGGGGAAATCTTTTTGTCCTTACGGATAGACCTCTCAAAGGGTTGGTCGCGTCTGCCGTGACTATTTCCAGATGGATATGACAGACGGGGGTGCAGGCCTATTCAATCAAGGGTCAGGTTCCTCCGTTCCCTGTTAAGGCGCATTCTAAATGGGCGTTTAGTGTCTCTTGGGCCTTCCGCCATCAGGCGTCAGGTACACAGATTTGCAAGGCGGCCAAAATGTTCGTCTGTGCACAATTTCAAAAAATGATATAAAGTGGTTGTACTGGCATCTGTGGATGCTGCTTTTGGCTACAAGGTTTTGCAGGCTGCTGTAGGGTGCATTGTTTTCAGGTGAGCTCCAGTTGTTCCTGGTTAAGGTCCATGTTACCTGGTTGGCTAGTTTTAGCCTTTTGGGAATTTCTGCTGTTTTCTCACCCCTCATGTTTGACACTGCTTTGGGACGTCCCAATGGTCAAGAAGATTCTGGAGCCGTGTCAGTCAATGAACGAAAGAGAAAATTGGATTTTTGTCTTACCGTAAAATCCTTTTCTCTGATGTTCATTTACGGACACAGCACCCACCCCTCTATTGAGTTGGGTTTTTTCTTCTGACACGGTTTGCAACAAAACTGAGTGCCTATAGCAGAGTGTGGGAGTATGTCCCCTGGGACTGCCCCATAGGCGTGGTAAAGCTTTTTCCTGTCTAGTGTCCTACTCCTGTAGGGGGCAGTATAACCCAATGGTCAGGAAAATTCTAGAGCGGTGTACGTCAATGAACAACGGAGAAAATTATTTTAAGGTAAGACAAAAATCAAATTTTTATTCACAATAGAAAACTGAAAACCTATCAAGTTTAACCACTTGCCTACTGGGCACTTAAACCCCCATCCTGCCCAGGCCATTTCTCAGCTTTCAGCGCTGTTGCATTTTGAATGCCAATGTCGCGGTCATGCATCACTGTACCCAAATTTTTAATCATTTTTTAAACAAATAGAGCTTTCTTTTGGTGTTATTAAATCACTACTGGGGTTTTTTTTGTTTGCTGAACAAACAAAAAAAGACTGAAAATTTTGAAAAAAGAAACAGTTGTTATAGTTTGTTATAAAATTTTTCAAATAGGTAATTTTTCTCCCTTATGGGGCTGCACTGATAGGAAGCGCGCAGGCAGCTCATGCACAGGAGGATGTGGACCCGTTGACCTGATGCCCGGACCTGTTGATCGGCTGTGTTCAATCACAGCCCAGAGCCCTGTGTTGGCAATCAGGAGCCAGATAGACTTTTTTTCAACCTAACTATGTAATAGGTGCCGTATGTGGCTTTGCAGTGTCCTGCTGAAATCTAAAAGGCCTTCCCTAAAAAAGACCTTGCCTAGTTTGGAGCATACTGTGTGCTCCTCTAAAACCTGAATATATCTTTCAGAATTGATGGTGCCTTTCCATTGGTGATGGTGCAAGCTGCCCATTCTATTCCATACCATCAGAGATGCAAGGCTTTTGAACTTAGCACTAAAACAAGCTGGAAAGTCCCTCTTCTCTTTAGGCCTCATGCACACAGGGCATTAGGAAAAACGAGCTGCAGAGCCACTACCAACACCAGGAAAAAGCAGCTGTAAAAACCTGCTTTTGGTAGCTTTTTCCATTGGCGTTAATGCGTGTTTAGCCTCGTTGGCTTTTAGCAGCGTTTTTCTTCCTCTATTCAAAATCAATGGTTGCCTGTGAGCCGTATTTGATACGGCTTTAAGCCCATTGATTTGAATATTGGACGCATCCATGTTGGATCATGATGATCCAACTTGTGGTGCGACTTGTGCTCTGAGGGTCCTCACCAAAATCCATACCAGACCCTTATCCGAGCATGCAGCCCGGCAGGTCAGGAAAGGGGTGGGGATGAGCGAGCGGCCCCACCCCCTCCTGAACTATACCAGGCCACACGCGCTCAACATGTTGATGGGGACAAGGGCCTCTTCCCGACAACCCTGGGTGGTGGTTGTGGGGGCCTGCGGGCAGGGGTCTTATCGGAATCTGAATGCCCCCTGTACCAAGGGGATCCCCCAGATCCGACCCCCCCATCTGAATAAGCATGGGGTACATTGTTCACCCCAAAAAAGGCAGTGTAGTGTAAATGATGACAAGAGGGTTTTGAGAAGTCCTTTATTAAAAATCTTCTGATTTTCTGCCTCAGGTCTTCTCCGCCGCCAACCCGGTCCTCCTCCGATGTCTCCTGTGATTATGCCGGCTACGCTCTTTGTGGCTTCTTATATAGCTGCGGGGTGTGGCCACCCGGTGATGTCACTTGGAGACCCCGCCCCCTTGTGTCGTCACCCGAGGATGCATGACCACTATGCCACTCACAGCTTCAAATTATCTGTGTGTGCATGAGGCGATAAAATAACATAGACACTCCTAAAAGCAGCTCCAAAAACGCCCTGTGTGCATGAGGTCTTAGTCTGAAGAATTGCCAAAAAGAATATCAACTTTCGATTCGTCTGACCACACAACATTTTCTCACTTTGCAACAGACCTTTTTAAGTTTTCTTTGGCCAAGAGAAGACAAAGGAATTTCTATATTGTATGGCATTGTTTTGTTTGGCATGGCAAACTGTGTCCACATACAGTGATTTTTTAAAGTATACCTGAGCCCATGCAGTGATGTCCATCACAGAATCATGCCTGTTTTTAATGCTGTGCCATCTGAGGGTCCGAAGATCATGAGCATCCAATATTGCATTTTGGACTTGTCCCTTGTACACAAAAATTTCTCTAGATTCTTGTAATCTTTGGGTGATCATATGTACTTTGTACTGTGGATGATTATGTATTTCAATTTCATTTCTTTGCTATTTATGTTGAACATTATTCTGAAATTCTTCAACAATTTTTAGATGCAGCTTTTCACAGATTGGTTCACCTCAGCATATCTATACTCCAGAGACACTCTTGACTCTAAGTTGCTCTTTTTATACCCAGTTGTGTTACTGACCTGTTGGCTTTTAATCTAGTTAGTTGCAAAATGTTCTTCCCGTTATTACCAATTATTTTGCCAGCTTTTTCATGCCCTGTCCCAACTTTGAGGCTTGTTGCTTCCATCAGTTTGAAAATGGTACATTTAGTTTAAACATTTGGCGTGTTTTATATTTTCTGTTGTGATTAAAATTAGTTTGAGATTTAGGGACGTGACCGGACGTCAGCCGATCTGGACGCATTCTCTGGAGCTCCAGACCGCCAGAGACAACATCCATCTCCATCAGCGCAGCTAGAGCCGGGATCTCACTGACAAAACATCCCCACAGCCTGAGCACCCCTGGAGGCACCTGGTTCTGCCACTATTTCTGATCCAGGAGGCTGGATTGACCCGCAGCGAGACCCGCGGCCTACACGGGGACCGCCGCCACCGCGCTCTAGTAAGTACCTGGCCGGCAGTGAGCCCATCAGCCATCCATCTGAATAAATTAAGCCCTCTGTGTCTTCCACTATACCCCAACGTCATTGAGGGACCTATTGACTGCCCCTACATTTCCTGGCTCGGGCCTACCGCGGCCGGCCACCATATTGGATCCAGCCTCCCTTATCACAGCCTGAATCCAGATCCCCCAGGGACTCACCGCTCCTGATCTGCAGTCATAGAAGCCCTTCTCCTCCTCACACAGTCTACTTTATCACCGCTGACACTCTGCAGACCCTGGCCACCAGCACCTCTCTGCTCTGCATGTGAAGCTGCCACCTCCCACAAACAGAGCCACAACACTGCCTGTCTGTGCTGCTCTACATCATAGCCTGCTCATAGTGTCCTCTTTTTCCTTTCTTACTGACAAGAGGTGGGGGCACCTGCTGACCTAGCAGACCCTATGTTACTTTAACCTCACCACATCATAGAAGAGAACAGCCAGATCCACGCACTCTGCGGCGCACAACCATATACTCGAAAAGGTATACCTCCTCTACACATCCCCATAATGTCTCGCCGCACAAGAGATGAACATAAACTTCAAAAATTGGCGGGGTTTTTTACCCCTGTCTGCAAAGGACTACAACAAGATGGCGGCAGGAGACAACAAACGAACCTAGCAGGTTTTTGTCTTTGATCCTACAGCACCAGTACCTGCTGCCAACAGGGATCATGAGGGATACTCCGCCCCTCCTTCTCCTAGCACCAGTAGCCCAGCGAAATCAAGGCCGAGAACATAATCTGTGCAAGAAGATGCTGCAGAACCCAGCATGGACACAAATGGTCCCCAAGACCCGACCCCGCAAGTCGAACCTATTGCATCCTTCCCTGCAGTGGGACAACCCATGTCTGATATAATCATTAAGGATATGCTCATCTCACTTCGCTCCTCGCTACAGGCAGATATGCTCAACTGTTTTCAAACATGTAAGGCTGACATACAAGAACTAAGCCACAGGGTGAATGACTTGGAAGAATCTTTAAGCCTTTGTACGACTTCCTATGATAATGTGGTTGACGCCCATGACTCCCACTCCGAAGAAATAGTGTGGCTTAAATCTAAAGTCGCAGATCTTGAAGGTTGCTCGAGGCGCAACAACTTAAAATTAAGGGGAATCCCTGAAACAATACATGCCTCGCAATTGCCGCATTATGTCAAAGATTTGTTCCAAGCGGTAGCCCCAGCGCTTACCTCGAATGACCTCACGATCGACAGAATTCACCGAATTCCAAAACCTGCTTTTCTGCCTCAGGAGACCCCCGAGAGACGTCCTTATGAAGCTACATTACTACCAAGCCAAAGAAACAATCCTGACAGAATTCAGGAAGAAGGACCAGCTGCCTGAACAAGCTGCATCTCTACAAGTTCTACCAGATCTTTCTGCCTACACCCTACAGAAAAGAAAAAAACTAATCTCAATAACCAAGGCCTTGCGTAACCACAATATAGGCTACCAGTGGCAATACCCGGCAACGCCTAAAATAACAAGAGACGGAACAACTTCCGTCATAACCTCCCTCGAGGAAGGTCTCTGACTCCTGACAGACTGGAAGATTCTACCAGCAGATCTCCCCATGGCTGCCTCACCTCATCAGGGCGCTCCCTCGCTCGCAAAGAGATAGAAATACCGCAAGGGATAGGCGCAGAGACCATCACAAGTGAGGGTGAGCGGTAGAACCTGCTCATACCCAACCTCATTCAGAGGCTGTTCTCTCTATGGAGTAATTCCTCCGTTTTGCAAACCGGATCAAACTTACCTTTTTGCCCTCCAAGAATTGTTAGCAGCTGTTCTGCAAACATGGTTCAGATTTTTGAACTCTTTTTAAACTCCTTGCTCTGCCTCTCAGCTTTTCTACTGCTTACTCTCTCTGTTCTCACAAGGCTCTCAAGCTTTCAACATCTACACTTCCACCATCGCCTTATGTACCAGGAAATTGACAATGCAACCTCATAGCAATCTCAGACCTGCTACCTCCTCTTTTCTCCCCGGCAACATCCCGTTAACCGGACCTCTTTGCTTATCAAATGGAACTAAGCTACTGGTAGACTATAGTCCCTCACTCACAACTATGAACATATGAACCTGGAACATGCACTTAAATATCCATCAGTGAATGCCCGTGGTCTCAACCATCTGGCCAAAAGACTGACTTTATGGAAAGAAGCGAAGAAAACAGACACGGACATTGTCATCGTCCAAGAGACTCATTTGAAAAAGAACGCGACTCCAAGGTACCAACACAAAGACTTCCTTCACACCTTTTCTTCTGAATTCACAGCCAAGAAATGTGGTGTCCTCATTCCCATTTGGAACTCTGTCGCATTTTCTCGCCACTCATCTGTAATTGATGAAGGGGGCAGATATGTGCTTTTGGTATATACCATCAACTCTTAACTTATATACTATTGTCGGGGTGTATGCACCTAACACAAAACAATCCAAGTTCTTCCGTAAACTATTTAAATGTATATCGCACCACAAAAGGGGTCACCTATTGATTTGTGGAGATTTTTTTGACCCTGATCTCGATTCTACATCTCAGGGGCGGCGTGGAGCTTCTCCCCTTGCCAACATGATGGCCACGGAGGACATTTATGATGCCTTGCACTGTCTCCACGCCTTGGAAAGGGATTACTCATACCATTCCCCTATATTCAATGTGTATTCTCGAATCGACTTATGCCTAGTGGATAAATGGCTTTTGCAAAGAGTCTCCTGTGTTGTATTGGGAGACATAACATGGTCAGACCATGCTCCAATATGCATAGCGATTGAAGAACAATCCCCCGGCCTTATAACCCAAGTTTGGCGCTGCAACCAGCAACTTATTAAAGACAGACATACGGGTGAGAAACTTAAAATACAACTTACTAACTACTTTGCAGAGAATGACACCTCAGATATAGATGTTTTCTCTCTATGGAACGCCCATAAGGCGCTCATGAGGGATCTCTTAATACAACTAGGGGCTCAGGCTAAACTAAACTATGACAAAAAATTTCAGGACACTTTGCACACCCTCCAGGCACTGGAGACTCAAAACAAACACCACCCCAATCCTGCAATTCTACCGAAACTCCAAGCCCTGCGGACTCAGCTTCACTCTTTGCTTCTAGAAAAACACGCTAAATTACTGAACTACTTCAGGCTCCAATATTACTCCCAACATAATAAAGCGGGTAAATTCTTAGCCTCCAGTCTTAAAGCCCAGAGGACAAAATCAAAAATTCCACACCTATTCCACCCAATACACAAGACCAAACTGACTAATCCGCCGCACATCGCAGATGCCTTCGCTGCATACTATGAGACGCTCTACAATATAAATAACGATGTTACGACCGCATAACCCTCCCAAGAGAACATAACCAGATTCTTATCCGACCTTAACCTCCCATCCTTAACCCAACAAGACTTACAAGAACTTAGCCGACCTTTCTCCCCGGAGGAAATTCCCCCGGAGGAAATTCTCCAAATACTCAAATCGCTGCCGTGTGGTAAATCCCCTGGCCCCGACGGCTTCACTGCCAAATATTACCAAACCTTCTCCCCAGCCCTCATCACCCACATGACCCGCATGTTTTATACGGCTGCAGAGCGCCAAGGCTTCCCGCAGGAAATGCTGGGAGCACACTTTGTGACCATTCCCAAGCCGGGGAAGAACCCTGACTGTCCGGCTAACTTTAGACCCATTTCACTCCTTAAAACTCGCCAAAAGACTAGAACAAAAACTTACTTTCTCTTACGTCCTCCGACAGTCGCCGCCTCTTCATATTCGTCACATATGGGGTATTAGACTTTGCTCCGAAGGAGTAGCTAGGCAACAGAATATGTTAACAATAAAGCTTTAACATATCCCACCCTCAAGGGGTGGTCCCCTCAGTCAATACCCTCCTACTTCCTGCAACCATATCTCAGTTTTAATGTCTAGCTTGTCAGGAGTGGCTGGCTCTCTCTGTGCTGGGACTTTTTGTCCCAGACTCTTTCTTCTTTTTAATATTTTATTTGAGTTTTTTCTCTACCTTTACTTAGCTGTTGTTTTTGTCAGCATTAGTTAGTTCTTCGGACGAAGAGGATCATGCGGACTGGGTCTCGGGCTGATCCCCCTGATCGCAGGTCGTGGGTCAGTGGCTTCCCAGTCTGCCATCGAGCGTTCAGCCAGGTAACGCTCCTGGCACGGTGAACGACCCATCCCTGTTCGGTGCAGGGATGTTTGGTGAGGTGGCTACCTCACCGGACGCTGTGCGGTTTCTTAACCGCCATTGTGTGCGTCTTGAATTGCGACTCTCCCTGCCTCATGTGCAGCGGTTTGTTTGCCTGTGCGGGTTCCCCACGCCATATGAGGTAAGTGTGTCTATGTGGGGACCTGTCTGTCTGGGGGGGTCTCAGTCTGGGACTGTGTAACCTGCCTTTAAATCACACTGCTTGTCTCCCTATCTCTCGGCTGCATGCTGTGGGCTGCAAGGGGGGGGGGGAGCTGTATGACACTGTGTGTGTCAGGCTGGGCAGTGTGGGAAGCTGTGTGCTGTGGGGCATGTTTTTAATGGCATGTTGGGGCATATACAGCGATCGCTGCGGCGATCTAACATGTATCCATATAATGGGATGAAATTGTGTGTGTTTTTATGCACTGTGGAGCGGCGGTTTCGGCGCCAAACGACGCCATTTTACCGGCGCCCGCTCCGGCCGCATGGTTTACATGCACGGCGGCCATTTTCTTGTAGCCTCCATAGGCTTACATAGAGCGCCCTGGCAGCATCACTGCCTTTTTCCTGGAACACCGGTCGAGGCAGCAGCAGGGTCTCCTCAGGTTTTATCCTTCTATTCCTGTTGTCCATTGCCTGTATTCAGTCTGTATATTCCCTGTGGGGGTCTCATTGTGCCTGAGTGTGTGCGGTGGGCTGCGCTTACCGCGCTTGCTGAAAGGGGACAGTTAACCCTTGGTTGTCTGGCGTACAGGGGCAATGGATTCTCAGGAGGGCAAGTTTCCCACAGTATTGGTGGAAAGCCAGGGGACCGCTGTTTCCCCCCCAGGGGGGGATTTAGCCACTATTGTGGCTGGCCTTGCTGCCCAGGTGCAAATGCTGGTGGCTGCTCAATCTACTAAACGGCCCAGAGTTACTCTGTCCTCCGATTCTGAGGGTGAAGGTGATGGGGCTGTTCTGGCAGGGACCTCCCTATCGGGGTCCCGCTCCTCTCTTGATCTAGTGGGGTCTGAGGTAGAGGCTGAGGTTGAGGGGGTTGATAATTCTCCCCCTGGCTCGCCTGAAGAGCTTGCAATCATGGATGAGTTGATTGCTTCCATTAAGCAGACGCTACGTTTGCAGGACGAAGTGTGTCCCCCCGCTGCCTTGGCGGCTTATGGGACGCAGAGAAAACGCAGGACGCCGCAGGTTTTTCCCTGCAATGCTGATTTTCAGCGCGCGGTAAAGGATCAATGGCGCGATCTGCGCAAACCTTTTGCGGTACCAAGTAAATTCAAGCTGCGTTATCCTTTCTCCCCTGCCACTGATGAACGGTGGTGTGTGCCTCCACCAGTGGATCATGCAATTGCGGTTTTGAACAAAGCCACTGCGATTCCTGCAGAGGGATCCCCTGTTTTCCGTGATGCCACGGATAGGAGACTGGAGTCTCTTGCCCGTCATACTTATTCTGTTACGGGTTCTATGCTTAAAGCTCTATTTGCTTCTCTCATGGCGGCCCAGGCGATCGCAAGTTGGACGCAGATGCTTAGGCGCGTCCTAGCGGCCGATTCGGCCTCGGCGGCGACCCTGGACATGGTGGATCAGATCCACCAGGGTGTCATGTATCTGTGTGATGCGGACCTGGACCTGATTCCGTTGGCTGCACGTGTGCACAGCGTGGCGGTGTTGTCTCGCGGCCTGGTTTGGTTGAAATGTTGGTCGGTGGACCAATCTTCACGTAAAACCTTAGCCAATCTGCCTTATGATGGGTCTCACCTTTTTGGGGAGTCTCTGGATGTGTTGATTAAGGGGATCACCGGGGGTAAGAGCACTCTCTTGCCCCATTTCCCCAAGGCTAAGGGGGCTTCTGGGAAGAAGCATGCGAATTTTCGGCCCCCTCAGGGGTCCTTTCGTGCCTTTCGGCCGCACTACAAGGGCAAACCGTTCAAGGGCCAGGGCTCTCAGAAGAAACCCTGGTCTGGGAAACAGAAGTCCGGCCAATCCGGACCTGCGGCCCATAACAGTTCGGCCTGAAGGGGCGCCCTCACCCAGTTTTGGGGTGGGGGGACGCTTGCTCGGTTTTCTTCAGCCCTGGTTGGCCCGTGTGCGGGACAGATGGGTTCTGGAAATCGTTCGATCTGGTTACAAGATCGAGTTTCTCTCTCGGCCAGAGAGCAGATTTTTTCCCTCAAATCTACAACTGTCTCCAGAGCGCCTGCGGGATCTGCACCTGGCGGTGCGGGACCTGAGGGCTCAGGGAGTGGTGGTTCCGGTGCCTCATCGGGACAGATTTCGGGGGTTTTATTCCAATCTGTTCACCGTGCCCAGAAAGGAGGGCAAGGTTCGTCCAATTCTGGACTTGAAAGCTCTGAACCGCTCTGTGCGGGTTCGCAAGTTCCGCATGGAATCCCTGCGCTCGGTGGTGGCTGCCCTGGTTCCGGGGGAATTCATGGCCTCCATCGATTTGAAGGATGCGTATCTTCACATCCCCATATTCGAGGGTCATCAGAGATACCTTCGATTTGCCATTGCGGAGGATCACTACCAGTTCGTGGCGTTGCCCTTTGGGCTCGCCTCGGCTCCGCGGGTCTTCACCAAGGTGCTTGCACCGGTTCTGGCATTATTGAGAGCCCAGGGCATTTCTGTCCTGGGGTATCTGGACGACATTCTGATTCGGTCTGCGACCAGTCAGGGTCTGGAGAAGGACCTGTCTGTCACGATGCAAACTCTGCAGGAGTTCGGTTGGACGATAAATGTTCCAAAGTCGACACTGAGTCCGTCGGTTCGTCTTCCCTATCTGGGAATGATACTGGACTCGGTGCAGGCGAAGGTCTTCCTGCCGGAAGACAAACTCAGGACTCTTCAGGAGGAAGTCAGGTCCCTCAGGGACGTTCCGAACTCGTCTCTGCGGACGTGTATGAGATGTCTGGGATTGATGGTCTCGGCTTTCGAGGCGATTCCTTTCGCGCAGTTTCACACGCGGGGTCTCCAGGCGGAGATCTTGTCCAAGTGGGACGGGCGACCTCAATCTCTGGATCTTCAGATCTCGTTGAGTCATCGCACCAGGGAAAACCTTCTGTGGTGGCTCCAGTCCCCGTTGGTGTCCGGGGGCAAGTCGTTTCGTCCGATCTCGTGGACGATAATCACCACGGATGCCAGCCTGTCGGGCTGGGGTGGTGTTCTGGGCGTTCTGTCCGCCCAGGGGACCTGGTCGGAGGCGGAGTCTTCCCTCCCGATCAACATTCTGGAATTGCGTGCGATAAGGCTCTGTCTTCATCGCTGGACGGACCGGCTGCAGGGCTGCCCGGTTCGGGTGCAGACGGACAATGCCACGGCGGTGGCCTACATCAACCACCAAGGGGGCACCAGGAGTGCCCGAGCGGCTCGAGAAGTGGCCGACATTCTGTCTTGGGCCGAGACTCATGTCCCGGCGATAACGGCGGTTCACATTCCGGGAGTGGAGAACTGGCAGGCGGACTATCTGAGTCGCCAGACCCTGGATCAGGGGGAATGGTCTCTCCATCCGGCTGTCTTCCAGATGTTGTGCGCGAAGTGGGGTCTTCCAGATGTGGACCTGTTCGCGTCTCGCCTCAACTACAAGGTGAAGAGGTTCGTGGCAAGGACGCGCGACCCTCGGGCAGACGCGTCGGGCGCGTTAGTGGCCCCGTGGCATCAGTACAGGCTGATGTACGCGTTTCCACCGATTCAGTTGCTGTCCCGGTTCCTTCGCAGGTTACACTCGGAACGCAGCACGGTGATTCTTGTGGCACCGGACTGGCCTCGCCGGTCCTGGTACGCAGACCTCGTGAATCTGGCGGTCGACGCCCCCTGGTGTCTGCCTCTTCGGGACGATCTACTGTTTCAAGGACCGATTTACCATCCTGCTTTACAGTCGCTGGCTTTGACGGCCTGGCTGTTGAGACCGAGGTCCTGAAGGAGAAGGGTCTCTCTCCAGAGGTTGTTCATACCTTGATCAACGCGAGGAAGTCTTCCTCGGGAAAGGTTTATTACCGTACTTGGAAGGCCTATTTTGCCTGGTGTGAGTCCAGGGGGTTTTCACCCCGCACGTACTCGGTTTCCCGTGTGCTGTCTTTCCTTCAGACGGGTGTCGATCAGCGTTTGGCGCTGGCTACGATAAAGGGTCAGGTGTCTGCGCTGGCCGTTCTGTTTCAACGTCCCGTGGCTTCCAACTCCTTGGTTGGCACTTTTATTCAGGGTGTGCGGCATCTGGTTCCTCCTAGGAGGGATCCTTTGCCCCCTTGGGACTTGAATCTAGTCCTATCTGTGTTACAACGTGCTCCTTTTGAACAGATCAGGGAGATCTCGTTGTCTATGTTGTCCAAAAAGGTCGCCTTTTTGGTGGCGATCACTTCGGCTCGCAGAGTGTCGGAACTGGCGGCTTTGTCCTGCAAGTCTCCGTACCTGGTTGTTCATTTGGATAAGGTGGTCTTGCGACCTAATCCTTCTTTTCTGCCGAAACGAGTTTCGGAATTCCATCTTAACGAGGATATTGTTTTGCCTTCGTTGTGCACGAAGCCTAAACATCCAAAGGAGGTGAGATTGCATTCTCTGGATGTTGTTCGGGCGATTAGGGTTTACCTTTAATCGACTGAGTCTTTTCGAAAGACGGACTCCTTGTTTGTTCTTCCAGAGGGTCCTCGGAAGGGCATGGCGGCTTCCGCCTCTACCATTGCCAAATGGATCAGGCAGACCATTGAACAGGCCTATGCCTTGCAGGGGAAGGTTCCCCCTGTGCCTGTGAAGGCGCACTCTACTAGATCTCTGAGTACGTCTTGGGCCTGTCGTCATGGGGCTTCTGTAGCCCAGGTGTGTAAGGCGGCGACTTGGTCGACCGTACACACTTTCACAAAATTCTACAAAGTAGATGTTCAGGCATCGGCGGATGCTTCCTTTGGCCGCAAGGTTCTTAGTGCGGCTGTTCCCTAGGGTCCCTTGTTGGGGACTCCTGGCTGTTGGGATAAGTTTTGTATCCCCTGGTTTTTTGTCTTTTCCTGGGTTGTTGCTCCTGTTGAGCACTTATTTTTGCTGTTGCCCAGCTGGTTTCCTTCCTTTGGTAAGGTTCCTTTCTTTGATGTGGAGACTGCGTTGCCTTTCGGCGCGGATGCGTTTCCCACCCCTCATGTTTGCACTGCTTTGGGACGTCCCCATATGTGACGAATATGAAGAGGCGGCGACTGTCGGAGGACGTAAGAGAAAACGGAATTTTTGTAAAATCTTACCTGTAAAATTCCTTTCTCTGAGTCCTCCGACAGTCGCCGCCCCCGCCCCTCTTTTGGGGTTTGAATGTATACTCTACTGCTATTCCACTAAAACTGAGATATGGTTGCAGGAAGTAGGAGGGTATTGACTGAGGGGACCACCCCTTGAGGGTGGGATATGTTAAAGCTTTATTGTTAACATATTCTGTTGCCTAGCTACTCCTTCGGAGCAAAGTCTAATACCCCATATGTGACGAATATGAAGAGGCGGCGACTGTCGGAGGACTCAGAGAAAGGAATTTTACAGGTAAGATTTTACAAAAATTCCGTTTTCCTGATACGACCAGACCAGTCTGGATTCGTCACCGGCAGACAAGCATCTGACGCCACCAGGCGGATTCTAAACGTGATGCACTACGCTGAGCGCAATCGGACGCCTTCTCTGCTTCTCTCAATAGATGCAGAGAAGGCGTTCGATGGAATCCACTGGGGATACATGACCAAAGTCCTAAAAAAAATTTGGATTCCAAGGCAAAATCCTCACGGCAATCCTTGCACTATATTCCTCACCATCAGCCCAGGTGTACATTAACAATTTACTTTCCAAACCCTTCAGGATCACAAAAGGCTGCCCACTGTCACCAACAATATTTAATCTCATAATTGAACCCCTTGCTGAAAAACTACGCTCCCACCCGCAAATCTCAGGTTTCAAATTTGGGGACTCTGCGCACATCATCAACCTTTTTGCGGATGATGTCATCCTTCTACTAACTGAACCCCTGATAACACTCCCACACGTTCATGACATACTTAATTTGTTCAGTGCAGTATCCTTTTACAAGGTGAATCACTCCAAATCCCTCATGATTATCCCAAAGTCACTAAAACAAAAACTTCAGTAAACATTCCCATACACCTGGGCCGAAAAAAGTATCCGCTACTTGGGAATCACACTCACCTCCTCCTACTCCGACGTATGCAATGAAAACTATAGACCGTTGATTACAAAAATAGAAAATCAACTAAAATCAATTTCAAAAGTAGAGCTCTCATGGATGGGAAGACTTGCGGCCTACAAGATGCAAATTCTGCCTCAGATCCTTTATATTTTTCGCTCCCTACCTATCCTTGTCAAGTAAAACCACATATGCACCCTATCATCCCAACTCCACAGGTTTATCTGGCAGGGCAAAAGGGCCAGAAGCTTGTATATCTCTCTTATCAAACATAAATCAATTGTGGGAATGGGCATGGTGGATGTACAAGACTTCTTGACGGCGACCCATCTAGACCAACTAAAACACTGGTTCAGTACCTCCAACACTCCCCTGTGGCTTGAAATCGAGCAACGTCTCCTTAAAACTGACTCTTTGACCTCCCTTCTGTATGCGGATGCATGGCAACCCCTCACGCTAAATACACTTTTCCTGACAACAATAGCATCAGTCACCACATGAAGGAAAATAGCCCACCTTCCCTCTACCCCACGGAACATAGCTGTAGACATACCCCTAAATAATAGATGTAAAAAATACTGCGCTACCCTGGTAATTTTTTGTAATGTGACAGTAAAAAATGAAAAAGTGCACGTGCAATCTTGTAAACAATGCTCATATAATAACTTGTTGCTGATATATATTACTATAAAATATTCAATAATTAATCAATAAATAATTCTGTGAAATACCGTGATAAAAACTCTTAAAGTGCACGTGCTAAATAATAAATATATGCTAAATGAAATTGCTTTCAATATATTAAATATAACGCACAAAAAATATTACATGAAAGTCCAATATGAAAATAAGTCCATGAAGTGAACACAAAATAGGTAAGTGCAAAAAACGTGCTCAAAAACTCTCGGTGTGGGGATAAAGTGATGCGTGCCGGTGATCCTTGGGTTCTCACACTCTGTGCCCAGGGGTAAGGTAGCACACTTACCAGAAGGTGTGGATTCCAATGGCGTACGCCAATAGGAATCGAAAACGCTTTGTCTGCTGCTCCTATGTATGGATAGGTGGGTGGACGATCTCCTTATGGATAGGGATGAGCATTCAGCATGGAAGAAAGAAGGTAGAGGCTCCTCATAGTGTAAAAAGTTTTTTTTCCTTTTATTAAAACTTCAAAAAAAATCACATCAATCTTCACATACACCATCCAACTAAAAATCCATAAAACCCCCGATCTGTACTGCAGACTTTAAAAACACTCCAAATATGATAAAAAACACTCCAGATAAAAAACGTGGGTGACACAGCAAAAAACAAACTCGACCCAAAATGACTGCGGGGTCAGAATAATATTGAAGCCGCTCTTAGAGCTCCTATGTTGCCTCGCGGCTGAGATACACATAGGACGCTAGCTGTACCCGCTGCTTGCGCCGAACCCGGAAGTTGGAATCTCGGCGTTCGAGAAGGTTCGATTTTTTTGAAGTTTTAATAAAAGGAAAAAAACCTTTTTACACTATGAGGAGCCTCTACCTTCTTTCTTCCATGCTGAATGCTCATCCCTATCCATAAGGAGATCGTCCACCCACCTATCCATACATAGGAGCAGCAGACAAAGCGTTTTCGATTCCTATTGGCGTACGCCATTGGAATCCACACCTTCTGGTAAGTGTGCTACCTTACCCCTGGGCACAGAGTGTGAGAACCCAAGGATCACCAGCACGCATCACTTTATCCCCACACCGAGAGTTTTTGAGCACGTTTTTTGCACTTACCTATTTTGTGTTCACTTCATGGACTTATTTTCATATTGGACTTTCATGTAATATTTTTTGTGCGTTATATTTAATATATTGAAAGCAATTTCATTTAGCATATATTTATTATTTAGCACGTGCACTTTAAGAGTTTTTATCACGGTATTTCACAGAATTATTTATTGATTAATTATTGAATATTTTATAGTAATATATATCAGCAACAAGTTATTATATGAGCATTGTTTACAAGATTGCATGTGCACTTTTTCATTTTTTACTGTCACATTACAAAAAATTACCAGGGTAGCGCAGTATTTTTTACATCTATTACTTACCCATGAGATCACTACTCTAGTAGTGTTCTTGATTACTTGCTGCTTCCCAAAATACCCTACAAAAATACCTAGGCGCGAGTACACCATCTTTTCATACCCCTAAATACCCTAAACCACATCATACCGGATATCCAAGTACGTGATCTAGAGAAACAAGGTCTTACCTTAATAAAACAGCTTTGGAATGATGACAAACTTCAAACCCCCTCCGCCCTTATCAAACAATTCTACCTACCCCCTTCATTCTATTTCACTCTCCTGCGCATACTACACTTTGTGAAATATACCCCTCCCCCCCCAAACTTACGCTTAACCCAAAGGTATGGCAATTTTTTTAGGGCACCCAGTAAAGAAAAAGGGAACATCTATTCTTTACAACTCCCTACAAGGGAACATTGAATTCACCAAGTCCAAGCAAATGCTACAATGGGAGGCAGATCTTAACACATGCTTCTATGACTTCCAATGGAGCCAAGCCATAACATACTCACACTCTGCCTCTCACTACGCAAACCATTGGGAACTAACCATTAAAATCAATTTAAGATGATACCTCACCACACATAGACTTGCCAAAATATATGACACATCCTCGCTACTCTGCTGGAGAGGCTTCAACTCCACTAGAACCCTGTTTCATATATTGTGGCGATGTACCAGTATTCGCAGCTATTGGAGGAAAATATTCAATCTATTATCGAAATAAGCAGGGAGAAATAGTGAGAAGTTCAGACACTGATTAATTGATTGCCAAATTCCTCCTGTGTACAACCCGGAATCTTCACAGTTGAGAAGAGCAGTGGGGGGAGGGCAGGATCAGATGGTTAGTTGAACTTTCCTGGATGTATGAACAACAAGCAGCGTGGAGATTGCATTAGGGAGCAGCCTTGAGAGAAGCAGGTGAGCACACTGTATAGATCCAGGTCTTGATTGTACATCGAGTGTTAGGATATTGGGAGAGCATAAACTTAGGAAAATAAAGAAAAAATTGCACCAGATTCAATTAGTGGATGCGTGGAGGATTCAACATCCAAAAAAAAGAGATTACTTCTACTATTCTGTGCACTCGATGTGCTCAAGACTGGACTATATTTTTGTTGACCATCGATTGTTGGAATCGGTGGTGGGTACAGAGATAGGAACAATAACTCTATCTGACCACGCACCATCAAATTTAACAATAAGAATTTCAGGTTCTCAAAAAACAAGGACATGAAGATTAAATGAAGATTTAATCCAGGATGAGGAAATAGAAAGCAGAATAGAAAAAGAACTAGAACTATACTTTCAGGAGAATGAAACCCCCGAAACCTCAGTAATGACTATCTGGGAAGCACATAAAGTATATATCAGAGGGATATTAATATCTATTGCCTCAAAAAAAAAAAGGAAAGGACCAGTTTAATAAATAAATTAACAACGGAAATATATACGAATTAAAACAAAGACATAAAAAAGACCTAACAAAAGAAATAGAAAAAGACCTTGTGTTAAAAAGAGATACGTTAAAAGATCTATTGGAAGAGGAAACCAGATGTTACTTCAATAAACTAGCAAGACATAGGTATACATTTGGCAATAAACCTGGGAAATCTTTAGCAAGACTATTAATGAAGAAAAAAATCAAGAAATTATATAGAAAAAGTGAAAAACAGTAGAGGAGAAACAACCAACTTGACAACAGAAATAGCTAGTGCCTTTCATACTTTTTATAGTGCTCTATATAATGTCCGCCAGGAAGAAACACAACAAATAAAACGAGAGAATAATAAATATACAAAGATATATCAAGGAAGCAAACCTACCTAAACTATCAACGGATAAATTAGAACTTCTAGATGCTCCCATCTCCCAAGAGGAAATAAGAGACGCATTAAAAACTACCCAAAACCGGAAAAGCCCAGGACCAGATGGATATACAGTAAGGTATTATAAAAGATTTAGAGAAATTCTAGTCCCAAAGATACATACATATTTGAATAAAATCGGAAAAGAAGAATTAAGGGAGGAATCTCTACTGGCACATATCACGGTGATACTGAAACAGGGGAAATATCGAACCCTTTGTTCTAGCTACAGACCAATTGCCTTATTAAATGTGGATTCTAAAATATTTGCAAAAATCTTGGCAACAAGATTAAAAGGTCTACTGGAGCTTTGGATTCATCCAGACCAATCGGGATTTGTGCCAGGTAGAGAAGGGAAGGATAGTGTGGTAAGAACCCTGCTACTCCTACAAAAAACTAAAAATAATGATGTCCCTTCTCTTCTATTGTCGATAGATGCCGAAAAGGCCGTCAACAGGGTGGATTGGGACTTCATGAAGGAGACCATAAAAAATGTAGGGATTGGAGTAAGGATGAGGCAATGGATAGAGGTACTATATAAAAACCCAACAGCAAAAATCAAGATAAACGGAGGACTATCAGAAAGCTTTAAGATGAGCAACGGGTCGAGACAAGGATGTCCCCTCTCTCCCCTAGTCATCTTCGCTTTAGAACCGTTAATGGCAAAGATAAGACAACATGGAGATATAAGTGGAGTGAAGGTTGAACAAGAAGATCATAAAATTGCAGCAGACGACCTATTGTTCTATATTACGAACCCCAGGATTACCTTTCCAAATATTCAAAAAGAATTAAAAGAATACGGAAAAATAAACCCAGTAAAATCCGAAATCCTTAATATTAGTTTAAACACCAGAGAAGAACAGGCTCTAAAATCTTTTTTCCCATACACTTGGGCAAAATCCAAATTAAAATACCTAGGGATATATATAACAGCACAAATTGAAAAACTCTATCAAGCTAATTTTGTACCTTTACTAAATGAATAAAAAAAAGATATAGGGAGGAGGTCTAATAATCAAATCTCCTGGGTTGGGAGAATAAATGTCATCAAAATGTTTTTTCTACCCAAGATTTTGTACAAGTTCTCCTTATTACCAGTGGACATTCCCCCAGCTTTTTTTTAGAGCAATGAAAACTATGATGACAAAATACATATGGCAATGGAAAAAACCCAGAGTGCAATATGCGGTTCTCACAAGAAGTAAAACACTGGGAGGTTTAGCGACACCAGACATAGAAAGGTATTATAGGACAGGAATTATCACACGAATGACTGAATGGACAAAAGAAATAACAGTGAAAAGATGGGTTAAAATAGAATGTGCACAAAATAACACTTACACAAGACAATATGGATCCCACCAAAATATAGGGAATCACAAGGGGTACATGAATTGACAAGGGTGGTATATAAAATATGGGATAGGGTTAATAAACAATTAAAATGGGAATATAATATCACTTATGGGCACAAAATGTTTTCCACCAGGGAATGAGGAAAAATTTGGAAACTGGATAGGAGACACTCAATTAAAAGATATAGTTCACAAGGGTTGTATTAAGACACTTCAAGATTTAAAATTGAATGATAAAGGTATGAAATTGGATGAACGGAGATACCTCCAATTTAGCCATTTTGTGAAATCATTACCACAGCCGATTAGATCAGAGAAAATATTAACCACCTCCCACCCGGCCACTGTACATATACGGCCGGGTGGGAGTCTCGTCCTTCTGATCGGACGTTCCCGAACGTCCTGCAGAAGGAGCAAGATCGCGCCGCCGCGGGCACGCGCAGCGGCGCAATCTCGATGTGCCTGTGTCCCTCGGACACAGAGCAGCAAGTTTTGGCAGGAGGGCCCTGTGATTGGCCCTCCTGATCACATGACGGCTGTGTCCAATCACAGCTGTCATGTAATGTAAATACAGCCGTTGTAACGGCTTTGATCTCTTCTTCTCCTCACACAGATCCTGTCAGTAAGGAGAAGACGACGATCTGTGCTGCAGCCAGGGGATCAGTGAGTTTTACTAATTACTCACTGATCACAGGGAGGGTCTGTGCTGGTAATTAGAACCAGTGCAGCCCTAGAGCCACCAGGGATGACCACCAGGGATACCCACCATGGCCACCAGGGATGGCAATCGGGGCTCAGAGAGCCTGCCAGTGGTGCCCTCCCTATCAGTGCTGCCCACCAATGCCATCTCAGTGCTGCCCACCAGTGCCCATTATTGCCATCTATCAGTGCCGCCCACCAGTGCCCATTATTGCCCACCAGTGCTGCCTATCAGTGCCGCCGATCAGTGCCCATCAGCGCTGCCTATCAGTGCTACCTATCAGTGCCCATCAGTGCTGCATATCAGTGCCACCCCATCAGTGCCTCCTCATCAGTGCCTGTCAGTGCGGCCTTATCAGTGCTCATCACAGGGTTCATACGGTCATGAAAATCCTGGAAAAGTCATGGGATTTTGACATGACACTTTCCAGGCCTGGAAAAGTTATGGAAAATGAGTAAACCCCACTAAGTTTTGGAAAAGTCATGGAATTTTGTGCAACTATTTAATTTAGAAAATGTCTCCAGGCCCCCTGTATTCTGTGGGAGCGGGGGACAGTAAGTGGACTATTTTCTCTGTTTCGGGTTTAGGCGGATTAATCAGCCGCAGCGCGCTGCACAGCTGAAGCCTGGTCACTGGCCTCTTCAATATGAATAGACTGTGACAGGTTAGGAACTCTGCGGCGGATTGATCCGCCTAAACATGAAACCAAGAAATAGTGCACTTACTGTCCCGCTCCCAGGGGCGTACCAGCGGGGAGGGAGGGGCTGTCAGGCTGGTGTCCGCCGGGCCGCCCGCATCGCCGCACTGGGGGGTGTCAGGCCCGTGTCCGCCGGGCCGCCCGCATCTCCATGTGAAGAAGGCAGCGGCAGGAAGGTCAGTCACCATCCCCCTGGTTTTCCCTGCTTCCCCCCAGTGCTCTCCACCCCCCCTGCACCTTCCAACCCCCCTGCAATGCTTTCCAAACCCAGTAACCCCCCCCCCCTCCGTGCCATTCAGCTCCTCCAGTGCTCTCTGCTTCCCCTCTGCTCTCCGGCCCCCAAGTGCTCTTCTATCATGTCCGCAGTTCTTGACCTTCTCTTGTATCATGTCCACAGTTCTTGACCTTCTCTTGTATCATGTCCGCAGTTCTTGACCTTCTCTTGTATCATGTCCGCAGTTCTTGACCTTCTCTTGTATCATGTCCACAGTTCTTGACCTTCTCTTGTATCATGTCCGCAGTTCTTGACCTTCTCTTGTATCATGTCCGCAGTCTCTGACCATCTCTTGGATCATGTCCATAATCTCTGACCATCTCTTGTATCATGTCCATAATCTCTGACCATCTCCTGTACCATGTCTGCAGCCTTTGACCATCTCTTGTATCATGTCTACAGCCCCTGACCACCTCCTGTATCATGTCCACAGCCCCTGACCACCTCCTGTATCATGTCCACAGCCCCTGACCACCTCCTGTGTCATGTCCACAGCCCCTGACCACCTCCTGTATCATGTCCACAGCCCCTGACCACCTTCTGTATCATGTCCACAGCCCCTGACCATCTTCTGTATCATGTCCACAGCCCCTGACCATCTTCTGTATCATGTCCACAGCCCCTGACCATCTTCTGTATCATGTCCACAGCCCCTGACCATCTTCTGTATCATGTCCACAGCCCCTGACCATCTTCTGTATCATGTCCACAGCCCCTGACCATCTTCTGTATCATGTCCACAGCCCCTGACCATCTTCTGTATCATGTCCACAGCCCCTGACCATCTTCTGTATCATGTCCACAGCCCCTGACCATCTTCTGTATCATGTCCACAGCCCCTGACCATCTTCTGTATCATGTCCACAGCCCCTGACCATCTTCTGTATCATGTCCACAGCCCCTGACCATCTTCTGTATCATGTCCACAGCCCCTGACCATCTTCTGTATCATGTCCACAGCCCCTGACCATCTTCTGTATCATGTCCACAGCCCCTGACCATCTTCTGTATCATGTCCACAGCCCCTGACCATCTTCTGTATCATGTCCACAGCCCCTGACCATCTTCTGTATCATGTCCACAGCCCCTGACCATCTTCTGTATCATGTCCACAGCCCCTGACCATCTTCTGTATCATGTCCACAGCCCCTGACCATCTTCTGTATCATGTCCACAGCCCCTGACCATCTTCTGTATCATGTCCACAGCCCCTGACCATCTTCTGTATCATGTCCACAGCCCCTGACCATCTTCTGTATCATGTCCACAGCCCCTGACCATCTTCTGTATCATGTCCACAGCCCCTGACCATCTTCTGTATCATGTCCACAGCCCCTGACCACCTCCTGTATCATGTCCACAGCCCCTGACCACCTCCTGTATCATGTCCACAGCCCCTGACCACCTCCTGTATCATGTCCACAGCCCCTGACCACCTCCTGTATCATGTCCACAGCCCCTGACCACCTCCTGTATCATGTCCACAGCCCCTGACCACCTCCTGTATTATGTCCACAGCCCCTGACCACCTCCTGTATTATGTCCACAGCCCCTGACCACCTCCTGTATCAGGTCCACAGCCCCACACTTTTTTTCCCAGGACTTGACCCCGGAGTATAGACAAGAGTAAGCGCCGCATTTGTGCATCTGTGCCATCCATACCAGTCCACCTGCACCTCCATCATGACTGTGGCTTGGGCCTAAAGAGTAAGCGCCGCATTTTGTGCATCTGACTGTGCCATCCATACCAGTCCGGGTGCACCTCCATCATGACTGCCTGAACTGAAGCTTTATCCCCAAGCAGGAGTGGCCATTAATCTTCTTTCTCCAGTTACAGTATATTGGTAAAATTACAAGTTAACTTTATGGGGGTAACAGTTTCAGCTAAAGTTAGTGTGTTCACAGGGTAGCAATGCCAGGGAAATGCAGCTTTAAAATGTATGGCTTCATGATGAAAAGTATGAGAGGTGGCTTGAGAAAGATCAGGACCTGGGACGTGCTAAATGTACAGTGTGTGTCGTAAAACGTTTGACATTTCGAACATGGGAGAGGCAGCGCTGTCTACCCACGCTAAAGGTGCAAAGCACCAGTCTGCAGCTGCGTGCTCGACAGCTTCCATTCGGATTGCTGGCTTTTTCACCCGTGCGCCTGAAGTGACACCGGCTCCCAGCTGCGGCAGTGGTGCTTCCATCTCATCCACTGTAAAACAAGGGACCATTTTGAGTCGCGCTGTATCCAGAAACGAAACCCTAAATGCAGAGGTACTGTACACTACAAAGCTTGTCATTTATTTTAGTAAAAATATGCTGGGTGTGACATGGATTTTCTTCTTATTTAACATGTATACATAGACATTTCATGAAACTTTAGGTCATGAATATTTACGTGAAGTCATGGAAATGTCATGGAATTTTATTGGTAAAAATGTGTATGAACCCTGTCATCAGTGCAGGAAAAAACATATCTATTTACAAAATTTTATAACCTAAAACAAAAAATATTTTTTTTTTCAAACTTTTCGGGCTTTTTTTATTTGTGCACCAAAAAAGAAAAAACCTTGCAGTGATCAAATGCCACCAAAAGAAAGCTCTATTTGTGGGTAAAATAAGACTTAGTCAAAAAGAACAAAGACATTTGCATATACACACCCATGGGGGCTGTCCCACTAGGTCAATACCCCCCTGCAGTGACAACTCCCAACTCAGTTTCTTAATGCCTAGCGTCAGGAGTAGTTAGACTTCCCTGTGCTGGGGCTACAGTCTCAGCCTATCTAATCTTTTTTCTTTGATTTTCTTTAAAAAATTTAATTTTTTCTTACTTTACTAGCTGTTTATTTTGTCAGCTTAGTTTTTAGTCGACTCTTCGGAAGAAGATGGATTCATGCGGTGCTGGGATTCGGACTGACCGCCCTGGTTCTCCAGGGCAGAGGGTCAGATGGACCCCCAGCCTGCCATCGAGCGTTCAGCCGTGGTTCGTCCTGGCATTATGAACGACCCATCCCTGCTCGCCATTTTGCCGGAGCCTTCCATTCAGTCCTATGGAGCAGCCATTTTCCCTGAGTCATTGCAGCTTATAATTCAGCCTTTTCTGACATCACTTCCTTTTCCTCTGAGGCAGCGACATCGGTGGTAACACTCTGCGGGGCTCTGCAGGCTATCTCTCTCACCCTTCTGTATTGTCATTTCTGGCTTAGTTTTTTCCTCTCCTGCTTGGGGGTCTTTTGTCACTGTACCTGTAGCGGTGGGCTGCGCACTCCGCAGCGGTTTTAAAGGGGCAGTACCAAATTGATTGCACTGTTGTTTCATCTTGGGCAATGGATTCTCAGGACAGCAAATTCCCCCCAGCTTTGGTGGGGGGCCCTTGTTCTCCTGTGGCCCCTCTGAAACCTGATTTGGCCGCTGTAGTGGCGACCTTGGTGTCCAATATGGAGGTGCTGATGGCTGAACATGCTGCTAGGAAGAGGCCCAGATTGTCTCTCTCCTCTGATTCAGATGGTGATATGGCTGCTGCGGCGAGCGTGCCTTATTCAGGGTCTCGCTCATCCTTAGACCTGCTGGGGTCTGAGGGGGAGGCGGAGATGGAGGGAGTTGATACTTCCTCTCTGGGGTCGCCTGCAGAGTGCGCGACCATGGATGAATTGATTGTTTCTGTTAAGGAAACATTACATTTGGAGGATGAGCCCAGTCCTCCGGGCATTGTGTCCTCGTTTGGGACAAACAGGACCCACAAGTCGGCGCAGGTTTTTACCTGTCCAGCTGAGTTTCATTACACTGTTAATGAACTGTGGCGCACCTTAAAACGTCCATTCCTGGTACCTAGTTGGCTCAAATTGCTTTATCATTTTGCGCCGGCTAGGGAATCACGATTGTGTGTGTCTCTGCAGGTGGATCACACTGTGGCCGTATTAAACAAGGCTACCTTGGTTCCTTCAGAGGATACCCTGGTTTTTCGGGATCCCATGGACCAGCGGTTGGAGTCTCTAGCCCGCCATTCCTATACGGTGGCGGGCTCATTGCTCAAACCCATTTTCGTGTCCGTTTTGGTGGCTCAGGCGGTGGCTGATTGGACTAAGGTGCTTAGGAGCAACCTCGTGTCTGATGCTGTTCCACCTGCCCGGCTGGATATGGTGGATCAAATTCACCAAGGAATCATGTATTTGTGTGATGCGGCCTTAAATGAGGCCCCTTTGGCAGCCCGCCTATCTAGTGTCTCGGTGCTTAACCGTCGACTGATCTGGCTGAAGAGCTGGTCGGCTGACCGGTCCTCGCGGAAAACAGTTGCTGATTTTCCCTATGCTGGTTCTTGCCTTTTTGGCGACGCGTTGGATACCCTGGTAAAAGGCGTCACAGGGGGCAAGAGCACTTTGCTGCCCCAGAACCCAAAGAACAAGTCCTTTCGTGGCAAGCGGGGCTCTGCGTCTCGATCCACTCAGGGGTCCTTTCGTGCTTTTCGAATCCAATCGAAGGGCAAGCCCTTCAAGGGCCAGGGTAACCAGAAGAAGCCCTGGGCGGGCAAGCAGAAGTCAGGCAATGCCGGCTCAGCGGGTCAATCCGCCTCCGCCTGAAGGGGCGCCCTCACCCAATTCCGGGGTGGGGGGATGTTTGTGCGGTTTCCTCCAACCTTGGCTGCTCCGGATTTCGGACAGGTGGGTTCAGGAAATCGTTCGATCAGGGTACAAGATCGAATTCCTATCCCGGCCAGGGAACAGATTTTTTGCCTCAAATCTTCATTTGCCTCCTGGGCGTCTGCAGGACCTGCACCAAGCGGTGCAGGACCTTCTTGCTCAGGGGGTGATTGTCCCAGTACCTCATCGGGACAGGTTTCGAGGATTTTATTCAAATCTGTTTACTGTGCCCAGAAAGGAGGGCAAAGTACGTCCTATTCTGGACCTGATAGCGCTGAACCGGTTTGTGCACGTTCGGAAGTTCCGTATGGAGTCTCTCCGCTCGGTGGTGGCCTCCCTGAGTCCAGGGGAATTCCTGGCCTCGATAGATCTGAAGGATGCGTATCTGCACATCCCCATTTTCAAGGGTCACCAGAGGTACCTTCGGTTTGCTATCGCAGAGGACCACTATCAGTTTGTGGCGTTACCTTTCGGTCTCGCTTCGGCTCCAAGGGTTTTTACCAAGGTGCTGGCGCCGGTTCTGGGCCTGTTGAGGGCACAGGGCATTGCGGTCTTGGGGTACCTAGACGATCTTCTTCTGAGATCGAGTGTCAGCCAGGACTTACTGCGCGATCTGTCCACCACGGTGCAGACGCTACAGGAGTTTGGATGGACAATCAACATTCAGAAATCGACATTGTCTCCATCGGTTCGCCTTCCCTATCTGGGAATGATTCTGGACTCTGCTCAGGCGAAGGTGTTCTTGCCGGAGGACAAGCTCCGGACCTTACAGGCCGAGGTCAGGTCCCTTAGGGACAATCCGTCCTCGTCACTCAGGACCTGTATGCGGGGCCTGGGATTGATGGTTTCGGCCTTCGAGGCTATACCCTTTGCTCAGTTTCACACGTGGGCTCTCCAGGCGGAGATCCTGGCCAGGTGGGACAGACTTCCTCAGTCCCTGGATCTGAGTGTCTCCTTGAGTCAGACCAGATTGGCTCTTCTGTGGTGGCTCCAGTCCCCGGCGGTGTCGAAGGGCAAGTCCTTCCGTCCGTTGTTGTGGACGGTGATTACCACGGATGCCAGCCTGTCGGACTGGGGTGGAGTCCTGGGCAACCTGTCTGCCCAGGGCACTTGGTCGGAGGAGGAGTCCTCCCTCCCGATAAATGTGCTGGAATTGAGAGCGATAAAACTCTGTCTCTTCCAGTAGTCGGACCGACTTCGGGGCTGTCCTGTTCGGGTACAGACGGACAATGCTACCGCGTGGCTTACATCAACCACCAAGGGGGCACCCGGAGTGCCCGGGCAGCCCGGGAGGTGACCGACGTTTTGTCTTGGGCTGAGACTCATGTCCCGGCGATTTCAGCAGTTCACATCCTGGGTGTGGAGAATTGGCAGGCTGACTATCTGAGCCGTCAGACTCTGGACCAGGGGGAATGGTCCCTACATCCGGAGGTCTTCCAAATGCTGTGTGCGAAGTGGGGTTCCCCGGACGTGGATCTGTTCGCATCTCGTCTAAACCACAAGTTGGAAAGGTTCGTGGCAAGAACGCGCGATCCTCTGGCAGACGCTTCGGATGCGTTAGTGGCCCCTTGGCATCAGTATCGTCTGATGTATGCCTTTCCTCCGATTCAGTTGCTGTCCAGGTTCCTCCGCAGGTTGGCCTGGTGATTCTGGTGGCGCCGGACTGGCCACGCTGGTCCTGGTACGCTGACGTTGTTTACCTGGCAGTGGCGCCTCCGTGGCAGCTGCCAATGCGGGAAGATCTCCTGTCACAGGGTCCGATCTTCCATCCTGCTTTACAGTCGCTGGCTTTAACGGCCTGGCTGTTGAGAACCAAGTCTTAAGGGATAGGGGTCTCTCCCCTTAGGTCATCCCTACCCTTGTCAAGGCTAGGAAAACCTCTTCTGGTAAGATCTATTACCGTACCTGGAAGGCTTATTTCGCCTGGTGTGAGTCCAGGGGGTTCTCCCCTCGCTCGTACTCGGTGTCGAGAGTGCTGGCCTTCCTCCAGTCTGGGGTAGACCAGCGCCTGGCGCTGGCCACAATCAAGGGCCAGGTATCCGCACTGGCTATTCTTTTCCAACGTCCTGAGGATAAGGTGGTCTTGCATCCACGCCCCTCCTTTCTTCCTAAGGTGATCTCTGAGTTTCACCGTAATGAGGACATTGTCCTGCCTTCGCTTTGTACGAAGCCTAAGCATCCTAAGGAGATTGCTCTGCATTCCTTTGGATGTTGTCAGGGCGATCAGGGTTTACCTGTCATCTACGAAATCATTTCAGGAGACGGATTCCCTCTTTGTCCTTCCTGAGGGACCTCGGAAGGGCATGGCTACGTCCGCAGCGACTATTGCCAAATGGATCAGACAGACCATTGAACAGGCTTATGCCTTGAAGGAACGGGTTCCACCCTTCCCTGTTAAGGCGCACTCTATCAGATCTGTGAGTGCGTCCTGGGCCTATTGGCATCGTGCCTCGGTGGCCCAGGTGTGCAAAGCTGCGACTTGGTCGTCGGTGCACACTTTTTCAAAAATTCTACAAGGTAGATGTTCTGGCATCAGCTGCCTCCTTTGGCCGCGAAGTTCTCAGTGCGGCAGTGCCATAAAAGACCCTTGTTTTTTTTATGGGTACCTGGCTCTTGGTATTTGCTTTCCTGCGCGGTTGCTCCTGTTGAGCATTGTTTTCTTTTGCCCATAAGGTTCTCTTACTGTGCGTGTAAGGTTCCTTTCTCTGATGTGGGTACTGCGTTGCCTTTTCTACCGTTGCGTCTCCCACCCCTCATGTCTACACTGCTTTGGGACATCCCAATAGTGATGACTTAGAGGCGGAGACTGTCGGAGGACGTAAGAGAAAACTGAATTTCTCTAGCGCTCATTGACAGACGTAGTCCTCGGTGATACACCACCTTCGGGTTATGTTGCCTCCACAGGAGCAGGACTAGACAGGAAATTAAAAAGCTCTGGCCACACCCTAGGGGCAGTCCCAGAGGGTATATCCTCTCTCTCTCTGCCTCAGCAAATCAGTTATTTTCTGTCTAGTTAGGAGTAAGGACCTAGATACCTTGCTGGGATCTTAGGTCCTGGCAAGAATTTTTTCTTAAAGGATTTTTTAGACAGCTTTTTTTCTCCAGTGTTCCTGTGAGATCTTCAAGCAAGAAAGCTGAACTGGGCGACGGGCTGGATGTTGAGATCCGGTGGTCACCCCAGTTCAGCCTACAAGCGCGTGCAGGCCATAGCTCCGCGCTGGGTCGGCCGCGACAAAGTCCCATTAAAAAGGACTGTCCACGCGAGTTAAACGTCTCGCTGAAACGCCAAAGACCATGAGTCACGGCGTCCGTATCGGTCGACAGCCCTCCCACCCCGGTGGAGAGGGGTACTGTCAGGAGTTGGTGCCCGCCTGGTTCCGGTATGGTGAGTAGTATGTTCCCCCTTTTCCCCTGACGGGTCTTGTGGTGAACGCGGGCCCCTCTCTGTATGGTAAGATAGAGTCCCTCTCTATCCTATAACATGACACAGATCCTCCTACTTTGAGTGTGATTTTATGTGCAAAAAGCCAGGAGGCTTGGTTTGGGAGCTAACAATCTAATTGTATACATGTTAAAAAGATGTAATCTGTGGCATTCTGGGAATCTTACGGTGTTAAGAATAAGCTACCTACCAGTCAGAAGCCACGGACATGTAGACTGCCTTCCTAATCAGATCTCCAGCTATTAGCAGGCCTCCCGAATGGCCATGCGGTCCGCCAGGGCCGGTACCGCCAACCACGCCATATCCCCATGCAGAGAGAGTGTTGTGTGCCCTGCAGCACACCGCTATTCAGTACAGGCCGCTGCCATTTTTTTTGCTGGATCGCACGAGCCGCCATGTTGGCGTAGCCTCGTGTCTCCAGCATGGGGGCGGCCATGTTTGAGGTGATCCAAACACCTCGTGGAGCTTGGGGGAGGCGCCGGAAGGCGTGCAGAGGGGCGGAGCCGCCTCCTTTCTTCCTGGGCAGCCAGCCAAAAGACTTCCTGTTTGTCAAGACAGCGCTGTAACCTGTTGCAGTTAAACTCTGAGCATCAAGTGGTGAGCCTGGGGGTCTATCTCTCTCTCTCTCTCGATCGATAGGGATCCCTAGCAGGTAACACTAAGGGGCTTTTGTGGCGCTGGGGGTCTGAAAAAAAAAAAAAAAAAAAAGTTTTTTATTTTTGAATTATATTATCCAGGAAGTGACTGGAATTATCATGGACCCTGCCACACATATTCCCCCACCTGTTTCCCTCGAGGGGGCCACGGGACCCGCCGGTGCACAGAGTATAGAGTCATTTACAGCAATTTTGGAGTCTATGGTGGCTCGGGTGGAGGCGGCCTGTCAGGGACGGGGGTCAAGGAAGCGACCCCCGCCTACCCCTATACTATCTGACACCTCTGACTCTGATTCAGAGATGGTCACTGCAGTTGCAGGTTCCTCTGCAAGGGCTGTTATCCCAGGTAAAGCCCCCTCAGACAGTGAGGAGGACGCTTCTTCTCCTGCTATAATTCAGGAAGAAGCATTGGTGGACGCACTAGTTGTGGCAGTGCAGGAAACCTTAAAACTTGAGGCTTTACCGGCAGAGGCAACTGAAACAGAGATCCCTTTGGTACTAATAAGCCCATCAAAACGGTGAAGGTTTTTCCTGTACCTAAATGTTTCGGTAATCAGATTAAAGGAGAATGGGAGCATTCTAAACGTACCTTTACTATTTCCAAGCGTATTGCTAGACGCTATCCGTTTGAGGAATCCATCATTAAGAAATGGACGGTACCACCAGTGGTGGATCCACCTATTTCCAGGCTGAATAAAGCCACGGTTATTCCAGTGGAGGACACTTCGTCCTTTAAGGATCCGGTGGATCGAAAGATGGAAGCAGAGTCCCGCACCATCTTCTCTCTGATAGGGTCAGCATTTAGACCAGTAATTGTTATTGGTCTAGTTTCCCAGACACTTACGGAATGGGCGAAAATGGTACGCCAAGATCTTAGGGGAAAAGATATTCCCCAGGAGACATCTGATTTGATGGAACAGATTATACAAGGGCTACAGTTTATCTGTGACGCAGCCTTGGACACCACTCCCTTATTAGGGCATGCATCTAAGTCAGCGGTGATCCTCAGACGTGTGCTGTGGTTAAAATGCTGGTCAGCTGACCTAGGTTCCAAAAAGACCTTGACTAATCTCCCTTTTTAGGGGAATCGTCTATTTGGGGCCAACCTAGATGAAATCATTAAGGATGCCACTGGGGGCAAGAGCACTTTTTTGCCACAGGCTGCTAAAGCTAAGGGACCTCGCAACAAGCGAGGACCTTTCTTTACCGCCCATAAAGGGCGCCCGGCTGGTACTAGCGGGAAAGGCAAGACTCCTCCAGGAGGGTTCAAGAAGGGCTGGTCGGACAAGCAAAGGACCAACCCAGCCAAACCCGAAGCAAAGGAGTACACAGCCTGAAGGTGCGCCCCCACCCGGTTTCAGGGTGGGGGGACGTTTTCACCGGTATTCAGGACATTAGATCGAGCATCAACCACTACTACCGGTGCGATTCTTCCCTTCCAACATTTAAGTACTACAGGAAGCGGTAGTTACCGTTCCCTGAATAGATCTTTTCCTTTACCTTTTCCTAAGATTAGTCCCGATACCTCACAGGAATCGGATCTGGTTGACCAGATAGGCCAAGTAGCCTCTAGTCGGGTGACTTCGGTCCCTGAGGTTCAACCAGAAAAGATCACCTTTCCTGATAACTATCAGGTATCTGATAAATGTGTGGGAACAGAAAACGACCAGACTTTCTCGGATGGTCGGGGCCAGATACCTCTAGGGACGCTTGGTTCAGATTCTATCAGCGCCAGTAGTCCTAGAAATTCTAGGCTGGCCTCCTCAAGCCGGCCTGGCCGACTTGGACATGTTAGTCGTAGACGTTCCGTGGGAACTTCGTCTCAGGGAGTGTCTGTGGTCTCAAGGACCAATTTACCATCATGCTTTACAGTCGCTGGGTTTAATGGCCTGGCCATTGAGACCCAAGTACTGAAGGACAGAGGTTTGTCTACTTCAGTCATTCCTACCCTTATTAAAGCAAGGAAAGCGACTTCCAGCAAAGTCTATTATCACACATGGAAGACTTATATTGCGTGGTGCGAATCTTTAGGATTTCCTCCACGTACCTATTCGGTGACTCGAATATTGGCCTTTTTGCAACAAGGGGTTGAGCAGAAGCTAGCCTTGAGCACCATCAAGGGTCAAGTTTCAGCATTAGCAATCTTCTTTCAGAAGCCTTTAGCTACCAAATCCTTGGTGCGGAATTTCATCCAGGGGGTGCGGCACCTGGCTCCTCCAGTCCGCGCGCCCTTACCGCCCTGGGATCTTAATTTGGTTTTGTCGGTTCTACAGAAACCTCCCTTTGAAAACATCAGGGAGATTCCCTTGCTTACTTTAACCCAGAAGGTGGCCTTCTTGGTGGCTATTACTTCTGCTCGCAGGGTGTCAGAACTGGCTGCATTATCATGCCAGTCCCCATACCTAGTGATTCATAGGGATAAGGTAGTACTTCATCCTAAGCCATCTTTTCTTCCTAAGGTGGTTTCAGATTTTCATCTGAATGAAGATATTGTACTACCTTCCTTGTGTCCTCAGCCCAAGCATCATCGGGAACATGCGTTGCATTCCTTAGATGTGGTTCGGGCAATCAGGGTATACCTAAAAGCTACGGAATCTTTCCGTAAGACGGATTCACTTTTTGTGATCACGGATGGCCCCAGAAAGGGTTTGCCTGCATCTGCCGCGACCATTGCCAAATGGATTAGACAAACGGTGGTACAGGCTTATTCTATTAAGGGTCAGAGTCCTCCGTTCCCTGTTAGGGCGCACTCCACTCGAGCGCTCAGTACTTCCTGGGCCTTTCGCCATCAGGCGTCAGTGGTCCAGGTATGTAAGGCGGCCACCTGGTCGTCGGTACATACCTTTACAAAATTCTATAAAATTGATGTGACGGCATCGGCGGATGCCTCATTTGGCCGCAAGGTTTTGCAGGCCGCAATTTGAGGAGACCAGTGGTCTACCTCGAGGGTTTTTTTCTGTTTGAAAAAAAAAAAAAAAAAAAAAAAAATTTTTTCTCTTTTTTTGTTGAGTCTCATCATTAAGGATGAGCATTGTAAACTTCTAGTTGGCACCGGTTGGGCCTTCTAGATTGGGATTTGATTTCATTTTCCCACCCCTCAGTTGTGATACTGCTCTGGGACGTCCCGAAGGTGGTGTATCACCGAGGACTACGTCTGTCAATGAGCGCTAGAGAAAAATGGATTTTTGTAAAATCTTACCGTAAAATCCTTTTCTCTTAGCTCATTGACAGACGTAGTCCCCGCCCCTCTGTTTTTTGAGTTGGGTTAAAATCTCTAAAGACTGCTTTTTCACATAACTGATTTGCTGAGGCAGAGAGAGAGAGGATATACCCTCTGGGACTGCCCCTAGGGTGTGGCCAGAGCTTTTTAATTTCCTGTCTAGTCCTGCTCCTGTGGAGGCAACATAACCCGAAGGTGGTGTATCACCGAGGACTACGTCTGTCAATGAGCTAAGAGAAAAGGATTTTACGGTAAGATTTTACAAAAATCCATTTTTTTGTAAAATCTTACCTGTAAAATTCCTTTCTCTTAGTCCTCCAACAGTCGCCGCCCCCGCCCCTCTTTTGGGGTTGTTGTCTTATTACCTACTGCTATGCTACCAAACTGAGTTGGGAGTGGTTACTGCAGGGGGGTATTGACCTAGTGGGACAGCCCCCATGGGTGTGTATATGCAAATGCCTTTGTTATTTTTTACTAAGTCTTATGCCTAGCTACTCCTGCGGAGCGGAAGTCAATACCCAATAGTGATGACTTAGAGGCGGTGGCGACTGTCCGAGGACTCAGAGAAAGGAATTTTACAGGTAAGATTTTACAAAAATTCTGTTTTTTTACTTACCGTAAAATCCTTTTCTCTTAAGCTCATTGACAGACGCAGTACCCGCCCCTCTATTTTGAGTTGGGTTGGTATGAGTCTCTGACACTGCTTTGTTACATAACTGACATCCTAAAGCAGGGAGAGAGAGGGTATACCCCCTGGGACTGCCCATAGGTGTGGCCAGAACTTTTTTTCTGCCTAGTGTCCTACTCCTGTAGGGGGCTGTATAACCCTATGGATATCAAGATATGGATTCTGCGTCTGTCAATGAGCTTAAGAGAAAAGGATTTTACGGTAAGTCAAAAATCCAGTTTTTGCAAAGTAAACACTCCAAGCTATTTGCTGAGAGGCATGGTGAGTATTTTGCAGCTCTCTCTTTTTTTTTTTTTTGAAAATGTAGAAAAAACAGGAAAATGCATTTTTTTCCTCTTTTTTCAATTTCAAAAACTTTGTGACAAAAAGTGAGATCTGCAAAACACTCAACATGCCTCTCTGCAAATAGCTTAGGGTGTCTACTTTCCGAAATTGGGTCATTTGGGGGGGGGGGGGGGGGGGTTGTGCTGTCTTGGCATTTCATGGCCTCTGAAACTGTGATAGGTAGTCAGGAGTGAAATCAACAATTTACGCCCTTGGAAAGCCTGAAAGTGGTGATTGAATTTAGGGGTCCTGTACTCGGCTAGACTGCAAAAAAGTCTCACACATGGGGTATCCCTGTGCTCAGGAGAAGCAGCAGAATGTATCTTGGGGTGTCATTTTACATATACCCATGGCATGTGTGAGCAATATATCATTAAGTGAAAACTTTGTGTAAAAAAACAAAAAATATATATGTTTCCCGGAACTTGTGGCAAAATATAAAATATTCCATGGACTCACCATGCCTCTCAGTAAATAGCTTGGGGTGTCTACTTTGCAAAATGGGGTCATTTGGGGGGGGATTTGTGCTATCTTGAAATTTTAGGGCCTCTGAAACTGTGACAGGTAGTGCGGAGGTGAAATGCAAAATTTACGCCATTAGAAAACCTGAAAGTGGTGATTGGTTTTTGGGATCCTGTACACAGCTAGGCTCCCAAAAGGTCTCACACATGTGGTATCCCTGTACTCAGGAGAAGCAGCAGAATGTATGTTGGGGTGTCATTCCACATATACCCATGGCATGTGTGAGCAATTTATCTTTTAGTGACAACTTTTGTGTTAAAAAAATTTAGTGACAACTTTGTGTTAAATTTTTTTTTTTTTTTTAAAAACTTGTGGCAAAATATAAAATATTCCATGGACTCACCATGCCTCTCAGCAAACAGCTTGGGGTGTTTACTTTCCAAAATGGGGTCATTTGAGGGGGCTTTGTGGTATCTTGACATTTCAGGGCCTCCTAAACCGTTATAGGTAGTGAGAAAATGCAATGAAAAATGTACGCCCTTTGAAATTCTGATGGTGGGGATTGGTTTTCGGGGTCCCGTACACAGCTAGGCTCCCAAAAAGTCTCACATATGTGGTATCCCTGTACTCAGGAGAATCAGCAGAATATATTTTGGGGTGTATTTACACATATACACATGGCATGTGTGAGCAATATATCATTTCAATGACAACTTTGTGTAAAAAAAATAATTTTTTTTTTTTTTAGTCATTTTTCAAACACCTGTGACAAAAAAATGAAATATTCAATGAGCTCTACATGCCTCTCAGGACATTCCTTAGCAGAATACTTTCCAAAAAGTGGTAATTTGGGGGGGGGGGGGGTTGTACTGTTCTGCCATTTTAGCACTTCATGAAATGAGATAGGCAGTCAGAAATGAAAGCTGCATAAATTCCAGTATTTACACCATAGTTTGTAGACGCTATAACTTTTGCGCAGACCAATAAAAATACGCTCATTGAGATTTTTTTTTGTCAAAGACATGTAGCTAAATACATTTTGGCCAAAATATGACATAAATTGAGTATATTGGATATTTTTTAAAAGACAAAGTTGAAAATGTCATTTTTTTCTCAAAATTTTCGCTCTTTTTATATTATCACAAAAAATAAAAAGCGCAGAGGTGATCAAATACCACCAAAAGAGAGCTCTGTTTGTGGGAAAAAAGGGACGTAAATTTCCTTTGGGTACAGCATTGCATGACTGTGCAATTGTTAGTTAAATTCACGCAGTGCCAAGTTGAAAAAAGGGCCCTGGTCTTTGAGCAGCCAAATCCTCCTGGGCTTAAGTGGTTAAAAATATTGATCTCGCAGTCTGACATGTACCACATTTAAACCTCTAATAATACATATATCTGTCTCAGGGTGGATTAAATATCCAACAATATAGCTGGAAATGTATATTTACCACTGCATATAGATATTCAAAAATATTAATTCTACATCAACCTTCTTTTTTTTTTTTTTTTGAGGTTTTTATCCGATTAGTCGATTAATCGAAACAATAATTGGCCAACTAATCGATTATGAAAATAATCGTTAGTTGCAGCCCTAGTATAGTGTGAAGCTGGACTCACTGATGGAATAGAGATAAAATATTGTACTGAGGATTAGTGCTACAGATACATGCAGCTTGATGTGCAGTCGCTTGTAAATGTATTACTTATATGCATGAAGATCAGAAGTAAAGGATATTTATAACAATTGAATTGCATCTTCTATTTTTTGATATGTATAAAGTATATGGCATAGGGTTTTTTCTGTGTTAGCAGAAGATTAGTACTTTGTTTTTTTACTTTATTTTTGCCATGTAAAATATTGTGTAAATTGATTTGCAGCTACACAAGGTACTAGGAGAAAAAGTTAACAACACTGCTATAATTGAGAAACAAGTTCTAGAACTTTGGGACAGACTGTATCATTCCTGGATCACAAAGGTATTTTTAGTGGTATCTGTATCAGTAAACTTACTCTGTGTTTACAAACTATTTGTAAAATTGTGGCCTAATTCCTAAGTCCCCGTTCACATTAGGTCGCTCCAACTTAGGGGGCGACCTATGAAGTCGCGTGCAGCGCGACTTTGGCGCGACTTGCACGGACTTCACATAATGGTAGTCAATGCAAGTCGCCTCCAGGTCGCCCCCAAGTAGTACAGGACCCTTTTTCTAAGTCGGAGCGACTTGTTTCGCTCCTATTAGAACGGCTCCTGTACTACACAGTGGGAGCGACGGTGCACGACTTGTCAGGCTGACCAAGTCATCTGACAAGTCGTACCAGTGTGAATGGACACTAATACTTCCTTTCAGGATATTGTTGGGCAATGAAAACTTGATTGACTCTTTGGCAAGGGTATTCTTATAACATGTTGCATGGTAATCCAAATTCACACTTCACATCGGTACTTCCTAATATTTGTGTAAATGTTTTACAAAGGGTACATTGGGTTTTCACATAACAAAAGTACTGTTGTTTTATGTATGATTTATTTGTTAAAGTGATAAAGGCAATTTCTGTTCATTGACAGACACAGTTGCTCCTTCTTTATCCATGAACAAGCAGGGTTTTATAGCCCCACCTACAGGAGTAGGACACTAGGCAAAAAAAAGTCTCGGCACCTCCTATGGGCAGCCCTCACTGGGCATAAAACCCCCTCTCTGCTATAGGTCTCCAGTCATTTTGCCTAGTGTCTTCAGGAGTATGGACATAACTTTTTGCTGGGACTTGTAGTCCCACAACTTTTTTTTCTTTTTTCTTTTTTTATTTTTCTCTGGAATTTTACTTTTGCGTAGACCTTATATCAACAGTCAGGCTGGATAATCTAGGTCCAGTGGTCACCCCAATTTGACCAGCGAGCGCGCACAGACCCCAAGCTCCATGCTCGGTCTGCCGTAACGATGCCCTGCGAGTTAATCACCTCGTGGGTTACCCCCGGCTGACAGCCCCCCCCTTCACTTCAGTGGAGAGGAGGATCTGTCACAGGAGCCTCACCTGCACTCTCCAAATAGATCGGTAAGTAGTTCTCCCCCCCCTCTTTCCTGGATGTGGTGCGGGGCACGGGTGCTCTCTGGGGTGGTCGTTCCCTGCGGGGGCTCCTCCCCCCCCTCCTCCTGATAGCAGCATTCCAGGTGGCTCAGCAATGTGACCTAATATTTTAACAAAATTGTCTACAAGGACTGGAGTCGGCCAAAATGTCCATTTGTACTTCCCCAATGCTTTGCAATGTTACCCCTTTGATGAGGCCCTGCTGAAGAAGAAGTGAGAGGCAGCTGTCCTGCCCAGGCACATTGATCCCCCTTCCGGCACAGTGAAAGGGGTGCGTAAACACTTCTCTTATGGAATAGCCGGTAAGAGAGAGATCTTTCCCATCTTTCTGCTGCTACACAGAGTGATAATGCTAATGTGCACTAGGGGATTAGGGCATGTTCAGGCACATCTAGCACACCCTGTGCGCACACCTATGCTTAGGGGTAAGCATGCAGATTTGTCCTCAGCCCAACTTGGAGGGGTTCCTGGGTCCTTTACTCCAAAGTGTTCACGGGGGTTCGCCCGCTTTAGTGGGGGTCCACAATGGAATCCTTTTTCTCAGTGATGGCCTCCCTCCTCCAAAGGGAGTTTCTGGCCTTCAAAGATGCCTACCTACACGTTCCCATATGCGAGGGGCATCAGTGCTTCCTAAGCTTTGCTATCAGGGACGCGCATTCTCAGATTGTGGCTCTGCCCTTTGATCTGACTTCTGCTCCTCGGGTGTTTACCAAGGTCTTGGCTCTTGTTCTCCCCCCCCCTTTCCTGGATGTGGTGCGGGGCGCGGGTGCTCTCTGGGGTGGTCGGTCCCTGCGGGGTCTCCTCTCCCCCCCTCCTCCCTTTCTGATAGCAGCGTTCCAGGTGGCTCAGCAGTGTGACGCTGCCAGCCACAGTGTAGGTCATGGGCTCCTGCATGTTTGGTAGAGAGACTTTAGCTGAGCCCTCTGTCTGCCACCGACTACCCCCCGGGAGAGTTGGATTACTGTCCTTGCTGGGGAGGGACACTGCTGCTGTTTTGTGGTCTTACCTGGGCTTATGATGCGCGGGTCACAGCTGCCATGTCAATCGCATCGGCAACAGCCATTTTCCTGTAGCCCGGTGGCCATTTTTCTGTCGGTCAGGGAGGCACGATGGACGACAGCCTCTAGTGTCAGGCGCCGCAGCCATTTTGTTGAAGACTAGATCCTGTTCAGGCAGTAGGGGCTGGCTGGGGAAGGTCTTGTTTCCTAGCCCACCCTGAGGACCTCCCTCATGCTCTCCTGACCTGTGGGGGCAGTGCTAGATTATAGCTCTGTGCGGGACAGGCGGCAGTGGCGCATGGGTGACTTCGGAGGCTCCTGGTGGTGGTGAGTCTTTGCTGATGATTTTAGTCTGGGCTATTGCCCTGGTCGGGTTCCCGTTTTTTGCAGCTGTGCCCTACTGATGGTGCGAGTCTCTGGCGCACGCTGCCCCTCCGGGCCCCCCTGGAGATGGCGGGTCCTTCAGTTCCCTTAGACACGCTGTCGGCTGTCCTGGAGCCATTCGTCTCCTGTGTGGAGGTGGTGGTCGGCCGAAAGGGGAACAAGAAGTGCCGCCCTCCTGGGGCGGTTCTGAGACACTTGATCGTTCTGTGCGTGAGGCGCTAAAACTTGAGGACCCTGCGGGTGGTGGCTGTCTTTTTTGTCACTCACAAGCCATCTCGAGCTGCTAGGGTTTTTCCTTACCCCTAATATTTTAACAAAATTGTCTACAAGGACTGGAGTCGGCCAAAAAGTCCATTTGTACTTCCCCAATGCTTTGCAATGTTACCCCTTTGATGAGGCCCTGCTGAAGAAGAAGTGAGAGGCAGCTGTCCTGCCCAGGCACATTGATCCCCCTGCCGGCACAGTGAAAGGGGTGCGTAAACACTCTTATGGAATAGCCGGTAAGAGAGAGATCTTTCCCATCTTTCTGCTGCTACACAGAGTGATAATGCTAATGTGCAGTGGTCCTCAACCCTGGCCTACAGGACCCACTAACAGGCCAGTTTTGCAAGATAACTGAAATACATCCCAGGTGATATCATTTGCTGCTCAGTGATTGCAGTACTCTAGTCTGCATCTCCACAAGGTAATACATAAAATCTGGCCTGTTAGTGGGCCCTGAGGACCGGAGTTGAGGACCACTGCACTAGGGGATTAGGGCATGCTCAGGCACATCTAGCACACCCTGTGCGCACACCTATGCTTAGGGGTAAGCATGCAGATTTGTCCTCAGCATAAAGCATAGTTGGGGGCCCAATTCACAGTTTTCCTTGTCTTTCCTGGATCTCCCTCATTCACAATTGGGTCTGCAAAATTATTCTCTCAGGTTACAAGGTAGTTTCATTCCTTTCCTCTGAACAGATTTTTTCTCTCCAATCTGCGCCTTTCGCCAGTGCGCCTTTGGGCCCTGTATGGGGCTGTGCAGGACTTGCTCCTCCATGGAGTGCCCAACTTGGAGGGTTTCCTGGGTCCTTTACTCCAAAGTGTTCATGGGGGTTCGCCCGCTTTAGTGGGGGTCCATGATGGAATCCTTTTTCTCAGTGATGGCCTCCCTCCTCCAAAGGGAGTTTCTGGCCTTCAAAGATGCCTACCTACACAATCCCATATGCGAGGGGCATCAGTGCTTCCTAAGCTTTGCTATCGGGGACGCGCATTCTCAGATTGTGGCTCTGCCCTTTGATCTGACTTCTGCTCCTCGGGTGTTTACCAAGGTCTTGGCTCTGGTACTGGTCTTGCTGAGACAACAATGGATTGCTGTGATCAGCTACCTGGACGATTTGCTCATGCATTGGGAGACCTGCTCATCCCTGCTAGACAGTGTGGGGATCACCATGTGTTCTCTACAGGATTTTGGGTGGATTCTGCTCCTCAGGAGGTTGATGTTGACCTTTTCCCAGCACCTGGACTATCTGGAATTGATCCTCGATTTGGAGAAAGCCACATTCTTGAAGCTCTGGTCACCGGTTCAGCAGGTTATGGCTTACAGAAGGACCTCCCTGCATTTTTCCATGCAGATCTGAGCCCTGATGGTGACTGCCTTTGAAGCGGTTCCATTTGCTCAGTTCCATACGAGAACACCTTTTCAAATGTAACAGGCCTTCCACCTCCCTGGACCCCTGGAGGGCCTCCCTTCTCTGGTGGATGATGTCTCTGGCTTTGCCGAATGGAAAGTCGTTTCTCCCCACCCGCAGGACAGTGGTCAATACAGATACTAGCCTGTTGGGCTGGGGTGGTGTCAGGAAAGAGCTCACCTGCTGGTGGCACTGTAGCTCCCAGATCCATAGGCTGCAGTTCCAGTGTCCACCAGTGTGTGTCTCCCAGCAATCAGAAGTTGACCTCTAATGCAATCAGTCATCACCTGATGCTGGTTGCAGGAATTTTATTTAAACCCTGTGCATGCTCCTCCTCACGGCCTTGGTGTTATGTCAGCAATAGGTGTGACCAGAAATGTGTGACTGACACAGAGAATATCAGGCATGATTAAAGTGTAAAGAATATAATTTATTTAAAAATAAGCGAATAACACAAATGTAAACGCACCTCCAGAAAACTACAACTGTGTAAATCCAACCAGATAACCATACAATAACGACACACACCGAACAACTGCTCAAACCAAATATATACAGAAAACAGGATAAATGAATAGTAATTGTAATAGAGCCGGGGTCATACATGGGAGATCAAGCAGAGGGAGCTGGGAACAAGACAGAACAGGGAGAGGGTTACAGGAAATGGGAGTAAACGAGCAGGAAGGAAGGAATCAGGCTGCAGGGTCAGGATCAGAGTCCAGGATCAAGATGCAGGGACACAGGAATGCAGGTCAGGAGCACATGGAGACAACACCAAGGCAGTGAGGAGGAGCATGCACAGGGTTTAAATACACTTCCTGCAACCAGCATCAGATGATGACTGATTGCATTAGAGGTTAGCTTCTGACTGCTGGGAGACACACGCTGGTGGACACTGGAACTGCAGCCTATGGATCTGGGAGCTACAGTGCCACCAGCAGGTGAGCTCTTTCCTGACAGGTGGAGTCTTGGGATTGGGCTCAGCTCAGAGAGGCAGGACTCTGGAGGAAGCTCGACTGCCTATTTTAATGTCCTAGAGCTTTGAGCGATCAGGTTGTCGCTGACACATTGAATAGATCGCGTAACGGGTCTACTAACCAGGATCCAGTCAGACAACGTCACTCTGGTGGTGTATGTTGATCATCAGGGAGGCATGACAAGTTCAGCAGCTGTGCTGGAGACGACTCGCAAGCAGGCTTGAACCTGAGCTGCTGCTCTGTGTGTCCATTCACACACACCGCTTCGGCATAGCCCCGTCCCTTCTCATTGGCTTAGCCAATGAGGAGGGGAGAGTACCTAGATCGTGATAAGGCTCTGCAGGGCCAGGGCAAGGGGTGGCCCAGGCACATTCATCCCCCTGCCAGCACAGTAAAAAGGGTGCGTAAGCACTTCTCTTATGGCAGAACCGGTAAGAGGGAGATCTTTCCCATCTTCCTGCTGCTACACAGAGTGATAATGCTAATGTTCACTAGGTGATTAGGGCGTGCTCAGACACATCTAGCGCACCCTGTGCGCACGTCTATGCTTGGGGGTAAGCATGCAGATTTGTTCTCAGTGTTTTTGTGTGGGGATTTTTGCTGACACATAATGCTCATACATCTTGGGGGGCACTGCACAGATTGCCATGTTTGCCCGAGGCTCTAAATCAGTGTTCCCCAACCCCGGGCCGCGGACTGGTACCGGTCCGTGGATGAAACGGTACCGGGCCGCCCGAGGAACTTTACATTATTTTACTGTGACGGCCGGGGAGCAGAGCAGTGCGCCCCGAGCCGCCCATCGAGTGACAATAGCGAATGAAAATTTGCTATTGTCACATGGATCCTCCGCCTGGCTAATCAGAGAGCGGGTCCTCCTGCTTCCTGATTGGCCGAAAGGCAAACCCCATGCCATTGGCCGAGGAGGAGGCGGGAGGACTCGAGGAGACGCGGGGACTGAAGAGAAGCTGCCGTGAGGTAAGTGCACGGGTCTCGCGGGGGGAACGCTGGCATCTGCATTGAAAGGGGGAACGCTGGCATCTCTCATCGCATTGATTGGGGGCATTGCTGTGGCACTCTGCATTGATTGGGGGCATTGCTGTGGCACTCTGCATTGATTGGGGGCATTGCTGTGGCACTCTGCATTGATTGGGGGCATTGCTGTGGCACTCTGCATTGATTTGGGGCATTGCTGTGGCACTCTGCATTGATTGGGGGCAATGCTGTGGCACTCTGCATTGATTGGGGGCATGCTGTGGCTCTCTGCATTGATTGGGGGCACGCTGTGGTCACTGTGCATTGATTGGGGGCACGCTGTGGTCACTGTGCATTGACGTCCGTCCCCCCCCTCAGCGGGCCACAGAAAAATTATCAAACATTGACCGGTCCGCGGCGATAAAAAGGTTGGGGGTCACTGCTCTAAATGACCTTTCCCGGCCCTGGGGCTCAGGTAAACATTAGAAGCGGCTGCTGCACAGAAAATTTTTGTTTTTTACCTTCATGCAGAGAATGCATGAAGTAAACATTGAGCCTTTAGAACCACTTTAAAGCTACAGCTGTTATAATGAATTTAAAAGAGGAAGCAAAACCACCTAACCCTAACACATCAGATGTATCTTGACTTTTAAAGCCAGCGTTGTACCTTTCAACTGATAGGCAGTTCGGTATTAGGTACCCTCATATGTAGCCTACAAAAAAGCTAAAATACTCTACCAACTTACAGTTATGGCACACTACATAATTTTGAGACAGATTTATGTTATTTTGTGCCACACCCTTGTTCATTTCTCTGTTTAATGTACTTGCTAAAAGGTGATAGATTTGAAATGCCAACTTCTTTCCTGTGCATGGGGTTCGGTTAAATGATCAGTCCACCTAAAAATGTTCTTCAGATTTGTGGGAGATGATGTGACAACCATTTGTTTATTATTCTTTTGGGACTTGCATCGATATAAAATGATGTGGGAAGCTTGTGTGATTTATTTTTCCTAACTACTTTAACTGTCACATTTCACCATCTTGATTGGCAACAACTACTATAAGCCATAGTACACATCTTTGCATTGTTTTCTAATGCTTTTTATTGAGATTGAAGGTTATATATGTTCTCTTGGTAGAATGTGACATGCTCCAGCAGAAACAAGGGTCAGAAGATCCCAATACAACGCCAGAACAGTTGGCTTGGGGAGATCTTGGATTGGCAAGATATTGCTTCATTTGTTCATGAAAATATTGAAACTTTTCTTTCGGTGAGACCTTTATTTTTATTTCTCAAGTGTTCTGTCTGTGATGTATACTTAGAAACTTTAAATGCATGGTTAATATATATATTTCACTCTTTATTACCCATGTCCCCACTCACATGCTTTCCCTATGTTTCCCTCTGCTCTTTTCTCCTGCTGGAAAACGGAATCCACTTGGACCTGTGATCTGTAGCTTAGGGCTAGGCACTGCTTCCTAGCAGATGGGGGTTTTCAGATACTTCCCCATACCTGGAATTTACAGCTATTTTTAAGGCTCTGTGCATTAAGGAGTGGGGCAAAGTTGATTATCAGTGTGTGTGTATGGCAGTGTCTATCAAGAGCACTTGTCACTCTTGCCCTGAAGAAAGGTAGGCTGCAAACAGAGAAAAAAAATAGTTTCAGAAGGTGGAGGGCTCTGAAAGCATGCACAAAGTGGGCTGATTGCCAAACGGCATTCCTTTTTTATTATCTAACAAACATGTCATACTTCTCTGCTCTGTGTAATGGTTTCTCTATCGCTCATTGACAGACGTAGTCTTCTTGATTCTGGGTTATGTTGTCTCCGCAGGAGTAGGACTAGGCAGAAAGACAAAACGTTCTGGCTCCACCTTAGGGGCACTCCCTGAGGGCATATCCTCCCTCTCTCTGCTACAGGGAATCAGTTTTTTTCTGTCTAGTCAGGAGTAAGGACCTAAGTTCCTTGCTGGGATCTTTTTGGTCCTGGCAAGATTTTTTCTTTAAAAAAAAAAAAAAGAAAAAGATTTTTTTTTTTTTAGGCAGTTTTTTCTCCAGTGTTTTTTTCCTGTGAGATCTTCAAGCAAATACGCCGGACTGGGCGACACTAGTGGTCACCCCAGCCGGCCTACGAGCGCGCGCAGACCATTGCATTGCGCTTGGTCGGCCGCGACACATTCAAGTAAGTATGCGGGGCCGGGCGACGGGCTGGGTGTTGAGATCCAGTGGTCACCCCGGTTTCTGCCTACGAGCGCGTGCAGACCAGAGCTCCGCGCTGGGTCGGCCGCGACGGAGTCCCAGTGGAGGGACTGACCTGGCGAGTTAAAAGTCTCGCTTGGACGCCAGGAACCAGAGAGTCGAGGCGTCCGGAGTGGTCCACAACCCCCCACCCCGGTGGAGAGGGTATTGTGAAGAGAGGGTGCCTGTCGGTTCGGTATGGTGAGTAAACGTTCCCTTTTTTCTTTCCTCGTTATGAGGCAGTATGAATTATGGGCCCCTCCATACATGGTCAGTATATATCTGACACTAAAAATCCCCCTTGTAAATACAGTATGTGTTTGGTGGGAAGTGGACTTGGTTTGAGAGCTAACACTCTACCCAGCAGACTGTAGCATTACAGCAGACATAGGAGGTATAATCCTACCTTATTTGTAGTGTATCTCCTGTAGATCAATAAATCGCCACTTAGCAGAGATGCAGGTGGATGTGCTGGGAAAACGATTTTGGCGGTCCGCCGCCATTTTGCCGTAGACCAAGTGCATGTATGTCCTCAGGTCACGCCGGCCGCCATGTTTTTGGAGTCTATTGTCTCTTGTATGGGGGCGGCCATGTTTCATGAGCCCAGCTACCTCGTGGAGAGCTGGGAACGCCGGAAGGCGTACACAGGGGGCGGAGCCACGTCCTTCTACCCGGGAAAAAGCAACAGCTCCTTTCAGTCTGTAAAAGACAGACGCTGACTGCAGTTGGTTGGAAACTTCACTGCATCGGTTGGTGAGCCTTGGGGGTCCCTCTCTCTCTCTGTGGGGATCGAGAAGCAGGTACTCTGAGGGGCGCTATTGCGCTAGGGGGAGACACATAAAAAAAAAAAAAAAAAAAAAAGTTTTTTTGTTTTTTTCTGGCAAAGGTGTCCTGAATTAACATGGACCCTGCCACTCATGTATCTCCTCCGGATCCCCTCGAGAGGTCTGCAGGATCCTCCAGCACCCCACTGACGATTGAATCATTGTCAGCTATTATGGAAACTTTTGTGTCCCGGGTGGAAGTGGCTTGTCAGGGAAAGGGCGCAAGAAAGCGACCCCCGCCTAACCCCTTATTATCTGAAACCTCTGATTCAGACTCTGAGCCTATTTCTGCAGTTGCAGGTACTTCATCTGGGATTGGTGTCTCGTGTACTGTCTCTTCAGACAGTGAGGAGGATGTTTCGGCATCAGCCATAGCCAGAGAGGAAGCGTTGGTAAACGCACTCATTGTATCTGTTCAAGAAACCTTAAGATTACAGGGTATTCCGTCGGAAATAGCTGAAACTGAAATCCCTTTGGGACTAAAAAACACATCAAAGTGGCGAAGGTTTTTCCATTGCCCAAATGTTTTGGCAATCCAATCGAAGAAGAATGGCGTCTGCCAAAACGCACTTCTGCTATTTCTAAACGCATTAACAGGCGTTATCCGTTTGAGGAAACCCTCATTAAGAAATGGACAGAACCACCTGTGGTGGATTCACCAATTGCTAGATTGAATAAAGCCACGGTTATTCCTCTAGAAGACGCTCCGTCTTTTAAAGATCCAGTGGATCGCAAGATAGAAGCTATGTCTCGCACCATGTTTACCTTGATTGGATCAGCTTTCAGACCAATAATTGCTATTGGTCTGGTTTCGCAGGCTGTAACTGAATGGACCAAGTGGTTACGCCGGGACTTAGAAGAGGTCCCTCAGGCGGTATCAGATTTGTTGGAACAAATGATACAGGGGTTACAGTTTGTGTGTGATGCGGCGTTAGACGCCACTCCATTATTGGCGCGAGCATCAGTCTCAGCGGTGGTTCTCAGGCGTACACTGTGGCTAAAAGGTTGGTTAGCCGACCAAGGTTCCAAAAAAGCATTGGCTAATATCCCCTTTTTAGGAGAGCGTCTTTTTGGAGCCAACTTAGATGAGATCATTAAGGATCTCACGGGTGGAAAGAGCACCTTTTTACCGCAAAATGTTAAAGGTAAAGGAACTCGTCAAAAACGAGGGCCTTCTTTTGCTGCTCACAAAAGGTTTTTTCGTCCCGCGGGTGAAAAAATTAAGTCCTCCATAGCTCCTTCAGGAGGCTTCAGGGGACGTTGGTCGGGCAAGCAAAAGCCCGCCCCCTCCAGACCTGAAGATAAATCGTCCAAAGCCTGAGGGTGCACCCCCACCCATAACTGGGGTGGGGGGACGTCTTCGCCGGTTCCCGGATCCATGGCTTTCCAGAATCCCGGACAAGTGGGTTTGCGAAGTCATAAGGTCAGGGTACAAGATCGAGTTTCGATCTCTCCCACCGGCGAGATTCTTCCCTTCCAATATTCGACTATCCCCGGATCGTTTAGAAGATCTGCGGAGAGCAGTCACGGATTTACTACTACAAGGAGTGGTAGTCCACGTTCCTTGGACAGAACGTTTTCAGGGGTTTTATTCAAACCTATTTACAATACCCAGGAAAGAGGGCAAAGTGCGTCCAATTCTGGACTTAAGGGCACTCAATTCTTTTGTCAACATGAGAAAATTCAGAATGGAGTCCATTCGCACAGTAGCAGCCTTCCTGCATCCAGGGGATGTCCTAGCGTCCATAGACATCAAGGACGCATATCTTCACATTCCCATTTTCGCAGGACATCAGCGGTTTCTACGCTTTTCGGTAGAAGAGAACCACTATCAGTTTGTGGCGTTACCTTTCGGTCTAGCCACGGCTCCTCGGGTCTTCACGAAGGTGTTGGCCCCAATGTTGGCACTACTGCGCCAAAGAGGCATATCGATTCTTGGTTACCTAGACGATCTTCTGCTTCATGCAGAGTCTCCTCAGACCTTGCTACAAAACATAGAAATTACTATAATTTCTTTACAGGAATTCGGGTGGCTGGTGAACCAGCAAAAGTCATTTCTGGTTCCCACCCAGAGGCTCGAATATCTGGGTCTAATTCTAGACACAGTCAGGACAAGAGTTTTTCTTCCGGTAGGGAAACTCCGGAAGATTCAGTTAGCAGTCCAGTTGTTACTATCCAACAGCTGGTCTTCTCTTCGAACTTGCATGAGGGTTCTGGGGTTGATGGTGGCTTCCTTCGAAGCAGTCCCATTTGCCCAGTCCCATACCCGAATTCTTCAGCAAGAGATTCTTCTAAGATGGAATCGGAATCCGGATTCCCTGGACAATCAGATCCGATTGAGCAAACAGACCAGAGAGTCTCTGGTCTGGTGGCTTCGGTCTCCGATGCTCAGCCAGGGAAAGTCATTTCTGCCAATATATTGGACGATAGTGACCACGGATGCCAGTCTATCCGGATGGGGAGGAATTCTCGGTCAGTTATCTGTCCAGGGACTTTGGTCCCTGGAAGAATCCAGGTGGCCGATAAATGTATTGGAACTGAGAGCGATCAGACTTTCTCTGATTCACTGGACCGAGCAGCTCCAGGGCAGCCCGGTTCGGATCCAGTCGGACAATGCCACGGCCGTGGCTTATGTCAATCACCAGGGGGGCACCAAGAGTGTCCGAGCGGCCAAAGAAGTGGCTTGCATTCTTCGCTGGGCGGAACGATTTGTTCCAGCTATCTCTGCGGTGTTCATTCCGGGGGTGGAGAATTGGCAGGCAGATTATCTCAGCCGTCAGACTCTGGATCAGGGGGAATGGTCCCTCCATCCAGAAGTTTTCCACCAGTTGTGCCTACGGTGGGGCACCCCGGATGTGGATCTGTTGGCATCACGATTCAACAGGAAAGTACAGAGATTCATGGCTCGCTCCCGCGATCCTCTAGCAGAGACCGCAGACGCACTGATCGCCCCGTGGGGGCAATACCAGCTAATGTATGCCTTCCCTCCTCTCGGGTTACTGCCAAGACTTCTTCGCAGGATAGAGGAGGAAGGAATTCCAGTAATTCTGGTAGCTCCGGACTGGCCTCGTCGAGCTTGGTACGCCGACGTGGTCAGACTGGTGGCGGACGTCCCGTGGAGACTTCCTCTCAGGGAGGACCTACTGTCTCAGGGACCGATCTTCCATCCTGCTTTACGATCGCTGGCTTTAACGGCCTGGCTATTGAGACCCAGGTGCTGAAGGACAAAGGTTTGTCAGCTTCAGTTATTCCTACTCTAGTTGAAGCAAGGAAAGCGACTTCCAGAAAAATTTATCATCGCACATGGAAGTCCTACATTGCATGGTGTGAACCTCTGGGGTTCCGTCCACGGTCTTATTCGGTTAGTCGAATATTAGCTTTTCTGCAACAAGGGGTTGAGCAGAAACTGGCCTTGAGTACTATCAAGGGTCAGGTCTCAGCATTAGCTATCTTCTTTCAGAAGCCTTTGGCTACTCATTCCTTGGTGCGGAATTTCATCCAGGGGGTGCGACATCTGGCTCCGCCAGTGCGCGCGCCATTACCACCCTGGGATCTTAATTTAGTATTGTCGGTTCTTCAGAAACCTCCCTTTGAAGATATTAGGGAGATTCCTCTACCTACGTTGTCCCAGAAGGTGGCCTTCTTGGTGGCTATTACTTCTGCACGCAGGGTGTCAGAACTGGCCGCATTATCTTGTCGTTCCCCATATCTGGTGGTTCATAGAGATACGGTGGTTCTTCGTCCGAATCCATCCTTCCTACCAAAAGTGGTTTCAGAATTTCATCTGAATGAAGAAATTGTATTACCTTCCCTGTGTCCTAAGCCCAGTCATCCTCGGGAGTTTGCTTTACACTCCTTGGATGTGGTCCGGGCGATCAGGGTATACTTAAAAACGACAGACTCGTTTCGCAAGACGGATTCACTTTTTGTGATCCCGGATGGACCCAAAAAGGGGTTGCCTGCATCTGCCGCGACCATTTCCAGATGGATCAGACAGACGGTGGTACAGGCTTATTCTATTAAGGGTCGGGAGCCCCCGTTCCCTGTTAAGGCGCACTCCACTCGGGCGCTTAGTGCGTCATGGGCCTTTCGCCATCAGGCGTCAGTGGTCCAGGTGTGCAAGGCGGCTACCTGGTCGTCGGTGCATACCTTTACAAAACATTATAAAGTTGATGTAATGGCATCATCTGATGCCGTGTTTGGCCGCAAGGTTTTGCAGGCCGCCATTTGAGGAGACCAGTGGTCTGCCTCGAGGGTTTTTTTCCGTTGGAAATTTTTCTTTTGAGTCTCATTCTTTGTTTATAATGAGCCTTTAAAACTTCTAGTTTGGCACCGGTTGGGCCTTCTAGATTGGATTTTGATTTTTGTCAATCCCACCCCTCATTTGTGGCACTGCTTCTGGATGTCCCAGCTCTTGAGAATCAAGAAGACTACGTCTGTCAATGAGCGATAGAGAAAATCGGATTTTTGTAAGATCTTACCGTAAAATCCTTTTCTCTTAAGCTCATTGACAGATGTAGTACCCGCCCCTCTATCATTGAGTTGGGTTGGGTTAAATTCTCTGTTACTGCTTTAGAACAGAACTGATTCCCTGTAGCAGAGAGAGGGAGGATATACCCTCAGGGACTGCCCCTAAGGTGGAGCCAGAACGTTTTGTCTTTCTGCCTAGTCCTACTCCTGCGGAGACAACATAACCCAGCTCTTGAGAATCAAGAAGACTACGTCTGTCAATGAGCTTAAGAGAAAAGGATTTTACGGTAAGATCTTACAAAAATCCGATTTTTACACAGAGCAGCCCGGATTTTCCTCTTCTTCGGTCCTACTTTGGCGCTCCTGACTCCTCCCTTCTGCCGGGTGCCCCCACAGCAAGCATCTTGCTGTGGGGGGACCTAAGCAGGCGCGCTCCCGACCCGTGGCTCTTTGTCCATTCACACACGGAGCTGCAGATCGGCCCCACCCCCTCTGTCTCCTGATTGGCTCACTGGCTGTAATTGATGGCATCGGGAGCCAGTGCCTCCCGCTGCTGCCAAAAGCCAATCAGGAATGTGAGTCCCCAGAGAGGCAAGGCTTTAATGGACTTTGCTGAATAGATAGGGATTAGGTAAGTATTAGGGAGGCTGCTGCACACACAAGGTGTTTTTTTCTTCTCTGCGTACAATGCATGTAGGTAAAAAACCTTGTGCCTTTACAACCACTTTAATTTAAAAATAAAAAGGCATAACACAACCAATGTCATTAATTTAACAATAAAAAGGCTGATTCTGAAACTGGGTCATGTGATCACTGCAACAATATTGGTCACATGACCCCTGCCCTAGAATCTTATGTGATGTTCATCTAAAGTCAATGACTTAAGAATTGTGACCTTGCTGTTTGTCAGTGGCCATATGACTTAATGTCTTGACCTGATCTCCCATGTTGTTTCTTCAAAGCTGAATTGCAGGCAAACCAACAAATACACAGTCCCTTTTGGACTGAAATGTGCTGCGGCTAGCCTGGAATGTGACCTGAGGCACTGGGCTCTGCTTTATGATGTTTTCCAGACCTATTGTCTACTGTGTTAACCGCAGAGCGTTCTCCAGGCCTCTGGACGTGGCGAGACTAGCCTGGAATTAGACCTGCACTTTCTAGACCTTTGTGTACTGCATTAACATTTTCAAGGTCAAGAACCATGGCACAGCCTCCAGCTTTGACCCTGTCTCTTTTGGGAAGGGTAATTGGGTTGAAGCAATGGGAACTACCCCAAAGTTGATCCTTTTGGGGGACATTTTAAAATTCCTGCTACCGCCTGTTTTGCTTGATAGTAAGGTTACTTTGTAGTTTTAAGCAAGGAAGCCCAGACCTCTGCAGTGTATAAATGTGCTTTTAATATACAAAAATGCTGTACATAAAAACATTTTACAATATTAGGAATACAATTAAAGATTGACAGATATCACATCCAAGATGCCTAGCTAAAAAGCAGAAACTATGGTCTGTAAACCGTAGAAATACGCTTAAGTTACTCAACTTAGTTTACTGTGTGTTCATGATCTCCATAGAAAGCGAGGACTTACGCTTAATCTATTAGCAGTTGCTGGAGATCAGGTGGAAGCATCTTCAGTTATAGCTTCTTCTGTCTGCTACAGACCTTCCTTAGTGTTTAGGTATTATGGAGTCCCTCTTTGCCCCCGTTCACACTAAGGCGACCTGTGAGGCGACCTGGTCGCCTCACAGGTCGCCGCAGGTCGCCTCCCATAGGGAAGCTGCGGACCCGTTCTAATAGGAGCGACACAAGTCGCTCCGACTTAGAAAAAGGGTCCGGAGCTTCTTTGGGGCGACCAGGAGGCGACCGCCATATTTATGTTATGAAGTCCGTGGCGGCCGCTCCGAGGTCGCCCCGGGAAGTAGCGTCGCGGTAGTGTGAACCGGCGCTTACAGTCTCTGTTGTTGGCTTTTATTTAGGAAGTTTCATGTTGTCAAGCTATTGTTTACTATGGTTACAAAACAATAAACAATGGGAACTTACAGTTGGATCAGTCTGAGGACAGCCTGTGTAATTGTTGCAAAGTATCCTCAAACAAACTGTAATCTAATTTCTGTTTGTTTCTATTTAATCAGATTATTTTTAAAACCAGTCTGATAAAAAAAATGTATTCATGTAACACACACATATATATATATATATATATATATATATATATATATATATATATAGTTATGTTAAATGCCTCACATTCCACCCTTGATTTTTTTTTTGTCACACCCCACACAGAAAATCTCTTCCTTACTAAAAGCTCATAATTTGCCTTGAATTCAACCCCCTCAAATATTTCTGCAACTGAGGAGGTGTTTCAGTCTTTTGCAAAGGTTCTTTAGAAAGTCCAGCCTTACAACACATTAAAGGCCTTGCTCTCCACATCTCTTGCGGTCTTCCAATATTCTGTTTATCATGAAGCCACTTTTCTCTGGTCTTCCTTTGGATCCAATCTGAGACAGCCCATGAAGTAAAAAACAAAGTGGATTATCTGGTCCTTCTAATAATACATAAACAGTAGAACCCAGCCCTTCAGTTCCCTGACCAACACTTTGCCACCTGCCTGTATCCACTTCTGACCCTCCCAAAGAACATTGATGGGGAGAAGAGGAAATATACTGATATTTCCCAGAAGATCGCTGCTGTTTGTTTTGGAAGGTGTTATGTTATAGAAGCCTCACTTTACACTCTAGCTGAGAAGTATCCACTAACCAGTCAGAATCCCAGCCACTGTCCTGAAGCTCATCTCTTAATACAAATATAGCTTCAAACCTTCCTGCCATATTCCCTCACATTCCAAGGTAGGCTTCAGCTGCAGATATGTCACTCTTGGTTTCTTTGTCATGGAAAGTAGGGGGTGACAGTGCCTGGATAGTTTGCACAACTGTCTCTGAAATTGTCCTCTGTGGCCCAGTGCACATCATTCCCAGAAATTTCACCCCTGTGGCGGGTCTTTGGACTTTGTCTCTGTTGATAGCCCGCCCTCTGTTCTCCATGTGCTGTATCAGCTGGTGCAGGGCTTAAGTTACATCTTATTTTGTTCCAGAGATCATGATGTGATCAATGTAGTGAAACACAGCAACTTGCACATTCAGGATACTTAAATCTTGGGCAATCAGTTCATGACAAGTCATTGAAGAATGAAAGTAGCCTTGCAGAAGGACAGTGAAAGTGTACTGGTGACCATCCCACACCAAAGCAGACTGGTCTAGACACTCTGGGTCTATCAAAATTGAAAAGAAAACATTATCCAGGTCTATCACTGCATGATATTCTCCTGCCTCTTTAGCCATTTTCTCAATAATTGAGATTATATCAGGTACAGCTGAGTTTAATGGAGGTGCCACTTTATTTAGACCTCTGTAATCCACAGTCATTCTATATGTCCCATCAGGTTTCTTTACTGGGAACACAGAAGACAAGAAAGGACTTACAGCAGGTCTGAGGATCCCTACTTTTAACAGTTCTTGAATAGTTTCCCCAATTTTTTTGTGGCCTCTAGGATGTCTGTACTGCTTGAGACAGACTGGCTTCCCTGGTGGAGGAATGTAGACAGGGGTCCATCTCGTATGACCTCTAGAGACAGCCTTCACCGCCCTAACCAGATACACTTTATCAGAATACCTGAATGTGAATGTACCCCGTTCAGTCTTAATAGACTGATCTTGAAGTACATCCATCCCAAGAATATTTTCGGGTAACTGATATCAAAATATTTGTCAAATCCTGGTCCTTTGCCAATAGCAAATTTCACCCGTGTCCTAACTGCTGGTGTGGTTTTCATTTAGGAAACGTATTTAATCCGGTTGAACAACCCACCTCAAAAAACCTGGAAATACCCTCTTCTATTCTCTAGGAGTAGGTTTTTTCCAGATCACTAGAATTAGGGTATTCTCAGACTATACAAGAAAGGGGGCACCCAAAATAGAGACTGCTGTGTCCTGTGTACCTGGGCACAGACCCGTCGAGGGACCCTATGGTAATCCAAAAGGGTCTCAAGTGGTAAGTAGGGAGCCACCGCAGCCTGAATGAACTAGAGAGAAAAGACTGGTAGGGGCAGTTCATTCAGGCTGCGGTGGCTCCCTACTTACCACTTGAGACCCTTTTGGATTACCATAGGGTCCCTCGACGGGTCTGTGCCCAGGTACACAGGACACAGCAGTCTCTATTTTGGGTGCCCCCTTTCTTGTATGCCTTACAGTCATGATCCATTAGGGATCTTCTTTTTATACCCAAGATATTGAGACACCGTCTTTTAGAGTTGATCATAAGTGACACATCGTTTGGTAGAAACTCATTTCAAAGAGGTTAATATGATGTGAAACTTGGTATGAATTTTATCTGACATATCATGCTAGACTGATAGGTATTTGCTTTGATATATTTTCTCTTTTCGCAATTCTATTGTATTTTTCTGTTGACCAATATACATTTGTCTGGTTACGGCAAAGGCGAGGCTCCAGGGCTGTTGAACTGTGGTTATTCCTTGAATCTACATTTCTTATATCTGTACTATAGGGTCGGTTTTCGAAATGGCCTTTATGATAGGGGACTCTCTGGATGCAGAAATTAGAGCCACTTTTGATAATAGTAAGGACACAGAAACCAATGGGGATCTAAAAAATCTGTTTCGGGACCACAAGAAATTGCTTGTGAGGTCCCTCAACAGAAAATGGGATGTACTATCATTGGAATCCTATATTTCACAAGGTATTATACCTAGAGGCTTGCGAGAGAGAGTCATTCCAGCAAGGCACCTACATACAGAGCGCTTTTTAGAGAAGTGGAAAACAGAGTGTATCTCACATGGAATAAAAGTTATGGCCTTAATAGTGGAGGAGGAAAAGGCACAATTAGAGGAGATACAGGAAGAGACTAAAATTATATTGGAAAAATTAGAACCACACAAAGAATTAGAAGAATTCCAGAAGTTAAACGATTACCTTAAGAAGGAAATAGAGAGAACACAAAAAAATCTAAAAAGTGTTAAACAATCTAAATTCCAAAGAGACCTGGATGATTGGGCCCGTGGGGAAATCTTTGATCTCTCTTCAAAAAATAGACGTAACAGGTCAAGGAGAAGAGGAGGTAGTTATAGAAGTTACTCTAGCTATGAATCTATGCCTTCGGGCAGTGATGACGATGACCGCTCGGTTACTTTTTTAAGGGAAGGCGCGGCGGAGGATGTTTCTCCGCCCCCAACCCCAAAGGGGATTTTGAAAAAGGGACCCAAAAAGAACAAAGGAGGCAAAGACAAAGAACGAGAAAAAACAGGAGGTCAGGGAAATGTCTGGGAACAAAGAACCAGACCACGCAACCGTCGGTAATAACCAATTCTTCGCAGCCTATAAACAGTGAAAAAGTTCCTCCCCAGCCAATCTGTGAAAAATCCGACGATCCCAAAGTCATCAACTTGTCAAACTTTGTCCTAAATGAGTCCCATATCTCTGTACTAATTAAAGGTCTTTCTTTTTCACCCACCTCCTGCATGGACCATTTCGAAGTGTATAAAGACTTATGTCTTTACCTCCGAAAAGTGTATTACAGGTTAGTCCATGCAGGCGATGAGATGCCTCCCAAGGAAGCACAAATGAATATCAAAGAAACAGAGGCTCTATCAGTGTTAGAGTCATTATTAGATGAAGCCGGTGAGCTTTCGGATGAGGATGAAGTCCCACTAGACGATGAAGGTTTGAGAAAGAGCAGTATTTATATACACTCAACCAAGATGCCCAAATTTTGCACTAACAAATGGCTAAACTCCTTCCTATTGTTGGTGGAAGAAGATCTCAAACGGGTCAACTGGGACTCACTCTCATCCGATAATCTAACACGGAAGGAAAGAACTGCGCTGCGAGACCTTAAAAAAGCTAGCGACCTCGTCATTAAAAAAAGTGACAAAGGGGGTAATGTAGTGTTGCTAACAGCCGACAACTATGAAAGAGAAGTAAAACGTCTTTTATCAGATGAGAATACCTACAAAAAATTGCAGCAAAATCCATTACCTGAGTTAGTAAAAAACATTAATGAAAAACTCCAATACGCTTTTGAAGCTGGACTTATTACTATCAAAGAAAAAAAGTATCTCCAGGTCTTGGAATACAATATACCAACAATTTATGTTATACCAAAAATACACAAAAATCCGGTCAACCCCCCCGGCAGACCTATTGTGTCTGCTTGTGGGGGCCCTCTGGATAGGATTGGCAAATATCTGGACTCCTTGATCAAGGATCTTGTTCTCGACCTTCCCTCATATGTGAGAGATACGGGGGATGTTCTGAACAAGATCCGTGACCTTGAGTTCAAAATGGAAGTATTACTTGTCGGTATAGACGTCGAATCCCTCTATACCTCTATCCCCCACGCTTGGGGGCTTCTATCAGTATATCATTTCCTTGATCAGAAATTCCCATTGCAGGGTTCACAAAATGAATTCCTTCTGGAATTGCTCGAATTTTCCCTTCTCAATAATGTCTTCCAATTTTCCAACCATTTCTATCAACAAATCAGAGGGACAGCCATGGGTGCCCCATGGGCACCGTCGTACGCATGCCTACATCTTGGCATGTGGGAGGAAGAGGTGGTGTACACCTCGCCTATGTACCTCAGCCATGCATTGACCTGGCTGAGGTACATAGACGACGTGCTCATGGTGTGGGCAGGTACACCACTTGAGCTGGAGCAGTTTATGTCGGAACTCAACTCTAATCAGCGCAACATTCGGTTAACTCATGTAGTAGATAAGAAAACTATTTCTTTTTTGGATCTAAATATAGAGCTTAAAAATGGAAAATTAGTAACTACCACCTTTCGTAAACCAACAGCTGCCAATACCCTCCTCAGGGCAGACAGCCATCACCCAGCAAGTTTAATAAGGGGGATCCCTGTGGGACAATATATTCGCATAAAGCGTAATTGTTCATTGGGTGAGGATTATCTACAAGAATCTAAAGAACTGTATGCGAGATTTCGTGAGAGAGGATACTCACACCGAACCATCAGGAGGGCAAGAAGGAAGGCAGCTGCTAGGGATAGAAACGAGCTGTTGACTCAAAATAAGCCAAAACTCGAAAATTCTAACTTGCCGCGCGTAATCACTAAATATGGCAGCCAGTGGAATGAGGTGAGGCATATCCTTCAATCACATTGGCACATATTACAAAATAACGAACAACTAAAAAATATAGTGGGCCCACGTCCACTATTAACGGCTAGACGAGCCACAAATCTCGGTGACCACTTGGTGCGATCTGAGTTTACTCGCACCACCAAAACCAACTGGCTTACCGAATCACAACCCTTAAAAGGAATGTATCCCTGTGGTCACTGTCAGATTTGCAGCCATGTGATAAAATCACAGGTCTACACAGATTCACAAGCAAAAATAACATACAGAGTTGAGTCCTTCATAAACTGCTCTACCTCACGTGTATTGTATATTATACAATGTCCATGTCATAAAATGTATGTGGGTAAGACTAAACGGCAGCTGCGTATTAGAATAGGTGAGCACTTGAAAAGTGTACGCCTTAAGGAAGAGAACCCTATTGGCTTACACTTCGCCGAAAAACACAATGGTGATCCCTCCGGTTTAAAAGTAATGGGATTCTAGGCCTTAAAGATATCACCTAGGAGAGGTGATTTCGATAGGGTCCTCCTAAAAGAAGAAAAGGCATGGATTTTTCGCCTTCAGACGCTGGCACCTCTGGGCCTAAATACTGACATGAGTCTCAGCATATTTCTTGAGTCTTAGAGCTACCAGCGTCAACATACAGCCATCTGACGGAGAACATAACCAGTTATATTGTGTGATACTTTGTTACTAAATATGGCAATAGAGGGTGCTAGGTCATCTGTCACACCCTGTTCTATCTGTTTATTATTACTAATCTCTCCTAAATTCCCTAAATGCACCATACGACGTTTTCGTCCAGTGCAAAATGGTAGTGCTAGTGCTGAATGATGGACATTTTGAGTTTTGAAAAAAGGTTTTTTTTTTTTTTTTCTTTTTCCCAAAAAATAGCTCCAAAAAATAGCTCTCTCATCTATCAATTTTGGCATCTGATTTATTAGTGTATTGATACCCCTAAGTCGCATGTGTCATATAGCTAATAATAATATGATCGTCTGTATTGACTCTTAAAGTCCAAAATATCAAAGGTACTTAATGAAGTATATGGCCAATGCGACAATCCCTATATCGACTAAGTCTGGTCTTTAATCATGCCTTTAAGTAATACTTAATTGTCTGGAGACCCGGTATCGATAGCTCTGGAGCCACGCCACAACGGTCAAGTCAATACTTATTTTTCATGCATTACCTACTTTTTACCACATGATGGAGCCATTCCATCCGGTTTTTTAATTATGTGGGAAGTTGCAATAGAGGAATGTTTGCTACACTGTCACCTGATAGTATTCACCAATCAGGTTTTTCCCCTATTTATTCACTTCCCTCACGTACCAATGACGTCCTGACGAAGCGTGCGTCACGCACGCGAAACGCGTTGACGTCACACGCCGGCATCACACCACCCGGAAGAGCCACCGCTGCGTTCCAGCTCCCGCCCACAGCGCTGTTCACTTGCCAATACCGGAACACGCTATCTCCTCGTGGCTCACCGGAGCGGAACCTTCAGCATCGGGCCTTCATCCTTTGAATACCCCAAGGAGATGAATAGAGGTCTATTTTCTCAAAGAATTCCAAGGAACGGTGAGCATAAGCAATCGTTGATAAGGGGATAGAGAAACAGGCTGTGACCACCAGGCTGACCCAGTCACATAGTGTGTATACACCTTACGGCCATTGCCAAGGCCAATGGGAAAATTGACCAATATGGTGTGCAGCCTTTATATGGTGTGAGCCTGCGCAGTCCTTCCATTATACTGCGTCTCTCCCTTGCTCCCGCATCCATATCCATTACTACAGTATGAGACTTTCCACCACATGGGGTTCTATGTTGGCCTGATTGTGCAAACCATAATTCTGGAGGATCTGAACCTCATTCCTTCAAGACTATCAGCTATTATCCATTTCCAGGATTGGCTTTCCAAACAACCCATTATACTTGGTGTGCAGACATTCCTTTAGATGCTTCTCCCTCTATGGTGAAATCATGATGAAAATGTGGAGCTCACAGACTTATTAATTACAGTAGAAGTGTATAGGTTCAAACCTGCATTCCAGTAGATTATTGGTGCTCTTCTGACAGTCTGTGAATAGACTTCAGTATCACCATTCAATCAGCAATTTTGAAGTATAGGGTTGATATGTTATTGATTTAATCATGCAGGTCATGACCCTCTGAATTATTGGTACAGCAGTTATTGGTTATTTTATACCAGGAATAATACATCATTGTGGCATGCCGACCAGCAGACCAATGAGATAGCAGCATCTTGACATTCCCGGTAGGAATACTTGCAGCTTACTCTGGTCGTTGCTGGTCTGATCTTCCAGTGTGTGTGTGTGGCCGGCCTTGTATGTGTGAAGTTTTTTGGTTTTATATGTCTTGTGTGCTGTCATTTACATTTCATATCTGTTGATATTTGTACATTGTTCCCCTATATTGGGGGTATTTTTCAAACCATGTGTCATTTTGATCTTCAATAAAGATTTTTTTGATTATTTACATAAAGTTGGTCTGAGCATCCCTTAATGCAGCCGTTCTCCAGAGGCTCCTTCTAGCCCCTACCAGTCTTTTCTTCCTATTCTCAGACTATCCCATTTCTCACGAGGTCGAACAGTGAAAAATTCACAGTTAACTCTTGGGCTTTTCGTATGGCCTGGCGCAATTGTGGGTCATGGGTTAACACTTCCATAGCCACTGCTTCCTTGCCTGACAAAACACTGTCTGCCCCTTCATCTCACAAACCAAACCTAGGAGCCAGCTTCATAGGGGTTCCCCAGAACTCTGTTTTGCCAGCACATGGACTTCAGTTTGTGTAAACTCCCGTACTACTTCAAATTCCACATCTCTAGGTTTGAGGTAATGCACCTTCCCATCTGCCATATCCTCTCTATCATGTTGCCTTTTCCTATGCTAGGTTATAACAGGCCTGGCACACTTTTTCTTTCCCACTAACAGAGCATCATCTGAAATAGGAAGCTCTATCTCCCATCCTCACTATTATTTGAGGAGAGCACATCCTCACAATCACAATTTTGGGATGTTACAATGGCACGTACCCTGGCTTTGCTATCACGTTTACGTCCATTCCTTTTCCTTAAGGCATTTATTGATTTGGCCATGAGGGCTGCACATCACTGTTGCAAATCATCAGCCCGACTAGCAGTAAAACTACAAACTCCGAAGCAACTGCTAGCTGGTCTTTTAATGCCTTAATTTCTGCCTCTGCCTTCTCGCTCTGTGATTCAGTATAGAGAGCATGAAGAAAGTACCAGCCCACTGTCCACACGGTTTTCTTCGCTGCTTTAATTAAATCCAACACCTTAAGGCTAAAAATTATCTTAGACTTTATCACCCCAAGTATTATTCAAGGAAGAAGCATACTTTGTAAATTTGTTAGCAAAAAGCTCCCACTCATGGTCTCTTGCCCAGATAGGCAAGCTGCACACTGCCTTCTGAACACAAGAAACCTCTGCAGCCTTGCTTTTTTTTTAAATTCTTACGCATCATTTTTACCTAGCACAAGCTGCACAACACACCAGAGTAAACCAGGTCTGCTTATGCCATTTTTTAGCACTTCGGGTTGAGGGAAAGAAGTTCTGATGTTATCTGCTTGTTGAATTGTTTCATACGCTCATTCTTTCTCCTGCCATTTAACCTAGATGAAGCACCTTCCACCTGTTGCTTTTGCTTCCTAAGTGCTTCATGAGTCAACCAGTCTCCTTTCATGCCTCCCCTGCAGTGACTCAACTGTGGCTGTTTACAACCTTCAGCATCAGCTGCTTGCATTTGTGAATATAAAAGGCCTTGATTCATCTTGAGTTTACCTTTCCACTATGCCGTGCAACATGTCTTTCAAAAAAACACAAAGTACAATCCCGCTGCAACAGGTGACCTCAGCTCAAATGTCTCTATTTGGGCTAGGTGTGTATTCTCAGTACTCCTGAGGAGCTGACCCCAGTAACCTTGATCCTGGGACACCTATTACTTTGTAGTTGTGCATTTAGAGTGGATGTAGTGGCTGTTCATATGCGTATAGGTCGCTTTTGCTTCGTGCATGGGACATCGAGAATATGCTTAAGGATCATCTGATTTACACTTTAAGGGTAGTGTTTCTGCCCTTGGCAATGTCATTCCTGATCCCTCTAGTGCTTGGGGTGTGTGCCTGTTTTTTAATGCAGGTGGTGTTTGGATTGGGTGGAGTAACACTATTCCCATCTATTACTGTATTACCTAGCTCCCACTCAAGCCGTAGATCTCAAAGCCAGAAGTCCCCTGTATTACCTGCTCAGTCTTCTGCATGAAGGTATTTGCAAGTGGGGGACTGGTTGTTTAACTTGCTGGGTCCCTTGGTGACTTACATTTTTGCAGTTTGGATGCTCCCACTTGAATCGGGCATCATCTTTAGCTGCCCTTTCTGGTATGACTGCACCCCATTATGCATCTTCCTAGGATTGTTTGGGTTTCCATGCAATGTGGGACCTGACTCTCACTCTGCTTGCAACCTTGGGAATGCTATCCCATTCAGTTTTCCTCCCACTCATCCCTCAGCAAACAGGATTAGTTACAGGAGGGTCTACATACCCTATTTCTCATGCTCTTGTCTTTGAGTATCCCCCCCCCCCCCCCACTTCCAGAGGAATTTCCTCACTTGTAGCTTTGCACTGGAGCATTGCACGGTTTAATTTTTTGCAAATTTGGCATTGATCCACCCACAAGTATGCATCATATTTTTTTATGCAGTCTTAGGCCCCGTTCACATGTGGGTGATTTGGAATCCTCTTGAAAGGAGCAAGATTTGACAGCTCAGGTAGCTGGGAAGGAGAATATTCACTTTTTTGCAGGTATTCTTTTCACATGAATTAAGTGGTTTTCATTTTTTGACAGTATTCCATGTACAGTATCCTTTAGACTTACCAAAATTATAACCTCAAACCTAAACCATTCCATTTCGTAGTATGAAATAGTAGATGGTATATCAAAAGGAGAACCAGGAAGAGATTTAAAGGCTAAGTTCACCTTTTGGAAAACAAAACAAAATAGACTAGACTAGAGAGGAGAAAAGACACACTTGGGGAGAAACCTTACAACTTTCAGCACAAAGCGAGCAAGAGAAGGAGCCACAGTGGATGCGTAGTCTGTGATGACAGCACACAAGATAGAAATAGCAGGAGAATGAACCCTAGTGGAAGAATGGACAAATGCATGTGACAGCACACAGCCTTTCCACAAAATAGTTTGATCAAAAACATCCATTCTGGCTGCCATGTACAATGTGTATTGCTATCTAGTGTGTAGAATGATGAATTTTAACCACTTCAGCTCTGGAAGATTTACCCCCTTAATAACCAGGCCATTTTTTGTGATACTGCACTGCATTATTTTAACCACTTTTCCACCGGAGGATTTTGCTGTTACGTCTGGGACATTTTTTGCGATTCGGCACTGTGTGACTTTAACTGACAATTGCGCGGTCGTGCGACACCGTACCCAAACGAAATTTACGTCCTTTTTTCCCCATAAACAGAGCTTTCTTTTGGTGGTATTTGATCACCTGTGCGATTTTTACTTTTTGCGCTATAAACAAAGAGCGTACATTTTGAAAAAAAACTATTTTTAAAATTTTTTTATATGAAATCCCCCCCCCAAAAAATTATAAAATCTAAATTTTTAAAAATTTTAGGCCAATTTGTTTTCTGCTACCTATGTTTGGTAAAAAAAATCACAATAAGCGTATTTTGATTGGTTTGCGAAAAAGTTATTGCGTTTACTAACTAAGGGAAAGATTTCTGTAATTTTTGGTGTTTTTTTTTTTTTTAACGAGTAATGGCGGCGATCTGCGATTTTTTTTTTTTGCGGGACTGCGACATTGCGGCGGACAGATCGGACCCTTGACTGACATGTTTGACACTTTTGGGGGTACCAGTGACATTACTACAGTAATCAGTGCTATAAATATGCACTGTTACTGTAAAAATGACACTGGCAGGGAAGGGGTTAACTTTATTGGAGAGGGAGGGGTTAATGTATGCCTGGTGCTTACTAACGTGTGTGGGGGGAGGTGACTGAGTGACACAAGGACAGATTGCAGGTTCAGCGATGCTGAACCCTGCAATCTGACCCTACCTGACACTTAGGAGATCCGCCCGCTTGTGTTTACACAAGCAGGCGGATCTCCACACTCGATTCCCCGACGATCGGGGAAGAGCAGCGGCGATCGCCGCTGCTCCTCCCCTGGCCCGACTCCCGCTGTGACTGAATACAGCGGGGGCGAGCCTCCCGCGGCGCGCCTGCACCGCCGAGAAAGGGGGGGAGTGTCTGGCGACGTAGGTCTACGTCGTCAGACCTACAAGAGCCACTTTGCCGCAGTAGAGCTCTAGTGAGCAGTCGGCAAGTGGTTAACTGACAATTGAGCAGTCTTGTGACACTGTAGCTAAATAAAATTTGTCCTTTTCTCTATCGTCCATTGACAGACACAGCCTCATCTTCTTGAGATGTGTGGGTTATGCTGCCACCTGCAGGAGTAGTCTAGGCAGTATGTAAGTACAAAGTTTTTACATCTACACGCTCACGGGGCTGTCCTTCCAGACATAACTCTCACAGACACAGCCCAGCACATCCCCAGCACATCAGTTTGTTTCTGCTTAGAGAAGGAGCAGGACCTAGGTTTCCTGCTGGGACTCCGGTCTCAGTTTTTGTTTTGGGGTTTAAGAAGGTGTTGGTGAGTGGCGCTACCACCATGCACAGATCTGTTTGTACATTAAATGTAATTGACGTATGGTAATACTTCAGAAAAAAAACATGTTTTAAACATAGACCGTATTAGTTGAAAAAGTGCACTGTGCTAAAATATGGGGTCTTCCCCTTGTGCTGTGTTCAAAGACACTTTATAAGAACACCGTGTTTAAAAGATATTACATATATCGTGAAAATCAAAAAGTGCACTGTGCTGAAGTATTATAGTGCCAGCATGCTGGATGACAATTCCAGATGCTGTTAATATTCTAATAGTGAACAGTTATAAATTGTGCACATTTAAGGACTGCTGTAAATAAAAGTGCTAAAGTAAATGGTGCAAATAAAGAAAAAAATGTGCTTTAAACTTTTTATTGTGATATCCAGGGGGTGAGTAGATAAGTAGATAAATGAATGTTAAGGTGTCAGCAAATAGAGTGATGAGTGCCAGCCTTTCATGGGTGTGTCACCCTCTGATCTCATGCTTAAAGTGCAGGTGCTAGTACCCGTGACCCCCACTAGGTAAAGCACTTACCGCACTGTCTCCCCTGCTGTAAATGTTAGACTGGTGGGTGAGACTCGGCTGGTGGGTGAACTTGGCGTTCCTTAATAGATATCCCACTGTAGCTATAGAATCAATATACAAAAAGAAAAGCCTCCACTGCGTAGTATGTCTGTACAATAGGGGAACAATAGCATAGACTCACTATTGAGGAAGTTCACGATCAGCTTCTGGGTGTCCGGCCGCCTCTGCGCTTCCGCGTTCCACGGTCTGGAACCACTCAACTGGAAGTGACAAGTTACGCTGTGTCTCCATCCTACGCGTTTCGTCACTACGACGTCACCTGGAACCCAGATAACATCGTAGTGACGAAACGCGTAGGGCGGAGACACAGAGTCACTTGTCATTTCCGGTTGAGTGGTTCCGGACCGTGGAACGCGGAAGAGCCGAGCACTTTCATGTATTTACAGCAGTCCTTAAATGTGCACAATTTATAACAACTGTTCACTATTAGAATATTAACAGCATCTGGAATTGTCATCCAGCATGCTGGCACTATAATACTTCAGCACATTGCACTTTTTGATATTCACGATATATGTAATATCTTTTAAACACAGTGTTCTTATAAAGTGTCTTTGAACACAGCACAAGGGGAAGACCCCATATTTTAGCACAGTGCACTTTTTCAACAAATACGGTCTATGTATAAAACATGTTTTTTTTCTGAAGTATTACCATACGTCAATTGCATTTAATGCACAAACAGATCTGTGCATGGTAGCGCCACTCGCCAACGCCTTCTTAAACCCCAATTCATTTTTACCCTAGCGGTAGGTTGGAGGCAGCTAAAACCACTGGTTTTGAATACAGTTTTATATTAGGAACTCCATAGCGCGGGTATACCAACCCTTTTATTCTTCAGTTTTTGTATTATTTTCAGAATATTTTCTTTTATTTAGCTTTACTCACTTGCTAGCTATTGTTCAGGGAAGAATTTCTAGGTGATCTACAAGCAACGATGCTGGCTGGGGCTTTGCACTGGATAATCTAGATCCTTATGGTCCCCCCAGCCTGGCCTGTGAGCGTGATCAGGTTATAATCCTGCACAAGGCCTAGCCACGACAGTGCCTCTTTCCCAGATGGGGACGAGCCTGCGAGCAGATGCCTCGCTGGGACACGACCTGGAACGCCCTGAGGCGCAGCCTACCCCTTGGCTGGCAGCACCCCCACTTCGGGTGGGAGGCAGTCTGCTTGAAGCGGAGCCCATCCGGTCCATGGTATGGTGAGTAAATGTGCCCCCCTTGCCCCTGCTGGCCTTGGGGGGGATGTGGGCCCTCTCCTGGGGATAATCAGATTTGTACCTCCTGAAAGATCCCCCTTGGCCTGCCTGGTCTGTGTGTCCTACCCCTTCCCCTTTCCTGTCATTGCGAGGGGCTATATGTCTGGGGCGCACGGGGGATGGGGGGCATGGTACCTTGGGCTTGCTGGTTCCTGTTGTGGATCCTGAGGCCTTCAGAGTGTCGGTCCCTGGCCGCATGGCTCGCCGTAGGGGCTGCCATCTTAAGTGTAAGCAATTTAGTTTTTTTCCCATAGACTTGTATGGGGCAGCCAGTTTCCCTGAGCTTCCTATTGTAACTGTATGAGCAACCATGTTTGTGTAGCCTTTGTGCTGCACTAAGCAGCGTGACCTTTAACTCAGGTGAGATCACTTCCTGTGCTCTGTTTCCTGCTACTGGCCGAGGTCATTTCCTGTCTCTTTCTGCATGCTGCTGGAACGATCAGGACAACGCTTTATCTAAGGTGGCACAGTACTGGGGTCCCTGCTGACATATCCCTACACGCTCTGCTGTTAGATTATTTAAAATGGGATCTCTGCAGACCACTGCGATCGGCGCTTCTTAAAGTGCAACTGGCAATATGGAGTCCCAAACTGCCATTTCACCCTCAGAACTGTTCTGTGCAACTCCCAGACAGTCCGGATCGCGGTCGCTGGCAGTCAATTTCAGCAGCTCTGAAAATCCTGGCAACAAAATTTGATTTATTCATGAAAATGGTTGATAGCTGAAAACGGCTGCTACCTTTTCGGTCCATGGATGTGTCGCTGTCCTCGCAGTCAGATGGTGAAGAGGACCCGTCCTCAAGCGCGGGAACGCGCATTAATGGAAGCCCTATTTCAATATGGGACACTTTAAAATTGGCTGCTGAGCCCACGCAGGGATCCGGTGGCTTTTGGCTCCCAGAAGTCTCAGAAAGCTGGCAAGGTTTTCCCTTGTCCTGACATTTTTCACGATATTGTGAATAACCAATGGCGGCACGTTAAGCACGTGTTAGTTGTGCCAAAACGCTTTAAACGCCGGTATCCTTTTGCTGAAAAGGTCTCCAACCGTTGGACGGTGCCACCTAAAGTGGACCATCCTGTCTCCAGATTAAACAAATCTACCCTTGTGCCTGTGGAAGATTACCTGGTCTTTACGGACCCGGTGGACAGGCGGGTGGAATCCCTTTCCCGCCATCTTCATGTATTGGGGATTTCCATTTTGTGTCTGTTTTAGTCTCCCAGACGGTGACAGAGTGGATTAGGGGTTTGCCAGAGTCTTTGGACCCCAAGACTGTTCCTCCAGAACAGCTGGAACTGTTGGACCAGGTGATCCAGGCTCTGGTGTTCCTGTGTAATGCGATGTGTCTATGGATGTGGCTCCCCTGGTAGCCAGGGTTTTCGGCCGTGGGCATTGCCTTGAGATTTGTAAGGTTCTGGCACTCTCAGTGCCTCCTATCACATTTATTCCGGGTGATTTCCATCTACCTAGACAGAAGAAACACATATAGGTGTGTTTCCCTTTAAGGCTGAAGCTGTCATCACCCAGCGCCGGACTAGATGGCTATTTAGGGCGTCGGTTCTCACTCACATGTGTTCGTTCAAACACCAGTACCTGGATACTAATCTTGCTTGAAGCTTCCATGCTTGCAAGCTCTCCTCGCTGACGAACCTCGCTGCGCTGATCCCTGCATCCTGCTACTGGATCATCCGCATCTCCTGAGCGATCCTTCGGCTATCGCTATTAGTGCTAAGTACCCCACAGGGGAAATCTCTATAGACTTGTACTAGGCTTACACTATTTAGCTCTGCATAGCAAGGACTGTCTTTTACATCTGCATAACTAGATTGCTAGCTCTTGAGGCTACTGCTACTATTTCCTGCACTGGGTTGATCTCTCCTGTATGCACCTGCTACTCTGTCATCTGTTATCATACATGATCGCTAACCCTTCCTGCATCCATCTGCACTGTCTCACCTCAAGTGTCTGTCACCTACCACTTCCACTCAAACCTATCCCTAAGACCTTTATCATTGTCTTACCACATGTATATAAAGTCACACTAGGAACCAGCTTAATTACTGTGTGTATTTACTGGCTGAAATAAGACCTTCCATACATGATGAGTCATTGAGGTTGGGATTGGTATCTCAGCATATCTCCTACATGACTACTGACGTGGAACTACTTCTGCAGCTGAAAATCCACACCTTATAAGAAACGCAAGGAGCGTTACAGATTGAACGAACCCAAAAAATGGATTCAGCAGAAGTAGCCACTCAGGTGACACAATTAAAACAGCAGGTATCTGCGTTAATACACGCACTTGCTGAATTGAAAAACGACAATCAGGCTCTGTTGCAGCAGGTAATTAGACTGACACAACTTACCTCTGCACAGTCTCCTGAACCCAAGATAAATCCCCCTTTGGTATTTACAGGCGATCGCAAAAAATTTCGCGAATTTAAAAACGCATGTGAGTTACTTTTTTTGCTAAAACCTCGTACCTACCTTACTGATCACATTAAGGTTTGTACTATTATTTCTTACCTATCAGGCGATCCTCGAGCCTGGGCAGATTCTCTTTTTGAAAAAAACGACCAGCTTCTCAACTCCTATGCCTTGTTCCTGGCAGAGCTCACTAGCCTATATGATGACCCCAATAGGCAGAGTACTGCCGATCTTCAGTTAAGATCCTTGAAACAAGGAAAAAGGCCTGTAGAAGACTTTGTCGCAGAATTCAAGAGATGGACCCTTGATTCAGGATGGAATGATGCATCTCTGAAAACCCAATTTAGGCTTGGCCTATCAGAAGCCGTCAAGGACGAGCTCGCCCGAGCAGAGATGCCAAAAACCCTGGATACATTGATACAACTCAGTATCACCATAGATAGAAGACTACGAGAAAGGAAGTCTGAAAAAATGGAAATGCCATTATCCAGTTCTTCTCAGAATTCAGCTATTGACCCCACTCCTAAACCCGCTCCAGGTAACCACAGACCCCGGCTACCTAAGGAAAAAAGGAGACCTAGTAGATATGGTGATCCTGCCTGGTCATGGTCCGAGCCTGCCTCAAACAGTCGACCTTGTCACTCTGACACATCCCATTTGGACCCTGATCCTACAGAGATGGATGAGGAGCCTATGGAGATTGGTGCCATACATGCTAGGTTGTCCTCACAAGAAAAAAGTGATCACAGGAGAATCTGTGGCCTTTGTTTTTATTGTGGTGAAGGGGGACATTTCATTACATTCTGCCCAACCAGACCCCATAGGCCTAAGGCTCTCCCAATGGAGGCCAGGCGAATCCGAAGGGTCTTCCCTGAAAAACAGCCTGGAAATTATCAAGGCTGTTGCCAGCCCTGTCCCCATTCTATATCAGTGAAGGACACCCAGAAATGAACAAATATTGGAATAGATATTCCTTCAACTCCAGTGAACTTTATACCACGTTCAAAAAACCCTCCTGTACCACCTCCTGAGGATACTCCTATTTTTGCAAGCACATTTCTGGCTTCCGATGAAAATACAGAGATTCTTGCACCTGACTGCGTACGTGCTTCTAATGGCACGGTGGTATGTAGGAAGGATCTGAGGATGTTTGAAGAAGCATTGGTTGCTAGGTCTACTAGGATTACTTCGGATGGTTATGCGTCCGATTCTAGTGAGGGGTCCATGTAGCAGACACCCTAACAACAAGTGATCCGATTCTCATCGGCTACCAACCTGATCCGATTCTCATATCGGCAACCATTTTTTTTTTTTCCGATTTTCATATCGGAGACTAGTCTTATCCGATTCTCGTATCGGCAACCAGTATTATTCTGATTCTCATATCGGCAACCAATTTTTTTTTTCTTCCCGATTTTCATATCGGCAACCAGTCTTATCTGATTCTCGCATCGGAGACCAGTCTCATTCCGATTCTCATATCGGCGACAAAAAAAAAAAAAGAAAATTTTTTTTTTTCCTTCCGATTTTCGCATCGGCAACCAGTCTCATGTGATTCTTATATCAACAACCAGCCTTAGAGGCCTTCCGGAGCCGGCCTTATGGGGGGGGTAATGTAAGGTTCTGGCACTCTCAGTGCCTCCTATCACATTTATTCCGGGTGATTTCCATCTACCTAGACAGAAGAAACACATATAGGTGTGTTTCCCTTTAAGGCTGAAGCTGTCATCACCCAGCGCCGGACTAGATGGCTATTTAGGGCGTCGGTTCTCACTCACATGTGTTCGTTCAAACACCAGTACCTGGATACTAATCTTGCTTGAAGCTTCCATGCTTGCAAGCTCTCCTCGCTGACGAACCTCGCTGCGCTGATCCCTGCATCCTGCTACTGGATCATCCGCATCTCCTGAGCGATCCTTCGGCTATCGCTATTAGTGCTAAGTACCCCACAGGGGAAATCTCTATAGACTTGTACTAGGCTTACACTATTTAGCTCTGCATAGCAAGGACTGTCTTTTACATCTGCATAACTAGATTGCTAGCTCTTGAGGCTACTGCTACTATTTCCTGCACTGGGTTGATCTCTCCTGTATGCACCTGCTACTCTGTCATTTGTTATCATACATGATCGCTAACCCTTCCTGCATCCATCTGCACTGTCTCACCTCAAGTGTCTGTCACCTACCACTTCCACTCAAACCTATCCCTAAGACCTTTATCATTGTCTTACCACATGTATATAAAGTCACACTAGGAACCAGCTTAATTACTGTGTGTATTTACTGGCTGAAATAAGACCTTCCATACATGAGTCATTGAGGTTGGGATTGGTATCTCAGCATATCTCCTACATGACTACTGACGTGGAACTACTTCTGCAGCTGAAAATCCACACCTTATAAGAAACGCAAGGAGCGTTACAGAGATGCATGGTTTGGCTGAAGAGCTGGTCGGCTGACCAAGCTTCTAAGAAGGCTCTAGCTGACCACCCCTTTCTGGGAGAGTGTTTGTTTGGCGATTCATTGGATGAGTTGATCAAGGGCTTGACTGGCGGGAAAAGTACTCTTCTTCCTCTAACCTCCCAAGGGTAAGACTCCCCGTGTCAGGTACCTGATCCGATGCCAAGCTGCTGAGAGGGCTTCCCTTGCAGCTAAGTGCGGAACACCCCTGAAGATGGTACAGGAGGTGTAGCATTCAAAGGAGCATGGGTTGCCAGCAGGGTACAGATAAGAGCAGAGGAACTTCAGGAGCTTGCTGGGTGGCTGGAAGCACAGCAGGGCAGAGGTCTCCGTAAGGTTCCAAGAAGCCAGGCAAACTGGTGCAGAGGTAAGTCCAGGCAGGGGGTCAAACACTGGGACCAAACTTGAAGGCAAGCTGGGTAGGAGAAGCAGGAGCAGGCCGAGGTCTTCAGGGAGGAGACAGTAGCAAGGTCAACGGAAGAACCCAGGGTCATACATAGGAGATAAGCAGAAGCCAAGTCGGGTGGAGAGAGCCAAGGGTCAAGCCAAGAGAAGGTCAGAGTCAGGAGCAAGCCAGGTCACAACAGGGAATCCAAAATCAGAATACAGGAGGCACCAGAACACTGTGAAGCTGACAATAACCAGCAATGAGAGGCATTCCACAGCCACCTTTTATATGCCAGCAAAAGGCTCCGTCTGTCACGCATTGCGTTCGCCAATTCGCGCTGTTGCGAACGCTGGTAGGACATACTTATGCCAGGGCGTACAGGAATGCGCCGAGAGCGTCCATTAGCGCTACTGGCAGTACTGCCAGCTCTCTCACGGCCATTTCCCTGACAGTGCCCCCCCCAAGGGGCAGCCTCTGGATGCCCAAACGGGTCAGTCTTGCTGAGTGCCTGCTGTGGAAATCCTGTATCAACCTAGAAGCATGTATGTTATTTGCAGGCTCCTAAGAATTCTCTTCTACTGGATACCCCTTACATTAAATGAGGTATTGGATTTGCCTACCCCTTCTCCTGCAAACCATTATAGCCTCCACTACGAACTCAGTCTCACCCTCCACCAAGACTGGAGGTGGGGGCAATTCTTCTCTTCCAGGAAAGTGACTAGGTACAACTGGTTTAAGTAAGGATATATGGAACACTGGATGGATCTTGTAGGAATTCGGTAATGCCAGTTTGAAAGCTACTGGATTAATCTTTCTCCTGATTTCAAAAGGACCGACAAATCTTGGGCCCAGTTTTCAGGAAGAGCAGGAGAGTTTGAGGTTTGTAGAAGAGAGCCAAACCTTGTCCTGACTTCAAAGGCAGGTTCTTTTTTCCTCTTCTTGTCATAGAATCTCTTATAATGCTCCTGAGCTTTCCGGATGGTTTCCTGGAGAGATAAGTAATTAGACTGGATAAAGTTAATTCGGTCCTGAACTGCAGGAACTGATGCCTCAGGTAAGGCGTTTGGTAAAAAGAGGGATGGAATCCATAATTTGCCCAAAATAGAGACTGGTTGGTGGCAGCATGCATAGAATTGTTGTTTGCGAATTCAGCACATGGAAGGAGAGACATCCAGTCATCCTGAGCATAGGTACAGAAACAACGTAGGTATTGCTCCAAGGTCTGGTTCATTCTCTCCGTCTGACCATTGCTTTGGGGGTGAACTGTACTCCTCTGTCAGACACAATATTGTCTGGAAGACGATTCAAACTGACTATTTCCCTGATGAATATTTGTTGTTTCAAGAGCAGATGGAGTACCTGACATAGGCAGGAAGTGTGCCATTTTAGATAGCCAATCCACTACCACCAGGATGGTGAAGAAACCTTCAGAAGGGGGCAAGTCAACAATAAAATCCAAAGAGATCACCTTCCAAGGTTGTTCAGGAATAGGTAGAGGCCTTAACCGGCCCCAGGACTTGGTGTTGGACCCCTTTTTGCGCTGACAAATGAAGCAGGAACTGACATACTGCTGGCAGTCTTGTCTTAAACTGGGCCACCAGAAAGAACGTTGAATCAGGACAATGGTCTTCCGTACCCCAAAATGTCTGGCCAGTTGATGATCATGAAAGGTCCTTAGGACCTGAAGACTGGAAAAGGGGCTTTGATCTCTAGGATGCCCTATAGTAAGGTTTTGCCATCGTCCCTGTGAAATCGTTGTGTTTTGGGTTTGGTGCCTCAAACCAAGGTTGTTGGGACTTTAAGGGCAAGAGTAAACAAAGTAAAGTGTCCTAGAATAAAAAATTGAACAGTTTATTTTCAAAAAAGTTTTACAAGGTAACAGACAAGTTTGTCGTGGATGGGTTTAAGGTCCATCGGTGAGAGAAGTGAAGAAGTTATAAAGGTAGGTGACGAGGTGAAAAATGGTGACTTTTGATGAACATTTGTCTGTTGTTCCATGCGTGTATTTCAGGCTTGGAACTCTGTTCAGAGGAAAATGTCCAGTAGATTATCCTACGCGTTTCGGCTGAATAGGTATTAGCCTTTTTCAAGGATGTCACCATGTATCTTTCTTTTGTCTGGTCCATGTGTGAAAGGTTTTCCCCAGGTTTCTAAGTCACATCATGAACTAAGGCTGCTTAGGCTAAATCCTATAGATTAGCTGTGCTGGTAGAATCCAAAAAAGGAGTTCCTCAAGATGAGAAAGTTTGTAGTTTTTGTCAGGTATAGCAGAAAAAAACGGTTCAAGGTGCAGCATCTCCCGGGGTGTTGTCTCTCCCTCAGCTGGAGAGAAGTTAAACACTAGGACCTGAAGCCTGACTTGTTGAGGGACAAAAATTTTGTTCTGGTGCCAAAAAAACAGTCTTGATTTTTCAAAGAGGACACCACTGGGTTAGAACACGAAGTAGATGCTTGTTTAATAGAAGATTTTAATTCAGGTTGGATGAGCCAAAAATTCTATGCTGACAGAATAGTGCTTGATTCTGCTGCATCAGGGGTGTCTGGAAACATCCGGGAAAGGGCGGCAGCTTTCCCATTTTTGGAGCCTGGCCTGTAGGTTGTGTGAAAGTTGAACCTTGAGAAAAATACGGCCCACTGGGCCTGTCGTGGTCTTAACCTTTTAGCGGTTCTCAGATACTCTAGATTTTTATGAGCCGTTAAAATCATAATCGGGTGAGCGGCACCTTCCAACAATTACCTCCACTCCTCTAAGGCGGATTTGATGGCCAACAGTTCACGGTCACCCACGTCATGATTCCTCTCAGAGGGACTCCTCTTTTGGGAGAAGAATGTCAAGAAAAGAATGGGGGTAGTTGGACTTTGTTGGCACAACGACAGGGCAAAATGTCATAAAAAGTTTAATTTTTATTAGAAAATTAGTTAAAAATATATGAAGCAAAAAAGAGAATTTTGTAAATATATAGAATCCACATCTATACAGACATGAATTATAAAATCAATGCTGACAATATATGGACTAATAGCATATGAATATCCCATACAACCACATAGTTGGAGTACAACACAAAGGAGAAAATGTTATACAAAAATATAAACAGTGATTAAACCATTGATACTCAGAAAGAGGCCTTTTGGTGGCAGAGCAAGTGGAGTAATATGTTCCAACTGTGGCGATGGGTTCATTCAATTATAATGAAGGAAAATTCATCTCAATTCATGATCACGTTCTCTACATGTTTCGCGCGAGTGCGCTTCTTCTGGAGAGTGTCGTTATACAAATTAAGTAATCTACAAAGACAAAAAGATTATATATAAGGTTTCAGCATTGAAATCTATGCTTTAGCACACTAGTGCTTTTTGATTTGTGGCAACGACCATGGTCGCTTATACAGGAGATGCAAACAATGCACATTTTCTTACCACATAGTTAGATATTGATTGTAGAATGCAGGGAAAATTTCCACAATATATCAGCAGTTACTAAAAACGACAGTAGCCGATCAGCAGAGGCTTGTGGTCCAAAACCATGTGTGGAGGTGGGGGGATATTTAGGATGAATAAATATCAATCTGAGTATAATAAATATAATAAAGAATAGTAATTTTAGAGCTCATATATGGTAAAACCTGAATAGAATATTCTATTCCACTCTGGGTATAAACAAAGGAAAAAAGAAAATATAAATATTCTCATATCCTTACCAAAAATGATGAAGATTCTTAAAATTTGTTTACATGTTGAGCAGTTAGAACGGTATTCCACAAAAAGGCTCATAAGACACGGCGAGGAAGTTTATGTTGCTGCCTTCTCCTGCCTTGCTGTGCCTTATGAGCCTTTTTGTGGAATACCCTTCTAACTGCTCAACATGTAAACAAACTTTAAGAATCTTCATCATTTTTGGTAATGATATGAGAATATTTCTATTTTTTCCTTTGTTTATAACCAGAGTGGAATAGAATATTCCATTCAGGTTTTACCATATATAATATATTTTGTCCTGTAGGCGTCTTATCAAGCTGAATGGCCAGCTGAATAAGTCCTTCCAGAGTGGTGGGAGTCTCCACCCTGGCTAGTTCATCTTTGAGGGTCTCCGATAGGCTCAGGCGATACTGGTATTTGAGGGCTGCTGTCGTTCTAACATATATCCGCATTCCATTTGCTGAAATCTACGGTGTAGTCCTCAGCGGGACAGCTTCAGCAGTAGCCGTACGTTGGGGGTCATTATAAAGTCAAGCCATAGAGTCCAGGAAGGTGTTGATGGAATTGAGGATGGGATCTTTCTGTTCCAGAAGGCAGTGGACCCAAGCTTGGGGTTCATTGGACAAGAGGGAAATCACACATCTGACTTTTACAATCTCAGTGGCAAAAGTCCTGGGCTGAAGGGCCAGGTATAACTGGCAGGCATTCCTGAAAGCTCTGAATTTCTTCCGATCCCCAGAAAAGCTTTCAGGCATTGGTTCAGAAGGAGGGATCACCACTGTGTGTGGAGGATTGGTAAGACCCTGCTCTGCTGAGGCCGATGCAGTACTAGCAGAAAGAGGACTAAGATCTGCAGAAACGGGGGATGCTGTCAGGGGCTGTAGTCGAACCTTCCAATTGGAAGTATCCATCCTGCAAAAATGCTGCACTGCTTGGGTGAGGGCGGTAACCTGCTGGCACAGAGCCTCGAGCGGGGAAGCACCTCTGTCAGCCTCTGACATGGCTGGTTATACTGTTGGGTACCTGATCCGAGGCCGAGGTGCTGAGAGGGCTTCCCTTGCAGCGAAGTTTGGCAAACCAATGAAGATGGTACAGGGGGTGTAGCATCCAAAGGAGCGTGGGTTGCCAGCAGGGTACAGATGAGAAGAGCAGAGTAACTTCAGGAGCTTGCTGGGTGGCTGGAAGCACAGCAGGGCAGAGGCCTCCAGAAGGTTGCAAGCCAGGCAAACTGGTGCAGAGGTAAGTCCTGGCAGGGGGTCAAATACTGGGAGCAAACTTGAAGGCAAGCCAGGTAGGAGAAGCAGGAGTAGGCAGAGGTCTTTAGGCAGACGGTAGCAAGGTCAACGAGGAAGCCGTGGTCATACACAGGAGATAAGCAGAAGCCAAGTCAGGTGGAGAGAGCCAAGGGTCAAGCCAGGAGAAGGTCAATCAGAATCAGGAGCAAGCGGGGTCACAACAGGGAATCCAAAAGCAGAATATAGGAGGCACAGGAACACTAGGTAGCTGACGATAAACCAGCAATGAGAGGCATTCCACAGTCACCTTTTATAGGCCAGCAAAAGGCTCCGTCTGTCACACATTGCTTACGCACGTTCGCCAATTCGCGCCGTTGCGAACACCGGTACGCCATTCTTATGCCAGGGCATACAGGGATGCACTGAGAACATCCATTAGCACTACTGGCAGTACTGCCAGCTCTCTCACGGCCATTTCCCTGACACCCCGTACTAAGTGTATCTTTCTTTTTCTGCTCACAAGCATTTTTTTAGTGCCTGCGGGGCGAAAGAAAAAGGTAAGCCATTCAGAGCTTCTGGAGGGGCTAAAAAGCATTGGCGCAAGCCCAAGGCCAGTCATTCAGGTGTTGCTGACAAGTCCTCTTCAGCATGGAGGGGCACCCTCACCCATCTCAGGGGTGGGGGGACGTCTGCTCTTCTTTCGGGGACCCTGAACTTCCTTAATTCAGGAAGATTGGGTTTGCGAACTGATTTGTTTCAGGTACAAGATCAAATTCTGGTCCCGGAAAGGGGACAGGTTTTTTCAGTCAAATCTTCACCTGTCTCCAGAGCGTTTGAAGGATCTGCGGGAGACTGTGTGAGTTCTCCTGGGTCAAGGGGTGATTGTGCCGGTTCCTCAGCAGGAACGCTCTCAAGGTTTCTATTCAAACATGTTCTTGGTGCCCAGAAAAGAGGGCAAGGTGCGCCCAATTCTGGACCTCAAGGCTCTGAACCGCTTTGTACGAATGGAGTCCATTCGGTCAGTGGGGGCATCATTGAATCAGGGATTTTCTGGCCTCTATCGATCTCCACGTCACCATTTTGAGGGACACCAGCGATTCCTCCGCTTTGCGGTGGCAGAGGAGCACTTTCAATTTGTGCCGTTACCCTTTGGTTTCGCCTCGGCTCCCAGAGTATTTACTAAGGTCCTGGCCCCAGTGCTGGCCTTGTTACGTCAGCGAGGTATCTCAATTGTGGGATATCTGGACGATCTCCTGCTGCGAGCAGTCTCCCACTCAGATCTGCTGGGCAACATCTCTATCACGATTCAGACCCTTCAGGAATTCAGGTGGACGATCAATTTAAAAAAATCTGCTCTGACACCTTCAGCACGGGTCACTTACCTGGGGTAACTCTCAACTATGCTCTGGTGAGGGTCTTTCTCCACCTGGACAAACTTCAGAAGCTGCTAAAAGTAGTCAGGTTGCTGATGGTGACCGATCAGTCCTCCTTGCAGGCTTGCATGCGGGTCCTGGGTCTGCTGGTTTCGACCTTCGAAGCAGTCCTGTTTGCTCAGTCTCATTCGAGATCCTTGCAAAAGGAGATCCTCGGTCGTTTGGACCAGAAGATTTGCTTGAGCCATCTTACAAAGGTGTGTCTTTCATGGTGGCTCCAATCTCCTGTCCTGTACCAGGGCAAGTCCTTCCTGCCGGTGTTTTGGACGGTGGTCACCACGGACGCCAGCCTGTCAGGCTGGGGTAGCACTGTGCCCAGGGGATTTGGGCATTGGAGGAGTCTTCCGTGCTGATCAATATTCTAGAGCTGAGAGCCTGCTTCACTGGACGAGTCGGCTACGCGGCTCTCTGGTTTGGATTCAGTCGGACAATGCCGTGGCTTACATCAATCATCAAGGGGGCACCAAGAGTGCTCTGTGTAGGTGGCCGGGATTCTGATTTGGGCAGAAGCCAATGTTCCAGCTCTTTCCGCAGTCCACATTCCGGGTGTGGAGAATTGTCAGGCGGATTACCGGAGTCTTCAGGTGTTGGATCAAGGGGAATGGTCCCTTCATTCGGAGGGGTTTCATCTCCTGTATAGGAGGGGACCCCTGGCATGGATCTGTTTGCGTCCTGCCTCAACAGAAAAGTTCAGCGGTTTGTGGCCAGGTCTCTGGATCCTCTGGCCGATGCCACAGACCCTCTGGTGACTCATTGGAGCCAGTATCAGCTGATTTATGCCTTTCCTCCGCTCGTACTCCTGCCGCAATGTCTTCGCCGGGGGGCGATGAAAGGCATACTGGTTGTTCTGATGACACCAGACTGGCCTCGGCAGTCTTGGTATGCAGAGCTGATAAAAATGGTCGTGGATTCTCCATGGCGTCTTCCTCTGCGGGAAGATCTATTGTCTCAAGGACCGATCTTCCATCCTGCTTTACGGTCGCTGGCTTTAACGGCTTGGCTGTTGAAAGCAAGGTGTTTAAAGGATAGATGTTTCTGTGACTCAGTGATTCCAACTCTTTTGAAGGCCAGAAGATCTATCATCGTATGTGGAAATCGTACATTTCAAGGTGTGAATCGCTGCAACTGCACCCTCGCTTGTTTTCTGTAGCTCGGGTTTTGGCCTTTTTATAAAATGGGGTTGAGCAGCGCTTGGCATTGGGTACTATTAAGGGCCAGGTGTCAGCCTTGGCTATCTACTTTCAATGTCCGTTGGCTACTAATAGCTTGAGTCCCACTTTCATCCAGGGGGTGCATCATCTGGCTCCTCCGAGGTGATCCCCATTACCACCACGGGATCTCAATCTGGTTTTGTCTGTTCTTCAAAAGCCTCCCTTTGAGAATATTAGGGAGCTTTCGCTGCTTTCCTTGTCACAGAAGGTTGCCTTCCTAGTGGCTATCACTTCTGCTCGCAGAGTTTCTGAGTTGGTGGCGCTATCCTGTCTGCCTTATTTGGTGATCCACAAGGATAAAGTGGTCCTCCGGCCTCAAACCGTCTTTTCTCCCTAAGGTGGTGTCGGATTTTCATCTTAATGAAGACATTGTGTTGCCTTCCTTATGTCCTAAGCCTCAACATCCCAAGGAGATTGCCTTGCACTCTCTGGATGTGATTCAGGCGATAAGAGTTTATCTGATGGTTAGAGTCCTTTAGAAACTCGGACTCTCTCTTTGTCCTTACGGACGGTCCTCGCAAAGGTTTGACTGCGTCCGCTGTGACCATTTCGAGATGAATCAGGCAGACGGTTGTTCAGGCTTATTCACTCAAGGGTCAGGTTCCTCCTTTCCCTGTGAAGGGGCTGAGTGCTTCTTGTTCTTTTTGCCACCAGGCCTCGGTTTTACAAGTTTGTAAGGCTTGTCGTCTGTGCACACCTTTACCAAAATTTACAAGGTGGATTTGTTGGCTTCTTCGGATGCCTCTTTGGGCCGCAAGGTTTTTTTTTTTTTATTCTCTTAGTGGTTTTTTTGCCTGGGTGAGCTCATGTTGTTTTGGTTGGCCTTCATGTTACCCAGTTGGCTAGGTTTAGCCTTTGGAGTTTGTTACTTTCTGGTTGCGTTTTTCCCACCCCTCATGCCTATACTGTTTTGGGACATCCCACACAGCTCATGAAGATGAGGCTGCGTCGCTCAATGGATGAAAGAGAAAATAAGATTTTCGTAAGATCTTGCCATAAAATCTTTTTCTCTTATGTCCATTGACAGATGCAGCACTCGCCCCTCTGATAGGGATGGTTTTGTCTTCACTGCTCGCAACTAAACTGATGTGCTGGGCTGTGTCCGTGAGGGTTATGTCTGGAGGGACAGCCTCGTGGGCATGTTTATGTAAAAAATTTGTACTAAAGTACTACCTAGACTACTCCTGTAGGTGGCATCATAACCCACACAGCTCATGAAGATGAGGCTGTATCTGTCAATGAACCTCAGAGAAAAAGATTTTACGGTAGGATCTTACAAAAATCTTATTTTTTTCCCCAGAAATAGCTTTGTTTTGTTGGTGGTATTTGCTCACCTCTGGGTTTTGTTTTTTTGTGCTATAAGTAAAAAGAAGACCAACCATTAAAAAAAAAAAAAAGAAAAAAAAACATTTTTGTACTTCTATAGAACATATCGAATAAAAAAAATGTAAAGGCATTTCTTCATCAATTTAGGCCAATATGTTTTCTGCTACATATTTTTGGTAAAAAAAATCCCAATAAGCGTATATTGATTGGTTTCCGCAAAAGTAAAAGTTTATATAAAACCATAGGGCGGTTGGCAAGTGGTTGCTAACCTCAGTCATGAAATCTGAACAAAGCACATATATTGGTAGTGTTTACTTGTCTCTCTCCAAAGTTCTGAGTCATTTCTCTGTGGTGCTTCGTTCCTCTGTTATCTCGACACCAGGATAAAATGGTGAGGGGACGGAACGCAGCTTGCCTGTTCACAACACAGTTCCGTATCGTTCCTTCGTCCCTGTGCTGTGTGGAGGGGGTGTGTCCCTTTCCTCCAGTCAGATCACACACACACTGTGTAACTACAGCTCCCCATCCCCTCTGTGATACTGACAGATGAAGGATTTTATCTAAATTCAGCATTTTTGAAGGGATGTCAAAAAGAAAAAAATGCAGATAAACAAGTAAAACTTATGTAGGAGGATTTGTTTCATCTCTGTGTATCACCTGAGGCTATTCACTGGGTATATGTGAGGGTTTACAACAACTCTAAGCATATCATTTTTACATTACTTGTTTTACACTGCCTAATAAAGTGGCTAAGTGTTCCACATATAAAAAAAAAAAAATTATGTTAAAAAGATTTTATTTTCTTGTTCTATGTTAGATACTGGAGTCCCTCTGGATTGTAATGAGCCGAAATGTAAGCTTACTTTTTACCACAGTGACAACTTTGTTTACCGTCATCATCTACAGTGGCACTGCACTCCTCAATTTTGTTTTGTCTTTGGTATGTATACAATCTAATCACTGTATAAGCCTTCATTATTGCTTACTGTAAAACTTCAGACAGGAATACTGTGACAATACAATGCCATTTTCAAACCAATTTTTTTGTGAAAAGGGTGCTAATAGGTAACTTTATAAATTAGTTGCTGAATATGCTTCGTCCAGTTAAGTATTTACAGGTAGCCCAGCACATATGCTATACTAAGATATAAAAGTTAAAATACTAGAAACATTTACTGTATTTTGAGAGTGTGTTAAATTTTCTCACTGACATGGAGAACATTTGCCTGGTTCATAGCTTAGAACAACTTAGAAAGAAATAATCCTTAAGAAAATTGTTTCTTTGCTTTTCTCTTTACTTGTATTGGCAATAAAATGCATAGGGAATGGCACCACCATTTTTTAGTTTTCATTTAGACAAATGAGTTATGGAAAAAATAGAATTTGTAGCCATAAAACAACAACATTTCAGCACTAAAGGTCTTCTTTTTTAGTTTAAATTACATTTTCAATAACTTTGTTTTTTAGTAACTGCATTATCAGCTGTTACATTACATTACATGTACATCAAAGGACACACAGAGATGTAAAATCCACAAGTGTGTAAACTGTGAGTGAGAACCCAAATTGGGATTTTTTTATATTCTATTATTTTGAGAGGTAGTAAGTGGTGCAGTTCTCGTTGCAGACTAAAACCTGCTGCATCCAACATTTAGCTTTTTAAATACCATTTAAATTATCATTATTATTATTATTATCATTATTACCCAGCTATGGAAATCTGTTAATGTTAATAACCGTATCAGCATCTTTATGTTGCCTTCTTAGGATGCTCATATCGTTTTCTATGCTATAATCCTTCAGTGTCACTATTTTACAAACATATATTAGGATCTTTTGGTAATGCAAAGTGTAACCTTTTTTTTATTTTTATTTTTTAGAAGGCAACTTTGTATTTGCCAACATGAATGTAATTAAACATTCAGTGATTCTTGTTGTGTTTGCTACAACTAAAATAGTAGTTCTATATTTAAATGTTTAAAGATTAAGTTCATAGAAAGGGTTAAACACTCATACATATACACACACATAAACCATAAACACAAAACTGGAGCAATTGTCAGGGCCTGTTCACGCTTGAGCGTTTTGTAGCTCGAAGCTCAAAAACGATCCACAAGCAAAAACCGATTGTTTTCAATAGCCCTGGTTAACATCTGATACAAAAAAAAATGGGGTGTTGCACATTAAAAATTATCTTTTGCAGAGTGTTTCGGGATAACGGGCAGAATAGCAGCAATTTTGCCTGCGATTGTGAACGGGGCCTCAAAGGGCCATCTCACACTCTGAAAACGGCAGGCTTGTATTTTGCATTATTTTACAAATATATTCTAAGTGTACCGTGTCATATGAAAATGCTCATAAGCAATTTGTAATGAGAATTTTATGACCTTCTTTTGGGTATTTTCAAAGACTAGAATAGGAGATGAAAATGCTTGGATATGCAAATAAGAATACAGGGGACTGATTTCAGGAGAGGTTTAAAACCCCTCTACTCTAAGCAAAGTTATGTCTGCTTTTTAAAAATCTGCATGATTCTTTGAACTGCTTGCAGTATGAACAAAGCCTAGATATAATTATACAGACTAAACCGTATGATCGTCGTATGTTCTGTATTTTATAGGTTATTTTTCTTACAACACTGTTCTACCTCCTGAGTTCCAGTGATGAATACTACAAGCCTGTAAAATGGGTTATAAGTCTTACACCACTCTCTCAGCCTGGACCTTCCTCCAATATTATTGGTCAGTCAGTCGAGGAAGCTATAAGGTATGATCTACATTAAATATTTTATTTTTCGTTACTGAGACCTCTACAGTACATCTAAAGCCAAATCCTATTTCTTTTTTTGATGAAGTAAGAAATAATTAAAATACCCTGTGAGGTTTTTTGCCATCTATGCTCCAGTCTCTCCAGAGTGAGGGAAAGTCCCCTCTTAGTTGTCATTGGAACAAATTTATTCTTTAAACTGGTTGTAAACCCCATTCATGAAATCTGACCTATGCAAATATATCTGTAGTGTTTACATATCTCTCTCCTAAGTCCCGTGTCTTTCTTCCGCTCCGTTTCTCTCATCAGTGTGATAACTTCTAACAAGTTTTTCGACACACGAGATAAAAGCAGCTGGAAATTTGTGTTGGGGAGGGTGCTTAAAGATAGTTTAGCAGAGAGCTTGTCTATTCGCAGTACATCTCTGCAAGTTTCTCTGTTCCTCTGCCTATGTGGAGGTGGAGGGTGTGCCGTTCCTCCAATCATCTCACACACAGTGTATGCCCAGACTCCCCTCCCACTACTGAATGAGGAACAAAATTTGTAACACGATGTGCACTTTCTAAAGAGTGTAGAAAGCTGAAGACAGCAAATATACACTTAAAACTTATGTAAGAGGATTTGTTCTGTGTATCATCTGAGGCTTTCCACTTTACTGGGTATATGTGAGAGTTTACATCCACTGTAAAGGCTAAAAATAAATGCACAATATTTTGAAGGTAAAAAAAAAAAAAAAACTACAGGTGCTTTTAAGTCTCAACAATTTAAGCAGCACTTTACATATATATTGTACATTTGCATCAGTCCCTGTCCTCAAAGAGCTTACAATCAAATGTCCGTAGTTCACATTCATACATACAAGGCCAATTGAGACAGACATGAGCCAATCAACCTACCAGGATGCCTTGAAGTGTAGAAGGAATCTAATGGAAACACGCAGGCACAGAAAGAACATGTAAACTCCATGAAGTTTAAGACGTGGTTGGGATCAGAACCAATGACCCAAGTGCTGCCAGGCAGAAATGCTGCATGTTTATTTTTTCCCGCAGGAGTCTGCAAACAATTGCACCCGTGATCAGTGAATTACGAGTGCAATGTCAGGCGCCTGCAGACACTCAGCACAGCTATATTTTTTATCACACCGTATTTGCGCAGCGGTCTTCCAAACGCAATTTTTTTGGAAAAAATTCACTTTCTCTGTCGCTCATTGACAGACGCAGGTCTCATATCTTGATATCCGTAGGGTATTGCTTCCCCCTACAGGAGTAGGACACTAGGCAGAAAAATAATTCTGGCTACACCTATGGGCAGTCCCAAGGGGTATACCCTCTCTCTTCCTGCTATAGGATGTCAGTTTTTTTCTGCCTAGTCAGGAGTAAGGACCTAATTTTTTGCTGGGATCTCTGGTCCTGGCAAGTTTTTAGATTATTCTTTTTTTTTTTTTTTTTTAGCTAGTTTTTTTCTCCGGATTGTTCCTGTGAGATCTACAAGCAATTATGCCGGATCTGGGCGACGGGCTGAATGTTGAGATCCAGTGGTCACCCCAGCCGGCCTACGAGCGCGTGCAGGCCCTAGCTCCGCGCTGGGTCGGCCACGACATAGACCCACTGGACGGGGACTGGCCCGCGGGTTAAACGTCTCGCCTGGTCGCATACGACCGGTCTGTGACCGAGTCGCAGCATTCCTATTGGCCGACATCCCCCCCATTACGGCGGCGAGGGGTTCTGTCAGGAGTTGGCACCCGCCTGTTCCGGTATGGGGAGTAACTGTTCCCCCTTTTCCTCATGTCGGGTTCTGGGGTGGACGCGGGCCCCTCCCTGGGACGGTCGGAACCCCCAGTTCTCTGGGTTCCCTCTGTTCCACTGTGCACCCCCCACCTATGATGCCCCCCTTTCTTCCTCCTCCCTTGTTCCCCCCTCCTGGGGGGTCCCGGTCGCATGGGGATGTGTGGGGAGACTGGATCTGCGTGCAGGCCACTAAGCGGGTGGGGGGTCCCGCCGATGCAGACAGGTATTGTGCGGGGGGGGGTTCTTACCTGGCTCCCCAGGATCCCCCTGCCGGTTGATCGTCGGTCAGTCAGGAGGGGGGCCCCCGGAGGCCCCTTTACCGCCGCAGCGGCGCAGGGCTGCCATTTTCTTGAAGCCTCCATGTGCTTTACATGGCGACGGCCATCTTGGTACACCCAACTCGGTTTTTTCCTCAAAGCGGGGCTACTGTGGGAGTTCCTGGAGGCGTGGAGTGGCGGAGCCCCTCCCTAGACCCGGAAACACCGCTCTACAGGCCTTCCTTTTGAGAGGACAAGCGCTTCTGAGCAGACATCCTGGGACTTCTGGTGCATCTTCCTGTGGGTGGTGAGTCTTGGGAGGTCTCTCTCTCTGCGGGGGTTTCTAGGCACGCTGCCTGGCCACTGGAGGGTGCTGTAGCGCTGGGTGACTTTAAAAAAAATGTTTCCATTTGGTCAAATTTTGCTAACCGATTCCTTTGGGGTACCATGGACCCCGCTGAACATGTGTCCCCACCTGATCCCCTCGAGGTGGCCGCAGGGCCCTCCGGTTCCCAGCTCTCTATTGATGCACTTTCTGTGGTCCTGGAGTCATTTGTGTCCCGGGTGGAGGTGGCCTTTCAGGGGCGAGGTGCTAAAAAACGACCTCCGCCTACCCCTGCCTCGTCTGGTGCCTCAGATTCGGAATCTGAACCAGTCGCTGCTGACACAGGTCTTCCTTCTGGGGCTGCTGTTTCGCGCCCCGTCTCCTCTGATAGTGAGCATGACCCTTCTGCCTCCGCTGTTGCACAGGACAAGGCGCTGGTGGACGCACTGATTGTGTCTGTCCGGGATACCCTAAAGCTGGAGTACGCGGCTGCGACTGATACACAGGTTGCCTTTGGCACTTGCAAGCCCTCCAGGGTGAGAAAGGTTTTTCCTTTTCCCGCATGCTTTGACAATATCATTAAGAAAGAGTGGGTCCCTCCGAAACGTCCCCCTGGGATGCCTAAGCGGATTGCTAGGTCCTTTAGGGATCCGGTTGATCGTAGGGAGGAGTCTGTGTCCCGCACTATGTTCTCCCTGGCGGGGTCTGCGTTTAGGCTGGTGTTTTCCATTGCCCTGGTTTCACAAACCTTAACAGAATGGACCAAGTTGCTACGCCAAGACTTGGAGGGGAGAAGCCTCCCCCCTGCCGTGTCGGAGTTGCTGGACCAGATGGTGCAGGGGTTGCAGTTTGTTTGCGACGCCGCAATGGATACTGCTCCTCTGCTAGGGCGTTTGTCGTTCTTGGCGTTGGTCCTCCGGCGCATGCTGTGGCTGAAGTGCTGGTCGGCGGATCAGGCTTCTAAAAAAGCCTTGACTGATCTCCCCTTTCAGGGGGATCGCCTGTTTGGTGCTACCTTGGATGATATTATCAAGGGTCTCTCTGGGGGCACTTTTCTACCACAGGCTGCCAAGGGTAAGGACCCTCGTCGCAGATGGGGATCCTCCTTTTCAGCCCACAAGAAGTTTTTTGTTCCTCTGGAGCGGTCAACAAGGCGAAGCCCTTCAAGGCCCCCTCGGGGGGTTCCAAGCGACCCTGGTCTGGTAAACAGAAATCAGGATCAAGTCCGCTTCGGCCTGAAGGTGCGCCCCCACCCATGTCAGGGGTGGGGGGACGCCTTTGCCGGTTCCCTGATCTGTGGCTCTCCAGGATTCAAGACAAATGAGGTCATACGGTCCAGGTACAAGATCGAGTTTCGATCTGTGCCACCAGTGAGACTTTGTGCCTTCAAATGTGAGACTGTCCCCGGATCGCCTAAGGGCTCTGTTGGGGGCAGTCCAGGACTTGGTACAACAGGATGTAATAGTTCCGGTTCCGTGTGGGGAACGTTTTCGAAGCTTTTACTCAAACCTGTTCACAGTGCCCAGAAAGGAGGGCAAGGTGCGTCAATCCTGGAGGTGCTAAATTGTTTTGTCCGGGTGCAAAAATTCAAGATGGAGTTCATTCGCACGGTGGTGGCCTCCCTGCATCAGGGGGACTTTTTGGCCTCCATAGACATCAAGGATGCCTGCCTTTACGTTCCCATTTACGCAGGTCACCAGCGTTTCCTGCGTTTTGCGGTGGGAGAGGACCATTATCAGTTTGTGGCTTTACCCTTTGGTCTCGCCTCTGCTCCCCGGGCCTTCACAAAGGTTTTGGCTTCGGTTCTGGCGCTGTTGCGACGAGGGATATTGGTCCTGGGCTACCTGGACGACCTCCTCCTCCGTGCGGAGTCTCCACAGGCTTTTATGTCAAATTTGGAGATCACCATGACCTCTTTGGCGGAGTTTGGGTGGCTTGTGAACCTGCAGAAGTTGTCCTTGGTTCCCTCCATAAGACTGGACTATCTGGGCCTGACTTTGGATGCGTCCTTGGCCAAGGTGTTTCTTCCTGCGGAAAAACTCCAGAAAATCCGCACAGCGGTTCAGCTGTTGCTGTCCACCAGATGGTCGTCCCTTCGGACCTGCATGAGGGTCCTAGGACTGATGGTGGCGTCTTTCGAGGCGGTACCGTTTGCTCAAGTTTCATACGAGGACCCTCCAAAAGGAGATCCTTCTCAAATGGAACAGGAATCCCGATTCCCTAGACAATCAGATCCGGCTGAGCGAGCGGACCAGGGAGTCCCTGATATGGTGACTTCGGTCTCCGATGCTCATTCAGCGGAAATCCTTTCTTCCGATCTATTGGACGATTGTCACCACGGATGCCAGTCTATCTGGGTGGGGAGGGGTTCTTGGCAGGTTTTCTGCTCAGGGAATCTGGTCCCTGGAAGAATCCAGGTTGCCGATAAATGTATTGGAACTGAGGGCGATCAGGCTTTGCCTGGCTCACTGGACCGAGCATCTTCAGGGCTGTCCAGTGCGGATTCAGTCGGACAATGCCATGGCAGTGGCTTATGTCAATCACCAAGGAGGCACCAAGAGTGTCCTTGCGGCCCTGGAAGTGTCCGACATCCTCCATTGGGCGAAACGCTTTGTTCCAGCTCTCTCCGCGGTTCATATTCTAGGCGTGGAAAATTGGCAGGCGGATTTTCTCACCCGACAGACCTTGGATCAAGGGGAATGGTCTCTTCATCCAGAGGTGTTTCACCAGTTGTGCCTTCGTTGGGGCACCCCGGATGTGGATCTGTTGGTGTCCCGGCTCAACAGGAAGGTGCAGCGGTTTGTGGCCCGATCCCGAGATCCTCTGGCAGACGCCATATGCGCGCTGGTGACCTCGTGGGGGCAGTATCAGCTGCTGTATGCCTTTCCTCCTCTCAAGTTGCTGCAGAGACTTCTTTGCAGGATAGAGGCGGAAGGGATTCCGGTCATTCTTGTGGCTCCGGACTGGCCTCGTCGAGCCTGGTATGCCGACTTGATCAGACTGGTCGCAGACGCTCCATGGCGGCTCCCTCTCAGGGAGGATCTGCTGTCTCAGGGGCCGATCCTCCATCCTGCTTTACGGTCGCTGGCTTTGACGGCTTGGCTGTTGAGAGCCAGGTGCTGAAGGACAGGGGCTTGTCCGCTTCTGTTATTCCTACTCTGCTTAAAGTGAGGAAAGTGACTTCTAGAAAGATTTATCATTGTACCTGGAAGGCTTATGTTGTGTGGTGTGAGTCCCTTGGGGTTCCTCCACGTTCTTACTCGGTGGCTCGGGTCTTGGCCTTTCTTCAACGGGGGGTTGAGCAGAAGCTGGCTTTGAGTACTATCAAGGGTCAGGTCTTGGCCTTGGCGATTTTCTTCCAGAGGCCGCTGGCCGGTCATTCCCTGGTGCGTGATTTCATCCAGGGGGTGCGGCACCTGGTTCCTCCGGTGCGCTCCCCCTTACCGCCTTGGGACCTTAATTTGGTGCTGTCGGTTCTCCAGAAACCTCCCTTTGAAAATATTAGGGAGATTCCCCTGCTTACCTTATTACAGAAGGTGGCTTTTTTGGTGGCTATTACTTCTGTGCGCAGGGTGTCGGAACTGGCTGCGTTGTCCTGTCGCTCTCCCTATCTTGTGGTTCATAGGGATAAAGTGGTTCTTCGGCCGGATCCGTCCTTCCTTCCTAAGGTGGTCTCCGGCTTTCACTTGAATGAGGACATTGTGTTGCCTTCCCTGTGTCCTAAGCCCAGCCATCCTAATTTGCGCTGCACACCTTGGATGTGGTTTGGACGATCAGGGTGTACCTGGCCACTACTGACTCTTTTCGTAGGTCAGATTCGCAATTTGTGATCACGGAGGGGCCTAGGAAGGGGTTGCCTGCGTCTGCTGCGACTATCTCCAGGTGGATCAGGCAGACGGTGGTGCAGACTTATTCGATTAGGGGTCAGGTTCCCCCTTTCCCTGTTGAGGCACACTCTACTCGGGCACTTAGTGCTTCCTGGGCTTTCCGCCATCAGGCGTCTGTGCTTCACGTTTGCAAGGCGGCTATCTGGTCGTCTGTTCATACCTTTACTAAGTTTTATAAGGTTGATGGGTTGGCATCTACGGATGCCTCTTTTGGCCGCAAGGTTTTGCAGGCTGCTGTTTAAGGGGACCCCTGGTCTACCTCGGGGGTGTTCTGTTTTGGGTTTCAGGTGGGTCTCATCTTTTTGTTCCAATGAGTCCTGTGTTTCCTGGTTGGCTATGTTCTTGGCCTTATGGAATGTTTTTTTCTTCTGCTATCCCACCCCTCAATTATGGCACTGCTTTGGGACGTCCCTACAGATATCAAGATATGAGTCCTGCGTCTGTCAATGAGCGACAGAGAAAACTTGATTTTTGACTTACCGTAAAATCCTTTTCTCTTAAACTCATTGACAGACGCAGCACCCGCCCCTCTTTCTTGGAGTTGGGTTGGTGTGGTTTTTTTGACTCTGCTTTGTTATATAACTGACATCCTATAGCATGAAGAGAGAGGGTATACCCCCTGGGACTGCCCATAGGAGTAGCCAGAATTCTTTTTCTGCCTAGTGTCCTACTCCTGTAGGGGGCAGCAATACCCTACGGATTGAATGTTTCGTTAACGCATTCAGGTGGCAGTAGCCTGAGTGTCAATAAATGTAGCAACAATTAGATACTAAGGTGCCTCGTCCCAATATATTCAGGAAAATGTTTGAGTGTTGCAGGCAAGGACTTTTACGGCACTACAATGGTTTATGTATAAAAAATAAAACGTTTATTTAAACAACATGTTAAAACACCATCAATATTGGCATGTAAATCCCCAGGGGGGAAAAAAACGGGGGGAAAAAAGACAAAGAAGGAGGCCACAAGGCATCCAACAGTCGATTACAACATACATAAGTTGAACATTGTTGAAATTAGTAAAAGGTAATCAACATAATACATCACAGGTGATGGGTCCCATGAGGGGTGACAGGGAAAATCTGCCGTCGATCAGGATCCCATCATGTTGCATGAAGAGTACAGGCGGTGGTTCCCCATCCGGGGAAGGGGTGTTATTTGGTCCGGAATCTCTTTACTGTCTAGCTTCCAAAGTACATATAGGAGCACTGGATTGTCGTGGCTCCTTGCATCACTGCAGTCTGCTATCCTTTCTACATTAAGTTAGACATGACCTCTGGGGGTCAAAGATGACTGGAACTATATACTATTTGTTCCTACTAATTTCCTCTACCAGTTAAACATCTATACACTTGTCATCTGGATCCTAGTCCCGGACCCTATACACATCTTCCTCGTTAACTCTACGTGTGTGGCACACAACTGTCCTACTGAATTACAATGTCATATAGACTTACGCTATAAGCTCCAGATGAAGCTATTAAAAATAGCGAAACATGTCGAGCAATAACTGTACTCTTCATGCAACATGATGGGATCCTAATGGACGGCAGATTTTCCCTGTCACCCCTCATGGGACCCATCACCTGTGATGTATTATGTTGATTACCTTTTACGAATTTCAACAATGTTCAACTTATGTATGTTGTAATCGACTGTTGGATGCCTTGTGGCCTCCTTCTTTGTCTTTTTTCCCCCCGTTTTTTTTTCCCCCTGGGGATTTACATGCCAATATTGCTGGTGTTTTAACATGTTGTTTAAATAAAAGTTTTATTTTTCATACATAAACCATTGTAGTGCCGTAAAAGTCCTTGCCTGCAACACTTAAACATTTTCCTGAATACCCTACGGATATCAAGATATGAGTCCTGCGTCTGTCAATGAGCTTAAGAGAAAAGGATTTTACGGTAAAAGTCAAAAATCCATTTTTTTTAATTAAAAAATAAGAAAACAGTAAAGTTGGCCCAATTTTTCCCATAATGTGAAAGATAATGTTATGCCAAGTAATTAGATACCCAACATGTCATGCTTCATAATTGCGCACGCTCGTGGAATGGTGATAAACTTTGCTACTTAAAAATCCCATAGGCTACACTTTAAACATTTCTACAGGTTACCAGCTTAGAGTTACAGAGAGGGTCTAGTGCTTAAAATTATTGCTCTCGCTCTAAGGATTTCGGCGATACCTCACATGTGTGGTTTGAACACTGTTTACTTATGTTGGCGGGACTTCCGTATGTTTTCGCTTCTGCACGCGAGTTAACGGGAACAGGGCACTTTAATTTTTTAAACATCCCTTGTAATAGAAATAGGCATGACAGGTCCTCTTTATTGTGAGATCTGGGCTCAAAAAAACCTCAGACCTCACAACTACACTAAAAAAGGAAAAAAAAAAAAGTGGAGAAAAAATCTGCCCTTTAAACCGGTTGCTAGGCAACGACATTTGCCATTGCTCTGGTCCTCCAAGACCATAGAGTCGAGTGAGGGCCATCTTGCCCTCACTCGACTTCCTGTCTCAGAGGAACTGGGACTGGATCGTCTTCCCACTGCCGGCGGGTCCGATAAGTGGGGAAAACGGCTGGGACGAGGCGGGAGGGGGGCGGGGGCTATCTGCTGCCATAACCCCGGTATTTAGGTTTAAACGACCAACGTAAATAGTCGTTAGGCGGTCGGTAAGTAGTTAACCATAATCAATTACTATATACAGTATGTGATAATATTGCACCTATAACATTTTTTGCTTTATGGTTAAAAAAAAAAAAAAACCATAACATTCTGTTATGCAACTATTTTATCTAAGGGGCATTGGATGTTAAAATTTCAGACAGTTTGAAGCTGTATTTGAGGGAGTATAATGTTTGGTGTTTTTTGAATAAGGTTCTGTATAAGACTATGTAAATTGGATGCTTTTTGAACCGCATCTGATTCGCATGACGTAAACCAAACTGGCTTTTAGACATGCAGAATGGAAAAATGTGTTTCGTTTTGGATAGATTCGTTATGTTACTTCTTTCGTTTCGGAATTTGCTTATTTTCATTTTTGTTAAATTTTGTTTCGTCTATTAATTTTCTTACTAATAAAAAATTTTTGGAACGAATCGGATTGGTCAAAAAATGATCGACTGATTTGAATTTTGTGTGAAGAATAGCTGGCTGTTAAATAGCAGGCAGCCGGCCACCACGTCCTTAACAACCAATGACTCATTAGTGGTCAGCGGGCTTCCCCACTGACAGATTAATGTAAACAAAACAATGCTGGCAATAGAAAATTCCAAAGAAAAACCATGTGGGATTCGTCCCCAATCTATACCATGCCCTTCAGGTCTGGTATGGATTCAAAGAGAAAACCCACCCCAAAATTAAAATAAAAAAACGACTTGGGGTCCCCCCAAAATCCATACCAGACGCTTTTACTAGCATGAAGGCCATGAAAGAGGGGGGACCAAGGAGTGGCCCCCTCCTGAAACATACCAAGTAACATGCCCAGGGGGGGCTCTGCCACTTCCCACACCAAAACACCTTGTCCCCAGATTCCCCCCCCCCCACCATGGGACAGAGTAATGGGGTACCTATTCACGTAAAAAGTAAATCAAGACCGTGCATACGTTTTTGACAATTCCTTTATTGAATAAAAACCAATGTCCCCCTGATCCATCGTCAATCATGCCGCCTGCCAGACCCGAAAAAAAAAGAAAAAGCACAAACCTCCGACTTTGTCGAACGCTCCTTGCCTAATGCCTGCTCCTCCACCTGACATTTCTTAACCACTTAAGCCCCGGAGGATTTTCCTGCTAAACTACCAGGGGGTATTTTGCGATTCGGCACTGCGTGACTTTAACAGACAATTGCGCGGTCGTGCGACGCTGTATCTAAACGAATTTGGCGTCCTTTTTTTCCCATAAACAGAGCTTTCTTTTGGTGGTATTTGATCACCCGTGCGATTTTTACTTTTTGCGCTATAAACAAAAAAAGAGCGTACATTTTGCAAAAATAACAATATTTTTCACATTTTTTTATATGAAATTCCCCAAAAAAAATGTAAAAATCTAAATTTTTTAAAATTTTCGGCCAATTTGTTTTATGCTACCTATGTTTGGTAAAAAAAATCGCAAAAAGCGTAATTTGATTGGTTTGCGCAAAAGTTATCGCGTTTACTAACAAAGGGAAAGATTTCTGTCATTTTTGGTGTTTTTTTTTTTTAACGTGTAATGGCGGCGATCTGCGATTTTTTTTTTGCGGTACTGCGACATTGGGGCGGACAGATCGGACCCTTGACTGACATTTTTGACACTTTTGGGGTTACCAGTGACATTTCTACAGTTAACGGTTAACTTTATTTGGGAGGGAGGGGCTGTGTGTGTCCCTAGGGGCGTGCTTTCTACTGTGATTGGCTGTGGCTTGAGCTGTAAGGACACTGATCAACGGATCTACATAGTAGATCCATGTGATCAGTGTTTTTACAGCGAGGAGAATGACAGGTGGCTTGTTTACACAAGCTGCCTGACATTCTCCCTCTCCCCCGCCGATCGCCGAGTGACCGGCGGACATCAGGTCCGCTGGTCACACGCGCGGGGGGGGTCCGTGACCGCGCGGGAGCGGGAGCGCGCCTCCGCGGGCGCGCGCTCGCTCGCTCCCCAGAGCCTCACAGGCGAGCGACATAGACCTACTGTCTGCCTGTGAGGGGCTGACTGCCGCAGTAAATATACTGTGAGCAGTCGGCAAGCGGTTAAATGGCTAAGAGGCTGAGTCACCCGATGACGCTAGCGGGAGACCCCACCGCCTTGTGATTTCATTGTCTGGGGCATGCTGGGTCAGTGACGTCACACGGGGTGGGGGTCAGTGGTGGCCCTGCCCCTTACCTATTCAAGAACGTTCTTTTCATGGGCAAAGCTGTTTTTTTTCTTTTTTTCCGGGTGCGGCGGGTATTGTGATTGACAATTGAGCTACATCAGGGGACATTGCTTTTTAATTTTTTTCTTACTTTTTATTTTTTTTAATAAAGGACTTGTCAAACCATTTTTCTTTAATTTTTACACTTTTTTTTTTTTGGAAAATGACCCAAAGGGCCTGGTATGGATTGGGGGAGGAGACCCCACACTTTTTTTTTTTTGTTTTTTTAATATTTATGGTTTGCTGATATGCTGCTTAACAACCAGTGATTGTGCACCCCGAATTAAAAATCGGTCGATCGTTTTCCGACCAATCCAAATTCTAATCATCAAAAAATTTGGAATTCATTAGAAAAGGAATAAACAAAATTAATTTTAACGAGAGTCAACTAAATGAATTGCTATTTCATTCATAACCAAAAGTTTGTTTGAATTTGTATTGTATTCTACCAGCTTTCTATGGAGCCGACTCACAAATGCACGGTGCAGCGGCAGTGCAAATTCACTTTTTAAAATTTAAAGAGTCCTGTACATTTTCTGAACACTGAATAACACAAGTCGTCAGTTTTTAGCACTAATTGAGACAAAAGCGTGGGGGGGCCCACCCACACCAAAATGAATAGTGTGGGCCCCACCTGTTCCTTAACAACCAGCTATTGTTAAAGATGCTAGTGGGCACCAGCTTCTAAAATTTGCATCTGAACCATATGTTTTTATTCACCTATAGCATCTAAGAGGGTGCAGGTTCTACACATGTATGGGCACTGCAGTTGTATAGAAGTCGATCTACCAATCAACTTCAGTACAACCTTCTTGCTGGGTAACTTCTTTCAGTCAGTGCTGCAAGCTATTGCATACAGTACTGATCTGTGTATTCTGGTGGGGGAAATCTTCCCGCTGTTAGACTACAATGACTCAGTGGGGAACATTCTCTCATCCACCTTGAATGTGTGGTTGGGCAATCTCTTCTTTTTATTTTTTTTCCGACCGGCTGGTCAGCTTAAGACCCGATGAATAGCAACACTTAAACCTCCTTAACGTTTCTGATATTAGGATCTGTTCCAGATGGTTTTTAGGTTTGTGTTGATGGCATTAGTTTGAGATGCTTCTGAAATAATATGAATGCTTTTACTTCCTTCTGTCCTACATTTCACCAGCTTTCCAGCAGGTTTGCATTATTTTCATTTATTTGTATGGTTATACAAAATCATTCGAATGGAACAAAAGTCCATCAACAAGGGCCCTTAGGGAAATCATTCCAGCCTTGTATACTGGTACATGTAAAGGATGTTCTATTAATTACCTGAAGCTGTAGTCTTACTGTAGTTTAATACAGAAGGAGGAGTTTCAATTTAAGTATATGCCTCTCCTGTATTATGTGATTATAGGTCCCTTTTCTTTATAGATCTACAAATCTAGGTAATGTAGGAGTTTCATCTTTATGTTCACTTACCATTTTTGTAAAACATGGAAAAATGTTTTTCAACATTTTACATTTGCAAAACTCTAGCATGTGCATGTATGTGTAAGCATTTGCTCCTTTATGGCATGTTCTTTCTGAATGTTCCATATCCCTGTATCCTGACACTCCTGTTCTGCTTGCTCGGGTGGATGTATTGCACATTACTAAGTTGCATGTTGTCTTGGTGCAATTTAGTATGTGCGATATTTTCACATGAGTGCATGCACGTGGGCCTGCCTGTATCTTGCATCCTTTACCTCCCTATGCTTTTGTTTTCTTTCCAATAACCACTGGACAAATGATTATTTGGTTCTAGGTCATTTGCTTATGCAGCTTGATATAAATTATAATTTTAACATGAATCGCATTATTTACATTTTTGAAAGTAGGGTTGATTGGTTATTGTGCATTATTCAAAACTATTTTGGGTTATTATTAAAGTGGTATTAAACCCAAAAGCAAACATTTATTATAATGCAGCTTGCCAATTCTTTGATTTGATTGTTAGATTAGCTTGCTTTTTTTAGGCTTTCCTTCCTCTATATTCACCAGGTGATCTGGCCTGTAAGTCTGTTTGTCAAAAGAACAAGCTCTCTTTCAGATGTATCAGTTACAAAGATGAAACAAACCATTTAACACTGGCAGGGTGCTTGCATTGATCAGCTCTTATTCAATTGTATAGAACCTTTATGCCAAAAGGGAAAAAAATGTTTGCTGTAACGTCTAATAAAGTATTAGCTGGATTTTGGCCTCAATTTGTTAGTGTATTTATATCTGCTAGTCTAACGCTCGCCTTTGCCCAGACAGAAAATGCTGCTGTCCAAAGGTGCCCCCTGTGGGGGCACTCTAATACAAGGAGGTATGTTACTGGCCAGATCACCAGATAAAAACAGAGGGAAAGAAGGCTAGAAAATGAATAGTAATGCACTACCACATCTAATGACTGTTAAGTTGCCGTATATTGCATTTATGGTTTTGTGTTCGATACCATTTTAAAATGTTATATCTGCCTGCCTCAAAATATTGTCAATTTCCTTTCCTTTAATTATGTTGTATATTAGTACATTTTACTATGTAAAATGCTACTACTCTGCAAATAGAAATGCTAGGCAGCAGCCTTATGCACTCCATATTTGTTGGATCCTAGAGAACCCTGTGTTCTAAAATGAATGCATTTTAGGACACAGTGCTTTGTTGATTGGTGATCTTCAAGAAAAATAAATTCACTGACAAGTGCTAAATAGTCCAGACAAACAGATGCAGTTTTCTATTTGCAGAATGATATAGAGGTGGTGCACACATTATTTGGCATAATTTCAAGATTAAAGGTGTTTTCTTGTTTTTTGAGAAACTGGAAATCTTTATAGTGCCCTTGTAGGCATTAAAATCTTTTTTGCCACTAATATTCTGAATGAAGACTTTGTAAGCAAGAATGGTAAATACCCAAAGCACTTCTGTTATTTAGGGCTGCTGAGAGTACAGTGGATGTTTGAGAGTATGCTTTCAGAAGACCATTTCACCAGTACACCACACCCTAAAACCCACCACACATGGACTTGTTTTTAAGATTTCATGAATGTAGCAAAAATTCTTAATCAAAATTATTATAAGTGAAAATTATTTTAACCTATATTTTGCGATTGTGACTCATGTTTTTAAGGTTGACTGTCTTTCTGATTTATTTTTCCTATGAACTGTAGCAGATGTCTTTAATTTGTAGTAGTGTACTCTCAACCATAGTTTCTGATATTGCTTTAAATTTGAATCACTGCACGGAATCCTTTTTCCCACAAGTTGGAAAAGCAAATTTGGCTCATATAACCCATTTATATAGGTGGGCATTTCGGTAATCTGGGCAATCGATTATGTGCCTAGAACATAAACCTTAACTTATTTTGTTCACTAACAGACACAGCTCCATGACTATTAGACCATTGAGCTTATGCTGCTCTCTTCAGGAGTGGGATTAGGTGGAAACCTTTTTGGTTAGGCCCCTGAGGCAGACCCAGAGGGTATACCATCACTTCCTGCTATAGGACTTCAGTTTTTTTCTGCCTAGTCGGGAGTAAGGACCTGGCTCTCTGCTGGGATCTAGGGTCCTGGCATTCTTTCCTTTTTATATGGAATGTTTTACTTTTTCTTATTTTTGTTCCTGTGTGAACTACAATCAACAGCCAGACTGGGCGACGCACTGGATATCCTAGCTTCTTATGATCTTCCCAGTCTGGCCTGCAAGCGCGCCCCAACTATCAGCTCTACGCTAGGTTGGCCACGACATGGGCTGGCCACTTGACGGGGGCTGGCCGGCGAGTGAAACACCTCGTGAGGTCGCATAGCCCTGGTCATGACAGCATTCATTTGGGTGTATTTGGGTAGGGGGGCTTGTCTGGTGTTAGGCCGGAGAGTGGTGGGTGGGTGGGTGCCGCCGTGGCCCCCCCCCTTTTGGGGGCGCCCGTACCTTGGTGCTGCTGGGGGATCCCCTCCTGGTGGATACTTCTTGCCTGGGGTACAGTGGGGTCCCAGGTTCCATGCAGGGCCGCGTGGCACCGCAGTTTTGCTGTGGATGCTGCATTCCCGGCTTCGGCGGCCTTGTTTGTGTAGTCCAACGGCCATGTTTTGGGTTTCCCATAGAGAATTACGGCCTCCATTTACTTGTAGTCGAAGTACGGTGATGTTCTGCGGGGGCCTCTAGTGTTAGTGTCTGCTCTTCCGTCGCAATGTGGCAGGCTATTTGGTGCTATCCAGCTATGGGGTGGTGAGTCTCTGGGTGCATACGGTCTTTCCTCTGCTATACAGCGATGCGGGTGCACTGATTCTTGTGGTGCTCCAGCGGTGTGCGGGGGGTTCCCCTATTTTAGCACAGTGTGTCTGCAATTAACCCCTTGTTGGCAATGGAGCCTCTGGAGCATGTATCACCACCTGATCCACTCCTGGAAGTTGCGGGACCCTCTGGGTCTCAGTCTGCCCTGGCGGCCATGACAGCAGCCCTGCAGTCACTTGTATCCAAGGTAGATATGGCCCTGCAAAGGAGGCCTAGCAAGAAGCGCCCCCAGCCTTCACCTGTATCCTCTGCCTCCTCAGGGTCTGAGGTGGATTTGGCTGCCGCAGACGAGAGTCAGCCCACTGGGTCTTCACCCATGCACGCTGAGTGCTCTAACAGTGAGGACGAGTCGTCCTGCGCAGCTGTGCATAAGAAAGAGCTGATGGAGGCCCTAATTGTGTCAGTGATGGAAACTTTAAAGTTGGAGGACTCAGCTAATGCTGAGTCAGCAACTCCGGGGCAGTTTGGCACCCACAAATCTTCCAAGGCGACAAAGATGTTCCCCTTTCCTGCCTATTTTGACACGATTGTTACTAGTCAGTGGGGTTCCTCGAAACGCATGGTTGGAATACCTAAGCGCTTCTCTAGGAGATATCCCTTTGAGGAGTCTCTTCTGAAGAAACTTGCGGTTCCACCATCGGTGGACTCTCAAGTTTCCAGGTTAAATAAGTTGTGCAAATACAATTGGATGAATCACTAATATCCCTCCTCAATAAAGGTCTAGTGTATAAATGATAATCAATATAAACTGTACACGGTGATCGGTGAATAAATTAGTGTCATAAATATTATAATAAATAAAGTATGATCTCAGCCAATCCAATAAAAATTTTGTGTGAAGTGCAAAGTGCAGATCCTGTGAAAAATACCTCAATATGCAAACCACAGTGATAAACAATTCTATTAAAAAAGCCTCATAAATTGATCCTATAATGGCATGCAAAGTTCATAGATAAAACAATTGTTAATATAGTGTCCGAAAATGGAATAAGAGAAAAATATTAATATAGTGTCCGTTAATAGAAATAAAAAAATCAAGTCCATGTGTGAATCAGTGCAAATAACAAATTATCTGCAGGTGCTCCCCAAACTAGTGAGTGACCTGAGTGTCACAGATCCTACAATCGCTGTGCACCCCCTTGTGAGTGGGCGCTCGCCTTAGAAAAGATTAATATAGACTCATCAATCAGGGCTCCTTCTCAGGGATAGCCTTTCCTGGTCCCAGCAATTCAATGGTCCGTGGCTCAGAAAGTATGCCCTTATGCCGGAAATCGGGTAAATCACTCCATCCTCATCCTGACACTCCAGCAATAAGTGTCACCGTATAGTATGCAAAAGAAAAATCTCCAATAGTGCTTATACCTTCAAAACGTTTATTTCAATAAAAGAACAATAGGTGTAAACTCATAATTTTCGGTGCAACCATGCACCTTTGACGGGCAGTACACAATCGATCCTTCAACGCCGTGATGGGAAAGCAGGAGACTCTGTGGCTGAATAACCTCTCCTATGCCGATGCAGCCCGACAGTCTCACGAATGGTGAAGCGTTTCAGTGTCGTGCGACACTGAAACAAATTTGACGTCTTTTTTTCCCCCACAAACAGAGCTTTCTTTTGGTGGTATTTGATCACCTGTGTGATTTTTTGATCATGCGCTATAAACAAAAAAAGAGCGTAAATTTTGCAAAAATAACAATATTTTTCAAATTTTTTTATATGAAATTCCCCCAAAAAAAAATTAAAAATCAAAATTTTTTAACATTTTCGGCCGATTTGTTTTATGCTACATATGTTTGGTAAAAAAAAAATCGCAAAAAGCGTATTTTGATTGGTTTGCGCAAAAGTTATCGCGTTTACTAACAAAGGGAAAGATTTTTGTCATTGTTTTTTTTTTTAACGAGTAATGGCGGCGATCTGCGATTTTTTTTTTTTTTTGCGGGACTGTGACATTGCGGCGGACAGATCGGACCCTTGACTGACATTTTTGACACTTTTGGGGTTACCAGTGACATTACTACAGTAATCAGTGCTATACATATGCACTGTTACTGTAAAATGACACTGGTAGTGAAGGGGTTAACTTTATTTGAGAGGGAGAGGCTATGTGTGTCCCTAGGGGCGTGATTCTTACTGTGATTGGCTGTGGCTTGAAGTGTAGGAACAGTGATCAACGGTCCTACATAGTAGAACCGTATGATCACTGTTCATACACAGGGGAGAATGACAGGCGGCTTGTTTACATCAGCCGCCTGCCTTTCTCCCGCTGTCACGGACGTTCGCGAGTGCCCGGCGGACATCGGGTCCGCCGGGCACGCGCGCGGGGGCGCTCGCTCCCCAGAGCCTCACAGGCTAGTGACGTACCCATACGTCACTTTGCCTGTGAGGGGCTGACCGCCGCATTATATGTACTTGCGGCGGTCGGCAAGCGGTTAACAGGCACTATATTAATATTTTTCTCTTATTCCATTTTCGGACACCATATTAACAATTGTTTTATCTATGAACTTTGCACGTCATTATAGGATCAATTTATGAGGCTTTTTTAATAGAATTGTTTATCACTGTGGTTTGCATATTGAGGTATTTTTCACAGGATCTGCACTTTGCACTTCACACAAAATTTTTATTGGATTGGCTGAGATCATACTTTATTTATTATAATATTTATGACACTAATTTATTCACCGATCACTGTGTACAGTTTATATTGATTATCATTTATACACTAGACCTTTATTGAGGAGGAATAGTAGTGATTCATCCAATTGTATTTTCACAAGTATCAGTTTATTTATTGAGGATATTTTAAATAATAGATTGTACTTGCACAACCATCAGTTTATTTGAGGATATCTAAATAATAGATTTTTATTCTGCGCAACACAGTTTTATATATTTTAGAATTTTACACTTTTTATGAGAAGTGAAGTGTTTGCGGCATTTTAAAAATCTGATTGAAAGGTAGCTCGCAGGAACTTATTGTTTTTTCAGGTTAAATAAGGCTATGCTTCTGCCAGTGGAGGATTCTTCGTCCTTTAAGGATCCCATGGACAAGAGAGCTGAGGCTCTGGTCCAGTATCTTTTTCACCGTGACGGGTTCAATGTTAAGGCCGGTGTTTACTATCACCTTGGTATCCCAAATCCTACCGGAATGGGCAAAAGTTTTACGCCTGGATCTGGAACGGAGTCAACACCCTCCTGAGCTGGCGGATAAGTTGATCCAGGGGTTACAGTACATTTGTGATGCATCTTTGGATGCGGCCCCCTTGGCCGACAGGTTATCTGTGACCGCAGTGATTCTTCACAGCATGATATGGTTGAAGTACTGGTCGGCCGACCAGGCTTCTAAAAAGGTGCTGACTGATCTACCTTTTTGTAGGTAACCGTTTGTTCTATGCCTCTATGGAAGATATCATGAAGGGCCTTACCGGAGATAAGAGTACATTATTTCTGCAGGTTGCTAAGGGCAAGGAACCTCGTCGTAAGGTGGTCCTTTCTTCTCGGCTCACAATCGGCCCTTTTGTCCGTCTGGATCACAGGAAAAGTGTTAGAGATTCACCCCTAACATTGCGGGTGGCTCCAAAAGACCCTGGAATGGTAAGTCAAAAGCGGACACTTTCGTTTCCGCAGACGAGCCTTCCCCAGCCTCAAGGGGCGCCCTCACCCGCATCTTGGGTGGGGGGACGTCTTCGCCTTTTTTTCCGGATCCATGGACCTTGCTCATTGAGGACAGTTGGTGTGATGGACGTGGGTGTCAGATCCCTGTTCTTCTCACTGACTCGTGACAAAGGACCAGCCAATCTCACACCCCGCTGCCACGTAACAATTCCACCAATAAAACGGAGTGGCCATGGGCTGTCCTGAGTTCATGACAATATCAGGTCCCTCCTCTTTGGATAGTTTTATACCACAATTCATATCTTGAAATATGTATTGGTTACATTCTTTAAACGGATAGGTTATCGTTCAGCATGTAATTTTGCATCCAGAGATACTAGACACAGGATATCTCAGATAAACTTGTCACCCAGAGAATATCTAAAGGCTATCTTCCCTCCCATATGTGCTAAAGTGGTCATGTATGACCTTAATTCGTTCAGTATGACATTTCTCATCCAAATATATACTTATTATTCACGTGTCATGTTCCTGTCTGCGTTTATGAATCGTGTGTGTATTACGTTTTGAATTGGGCAGGCTTCATGATTGTCTTTTACATTTCCCATTAGTTCTGGTTACCCTTAATGGATTTGAAGTTTTACGATAGGCCTGGACGTAAGAAACAGACATCCTGCCAGGACTCATTTAGTGGATTACAGCTCTGCCAGGCCTCAGTAATGGGTCTTGATGTCTCTGAGTTGCGATAACGTTTCTTTTGAAGTGTAAAACCTATGCATTCCAGGAATTAAAGGAGGTGGGGAGGGGGATAAGATCGCTGCATGTATAACTGTTATCCAAGACTGTCATGGCTGACCTATGACTGAACAACATGGCCGCGTGCTACAGCTTTTCGTGTGTCCAGTACGGGATATCATTACAGATGGGTTCACGAGTTGATTCGGTTTGGTTACAAGATCGAGTTTCGGTCCTTGCCTCCGGCAAGGTTGTTTCCTTTCAACTTGCGCCTGTCTCACGATCAGCTACAGGGCCTCTACGAGGCAGTGCAGGACCTTTTAGCACAAGGAGTCATTGTTCCAGAGTCAGAAAATTTTCAAGGTTTTCATTCAAATCTGTTTACAGTTCCCAGGAAGGAAGGCAAGGTCTTTCCGGTCTTGGATCTCAAGGTTTTGAAACACTTTGTGCGGGTTCAGAAATTTCGGATGGAGTCCATCCGCACGGTAGTAGCTTCATCAAGGGGATCCTTCTGGCTTCTATCGATATCAAGGACGCTTACCTTCATATTCCAATATATGTTTGGCATCAGCGTTTTCTTTGTTATGCCGTGGGCGAGGAGCACTATCAATTTGTGGTGTTACCTTTTAGTCTCGCCTCAGCTCCTTGGGTGTTCACAAAGGTTTTGGCCCCAGTTCTGGCATTGCTACGGCAGAAAGGGATCATGGTACTGGGTTACCCGAACGATCTGCTTCTGCATGCAGAGTCTTCCTCGGGTCCAGAAGCCAATTTGGACATTACTGTGCGAACTCTACAGGCATGCGGATGGATACAAAATTTTAAGAAATCAGTGTTGACTATGTTCACCAAGCTGGACTACTTGGGTCTGACGCTGGACTCAGCGTCGACCCTGGTATTTCTTCCTCAGGCAAAACGTCTGAATTTACAGGATGCGGTTTGGCTCCTGCTGTCCAACCGTCGATCTTCGCTCAGGACTTACATGCAAGTGCTGGGCATGATGGTTTCCACATTTGAGGCGGTTCAGTTTGTTCAGTTCCATAATAGACCTCTGCAAAGGGAGATTCTGTCCAAATGGAACAAGGATCTGTTGTCACAGGACAATCTGATCCAAGGGAGTCTCTGTTATGGTAGCTCCGCTCCCCGGCGCTTCATCTTGGGAAAATCCTTTCGTCCCTTGTATTGGACTGTGGTCACCACAGATGCCAGTCTGTGTCCGGGTGGCGAGGTGTCTTGGGAGTGTACTCGGCCAAGGTGTTTGGACTTGAGGAGTCCAGTCTGCCAAAAAAAACATCCTGGAGATTCAGGCGATCAGGCTTTGTGTGTCTCGATGCACAGATTGTCTGCAGGGATGTCCTGTGTTAATACAATGGGAAAATGCTACGGCTGTGGCATATGTCAATCATCAAGGGGGCACAAGGAGTGGCCTGTGAAGTGGCCGGTATCTTGATGTGTGCAGAACTATATGTTTCGGCCCTCTCTGCTGTACACATTCCGGGGGTAGAGAATTGGCAAGCGGAGAATGGTCTCTTTACCTGGAGTTGTTTCATCAACTTTGCCTTCTGTTTGGGTCACACGATGTGGACCTGTTGGCCTAGGGTATAGCATTGGCAAGCTGACGATCTCAGTCGGCAGACGTTGGATCTGGGAGAATGGTCTATTCACCCGGAGGTTTTTCATCAACTGTGTTTTCGGTGAGAGACCCCCCTATGTGGACCTGCTGGCTTCCCGTCTCAACAGGAAGATGCAAAGGTTCGTGTCAAGGTCTCAGGATCCTCTGGCCGACACCGCAGATGCCCTGGTGGCCCCTTGGGGTCAATATCGTCTGATTTACGCCTTTCCTCCAAAACAACTTCTGTCGAGACTACTATGCAGAATCAGGGTAGAAGGGATTCCAGTCATTCTGGTGGCACCAGACTGGCCTCGCTGGTCTTGGTACACAGGCCTGGTAAGGCTTGTAGCAGACATCCCTTGGAAACTTTCTCTCAGGGACAAATTTTCTATCCTGCTTTACAGTCGCTGGCTTTAACAGCTTGGCTATTGAAAGGCTGGTGCTGAAGGACAGAGGGCTGTCAGTCTGTGATTCCTACACTGTTGAAAGCTAGGAAATCCACATACAGGAAGGTTTATCAAAGAGTTTGGAAGGCGTAACATTACTTGGTGTGAGTCTTGGGGGTTTCTCCCCATTCGTTTGCTTTCTCTCGCCTATTGGAGTTTCTACAACTAGGTGTAGATCAAGGTTTGGCTCTGGGCACCATCAAGGGCCGAATTTCCACTTTGGCTATATTTTTCAGAAGGCCATTGGCGGCAAAGTCCTTGGTTTACACTTTTGTGCAGGAAGTTCACCATCTGGCTCCTCCGGTACGATCCCTGGTGCCTCCGTGGAGTCTCAATTTGATACGGTCCGTGCTTCAAAAGCCTCCCTTTGAAAATATTCAAGAACTTAGTCTGCTCACTCTGTCGCAGAAGGTGGCATTTTTAGTCGCTATTACTTCCGCGAGTTAGCTGCGTTGTCCTGTCGGTCGCCTTACCTGGTGATTCATAGGGACAAGTAGTGCTGCGACTCTGTCAGGCGTTCCTTCCTAAGGTTGTCTTGGGGTTTAGTTTGAATGAAGATATTGTGTTACTGTCCTTATGTCCTAAACCGAAACATCCTAAGGAAATTGCTTTACATTCCTTGGATGTAGTCAGGGCGATTCGGGTGTACCTGGCATTGACTGAGCCGATTCGGAAATCTGATTCTTTGTTTGTTCTTATGGATGAACTTCGTTAGGGGCAGGCTGCGTCTGCTGCGACCATTTCCAAGTGGAATAGGCAAGACGGTGGTGCAGGCCTATTTTATTAAGGGTCAGGTTCCTCCTTTCTCTGTTGAGGCACATTCTATAAGGGTGCTAAGTGCCTCCTGGGTCTTCTGTCATCAGGCTTCAGTGGTTCAGGTGTGCAAGACGGCTACATAGTCGTCTGTACACACGTTCACAAAGTTTTGTAAGGTGGATGTACTTGCATCTTTGGATGCGGTGTTTGGCTGCAAAGTTTTGCAGACTGCGGTTGCAAAGGCTTCCGCTTCTTGAGGGTTTAATTTTTTTCCTAATGGTGAGCTCCAGTTGTTCCTAGTTGAGCTCCTGTTTTTATCTGGTTGGCTATGTTTAGCCTTGTTGGGAATTCTACGTATTGCTGTGTTTTTCCCACCCCTCATGTTGACACTGCTTTGAGACATCCCTATAGTCTAGAAGTCATGGAGCTGGGTCCATCAGTGAACGAAAGAGAAAACTGGATTTTTGTTTTACCTTAAAATCCTTTTCTCTAAAGTTCACTGATGGACACAGCAGCCACCCCTCTGTTTGATTGAGTTGTGTTCTTCGGACACTGCTTTTTACAAACTGAAGTCCTATAGCAGGAAGTGATGGTATAACATCTGGGAGTGCCTCAGGGGCATAATCAAAAGGGTTTCTGCCTAGTCCTATTCCTGGAGAGAGAGCAGCATAAGCCCAATGGTCTAGAAGTTGTGGATCTGTGTCTGTCAGTGAACCTCAGAGAAAAGGATTTTACGGTAAGACAAAAATCCAGTTTTTGCTTAATATTTTAACTTTTGACAAATGTGTCCATATGTGGCCTACCTGAGACAAATCAATGAGCCATCTGACTGTATAGAGTGGGAGGAACTAGACTAAGAAGCATGACTGCAGTGCATAATGTGTGTTTATGGTAAGTGTTTATAGGAGACTGGTAAGGATCCATCAGCTACTAGCATAGAATTTATACACACCACATATTGCATTTTATATTAAAAAAATATATAATTTATACTATATACAAGCTGTTTTTCCAGTGGATTAAGTGCCATCTTTTTGCTTTATTCATTTTTAGGGGTGTATTTGATGCTTCCCTAAAAATGGCTTGCTTCTATGGACTGTACACTTGGCTTACTCATACAATCTTTGGGATAAACGTAATTTTTATACCATCTGGTAAGATGTGTATGCATGTGTGTATGTTGTATGTTCATGTTTCTCAATGTATCTCAGGTTGTATGTATGGTTTGCTAAGCTCTGAAATACATTATAGAGATGAACATGAATAGAAAGAATAATGTAATGTTTATCAAAATTAGAAAAAGCAAGCTTAAAGTGGATGTAGAGACATTTTTTCTTCTGAATCAAGCCCTGCCCTTCATCAATGTGGCTTACCTTTTTCACTACTATTTCTGCATCCACAAATGTTTATGGAAATGGTAATACATTTCTCCTAATTAAGAAGTTTAATACCCCAGCTATATGAAAGCTTAGAAGTGGTATGCCAACATCCCTGTAGACTGAACAAGCAGAATGGGGGGTCCCCCTAGGGTGTGGGACTTTACCGGCAAACACACTTCCACAAGTAGATAAAAATAAATCGTTTTATTAAACAAGGTTTAAAATTGATCTTACATAGATCAAACGGGTATATGGGTCACATAAATTGTACAGATAGTGTATATGGGTATAATTTTCAAAAGAGAAATGAGGAGAATTGTATTGCATATACTCAAAGGTACATATTAGCTTCTTGAAGGAAATCCTCCCACCCGACGCGTTTCAGGCACGCAGGCCTTTCTTCAGGGGTCTGAAGTGGGGAGATTTGTGATTTCCTGTAGGCTACTGAAGAAGTGACAAGAGAGTCACGGCTGTTAAAAGAAAGGAAAAAAGAGAGTTCCGCTGTGCAGTATACCGACGTGGGCGCCACTGGATCCCTGAGGTTGTAGGTCCTCCCGTATGTGGCCCCAGCGAGGATGCCTAGGTTGAGGTCACACTGGCGTCTTCTGGCAATTGTCTCAGCACCTATGCTTAAGGGGGTTGTGGAGTGTCTGTTCTGCTGAGAGTCAAAAGGTAGAAGAAGTTTTACTTGTTTCTTGTAGTATTTGTATCCAAAAAGGGACTTTTTACCCAAGGGAGTTGGGAATTGTGTGGTTGGTTCCCGATGGGTGAAGGACGAATGGTCCTAGATGGAGTATTTTGGTGTCGTTCTTGATTATTTCCTTCAACTTGCTGGAATATGTATCTGATATTGTTCGGAGGTGATGTAATTTTTGTATGGGAATAGGTCTCCCTTATGGTTCCTTTGGTAGTAGTTGCGGATGATTCTGCAGTGTCAGCAGCAGAATCCGCCGCTGCTGACACTGCAGAATCATCCGCAACTACTACCAAAGGAACCATAAGGGAGACCTATTCCCATACAAAAATTACATCACCTCCGAACAATATCAGATACATATTCCAGCAAGTTGAAGGAAATAATCAAGAACGACACCAAAATACTCCATCTAGGACCATTCGTCCTTCACCCATCGGGAACCAACCACACAATTCCCAACTCCCTTGGGTAAAAAGTCCCTTTTTGGATACAAATACTACAAGAAACAAGTAAAACTTCTTCTACCTTTTGACTCTCAGCGGAACAGACACTCCACAACCCCCTTAAGCATAGGTGCTGAGACAATTGCCAGAAGACGCCAGTGTGACCTCAACCTAGGCATCCTCGCTGGGGCCACATACGGGAGGACCTACAACCTCAGGGATCCAGTGGCGCCCACGTCGGTATCCTGCACAGCGGAACTCTCTTTTTTCCTTTCTTTTAACAGCCGTGACTCTCTTGTCACTTCTTCAGTAGCCTACAGGAAATCACAAATCTCCCCACTTCAGACCCCTGAAGAAAGGCCTGCGTGCCTGAAACGCGTCGGGTGGGAGGATTTCCTTCAAGAAGCTAATATGTACCTTTGAGTATATGCAATACAATTCTCCTCATTTCTCTTTTGAAAATTATACCCATATACACTATCTGTACAATTTATGTGACCCATATACCCGTTTGATCTATGTAAGATCAATTTTAAACCTTGTTTAATAAAACGATTTATTTTTATCTACTGGTGGAAGTGTGTTTGCCGGTAAAGTCCCACACCCTAGGGGGACCCCCCATTCTGCTTTTTCTCCTAATTAATCCCATATGCGCTGTTAAATATAGCATTAAAAGCATTTTGTTATGTCTGTTAAGTGCAAAAAAAAAATGTTCAGATTAGAATCGTAATCTGATAACTTCCTGTGTTCTCTCCTTAAGCGGACAGTTATCTGCATTGTTCCCAGCTGTCTCAGTTGAGTACAAAACATTTCCCCTTATGTTATGGAGAGAGGTGTTGTATAGTTCGAACACTCCTTTCGTAGGGTGACAATGTTACTGCCCCTAGATATAGTATGATTGTCACCCTAGAAGAGGAAGTATGTTCTTGGCAGGATCACCAGGTAAAAAAATAAAAATAAAGGAAGAAAAATGCAAATTAGTCACAATATCTAAGGAAGGCTGCTTTCACACTAATCAGTTTATGTTCAGTTTAAAAAAAAAAAAAGTGTAAGAAAAATGCATCATTTTAAATCCTATGGAACTCTTCACATTGGTCAGTTTTTTTTTTTTTTAAAATCATGCTTGCTGTATTTTTGGTGCATGTTTGTTCGGTTTAAAAAACACACCTCTCCAAAAAAGCATCAAAGATGCAACTTGGCCTGTGGGGAAGTGACTTATGTATCACATGACAAGAGAAATCATGTTGTTTTCAATTATGCTAGTTCTAATCAGCACAGTGCAATTTTGAAACCGGGTCCTGTGTGACTTCAGCCCTATAGACTTCATTCTTGGTGACTAAAAGCTCACCTCCCAAGCACCTCCCATTCATTCCCATTCACATTTTTTTAACCCGTCTTTCAAGCATAATCTTCACCCAGAAGGCAGCCGGTTCACTTGAATGGACATCCTGCGCGTGAGAAATGCCCCAAAAGAAGCTCAAGAGCCTTTTCGGTTGTGAAGTGTTGCACACTTTTCCAGTGTGCATTGTGGCAATTTGTCGCAAAATATATGTCTGGCAGGTGCTCTGTCAGATGAGACCAACATTGAACTTTTTGGCCTAAAAGCAAAATGCTATGCTTGGTGGAAAACTAACACAAACCCTGAACACACCATCTCCACCGTAAAACATGGTGGTGGCAGCAGCATGTTGTGGGGATGCTTTTCTTCTGGTTGAAGATGGATGGAGTCATATACAGGGCAGTCTTAGAAAAAAAAAATCTGTTAGTCTGCAAAAGACTTGAGACTGGGCGGAGGTTTATCTTCTAGCAGGACAACTACCCTAAACATACAGCCAGAGCTACAATGAAATTGTTTGGATCAAAGCATATTTGTGTAATGCTCGGTTCACACTAGGGCGACCTGTGAGGCGACCTGGTCGCCTCACAGGTCGCCGCAGGTCGCCTCCCATAGGGAAGCTGCGGACCCGTTCTAATAGGAGCGACACAAGTCCCTCCGACCTAGAAAAAGGGTCCGGAGCTTCTTTGGGGCGACCAGGAGGCGACCGCCATAGACTTCAATGTTATGAAGTCCGTGGCGGCCGCTCCAAGGTCGCGGCGCGCTGCTCGCACCGCGATCTCGGAGGTCGCCCCTGAAAGTAGCGTCGCGCTAGTGTGAACCGGTGCTTAGAATGGCCAAGTCAAAGTCCAGACCTAAATTCAATTGAGAATCTGTGACAAGACTTGAAAATTGCTGTTTGCATACGCTCTCCATCTAATCTGATAGAGCTTGGGCTATTTTGCAAAGAAGAATGGGCAAAAATTTCACTGTAGATGTGCAAAGCTGGTAGAGACATACCCAAAAAGACTTGCAACTGTAATTTTTGTAAAAGGTGGTTCTACAAAGTATTGACTCGGGGGCTGAATACAAATGCATGCCACACTTTTCAGATATTTTTAAAAAACCTTTAATCATTTTCCTTCCACTTCACAATTATGTGCCACTTTGTGTTGGTCTATCACAGTGATGGCGAACCTTTTTGAGCCCGAGTGCCCAAACTGCGACACAAAACCAACTTATTTATTTCAAAGTGCCAACATCCATCACCATGCAGCACATCGCACATCTCCATCACACCGTAAACTTCTAGTATATAATATGTATCGCCCTTCAGTTCACAACTCTCTGTTGTCCGGCCACATCACATCAGTGAGCTACACATTACACATTGTCATGTAACTCATGGCACACCTCCTCACCATGCATCCCAACCCTTCATACAGCTCCTGGCACAGTTTCCTCTCCATCACACATCTGGTCCCCCCCTCTGCAGCTCACCACCCCCTCCCCCTTCTGCTGTGGTATGGCAGTGGTGCAGTGACACTCATGTAGCCCATCATGTTCCCTCTGCCCACACACCCATTACACATGCCCATAGCACAGAACACAGTCACATACCACAGCTCATTACCAGCAGCTCCTGACTCATCTCTGGGCTTTCTCCCCAATGGAACGAAGCGGCTGCATTCGGCAACCCCCGGGCAAAAAAACACCCACGTCTCCTCCCGCGCTAGTCAATCGGCTGTTCATTCCCTGGACGAGGGAGGTGATTAGCCACCCAGTCGATTGGCTGTTCATCCCACGGCTGGGGGAGGTGATCGGTCGCCCTTCCTGCTGGTTTCTGAGTTGGTCCCACAGCGAGTCAAAGTGCTGTGGGTGATCTGGAGGAAGGGCAGTGCCAGGACAGTGCGTGGATACTGGGCGCTGTTTCCTCCCAGTAAAGTGTAGGGAGCTTTTGTGTGCCCAGAGCTGTTCAGAAAACTATAGCTCACGTGCCCACAGACAGGGCTCTGCGTGCCAGCTGGCACGCGTGCCATAGGTTCGCCATCACTGGTCTATCACATAAAATTCCCACAAAAAACATTTATGTTTTTGGTTGTAACATAACAAAATGTGGAAAATTTCAAGGGGTATGAATACTTTTTTGAAGGCACTGTCAATCCTTTAAGGTTCATAATTTAGTAAAGTGTGTATAAATGTGACAAATACAAAATGTATATACCTCCTTAGAGGTTTGGGCAGCAGTACCCAATGGAGACCGCCTACCATGGAAACTGCCTGTAGTTGATCTAATGGTTTCCTTGCTCCAGTTAAAGATGTCAGTCTTTGAAGACCTAATAGACAAGAAGTAAGAGGCCCTCCTTAAAGTCTCTTTTGCTCTTTTGAGCCTGAGCAACCGATGGTGGTGTTTGTGGCTGTTTGCAAAACTCTGACAGTCTCAGCCAAGCGCATGGTGCACAACCTTGGATAGATCCTGATAGATCTCCCAGTACTTCACAAAATTGAGCTCCTCCCAGTAGCCTTGCACCACTGCGTAGGTGGTTTGGCAGACTCCCTGTGCCAAAATTCTAACCTTGCTCTTGTGTCTGTTCAAGTGTGCAGGATCCTCTGTAATTCACATAGAATTGGTCTGGTACAGTTTGTAAGAAATCAAAATCACTTGACACCTTTATTAACTGATTCCTATCTACGGTACATTTATAACTGTCCTCAGACAGGAAGGGTGATATCTCGTCATCGCTGAAGCAATGATCAAGATATAATTTTTTTGGGCCAGCTATTTTGCACAAAGTAAAAGTAATCAAAGCGGTTAACGTTCCACTGGATTACTTTTACAGGTGGTGGAAGAGGGACCTACCCCACTCCCACTGCTGCCACCTTTACCAGGCTCTTCCGTGCGATCGGAGAGTCTAGCAAGGATGCAACTGGAGGCATCCAGCTCTAAGCACACAGTGAAAGGAATCGATGTTGTTCCTCCCGCTGTGTGATGTCAGAAACAAGAAGTGTTGATTTTGTCTCTTCCTGTTTTGATCCATTGTTTACCTGGTTGTTACCGTATGCCAGACATAGATCATTTGTTATTCAGCTTCAACCAAGAGGTGGAGCTGTTGCAAGTCAGGGTTAGGGATCCAGAGACCTTTGCATTGGGCTCATGAGTGACCCCATGGGTTCAGTTCTGGCTGATAAAATGCTTTTCCTCTGATACAGATTCTTCCGAGACTGCTTTCCAGAATAGATTGTGGGCATTGCTTTGATCTTGGTGGCACCTAATTGGCCCAAAAGGGCTGGGCTTTCATAGTTTCTGGAAAAACAGAGTTAAAAGACCTGATTTAAACTCAACCACCAAAGAATTAACATAGAAAAAAAAATATATATATATATATATGTGTGTGTGTGTGTGTGTGTATGTGTATATATATATATATATATATTACTCACTGGACTGTAATTATTTAATATTTACTTTAGTTAATCAAAAATGTATCACAAAAAGTTGATATGTGCAAATTGTGTAATGTATTACAATTGGCACCAATACACACCTAAAAACATACATCCACCTCTCTTACTGAATATACCTTTTTAAGTAAGCCCCTGTATACATCAATATATGTAATAAGTAAAAAAAATCAAACATTCAAAACAATCAAAGATAATGGTAATGGTGATCCCATGTATGGTGGATAGATTGAGCTATGGGAAAGGAGTTCAATGTTTGGTGAAACAAAAAGGAGGAGGACAAGCTGATAGCCAATTTAACAATGATGTCCTTATGAAAGATGGTAAGACCCATAAATGCCAGTACTCCAAAGTGCCAAGTGAAGGGACAATCGAAGGAGGATAGATCTCTGGTTGACTCATATTATAAAATTTCCCACAATAATTATGGAGAAATAAGCTTGTGTGGTCCAGGGGAGGATACAGTGCCTTGCAAAAGTATTCACCTCCTTGACTTTTTACCTATTTTGTTACATTACAGCCTTAAGTTCAATGTTATGGTTATCTGAATTTTATGTGATGGATTAGAACACAATAGTCTAAGTTGGTGAAGTGAAATGAGAATAATATATACATAACACTATTTTTTATAAATAGAAAACAGAAAACTGGCATGTGCGTATGTATTCACCCCCTTTGTTATGAAGTCCAAAAAAAGCTCTGGTGCAACCAATTACCTTCAGAAGTCACATAATTAAGGAAATGATGTCCACTTGCGTGCAATCTAAGTGTCACATGATCTGTCATTACATATACAGAGACCTAATGTTAACCCTGGAGGAGCTGCAGAGTTCCACAGCAGGGACTGGAGTATCTGTACATACAGTCAGGGCCATAAATATTGGGACATTGACACAATTCTAATCTTTTTGGCTCTATAATGGATTTGAAATTAAAAACAAACAAGATGTGCTTTGACTGCAGACTTTCAGCTTTAATTTGAGGGTATTTACATTCAAATCAGGTGAAAGGTGTAGGAATTACAACAGTTTGTATATGTGCCTCACACTTTTTAAGGGACCAAATGTAATGGGACAATTGGCTGCTCAGCTGTTCCATGGCCAGGTGTGTGTTATTCCCTCATTATCCCATTTACAAGGAGCAGATAAAAGGTCCAGAGTTAATTTCAAGTGTGCTATTTGCATTTGGAATCTGTTGCTGTCAACTCTCAATATGAGATCCAAAGAGATGTCACTATCAGTGAAGCAAGCCATCATTAGGCTGAAAAAATAAAACAAACCCATCAGAGAGATGGCAAAAACATTAGGTGTGGCCAAATCAACTGTTTGGAACATTATTAAAAAGAAAGAATGCACCGGTGAGCTCAGCAACACCAAAAGACCTGGAAGACCAAGGAAAACAACTGTGGTGGATGACCGAAGAATTCTTTCCCTGGTGAAGAAAACACCCTTCACAACAATTGGCCAGATCAAGAGCACTCTCCAGGAGGTAGGTGTATGTGTGTCAAAGTCAACAAGAGAAGACTTCACCAGAGTGAATAAAGAGGGTTCACCACAAGATGTAAACCATTGGTGAGCGTCAAAAACAGGAAGGCCAGATTAGAGTTTGCCAAAAAAAACACCTAAAAAAGCCTTCACAGTTCTGGAACAACATCCTATGGACAGATGAGACTAAGATCAACTTGTACCAGAGTGATGGGAAGAGAAGAGTATGGAGAAAGAAAGGAACTGCTCATGATCCAAAGCATACCACCTCATCAGTGAAGCATAGTGCTAGTGTCATGGCGTGGGCATGTATGGCTGCCAATGGAACTGGTTCTCTTGTATTTATTGCTTATGTGACTGCTGACAAATGCAGCAGGATGAATTCTGAAGTGTTTCGGGCAATATTATCTGCTCATATTCAGCCAAATGCTTCAGAACTCATTGGACGGCGCTTCACAGTGCAGATGGACAATGACCCGCAGCATACTGTGAAAGCAACCAAAGAGTTTTTTAAGGGAAAAAAGTGGAATGTTATGCAATCGCCAAGTCAATCACCTGACCTGAATCCGATTGAGCATGCATTTCACTTGCTGAAGACAAAACTGAAGGGAAAATGCCCCAAGAACAAACAGGAACTGAAGACAGTTGCAGTAGAGGCCTGGCAGAGCATCACCAGGGATGAAACCCAGCGTCTGGTGATGTCTATGCGTTGCAGATTTCATGCTGTAATTGACTGCAAAGGATTTGCAACCAAGTTTTAAAAGGTGAAAGTTTGATTTAGGATTGTTAATCTGTCCCATTACTTTTGGTCCCTTAAAAAGTGGGAGGCACATATACAAACTGTTGTAATTCCTACACCGTTCACCTGATTTGGATGTAAATACCCTCAAATTAAAGCTAAACGTCTGCAGTTACAGCACATCTTGTTTGTTTCATTTCAAATCCATTGCGGTGGTGTATAGAGCCAAAAATATTAGAATTGTGTTGCTGTCCCAATACTTATGGAGCTGACTGTAGGATGACAATAAGCCGTACGCTCCATAGAGTTGGGCTTTATGGCAGAGTGGCCAGAAGAAAGTGATTACTTTCAGCAAAAAACAAAATGGCATGTTTTGAGTTTGCATAAAGTCATGTGGGAGACTCCCAAAATGTATGGAGCAAGGTGCTCTGGTCTGATGAGACTAAAATTGAACTTTTTGACCATCAAAGAAAATGCTATGTCTGGTGTAAACCCAACACATCACATCACCCAAAGAACACCATCCCCACAGTGAAACATGGTGGTGGCAGCATCATGCTATGGGGATGTTTTTCAGCAGCCAGGACTGGGAAACTGATCAGTGTTGAGGGAAAGATGGATGGTGCTAAATACAGGGATATTCTTGAGTGAAACCTGTACCACTCAGTGGCTAGGATGGAGGTTCACCTTCCAGCAGGACAACAACCCCAAACACACTGCTAAAGCAACACTTAAGTGGTTTAAGGGGAAACCTGTAAATGTGTTAGCCTAGTCAAAGCCCAGACCTCAATCCAATAGAAAATCTTAAAAGAAAATCTTAAAGATTGCGCTGTTCACAAGCGCAAACCATCCAATTTGAAGGAGCTAGAGCAGTTTTGCAAGGAGGAATGGGCAAAAATCCCCAGTGGTTAGATGTGGCAAGCTCATAGGGACTTATCCAAAGCGACTTGGAGCTGTGATTGCCGCAAAAGGTGTCTTTCCAAAGTATTGACTTTAGGGGGTGAATAGTTATGCACATTGACGTTTTCTGTTATTTTGTCCTATTTGTTGTTTGCTTCATAATAAAAAAATAAAAATAAAACCTCTTCAAAGTTGTGGACATGTTCTGTAAATTAAATGATGCAAATCCTCAATCTATGTTAATTCCAGGTTGTGAGGCAACAAAACAGGAAAAATGCCAAGGGGGTGAATACTTTTGCAAGGCACTGTAAGTGTTTACCAAAACAAAGTCAATGGCTGACTAGAGCATTTGGTATATAATCTTAGGATAGATTCTGTGTACATAACCTCCCCCGCACATCCAAATAAACCATTCCATTCATTGTTTTGGAAGAGTGTCCTCCAAATAATCTAGCAGGACCCAATTCCCAGGTAATATAAGGATTACAGTGCCTACTTTAGTGTTTTTTCATTCATACTTTCTCCAACTCCTGGGAAACACTGTGTGGTCACTTAAAGCGGTAGTATCCCGCTTTTTGACACTTTTAACTACAGGTAAGCCTATAATAAGGCTTACCTGTAGGTACAATTAATATCTTCTAAACCGGCACTGTTTAGGAGATATTTGTAGTGCATGCAGCCGCTCACGCGAGCGGCGTATGCGCTCTAAAGGTCCAGGGGGACCTTCAGTTTTCCTTGCCGGGTGCTTGCCGGAATATCACTCCCGCGCGTAGGCGTGGGAGTGACGTCATAGCGGCTCCGGCCAATCACAGCGCTGGAGCCGCCGAACCTGGAAGAGACGCCGAGAGATCATGGCAGCGCCCGCAGCGGTGTCCGGGGGTCCGTGTCGGGGCTTCGTTCTAAGGTAAGTAATACATAATGAGCTAGTATGCGATGCATACTAGCTCATTATGCCTTTGTCTTGCAGGTTTTTTTTCGGGTTTACAACCGCTTTAAAGTTGACCAAATCTGCGGCACTAAAGATTTGTCACTGGCTTGGCTGTTCTAACCCAAGCCCTGAGAGATTGGGTTCTCTCTGACTCTTATTCCTATGCTGCCTAACCCTTTTGCTGCCAGGTCCTGCACTCTACCTTTAAACTTAGATGGCCAGACCAGTTTTGCAATTTTTGTTTCCATTGTGAAATCATTGTACTAAACCTAAATGCAACATAACTTACACAATTCCTGCTAAATTTCCACTAAATCTAAAAGCTAAGATGGTGTGGAGTTAATAAATGACAAATATTTGTAAATTTTAAACTGTCTTTTTCTTTAAAATGGTTAAATTTGAATGTATGAAAAACTGTAAATAAGCATCTTACTCTTAAAATCTGAAGGTTTAAAATTTTAAAGATCACTTTTGAGACAGAGAAAGGACATACTTTCCTTGGATACTTTCTCTGCAGCTTCAGCTGCACTGAATGAATAGGGAACACACTATACAGAGGCATCCTGTTCATTCACAAACTGATTTTTTTTTTTTTTTTTTTTTTTTTTTTTTTTTTTAAAGCCCGTGGTGTGTGAAACACACTCAAAAGACTTACACCCGGTGCATAAAAAAGTGCACACACGCAAACGTGAACACACAAAAAAGTTCATTCACAAACTGATACCTAGTAAACCAATCCTCTTATAAAAATGTATAATAAAAAGGCAGCAGACATGCTACATCTCATTAAACTTTTGATTCATGGCTATAAGGTGCTATATAAAGAATTATATCAGCTGTTATATAATTAGCATTATGCTATAGTAAGAGAAAACCATAACAGGCAGTCAAACCAATATTCCTGAAATACTCCTGCAGCATTTCCTTCAGTTTTATCCCTTTTAACCACTTGCCGGTCACCCCACGCAGATTTACTGCGGCAGGGTGGCTCGGCTGCGCATAATCACTTAGATCTACGTGATCTTCAGTGAAGCTGACAGGGAACCGCCTGCCTATGTAAACAAGGCAGGTGGCTCAACAAGATTGTGTGTGTCTCAGCTAAGCTGAAACACCGATCTGTGTGCCTGTCACAAAGCCCCCCCCCCCCCACAGTTAGAAGGCACAATTTAGGAGCACACTTAACCACTTGATCACCCAAGTATTAACTCCTTCCTTGTCAGTGTCATTTATACAGTAACAGTGCATATTATTTCGCACTGATCACTGTATTGGTGTCATTGGTCCCCAAAAAGTGTCACTTAGTGTCAGATTTGTCCGCCGCAATGTGGCAGTCCTGCTAAAAATTGCTGATCGTCGCCATTATTAATAAAAACAAAAAAATAAATAAAAAGTCCAAAAATCTATCCCATAGTTTGTAAATGCTATAACTTTTGCACAAACCAATTTATATACACTTTTAGGGATTTTTTTACCAAAAATATGTAGCAGAATACAAACTGGCCTAAACTGATAAAAACATTTTGAATTTTAAATGTTTTATTGCGAGTGTTTTATAGCAGAAGAGTAAAAAAAAATATATATATTTTTTTTTTCCAAAATTGTCGCTCTTTTTTTGTTTATAGTGCAAAATCTAAAAACAGCAGAGATAATCAAATACCACCAAAAGAAAGCACTATTTGTGGGAAAAAAGGACATCAATTGTATTTGGGTACAGCGCCGTGCGACCGTGCAGGTGTTAAAGCAACGCAGTGCCGAATCACAAAAAATGGCCTGGTCATTAAGGGGTTAAAACCTTCCGGGGCTGAAGTGGTTAAAGAGGTTGTAAATCCATTAACATTTTTTTTTTTTCAACCTTAAAGAGAAACACATAATGAGCTAGTATGCATCGCATACTAGCTCATTATTAAATACCTTAGAACGAGCCCCTGCCGTGCTGCCCGCTTACCTGTATGACGGGCAACATGTTCAGTCGCCTGTCTTCCGGGATCGCGGCATCCGGCCATCTGATTGTCCGGAGCCGCGGTGACGTCACTCCCGCGCACGAGTGGGGGAGCCGACAGTCACAGCACGGGGCTCTGAAGGAACGGCACCAGCGGCCGTTCCTTCAGAGCGCATGCGCCAGTGATGTCACTGACTGCATGTAAGGTAAATATCTCCTAAACGGTACATGTTTAGGAGATATTTACAGTACCTATAGGTAAGCCTTATCATAGGCTTACCTATAGGTAAAAGTTGCAGAGGAGGGTTTACTTCCTCTTTAATTCCCACAAGTTTGAAACTAGAAGACACTTAATCATAGTGCTACGCAGGCGATTTAAATCAGTATGCTATTGATAATTATAACTACTTGTTGGCAATCATCGAATTCCCAGCACGTTGATTTTTTTTTTTTTTTTTTGCAAAGAAGGTATAAGGTGACAGTAGAAATGAGATTTAATTGCAACTGTAGCCCTAGCCTTACTTTTGCTCAGCATTAAGTAACTGTGATGGTAACATACAGGCTTTAAAATTCCCATAAAAAAAAAAAAAAACATTCAGAATAAATAGGCATACCTTTCCATAAACGTTTACTCTAATCATAGCACATTCCAGAGCAACTGCATATGCATGTCTTTCCCTTTTTTTTTTTTTTTTTTTTTTTTTTTTTATATAAAAAAAAAATGTAAAACATAAAACAGTTCTGTGAATGAATTTTGATTTCAAATGTCTGCATTTTTCTAGACTCCAAATGCATATCTCACAGGAGGTACTCAACCTGTGTGTTGTATGTGCATTTAGCTTTGCATGTGTTTGTTTTTACCACATAGCACATATAATGTATATTTACCATTAAATTAATGATTTTTGTTTTTTTCCAGCTTTGGCAGCGACTCTTGGAGCAGTGCCTTTTTTGGGGACATACTGGGCAGCTATACCTGCTGTTTTAGACCTTTGGTTTTCCCAAGGAGAAAGCGTTAAAGCAGTATTATTGCTTATATGTCACTTGTTGCCAACATACTGTGTTGATACTGCAATTTACTCTGATATATCTGGGTAAGTGACCACAATAAACATACAAATTGTTTGACTAGTATATATCCCAACTAGCACAAACTCCAGGCAACTGGCTAAATACACAATCAATGAGCTGACTTATCTGCCAAAAGATTTGTAATTCTGTTTAGTTTAGTTTATTTTGTAATTTATTTGGGATAACATTATATGGTGCCTGCTGTTGGACAAGACACAAGTAAACATTTGTTAAAATGGATGACCATTTTGCTTTAACTCCAGTCAGAGTACTGAATACAAATCCTGATAGGAATGCTACATGGAGCTGTAAATGTTTTTTTTTTAAAGTGGTTATAACCAGGGCCTCCATCAGGGGTGTACAGCCCATACGCATGTAGAGGGGCCCAGGCATCCCGTGGGGCCCCAAATAGGGTAGGGTTGCCACCTGTCCTCGCAATACCATTTCATTGTAAGCTCCGCCGTTCCCTTGCAGACTAGGGGTTCTGCCCCTCACTAGCCCTCACACACAGCTGTAGGCCCTGCCCTCCCCTGTTCTCCAGCTGTACACGCCTGGACAGGAGGGGGGGGGGCATTTACTAGATTCGGTCACCTTTACTTTCCTGGGATGGAGGAGATGGGACTGGAGGAGGACATGGGATCGGAGGAGGATGACGACATGGTAGGCGGGTCCTGGGGAATGTTGGTGGTCAGGTCAGGCCGGAGGGGGGATGGCCAGGCCTAAAACTGTGTAAGGGGCCCCAAAATTATAAAGTCCCCTCTGTGGACTGTACATTTCAGGCATAAAGGAGAGTCCCTCCAACCTCAATGAAATAGTTTAATAGGTGTACGATAAGTTTGAAAGTTTGTGGCAAGCCGATGCCGACACAACTGGAAAAGTCTCCAGGGCCATGTCCCATTAATCCCCATCTATATCTCTAATATCAGTAGTCCAATGGGTTCTACATTTAGGTAAGGCAGGATCCCGAATGGATGATAAGACTGAGTGTGCCCGTGATATAAAACCCTTGCTATCAGACGCCTGCATAACCTCTTGTAGCAACGAGGAGCTAGAGACAGATTTAGCATTTGTTTTTTGGGTCTGTATCGCATGCCTGAGTTGGAGATATTGATAGAATTATTGTGTGTTAATCGAAATTCCGCACATAATTGATCATACGCCTTAAGAGTGTCACTAGAGCATAATTGATTGTAAAACCAGATCCCCTGCTGCCTCCATATGAAAAATCCCTGTAGTTTACATAATTCAGAATAATCAAGATTATACCACAATGGAGTAAACTCCATAGGTCCGGTAATGGACAGTGCCTCCCTGGTTGCTTGCCAAACTTTCCAAACAGATTCACTGTGGGAGAAGAAGAGGGGACACCTGGAAGACCCATCTCCAGGTGAGAGCCAGCCATAAGCGTAGAGTTAGGTAAAGACACCAGTTGGGCAATGGGGTCATTAGTGTCCCTAATCCGTGAACTGCTGTAATTGGGGTGCCAAAAATACATTTCTCTGTCGCTCATTGACAGACGCAGTCCTCTTGATTAATATCAAATTGGGTTATACTGCCCTCTACAGGAGTAGGACACTAGGCAGAAGGAAAACGTTCTGGCCACACCTTAGGGGCAGTCCCAGAGGGTATATCCTCCCTCTCTCTCCTACAGGATGTTAGTTTTTTTCTGTATAGTCGGGAGTAAGGACCTAAGTTCCTTGCTGGGATCTTTGGTCCTGGCAAGATTTTTTTTAGAAATTTTTTTTTTTAGGCAGCTTTTTTCTCCAGTTGTTCCTGTGAGATCTTCAAGCAAGATGCTGGAGCTGGGCGACGGGCTGGATGTTGACATCCAGTGGTCACCCCAGTCAGCCTATGAGCGCGTGCAGGCCTAGCTCCACGCTGGGTCGGCCGCGACATAGTCCCACTGGACGGGGACTGACCCTGCGAGTTAAACGTCTCGCCGGGACGCAGACGACCAGTTGGAAACTGAGTCGCGGCATCCGTATTGGTCGACAGCCCCCCCACCTCGGTGGAGAGGGGTTCTGTCAGAAGTTGGCGCCCGCCTGTTCCGGTATGGTGAGTAAGATGTTCCCCCTCTCCCCCTGACGGGTTTGTGGGTGGATGCGGGCCCCTCCCTGGAATGATCGGACCCTCATGATCCTGGGTCCCCCCTCTATCCTATAACAGGTGTCACAGATCCCCCTTTGGAGAGTGATTTGGTGAATAAGAACCAGGAAGCTTGGTTTGGGAGCTGACTATCGGTAGTCACTGTAAAGGGACCATGACTGAAGTCAGTGGCTGGCATTACTGTTAGGATGGCCATGTAAGAGGGTGATATATCCTACCTTATACATAAGGTTGCAATTGCCTGGACTACCGCCATCCTCCCGCAGGCCGCCATCCTCCCGCAGGCCGAACACCTCCCGCAGGCATTCCACAGGCCGCCGCCATCCTCCTGCAGGTCGCGTGGGGCCGCCATCTTGGCGTAGCCTCGTGTCTCTGGCATGGGGGCGGCCATTTTGGAGATGACCAGCTACCTCGAGGAGTAGCATGGGAGGCGCCGGAAGGCGTGTAAAGGGGCGGAGCCGCCTCCTTTACCCGGGAAAACAATCCAAAAGACTTCCTGTCTGTAAGAGACAGCGGTGAGAGCAGGTGGATAGAAGCTTCTGTGCATCAGGTGGTGAGCCCTTGGGATCTCTCTCTCTCTCTCTCTCTCTGGGGTCCAAAGCAGGTAACACTGAGGGGCGCTGTTGCGCCGGGGGATTACAAAAAAAAAAAAAAGTTTTTTCTTTGCAATTTTTTTTTTGTTTGCTGGCAAGTGTCTGGGATTAATCATGGACCCTGCCACACATGTATCCCCACCTGATCCCCTCGAGGTGGCCGCAGGACCCTCCAGTGCCCCACTTGTGATTGATGCATTATCAGCAGTTTTGGAGTCTTTAGTATCCCGGGTGGAGGTAGCCTGTCGGGGACGGGGGTCAAGAAAGCGACCCCCGCCTACCCCTATTTCATCTGACAATTCAGATACTGATTCTGAGCTTGTTACTGCAGCTGCAGGTCCCTCTTCTGGGGCTGCTGTCTCAGGTACGGTCTCCTCAGACAGCGAGGAGGATGTTCCTGCCTCCGCCATAGCACAAGAAGAAGCTTTGGTGGACACACTAGTCATGTCTGTCCGAGAAACCTTAAGTCTTGAGGTTACACCGGCAGAGGTAGCTGACACTGAAATTCCCTTTGGGACCAGCAAGCCTACCAAAATGGCGAAGGTTTTTCCCTTGCCCAAATGTTTTGGTAATCTAATTAAAGAATAATGGGATCGTCCGAAACGAACCCCTGCTATTTCCAAACGCATTGCTAGGCGCTATCCGTTTGAGGAATCCCTCCTTAAAAAATGGACGGTACCACCAGTGGTGGACTCACCGATTTCCAGACTAAACAAAGCCACTGTTATCCCGTTGGAGGACGCTCCGTCCTTTAGGGATCCGGTGGATCAAAAAGTGGAAGCGGAATCCCGCTCCATTTTTTCCCTGATAGGGTCAACATTTAGGCCAGTGGTGGCCATTGGTTTAGTCTCACAAACATTGACAGAATGGACCAAATTGTTACGCCGTGACATAAAGGGCAGTATCGGATTTGCTGGAGCAGATTATACAAGGGCTACAGTTCATCTGTGACGCCGCCCTTGATGCCACTCCCTTGCTAGGGCGTGCATCGGTTTCAGCAGTGGTCCTCAGATGCGTGTTGTGGTTAAAGTGCTGGTCGGCGGATCAAGGTTCCAAAAAAGCTTTGGCTAATCTCCCTTTTCAAGGGGATCGCCTGTTTGGGGTCACCTTGGATGAGATTATAAAGGATCTCACTGGGGGCAAGAGCACTTTTTTGCCACAGACTGCTAAGGGTAAAGGACCTCGTAACAGGCGAGGACCTTCCTTTTCCGCTCATAAAATGTTTGTTCGTTCCGCTGGGGCGGGCGATAAGGCAAAGCCCCTGCAGGGGGTTTCAAAGGGCGCTGGTCGGGTAAACAAAGGTCCGGCTCAGCCAAACCTGAAGATAAGACCAATACAGCCTGAAGGTGCGCCCCCACCCATCTCTGGGGTGGGGGGACGTCTTCACCGGTTTCCGGATCCATGGCTTTCCAGAATCCCGGACAAAGGGGTTAGCGAGGTCATATGGTCGGGATACAAGATCGAGTTTCGATCACTTCTACCGGTGCGATTCTTCCCTTCAAACATTCGACTATCCCCGGATCGCTTAAAAGCTTTGCGGGGGGCAGTAATGGACTTGATGCAACAGGGAGCGGTAGTTCCCGTTCCTTGAGCAGAACGTTTTCTTCACTTTTCCCAAAGATCATTCCTAGTTCCCACCAGGAGCCGGAAGATTCAGTGAACGGTTCGGATGTTACTGTCCGTCAACTGGCCTTCAGACTTGCATGAGGATCCTGGGACTGATGGTGGCCTTCTTAGAGGCAGTACCGTATGCCCAGTCTCATGCCCGAACTCTCCGAAAGGAGATTCTTTTCTAATGGAATCGGAATCCCGATTCTCTGGACAATCGGATCCGGTTGAGCGAGCGGACCAGGGAGTCTCTGGTCTGGTGGCTTCGGTCTCCGATGCTCAGCCAGGGGAAGTAATTTCTTCCGATAGAATCCAGGTTACAGATAAATGTATTGGAACTGAGAGCGATCAGACTTTGTCTGAGTTACTGGACCGAGCAGCTCCAGGGCAGCCCGGTTCGGATCCAGTCGGACAATGCCACGGCCGTGGCTTAGGTCAATCACCAAGGGGGCACCTAGAGTGTCCTGGCGGCCATCGAAGTGGCCAGCATCCTTCGTTGGACGGAACGGTTTGTTCCGGCTCTCTCCGCGGTATTCACACGGGGGGTGGAAAATTGGCAGGCAGATTATCTCAGCCGTCAGATTCTGGATCAAGGGGTATGGCCTCTTCATCCAGAGGTATTTCACCAGCTGTGCCTTCATTGGGGCACCCCGGAGGTGGATCTATTGGCAGCTTGGCTCAACAGGAAGGTGCGGAGGTTTGTAGCCCGCTCTTGAGATCCTCGAGCGGACGCAGCAGACGCGCTGGTCGCCCCGTGGGGACAGTATCAGCTACTGTATGTCTTCCCTCCTCTCAAGTTGCTGCCGAAACTTCTTCGCAGGATAGAGGTGGAGGGAATTCCAGTTATCCTGGTAGCTCCGGACTGGCCTCGTCGACCCGGGTACGCCGACTTGGTCAGACTGGTCACGGACACTCCTTGGAGACTTCCTCTCAGGGGGGATCGGCGGTCTCAGGGACCGATCTTCCATCCTGCTTTACAATCGCTGGCTTTAACGGCCTGGCTATTGAGGCTCAGGTGCTGAAGGACAAGGGATTGTCAACTTCAGTTATTCCTACGTTAATTAAAGCAAGTAAAGCGACTTCCAGAAAAGTCTATCATCGCACATGGAGGTCTTATATTGCGTGGTGTGAATCCTTTGGATTTCCTCCACGTACCTATTCGGTGACCCGAATCTTGGCTTTTCTGCAACAGGGGGTTGAGCAGAAGCTGGCCTTGAGTACTATCAAGGGTCAGGTTTCAGCGTTAGCAATTTTCTTTCAGAAACCTTTGGCTACCCATTCCTTGGTGCGGAATTTCATCCAGGGGGTGCGGCACCTGGCTCCGCCAGTGCGCGCGCCCTTACCGCCCTGGGATCTTAATCTGGTGTTGTAAATTTATCAGATTATTAATTGAAAATATCAGGGAGATTCCCTTGCTTACATTATCCCAGAAGGTGGCCTTCTTGGTGGCCATTACTTCTGCACGCAGGGTGTCAGAACTGGCCGCATTATCCTGTCGTTCCCCATATCTGGTGGTTCATAGGGATAAGGTGGTTCTTCGTCCGAATCCATCCTTCCTTCCTAAGGTGGTTTCAGAGTTTCATCTGAATGAAGATATTGTGTTACCTTCCCTGTGTCCTAAGCCCAGTCATCCTCGGGAGTGTGTGTTACATTCCTTGGATGTGGTTCGGGCAATCAGGGTATACCTGAAAACTACGGACTCGTTTCGTAAAACGGATTCACTTTTTGTGATCACGGATGGCCCCAAAAAGGGGTTGCCTGCATCTGCCGCGACTATCTCCAAATGGATCAGACAGACGGTGGTACAGGCTTATTCTATTAAGGGTCGGAATCCTCCGTTCCCTGTTAAGGCGCACTCCACTCGGGCGCTTAGTGCTTCCTGGGCCTTCCGCCATCAGGCGTCAGTGGTCCAGGTTTGCAAGGCGGCTACCTGGTCGTCGGTTCATACCTTTACAAAATTTTATAAAGTTGATGTGATGGCATCGTCGGATGCCTCTTTTGGCCGCAAGGTTTTGCAGGCCGCAATTTGAGGAGACCGTTGGTCTACCTCGAGGGTTTTTTTCTGTTGGGTTTTCAGTTGAGTCTCATCCTTTGTCTGATGAGCCTTTAAAACTTCTAGTTGGCACCGGTTGGGCCTTCTAGATTGGATTTTGATTTCTGTTATCCCACCCCTCATTTGTGGCACTGCTTTGGGACGTCCCAATTTGATATTAATCAAGAGGACTGCGTCTGTCAATGAGAGACAGAGAAAAATGGATTTTTGTAAAATCTTACCGTAAAATCCTTTTCTCTTAAGCTCATTGACAGACGCAGTACCCGCCCCTCTACTTTTGAGTTGGGTTGGGTTAAATTCTCTGACACTGCTTTGTGACATAACTAACATCCTGTAGCAGAGAGAGGGAGGATATACCCTCTGGGACTGCCCCTAAGGTGTGGCCAGAACGTTTTCCTTCTGCCTAGTGTCCTACTCCTGTAGAGGGCAGTATAACCCAATTTGATATTAATCAAGAGGACTGCGTCTGTCAATGAGCTTAAGAGAAAAGGATTTTACGGTAAGATTTTACAAAAATCCATTTTTTGGAGTTTGGAACCCCCAACCCCCCCTTATCTTTGCCATATTGTAAGGTATTCAAGCAAATATGGGCCTGCCTCCTCTTCCATATGAGATCATGAAATTAAGAGTCAATTCGTTTAAACCATTTATTAGAAATCCACATTGGGGAATTATAGAAGAGCTGTGGGGCCCAGATCATCTTTAGTAGATTTACTCTTCCCACTACCGACAAAGGTAACTTGCATCAACCTTGACATTTAATCCGTTGTCTAGTAAAGGAGTTAAATTTCATGTAAGGTATTCCGACAGATCCGGGGATATCCCCAACCCCATGTATCTAACAATGGCAATCTGAGAGGCACCTATGGGGAGGGGCAATACCAGCAGATCAATGGGCATAAGAACAGATTTAGACCATGGTAAATCCAGAGAATTCCCCAAATGTAGTGATGGTTCCCATTAGAGTTCACAAGGACTCATTGGTGTCTCCTAAATATAACAGTGCGTTATCCACATAAAAGAGATCTTATCTTCCAAAGGACCTCTACAGAAGCCTACAATGGCAGGGTTCCTACACATCAACCAAAGGTACCACTGCCAGTATGAATGAGTGGGGACAATGTACACCCTTGACAAGTTCCTCTGTGCAGGGAAAAAGAGGGAATTGTTGGTGCGGATCCTAGCATGGGGAGCAGAATAGAGAACCCTCACCCAATTGATAAAGTTGTCCTTCAAGCCTAACCGAGACAGAATCTCCCAGAGTTACAGCCACTCAAAAGCCTTGGCAGCGTCTAAAGATAGAATGGCCCTACCCACAGAATTATCCACCGATATCTGTAAGTTTAGAAATAGTTGTCTTATATTATCTGCCGTTGATCGTGTTGGGATAAACCCAGATTGGTCTTGGTGAACCAGACGGCCAAAATACCCCAGACAGCCTATTGGCAAGAACATGGGCAAGAAGCTTAACATTTGTATTTATTAAAGAATTAGGACGGTATGAGTCCGGTAAGAGTCTGTCCTTACTCGGCCAGCAAGCACCACAATTATTGCCGCCTTCGTGGAATCAGGTAGATGACATGTTCTAGCCGCCTCGTGTAAGGCCCGCAAAAGAGGAGGGAGAAGGGCCGACCCATACCTGTAGTAAATTTCTGCTGGCATCTGAGCCCGATGACTTGTGGTTAGGTGCATCTGCAGGGCCTCAGTTAATTCCTCACTAGTTATCAGGGAGTCTAGGGCGGTTCTTTCATCAACGGACAGCTGGGGAAAGGTACAATCTTGTAAAAATAGCGTTAAGTCAAGAGGCGTTGTATGGGTTTTTGAGGCATACAAGTCAGTGTAGAAATGCTGAAATATATCCAAAATGTCAGAATTAGATGTATACACACTACCTGTCAATGACCGAATCGCAGTGATGGAGCAATCCTCCTGCTGTGCTCTACCTACCAGAGCCAACAGGTGGCCTGTGCTCTCCCCCTCCTCAAAGTAACTCTGTTGAAGGAAGTATCTTTCTCCTCTGACGATAATACTACAGAATTATATAAGGATTGGGCCTCAACCCAACTGCTATGAGCGGCTTGTGTGGGATTAGCCACAAATGCCTCCTCCCTACGTTGTAATTCAGTACGAACAGTGTTCTCCCATTCTCTAGTTTTACATTTAATACCAGTAATTTCCTAAATAAACTGGCCCCGTAAGAACACCTTAATGGAGGCCCATATAACAGCCTCACTAGCAGAATGCATGTTAAATTGATAAACTCCGCCAACGCACTGGAGATATTATCTGGGGTAGGAAGCAGTGTTAACCAAACCGGGTTAATTTGCCACAAAGAACGAATCGGTGAGTCCGCAGTAACTAAACGCACCCAAAAGGGAGAATGATCCAAAAGAAGGCGGGGTTCATATGCAGAGTCTACTATATGGGGGAGCAGGGCTCTATTCCCTAATCCTAAATCAATTTGAGATAGTGCAGAATGACAGGAGTAACACTTCATATCGGCATTTCGTTCTCCCCAGGCATTCAGCAGACCCAACATAGAAAACAAGAAAAGGGTGCACTAACCTAGCGCTATACCATAAGACATTTATTGAAAGATTAAAACACATGCCATACATAATACTCACAAACATATGCTAAAGGTAAGCATGGGAAATGTTTATTTTTTCAATCTGGAGACCTCCAGAAAATAAGTATTTTTCGATAAAGCAGGAGGACTGGAAGGCGTCCGTGGTGATGGGGCTGACGCGTTTCAAGGGAGAATCCTCTTCATCAGATCCCGCAGACCCATCTCAGAAAGCAGGGAGGGAAACAGTGTTCTACCATCTAACTGTAGATTAATAACATTATTAAAGATTCTCCAAGGCAAAAACAGGAACACCAGGGTGCAAAGCCATAATCTCTGCCAGTTTTTTAAGAGGGTCTGAGGAGAAGGGTGGAGGAACATACATGGTTCCAATAATACACAAGAAGCCCTTAAGTTTCCAAAAAAAAAAAGACGAATCTAACATCTCTGTCAATCTGCGGCTCCAGGCAGGTAAAGGAGATATTCGAAATCAACACACCCATTCCCCTGGAAAAAGAGTATGTAGAGAGGAACTGAACTGGAAATTTGCAGGAGCGTAGCAGGCGGACAGAGTGGCTGCAAATGTGTCTCCTGCAAACACACTAAATGCGGCTTCAATCTAGTTAGGTATTGGAAAACCACCCCTCGTTTAACTTTGTCACTTTAGTCCTTCACATTTCAAGAAGCAGGCCCTGAGTAGAGTTAGCCAACATATTGCTGAGAAGGAAAAAATAGGGGGGGGTGCCAAAAGGCACCCTCCTAACCTGTAAAATATAACCTATATTTTCAGACAGCAGCCATAATGTGAACTTTACAATACTTAGCATGTAGAATACCATATTCCTCCAAGATAGAATGTTTGGAGCGCCATCTAGTGTCCTGGTGTAGAACAGTCGGCAATAGATAAAAACATTCCAGTCCCACCTGTAAAAAAAAAAAAAAGAACAGGACAAATAGATCCCAAATAATGCAACTGTACATAATGCTGAGTCACCAGGACCAAGCGAGACAAAAAATACCCCTTAACAGAAGGGGAGTAGAGTCCTCTCAGGACCATTTTAATAGGGGCCATAGTGCGGCCCTGAGGGCAAATATTCCAAGCAGCTTAAAGTGTTCATGTGAACTTGTAGAACACTTCAACAGTTTCATGCCAACAAAACAGGTTAGGTGAACAGAAGCAGGCTATGCAAGAGAGGAAAAAAAGAACAGAACAGTCATAGCCTTCTCCACCATATAGCCCAATTCAAACAAAGAAGCACCAATGAAAGAAAGGACAGCTCATCATTTTTACCAGGTGCAGCATAACGTATTGCACATCAAGTGTACATAGCCTTTTTTTTTTTTATATCCTGGAATTACGCCCTTTGCCTCTGGGTATCTGCTGAAAGATCCGAAAACAATGAGATTTTCGCATTACACACTTTGAGAATTAGCTGTTCTGGCCTTTGACAGGATGGCATCTCTATCTCTATAGTTGAGAAGGCAAAATAAAAAAGGATGTGGTAGGGCTCCCTAAGGTGGCCGGCACACTGGAACCCTATGAGCTCTCTCCACTGCAAACATAGCATCACAGCCAAGGGTATTAGTCAGCCATGCTTCTATAAACAGGGTTCTTGCCCTGCGCTCTCTTAAGAATAAAAGTAAAAATTAATAACCGCGCTAAGCCCAAAGAACAAGCAGCAGCTGTAGTGGGAGTCACTAAATAAGAAATGTAAAAAGAGAGCTGCGCTAAACTAATATAATTGATAGACACAAGCTAGAGTAAACCAGCATACAGTAAATAATGAATAAACATAAATCAAGGCTAGAATAAACCAGCATGTGTTGCACAATCAAAGGACCAATAATCGTGCAACTGGATATCATGCAATCATGGTAAATGCATATAGTCCATCAAACATAGGTCCAAATGAAAAATGAGTAGAAGGGTGTCCAGTGTGAAAAGGAATTCAATCACCACCTCTGCGTGCCTAAATCAACCCTCGGTGCCACATGCAAAGAGCTCACACCAGGCTTACCAGAGCTCAAAGAGTAATGAGCATGATATAAATTCCATCCTCTGCTAGGCTGGTTGGTATCAGGAATATTCCATCCACTGCTGGGCTGACTGGTATCAGGGATACACTCGTCGTACCGTTGCCACTGGATCACTGCTCATACCTCCTAACTTTTGCTCTCTTAAGAATACCAACTGCATGCAATTTCTGTGAAGGCGGTTTTCCATATCCTCCAACCAAGATGCATTAGTAGAAGCCACAATTGAGTATATCAAACATCTCTTTGTAGAGGCTGCGATTCCTCTTCTAATGTACTGAGGCGCCCCTCCAATGCAGAGGTTCACTCCCGCAATTTCTTCATGTCTTGTCTCTAGATCACCCGGACGAGGCTCCTTCAGCATGAAGGTGCACCCTCACCCGTATCGGGGGTAGGGCACATCTTCATTGGTTTCCGAGCATGTGGACTTTCCTGGTACAAGACAATGGGGTCCACTAAGTCATTTGGTCCGGCTACATGATTAATTCTCACTCTTGCCCCCGGCGGGGTTCTTTTCTTCCAACTTGCGCCTGTCCCTGGACCGTTCACAGGGTCTGTTTGGGGCAGCACAAGACCTGGTACTTCAAGGGGTGATGGTCCCGGTTCCGACTTCGGAACATTTTCAGGGTTTTTACTCAAATCTGTTTACAGTTCCTAGGAAGAAAGGCAAGGTGCGTCCAATCCTGGACCTCAAGGCGCTGAACTGCTTTGTACAGGTGAAGAACTTCAGAATGCAGTCCATTCACATGGTGGCAGCATCCCTGCATCAGGGGGATAGTCTTGCCTCTATCAACATCGAGGATGCTTACCTTTACATTCCAATATGTGCTGGTCCCCAGCGCTTCCTCCGTTTTGCCGTAGGAGAGGGGCAATTATCAGTTTGTGGCGTTACCCTTTGGTCTCGCCACTTCTCCTCTGGTCTACACAAAAGTGTTGGCTGCGATGCTAGCATTGTTATGCCAATGGGGGATCGTGGTACTGGGCTACTTGGGCTTCTGCGAGTGGAGTTTCCTACTGCTCTGGTGGAAAACCTAGAACTCACCATACGAACTCTGAGGAAGTTTGGCTTTATTCTGATTTTTCAGAAGTCTGCTCTGGTTCCGTCCACAAAGCTGGACTATCTGGATCTGACTCTGGACTCGGCCTTAGGCAGAATGCTCCTTCCTCTGGAACAAACTCAAGAAATTGCAGGCTGTTCCCACCTCTCATGTCTAACTCTGCTTTGGATGTCCCAATGGTTATGAAGATCAGGAGCTGTGCCTGTCAATGAACATCAGAGAAATGGACTTTACGGTAAGTCAAAAATCCCATTTTCTATCGTTCATTGACGGACACAGCACCCACCCCTCTGTGGAGTTTTAATTCTTCTGACACTGCTTGTAACTAAACTGTGCTTATAGCAGGGAATGGGAGTATACCCCCTGGAACTGCCCATAGGCGTAGCCAGATTATTTTTTCTGCCTAGTGTCCTACTCCTGTAGGGGGCAGTATAACCCAATGTAAAACTGACATAAAATTTAAGTAGCACAAGGATGGTGGCACCCCCTTGCCACCACTTTGGCCTAGAGGTCACTGAATACAACTATAGGAGCGATGACAAAATCCTCACCCCCTTAGTGTAATCCATAGGCATACATAAATGTGTAACATTTAAACACAATTAATATTCATAAAAAGTCCATAAAAATAAACAAGACATCCAAGGAGTTTTTGATTGATGTGAGATGAAATTATGGGTCACCAATCTCCACCACCACCGTGCCCGGGGAAGATCTGAAATGCTCACTCACCAAATGTTGTTGCTTACCCACTTTCGTGGCTAAGCTATAAGGCATAAATCTCAAAATCACCCTGGAAAGCACTTCTATAGGTGTAAGCCAAGCCGCAGCACTCCGGAACATGTGAAAAGAAAGGACAATCCCCACTAGTGCAATAACGCTTAAATTGCATTTATTCACATCCACCATATATTACACTCACTTGGTATATAAAAATAAAATAAAATCACGCATGTCATCAAACAGGGAGGTATTCACCGTCAGAAACTCTCTCCAGGCTCCACGCCGTGGAAGACAGATCCCCGGATGTAATAGCACTCCTCAAACAGTAATTGCTGAACGCCGTTTGGTCACGCTCCCGACGCGTTTCGTCACTTCCGACTTCGCCCCCGGGGGCGTGACCATGACGGCACGACGCTCAGTTATAAACCCATGGGTTTTTTTTTTTTAACCAATATACAGTGAAAGTATTTGTATTTCCAGCCTTAATTCACTAGTGGTAATTTCCGCATCAATATTTTTTCACAATAGTTGTATTCCTGTGTGTACGAGGCCATAGCCTGTGAGGAACGACTCAGAGCTCTATCAGCTGTCATACAAATCATTGAGCTCAGATTTATTCTTCACCTTTTAAAATTAAAGGCAGATGCTACTTCTCTTTCAAACCTGTTCAGATGTGGTAGCAGAGCTTTTTTGGACACTATAAAAATATATACATCTATCTGACATTTTCTGAACAGAGCAAACCGTTCTTATGATCTTTAATGCCGAATGTGGAAAACTGCTGGAGTGAGGTGAGAAATGTAAGCTACTGGGTAGCATCCAAATGATGTCCTCCAGCAGAATGAGCATTTACCTAGTTTTAATGCGCATTTCTCAGAATTCAGTGTGCACAGGTCCACATGCAGCTGTATTCAGGGAGGCACTGCTACACTGTTTTATGCTATGTTTGTATTGCAGCGGACATTTGGGATAGAAGCCAATCAGATGTGGTAATATTCAGCAACATTGTTTAAGAAGAACTCCAATGCAGTTGGGGCTCTGCCTGCGCTGCATGGGTTAACTGCTCATTTTGTCTAGGGGCGCAAGGAAAAACTGTACTTACCCAGTCCTTCGATCCTCCGGAAAACCACACTTCACCACGCAGGAGCGGCAGGGACCAGTCTTGCACTCGGCAGGTTAGGTACGTTTGCAATCCCCTAGAACAGTGGGTCCTGAGGACAGGAGTTGAGAACCACTGCCCTAGATGATGGAAACCAGCAGTTAACCCATTCAGATCAGGCACAGCTACACTACACGGAAAACAAATGTTTCCAAAGTTCTTCCTTAAGATACATTTGACAACTCTGTTTCTCCATGTGCTTCATAGGAAAAGAAGGAATATACTGTATACCATGTTTTGTTCTCTCTCAACAGAGGTGGTCATCCATATTTGACGGGTCTGGCAGTTGCAGGAGGGGCATACTACCTAGGACTGGAAGGAGCAATCATTGGCCCCATTCTTCTTTGCATATTGGTTGTTGCATCAAATATTTATAGTGCAATGCTAGTGAGCCCGACTTCTACATTGCCCACACCATCAACTACACCTTGGCCTCTTCAGACTCAACGGTAAACCTCCTATGTTGTGTGAATTTGGAATTGTCATTGGTAAAGCTTAAGTATGGACATATAAAAAAACATATGTAGAAAATCTTTTTTTCTCTTACGTCCTCCGACAGTCGCCGCCCATTCACACAGTCTTCACCAATGGGTATTGACCTTTGCTCCGCAGGAGTAGCTAGGCACAAGACTTGTTAGTAACAAAGGCTTTTAGCATAGACACACCCCTAGGGGCTGTCCCACTAGTCAATACCTCCCTGCACCAGCATTCCCAACTCAGTTTGATTTTGCCTAGCTCAGGAGTAGATAGGCTTTCCTGTGCTGGGGCTACAGTCTCAGCCTTCTACCCTTTTTTGATTTTATTTAAAAGTTGTTTTCTTTGCTTTACTAGCTGTTATTTTACCAGCTTTTAGATAGGGATCTTCGGCTGAAGATGCCTCATGCGGAGCTGGGTATCGGACTGGCCGTCCTGGGTCTCCAGGGCTTAGGGTCAGATGGATCACCAGCCTGCCATCGAGCGTTCGGCTATGGTTCGCCCTGGCACTATGAACGACCCATCCCTGCTCGCTGCAGGGATGCAGCCTGTGAGGTGGCTACCTCACTGGACGCCTTCTGCGGTTTTGTGCTGCGGTGTCCTGCGTCCCGGCTACGGCACTCCCTGTCATATGAGGACAGCGGTTTTTCCGTTTGTGGAGGCTACCCCACGCCATCCGGTACGGTAAGCACCTTTTCTATGTGGGGGCCTCTGTCTGGGGTGTCAGTCTGTGTACTGTGTGTCCCCTCATGTCTGTGTGTGCGGGCTCCCTGATGTGATCCCTGCGGGGTTAATGTTTAATCACTGCTGTGAGGTGGGGGCCCCTCTCTCTCCTGTATCACCTTGTGTGTTTTGAGTGCAGACATGTATGTGCGGCGACCGCTGCGGCTGAGCGCCGCGCGGTCCGCCATTTTTGCTGGGGGCGACATGTTGGCTTCACCCTGAGCCTTGTACAGGGTTGCAGTGCGGTGCTTTTGGCGCCAATCGCCACCATTTTGTGTGTGGCAGGTCGCTCAATCCGAGCACATGTCGGCGGCCATTTTCTAGAAGCCTCCATTGATTTCTACGGGCAGCCATTTTCCCTGAGCCTGAAGCAGTGTTATAGTTCAGCCTTCTTGACCTCACTTCCTCTTTCTCTGGAACAGCTATCAGTAGCAACGCTCTGCGAGCTCTGCAGGTGATCTCTCCATACTTTTCTGTGCTATCCTTCCTAACTAAGCTGTTTTCTGTCCCTGTGGGGGTCGGTGCATACTGTGAGTGTGGCGGTGGGCTGCGCTCGCCGCGGCGCTTAAAGGGCCAGTGCCTTTTCGTTCCAAGCTTGTTTTTTGGCATGGATTCTCAGGATAGCACGTTACCCCCAGCCCTGGTGGGGGACCCCGGGTCTGCTGTACCCCCCGCTGTGCCTAATTTGGCCGCTGTAGTGGCATCTTTGGTGTCACAGATGGAGGTGCTGATGGCTGAACATTCTGCAAAAGAGAGGGCCAGGTTATCTATCTCCTCTGATCAGATGGTGATGTGGCTGCTGTGGCTGGCATGCCCTTTTCAGGGTCTCGCCCGTCTCGGGACCTTTTGGGGTCTGAAGGGGAGGCAGATTGATATGTCTCCCCCAAGCTCGCCTGAAGAGCTTGCGCTCATGGATGAGCTGATCTCTTCTATCAAAGTTCCTCTTTTGGGACACCTAGAACCCGCGAGTCGGCGCAGGTTTTCCCCTGCCCTGCTGAATTTCTTCACATTGTGAATGGACAATGGCGCAGTTTGAAAAAGCCCTTTACGGTGCCTAATCGGTTTAAACTGCTTTATCCTGTTGCGCCCTCCACCGAGGAGCGCTGGTGCGTGGCGCCCCAGGTGGATCACGCTGTGGCCGTGTTGAACAAGGCTACCCTGGTTTCCGCTGAGGATACCCCGGTTTTTTCCGGGCTCCTACTGGCAGGAGGTTGGAGTCTCTTGCCCGCCATGCTTATATGGTGGCGGGCTCTATGCTCAAACCTATTTTCGCTTCTGTCATGGTGGCTTAGGCGGTGGCGGACGGGACTGAGGTGCTCAGACGCACCCTTGTGTCTGATTCTGCCCCGCCAGCTACGCTGGCTTTGGTGGACCAGATTCATCAGGGGGTCATGTACTTATGCAATGCGGCCTTGAATGAGGCCCCTTTAGCTGCACGCCTGTCTAGTGTCGCGGTGCTTAACCGTCGACTGCTCTGGCTGAAGAGTTGGTCGGCTGACCAATCGTCATGGAAAACGCTGGCTGTTTTTCCCTATGCTGGGTCTCGCCTTTTTGGCGAGGCTTTGGATACTTTGGTGAAAGGAGTCACTGGGGGCAAGAGCACTCTGTTGCCCCAGAATCCGAAGAACAAGTCCTTTTGCGGCAAGCGGGGCCCCGCTTTTAGATCCTCCGAGGGCAAACCTTTCAAAGGCCAAGGTGGCCAGAAGAAGCCTTGGGCGGGTAAGCAAAAGTCCGGCCAAGCCGGCTCTGCGCCCCATTCCGCTTCTGCCTGAAGGGACGCCCTCACCCGCTTCTGGGGTGGGGGGACGTTTGCGCATTTTTTCCTCCAGCCTTGGCTGTCCCGCATTCAGGACAGATGGGTTCAGGAAATCGTTCGATCAGGATACAAGATCGGATTCCTTTCTTGACCGGCGGACAGATTTTTTCCTCAAATCTTCAGCTGACTCCTGGGTGCTTGCAGGATCTGCATCAAGCGGTGCAGGGTCTCCTGGCCCAGGGGGTGGTGGTTCCGGTGCCTCACCGGGACAGGTTTCGGGGGTTTTCTACTCCAATCTTTTCACTGTGCCCAGAAAGGAGGGCAAGGTACGTCCGATCCTGGACTTGAAAGATCTGAACCGCTTCGTGCGTGTTCGGAAGTTTCGCATGGAATCCCTGCGCTCGGTGGTGGCTGCCCTGAGCCCGGGAGAATTCATGGCCTCTATCGACCTGAAGGATGCGTACCTACACATCCCCATTTTCGAAGGTCACCAGAGGTGCCTTCGGTTTGCCATTGCGGAGGACCGTGGCGCTACCTTTCGGTCTCGCTTTGGCTCCACGGGTCTTTACCAAAGTGCTGGCGCCTGTTCTGGGCCTGTCGAGAGCCCAGGGTATTGCGAGATATCTGGACGATCTCCTGTTAAGATCGAGTGCCTGGCAGGGCCTGCTGAGCGACCTGTCCACTACGGTACAGACGCTTCAGGAGTTTGGTTGGACCATCAACGTTCCGAAATCGACGCTGTCTCCTTCGGTTCGCCTTCCCTATCTGGGAATGGTTCTGGACTCTGCTCATGCCAGAGTATTCCTGCCGGAGGAAAAGCTCCGGACACTTCAGGAAGAGGTCAGGTCCCTCAGGGACACCCGTTCCTCATCACTCAGGACCGGTATGCGGTGCCTGGGGTTAATGGTCTCGGCTTTCTAGGCGATCCCCTTTGCTCAGTTTCACACGCGGTCTCTCCAAGCGGAGATTCTAGCCAAGTGGGACAAGCGTCCTCAGTCTTTGGATCTGAGGGTTTCATTGAGCCGTCGAACCAGAAGGGATCTTCTGTGGTGGCTCCAGTCCCCGGCTGTGTCGGGGGGCAAGTCTTTTCGTCCGTTGCTATGGACGGTGATCACCACGGCTGCCAGTCTGTCGGGCTGGGGTGATGTTCTGGGCAACCTGTCTGCCCAGGGAACTTGGTCGGAGGAGGAGTCCTCCATTACGATCAACATCCTGGAATTGAGGGCGATAAAGCTTTGCTTTCTCCAGTGGTCGGAATGACTTCAGGGCCGTCCGGTTCGGGTACGGACGGACTATGCCACCGCGGTGGCTTACATCAACCACCAAGGGGGCACCGGGAGTGCCCGAGCGGCCCGGGAAGTGACCGATATTCTGCCTTGGGCCGAGACTCACGTCCCGGCGATAACGGCAGTTCACATTCCAGGGGTGTAGAACTGGCGGGTCGATTATCCGAGCCGCCAGACCCTGGACCAGGGGGAATGGTTCCTACACCCAAAAATCTTCCGGATGCTGTGCGCGAGGTGGGGATCCCTGGATGTGGATCTGTTCGCGTCTCGACTAAACAACAAGGTGGAAAGGTTCATAGCGTGACCGCGCGATCCTCAGGCGGACGCCTCGGACGCGTTAGTGGCGCCTTGGCATCAGTATCGGCTGCTGTATACCTTTCCTCCAATTCAGTTGTTGTCCAGGCTCCTTCGCAGGTTGGCCTTGAAACCGCACGCGGTGATTCTGGTGGCACTGGACTGGCCTCGCCGGTCCTGGTACGTGGACATTGTTCGTCGAGTCGAGCCTCCGTGGCGCATGCCACTGCGGGAAGACCTTCTGTCTCAAGGACCGATCTTCCATCCTGCTTTACAGTTGCTGGATTTACCGGCCTGGCTGTTGAAAGCCAGGTCCTGGGGATGGGGGTCTCTCCCCTGAGGTCATTCCTACTCTGATCAAGGCTTGGAATGCCTTGTCTGGTAAAATTTATTACTGTACTTGGAAAGCATACTTTGCCTGGTGTGAGTCCAGGGGGTTCTTCCTTCGCTTATACTCGGTGTCGAGAGTGTTGGCTTTCCTTCAGACTGGTGTGGACCAGCGTTTGGCGCTGGCCACGATAAAAGGCCAGGTTTCTGCACTGGCTGTTCTTTTTCAGCGCCCTGTGGCATCTTATTCCTTAATTCGCACCTTTGTTCAAGGTGTGCGTCATTTGGCCCCTCCTCGGAGGGAGCCCTTACTTCCGTGGGACTTGAACTTGGTTCTATCCGTGTTGCAACGTGCTCCCTTTGAAAACATCAAGGAGATATCGTTGCCTCTGTTGTCTCAATAAGGTTGCCTTTTTTGGTGGCGATCACTTCGGCTCGGAGTTGGCGGCATTGTCCTGCCGCTCTCTCTGCTTGGTGGTTCACAAGGATAAGGTGGTCTTGCGACCTCACTCGTCCTTCCTCCCTGAGGTGGTCTCTGACTTTCACCTTAATGAGGACATTGTCTTGCCTTCGCTCTGTGCGAAGCCCACGCATCCTAAGGAGGTTGCTTTGCATTCCTTGGATGTTGTCAGGGCGATCAGGGTTTTCCTGTCGTCCACTGAATCTTTTCGCAAGTCGGATTCCCTCTTTGTCCTTCCTGAGGGACCTCGGAAGGGCATGGCGGCGTCTGCGGCGACCATTGCCAAATGGATCAGACAGACCATTGTACGGGCCTATGCTTTGAAGGAAGGGTTCCACCCTTCCCTGTTAAGGCGCACTCTACCAGATCTCTGTGTCCGTCTTGGGCCTTCCGGCTTCAGGCCTCTGTGGCCCAGGTGTGCCAGCTGCGACTTGGTCGTCCGTGCACACCTTCTCCACATTTTATATGGTAGATGTTCAGGCATCAGCCGTTGCCTCCTTTTCGCCGCAAGTTCTCAGTGCGGCAGTGCCATAGGAACCCTTGTTTATGGGTCTTTGGCTGTTGGGGTTTTTGCCCCTGGGTTACTTGTTTTCCTGGGTTGTTGCTCCTGTTGAGCACGTTCCTGTTGCCCAGCTGGTTCTCTTACAATGTGTAAGGTTCCTTTCTCTGATGTGGGTAATGCGTTGCTCTTCTGCGGCTGCGTCTCCCACCCCTCATGTCTACACTGCTTTGGGACATCCCATTGGTGAAGACTGTGTGAATGGGCGGCGACTGTCGGAGGACGTAAGAGAAAACTGAATTTTTGTAAAATCTTACCGTAAAATTCCTTTCTCTGAGTCCTCCGACAGTCGCCGCCCCCCGCCCCTCTTTTGGGGTCTTGTGTACTCTTACTGCTATGCTACCAAACTGAGTTGGGAATGCTGGTGCAGGGAGGTATTGACTAGTGGGACAGCCCCTAGGGGTGTGTCTATGCTAAAAGCCTTTGTTACTAACAAGTCTTGTGCCTAGCTACTCCTGCGGAGCAAAGGTCAATACCCATTGGTGAAGACTGTGTGAATGGGCGGCGACTGTCGGAGGACTCAGAGAAAGGAATTTTACGGTAAGATTTTACAAAAATTCCGTTTTTTTTTTGTTAACCTAAAACTGTGGTCACTTGTTAAGCCTTGTTTTATTTCTTTTTGTTTCTGGTCTGTAATGTGGGAGGATGCTAGTTGCAGTGTCCACACCACTTCCAGGTGATGTGGGCACTGCCTAATGACGGTCTAAAGAGTTTCTCACAGCATCTTCTACTATTACATATGACATACGAACGTGAAGGGCGATAAGACCATTCAGCTGTATGGGGAGCAGCTAGCGATTATCATAAGCCTCTCTTACTGGAAGAGGTACTGCGGATAGTCACAGGACTTCAAATTAGGGTCTTTTTGAAATCTACAAAATGGCTAGGAGTGGGTGGCTTGTGAACAAGTTTTTTTTTTTTTATGCCTGGAGTTCACTTTTTTTGGTACATTTACACTTACTTTGTGATCTGCTTTCCCCTACTGGTCTTAAACATATCTGCAATATGTAGTTGCAGAATGTGCAGTTATGTATGCTTAAAGCAGAACTCCAGATGTGGATTTTTTTTGTACTGTATAGTTACATTGGTCCAGCTTGAACCAGTGAAAATATGCATATTCTATGCATGTGGGATCCCTGTGAAAGTGGAGAATCATTGTAGTAAATACTGCTACTACAGTAATCGCTGCTGTTTTCTGGGTCCTGTGCCAAGTGGCTGATTTGCTACATAGTAAACAAAGGGAATTGCTTTTTCTTCATGGGTGCCATTCACATAATGCCTTACATTATTTTCAGTTAATATGAATCATTCTGATTTGATGAAGTGGAGATGGTGACATCACCATCCCACCTTTCCACCTCATTCTGTCAGTGGATGTTTTTCCTGGAGAAAAAATATTTCTGTGATTGGCACCCATTCCAAGCAAAATTGTTCACTGAAAAAAATCCAATCTATGAACGGTGGCTGGAGTGCTTAACTAATGGTCAGTGTGCAGTGGGGAAGCTGTTCATGCAGGACCCAGATGATTGCAGCTATTGTCGTAGTAGTGCCAACTACTACTGTTATTTTCAACTTCCCCAGTGGCCCATCAGGTCCAAGCTATACCTATTTACAGTGTGCCAAGCTGGACCAATGTAAGATTGCAGTACAGATAATTCCTGGAGTTTGGCTTTTAGGTTCCATTCACACCAGAGCATTTTGTTTTAAGGTGTTTTTGGGCATTTTTCGTGAATTTTTTTTCCAGGCGCTTTTTCAGGCATTTTTTTCAGGTGTTTGAAGGCAGGCATTGGCATCTGACCAAAAACGCTTGTAATCTGCCAAAAAAGAAACTCAAATACTTTTCTTTCATTCATTGATGGACACAGCTCCTAAACTTCATAACAATTGGGTTTTACTGCCCCCTACAGGAGTAGGACACTAGGCAGAATAAGAATCTGGCTACGACTATGGGCAGTCCCAGGGAGCATACTCGTTCTCTCTGCTATAGGTACTCAGTTTTTTTTTTTCTAGGTTCTTTCAGGAATAAGGACCTAGTTATTTACTGTGATGTCCTGGCAAATTTTTTCTTTTAGATAGAAATTTTTTCTTCTGCATTTTTCCTGTGAGATCTACAATCAACTGCTGACTCAACTGACTGGGCGACGGGCTGGATAATCTAGATCCAGTTGCTCCCCCTAGTCTGGCCAGCGAGCGTGCACAGACCTCAGCTCCGCGCTAGGTTGGCCGCGACATAGCCCCTCCGGACGAGCTGGCCTGCGAGTTAAATGGCTCTCGAGGTCGCATACGACCGGGTCTCGGCCCGAGTCGCAGCGTTCCTCCTGGCCGACATCCCCCGTATTTCTATGGAGAGGGGTTCTGTCTGGAGCAGTGCCTACCTGGTTCTTGGTATGGTGATTCGCTGTTCCCCCCCCCTCCCCCTGGAGAGTTTTGGGATGGACGTGGGCCCCTCCTTGGGACAGTCAGGCCCGCGGGTTCCATTTTCTTCCCGTCAGGCAACCCCTTAAATCTCTCCCCCATCCTACCCCCCCCACTTATGCTGGGGCGGTTTGGGTGGTCTGGTCCACCTGCTGGGGTGGGAGCAGGGTGCTATACTTGCGATGGGGGACGGGGGTGCGCGACCAGACGATTGGCTACATGGGGGGTTTCCTGGTTGGGGGTCCTTCCAGGGGTCCCCTGTCCTGCCTGGGTCTGTCCTTGAGGCCTAGGGATCCCTCCTGGGTCCCTGGTAGCCTCAGGTTGCCACCATTTTCTTGTAGCCTGTGTTTCTATGCACAGTTGCCATGTTTGTGTAGTCCGGCGGCCATTTTGCGGTGGTTTGCTATTGAAAATAGTGGCGGTCGTGACAGTGGAGCCCTGTGGGCAGCGATTTCGGCTGTGGGAGTCCCTCCTCATCCCCTGGTGCTGACTCCTGGATATTTTTTACTTCCTGATTGCTGTGCGTGCAGTGCGGATTATCCGGGTGGTTGCAGGTGCCTATTTCTGCTGGGTGGTGAGTCTGGTGGGGTTCTCTCCCTCTCTGCTGAGGATCGATTGGTGCTTTGTGACCGGGTAGTGCTGCCAGCACGGTGGGGGTTGTCCCTTGCAGTGTTTTACACTTTTTTTGTGGGGTCCCCGGGTGACTCATGGAGTCTTTGGTGCACACCCCCCCCCCCCTCTGAGGCTGCGGGCCCTCCGGGTCCCAACCATCCATCGATGCACTGACGGCTGTCCTGAAGTCCTTTGTGTCCTGGGTGGAGGTGGGTTTTGGGCAACAGGCTAGCGCCCCTGCCTTCCCCTGCCTCATTTGTCTCCTCCGATCCTGAATCTGATTCGGCTGCCGCAGCTGCCCTGCTTGGTCTGCAACCATGCTCCCGGAATCCTCTGATAGTAATGATTCCTCCACATCTGCATATGCACATGAAAAGGTGCTGGTGTATGCACTGATTGTATCTGAGACCTTAAAGATGGAGGACAGGGGGGGCAGGTTCCCTTTGGCACTCACAAGCCACCCAAAGCTGCAAAGGTGTTTCTCTTACGTCCTCCGACAGTCGCCGCCTCTTCATATTCGTCACAATGGGGTATTAGACTTTGCTCCGAAGGAGTAGCTAGGCAACAGAATATGTTAACATTAAAGCTTTTAACATATCACACCCTCAGGTCCCCTCAGTCAATACCCTCCTACTTCCTGCAACCATATCTCAGTTTCAATGTCTAGCTTGTCAGGAGTAGCTGGTTCTCTCTGTGCTGGGGCTTTGTGCCCCAGCCTCTTTCTTCTTTTTTGATTTTTTGTTTGAGTTTTTTCTCTATCTTTACCTAGCTGTTCTTTTTTGTCAGCATTAGTTAGTTCTTCTGACGAAGAGGATTATGCGGGCTGGGTCTCGGGCTGATCCCCCTGGTCGCATGAACAAGCAGGATAAGAGTTGGCGCATCACACATACCTATATAGCATCAAGGGGTATGCAGTTCATGTATAGTCATTAATCTGGTGTAGTTGATGGCTGAAATAGATTACACTCAGGGCCAGCTCAGCTGCAGAGAGAAGTCAGCTCTGAAAGTGAAAATAAAAACAAAAAGCAGAGCGCCTCTAAGTGTTATCAGTTTAATTAAAAGGGTAATGCAGGTACAGGAAAACTGCTCACATTTAAAACAGTATAAAATAGCTCATCTGTTAGGTGGTCTGCAGGAACACAGGGGTCCACGGCTGGATGTTAGTAGCTCCAAGAGATGGTGCAGGGGATGCTGAAGGAGGGAGATGTCTGGAGAGCCAAGAGACCAGATAGTAGGATGGTCAGCAGCTTCAGGAAGGTGTTCTGTTCCTCAGGGAGACACCTGGTGAGCCGAGAGACCGTTAGGTAGAATGGCTGTCGGCTTCAGAAGGGCGCCCTGCTCCTCAGTACATCCGGCGCCAACAGATAGGGGATCCCAGCGTGACAGATCCAGCAGCCAAACGCACAACGCGTTTCCGAGCGTGCGCAGTAGCCTCACAGGGCGTGCGCGCTCCTTTCTCAAGTGCAGTGGCGTTTGGCTGTGAACGACCCATCCCTGTTCGGTGCAGGGATGATTGGTGAGGTGGCTACCTCACTGGACGCTGTGCGGTTTCTTAACTCCCATTTTGTGCGTCTTGTATGCGACTCTCCCTGCCTCATGTGCAGCGGCTTGTTCGCCTGTGCGGGTCCCCCACGCCATTGAGAGGTAAGTGTATCTATGTGGGGACCTGTCTGTCTGGGGGGGTGTCAGTCTGGGACTGTGTAACCTGCCTCTGTTCTCACTGTTTGTCTCCCTATCATTCTGCTGCATGCTGCGGGCTGCAAGGGGGGGGAGAGCTGTGTGACACTGTCTGTGTCAGCCTTGTCAGTGTGAGAAGCTGTGTGCTGTGGGGCATGTTTTGTGGCATCTTTGGGCACTATACAGCGATCGCTGCGGCGATCTACCATGCTTTTTATGTGGATGGTGTTTTGTGCATTACTGTACTGAGGAGCGGCGGTTTCGGCGCCAAACGGCGCCATTTTGCCTACACTCGCTCCGGCCGCATGTTCTACATGCATGGCGGCCATTTTCTTGTAGCCTCCCATAGGCTTTAATAGAGCGCCCTGGTCTCATCACTTCCTCTTCTCCTGGGTACACCGATCGAGGCAGCAGCAGCGGCGAGGGTCTCCTCAGGTTCTATCCTTCTGTTCTTGCTATATCCATTGCCTGTGTCAGTTTATTGTCCCTGTGGGGGTCTCATTGTGCTTGTGTGTGGTGCGGTGGGCTGCGCTCGCCGCGCTTGTTAAAGGGGCAGTTAACCCTTTATTCTCCGGCATATTATATTGGGGCAATGGATTCTCAGGAGGGCAAATTTCCTGCCACCTTGGTGGAAAGCCAGGGGACCGCTGTTTCCCCCCCAGGGGGGGATTTGGCCACTATTGTGGCTGGCCTTGCTGCTCAGGTGCAGATGCTGGTGGCTGCTCAATCTACTAAAAGACCCAGAGTTTCTATTTCCTCTGATTCTGAGGGTGAAGGTGATGGGGCTGTTATGGCGGGGGTCTCCTTGTCGGGGTCCCGCTCCTCCCTGGATCTAGTGGGGTCCGAGGTGGAGGCTGAAGTTGGAGGGGTGGATAATTCTCCCCCTGGCTCGCCTGAAGAGCTTGCAATCATGGATGAATTGATTGCTTCCATAAAACAAACGCTGCGTTTGCAGGATGAAGTGTATCCTCCCGCTGCCTTGGCGGCTTATGGGACGCAAAGAAAACGCAGGACGCCGCAGGTTTTTCCCTGCAATGATGATTTTCAGCGCGCTGTTGAGGAACAATGGCGCAATTTACGCAAACCTTTTGCTGTGCCAAGTAGGTTCAAGCTGCGTTATCCTTTTTCGCCTTCCACTGATGAACGGTGGTGTGTACCACCCCCGGTGGATCACGCAATTGCGGTTTTGAACAAATCCGCTGCGATTCCTTCAGAGGATTCCCCGGTGTTCCGTGATGCCATGGATAGAAGACTGGAGTCTCTTGCCCGTCATACTTATTCTGTTACGGGTTCTATGCTTAAGGCTCTGTTTGCCTCTCTCATGGCGGCCCAGGCTGTCGCAAGTTGGACGCAGATGCTTAGGCGCGTCCTAGTGGCCGATTCGGCCTCGCCGGCGACCCTGGATATGGTGGATCAGATCCACCAGGGTGTCATGTATCTGTGTGATGCGGACTTGGACTTAGTCCCGTTGGCTGCACGTGTGCACAGCGTGGCGGTGTTGTCTCGCCGCCTGGTTTGGTTGAAGTGTTGGTCGGTGGACCAATCTTCACGTAAGACCTTAGCCAATCTGCCCTATGATGGGTCTCGCCTTTTTGGGGAGTCCTTGGATGTGTTGATTAAGGGGATCACCGGAGGTAAGAGCACTCTCTTGCCCCATTTCCCCAAGGCTAAGGGGGCTTCTGGGAAGAAGCATGCTAATTTTCGGCCCCCTCAGGGGTCCTTTCGTGCCTTTCGGTCGCACTACAAGGGCAAACCGTTCAAAGGACAAGGCTTTCAAAAGAAGCCCTGGTCTGGTAAACAGAAGTCCGGTCAGTCCGGACCCGCTGCCCATAACAGTGCGGCCTGAAGGGGCGCCCTCACCCAGTTTTGGGGTGGGGGGACGCTTGCTCGGTTTTCTTCAACCCTGGTTGGCCCGCGTGCGGGACAGGTGGGTTCAGGAGATCGTTCGATCTGGTTACAAGATCGAGTTTCTCTCTCGGCCGGAGAGCAGATTTTTTCCCTCAAATCTTCAACTGTCTCCAGAGCGTTTACGGGACCTGCACCTGGCGGTGCGAGACCTGAGGGCTCAGGGAGTGGTGGTTCCGGTGCCTCATCTGGACAGATTTCGGGGGTTTTATTCCAATCTGTTCACCATGCCCAGGAAGGAGGGCAAGGTTCGTCCAATTCTGGACTTGAAGGCTCTAAACCGCTCTGTGCGGGTTCGCAAGTTCCGCATGGAATCCCTGCGGTCGGTGGTGGCTGCCCTGGTTCCAGGGGAATTCATGGCCTCCATCGATTTGAAGGATGCGTATCTTCACATCCCCATTTTCGAGGGTCACCAGAGGTACCTTTGATTCGCCATTGCGGAGGATCACTACCAGTTCGTGGCGTTGCCTTTTGGTCTCGCCTCGGCTCCGCGGGTTTTCACCAAGGTGCTTGCACCGGTTCTGGCATTATTGAGAGCCCAGGGCATCTCTGTCCTGGGGTATCTGGACGACATTCTGGTTCGGTCTGCGACCAGCCAGGGTCTGGAGAAGGACCTGTCTGTCACGATGCAAACTCTGCAGGAGTTTGGTTGGACGATAAATTTTCCAAAGTCGACACTGAGTCCGTCGGTTCGTCTTCCCTACCTGGGAATGATCCTGGACTCGGTTCAGGCGAAGGTCTTCCTGCCGGGAGACAAACTCAGAACTCTTCAGGAGGAAGTCAGGTCCCTCAGGGACGTTCCACACTCGTCTCTGCGGACGTGCATGAGATGTCTGGGATTGATGGTCTCGGCCTTCGAGGCGATTCCCTTCGCCCAGTTTCACACGCGGGGTCTCCAAGCGGAGATCCTGTCCAGGTGGGACGGGCGACCTCAATCTCTGGATCTTCAAATATCGTTGGGCCATCGCACCAGAAGAGACCTTCTGTGGTGGCTCCAGTCCCCGATGGTGTCGGGGGGCAAGTCTTTTCGTCCTATCTCGTGGACGGTAATCACCACGGATGCCAGCCTGTCGGGCTGGGGTGGTGTTCTGGGCGTTCTGTCCACCCAGGGAACTTGGTCGGAGGAGGAGTCCTCCCTTCCGATCAACATTCTGGAATTGCGTGCGATAAATCTCTGTCTTCATCGTTGGACGGACCGGCTGCAGGGCTGCCCGGTTCGGGTGCAGACGGACAATGCCACGGCGGTGGCCTACATCAACCACCAAGGGGGCACCAGGAGTGCCCGAGCAGCTCGGGAAGTGGCCGACATTCTGTCCTGGGCCGAGACTCATGTCCCGGCGATAACGGCGGTTCACATTCCGGGGGTGGAGAACTGGCAGGCGGACTATCTGAGTCGCCAGACCCTAGATCAGGGGGAATGGTCTCTCCACCCGGCTGTCTTCCAGATGTTGTGCGCGAAGTGGGGTCTTCCAGATGTGGACCTGTTCGCGTCTCGTCTCAACAACAAGGTGAGAAGGTTCGTGGCAAGGGCGCGCGACCCTCGGGCAGACGCGTCGGACGTGTTAGTGGCCCCGTGGCATCAGTACAAGCTGATGTACGCGTTTCCACCTATTCAGTTGCTGTCCAGGTTCCTTCGCAGGTTACATTCGGAACGCAGCACGGTGATTCTTGTGGCGCCGGATTGGTCACGCCGGTCCTGGTACGCAGACCTCGTGAATCTGGCGGTCGACGCCCCGTGGCGTCTGCCTCTTCAAGACGATCTCCTGTCTCAAGGGCCGATATACCATCCTGCTTTACAGTCGCTGGCTTTGACGGCCTGGCTGTTGAGACCGAGGTCCTGAAGGAGAGGGGTCTCTCCCCTGAGGTCGTTCATACCTTGATCAACGCGAGGAAGTCTTCCTTGGGGAAGGTTTATTACCGTACTTGGAAGGCCTATTTTGCCTGGTGTGAGTCCAGGGGGTTTTCACCCCGCACGTACTCGGTTTCCCGAGTGTTGTCCTTCCTTCAAACAGGTGTCGATCAGCGTTTGGCGGTGGCTACGATAAAGGGTCAGGTGTCTGCGCTGGCCGTTCTTTTTCAACGTCCCGTGGCTTCCAACTCCTTGGTTGGCACTTTTGTTCAGGGTGTGCGGCATCTGGTTCCTCCTAGGCGGGATCCTCTGCCCCTTTGGGACTTGAATCTCGTTCTATCTGTGTTACAACGTGCTCCTTTTGAACAGATCAGGGAGATCTCGTTGTCTATGTTGTCCAAAAAGGTCGCCTTTTTGGTTGCGATCACTTCGGCTCGCAGAGTGTCGGAGCTGGCGGCTTTGTCCTGCAAGTCTCCGTATCTGGTTATTCACTTGGATAAGGTGGTCTTGCGACCTAATCCTTCTTTTCTTCCGAAGCGAGTTTCGGAATTCCATCTAAATGAGGATATTGTCTTGCCTTCGCTGTGCGCGAAGCCTAAACATCCGAATGAGGTGAGACTACATTCTTTGGATGTTGTTCGGGCGATAAGGGTTTACCTTAAATCGACTGAGTCCTTTCGAAAGACGGATTCCTTGTTTGTTCTTCCTGAGGGTCCTCGGAAGGGCATGGCGGCGTCGGCCTCTACCATCGCCAAATGGATCAGGCAGACCATTGAACAGGCATATGCTTTGCAGGGGAAGGTTCCCCCTGTGCCTGTGAAGGCGCACTCTACTAGATCTCTGAGTACGTCTTGGGCCTGTCGTCATGGGGCTTCTGTAGCCCAGGTGTGTAAGGCGGCGACCTGGTCGACCGTGCACACTTTCACAAAATTCTACAAGGTAGATGTTCAGGCATCGGCGGATGCTTCCTTTGGCCGCAAGGTTCTTAGTGCGGCAGTTCCCTAGGGTCCCTTGTTGGGACCTCTGGCTGTTGGGATAGGTTTTTATCCCCTGGTTCTTTGTTTTTTCCTGGGTTGTTGCTCCTGTTGAGCAATTTTTTTCCTGTTGCCCAGCTGGTTTCCTTCCTTTGGTAAGGTTCCTTTCTTTGATGCGGAGACTGCGTTGCCTTACGGCGCGGATGCGTTTCCCACCCCTCATGTTTGCACTGCTTTGGGACGTCCCCATTGTGACGAATATGAAGAGGCGGCGACTGTCGGAGGACGTAAGAGAAAACGGAATTTTTGTAAAATCTTACCTGTAAAATTCCTTTCTCTGAGTCCTCCGACGGTCGCCGCCCCCGCCCCTCTTTTGGGGTTTGGTTGTATACTCTACTGCTATTCCACTGAAACTGAGATATGGTTGCAGGAAGTAGGAGGGTATTGACTGAGGGGACCACCCCTTGAGGGTGTGATATGTTAAAAGCTTTAATGTTAACATATTCTGTTGCCTAGCTACTCCTTCGGAGCAAAGTCTAATACCCCATTGTGACGAATATGAAGAGGCGGCGATTGTCGGAGGACTCAGAGAAAGGAATTTTACAGGTAAGATTTTACAAAAATTCAGTTTTCCTTTCCCCGCCTATTTTAACAAAATTGTCACTAAAGAGTAGGGACAACCCAAGCATCCCCATGGAAGTGAACTGGTCCACCGGTGGTGGACCCTCCGGTTTCAAGATTCAAAAAGGAAACCCTGATTCCAGTTGAAGAGTCCCTGGCCTTTAAGGATCCAGCTGATAGAAAGCAAGAGGCCGTGGCCCGCAATATGTACACACTGGCTGGTTCGGCACTGAGGCCGGTATTCACCATTGCCCTGGTGTCGCAAACTTGAGTTGGGCTAAGCTTTTACGCTGTGACCTGAAGGGAGAACAGCTCCCCCCTGCCTTTGCTAAGCTGTCAGACCAGCTGGTCCAGGGGCTGCAGTTTATCTGTGATGCTTCTTTGGATGCGGCTCCCCTAGTGACTCAGCTCTCTGTTTCGGTGCTGGTCCTTCGGTCTGTCTTTGGCTCAAATGCTGGTCTGCAGACCAGACTTCTGAAAAGGTCTTGACTGATCTACCATTTCAAGGAGATTGCCTGTTTGGAGCTACAATGAATGACATCATTAAAGGTCTCACAGGGGAGGGAAGAGTACCTTTCTTCCACTGGCTACTAAAAGCAAGGAACATAGTCATAGACGTGGGCCACCCTCCTCCGCTCATAGGAGGTTTTTTCGTCCCTCAGGGTCGACTGACAAGGGCTCCAAGCCATTCAGGGCCTTCTCTGGAGGATCCAAATGAACCTGGTCTGGCAAGCCGAGAGCGGGCTTCTCCAGACCCGCAGACAAAGGCTCCTTCATCATGAAGGTGTACCCTCACCTGTATCACGCAGGTGAGGGGACGTCTTCACTGGTTTCCGGACTTCCCTGGTACAAAACAAGTGGGTCCACTAAGTAATTAATTCCGTCCGGTTACAAGATAGTTTCGCTCTTGTCCCCCCGGCAAGGTTCTTTCCTTCCAACTTGCACCTGACCCAGCTTACATTGTCTGTTTGGGGTAGTACAAGACCTGGTACTTCAAGGGGTGAATTTCCCGGTGCTGACTTCGGAATCGTTTTCAGGGTTTTTACTCAAACCTGTTTACAGTTCCCAGGAAGGAAGGCAAGGTGCGTCCACTCCTGGACCTCAAGGCGCTGAACTGCTTTGTGCAGGTGCAGAAGTTCAGGATGGAGTCCATTCGCACGGTGGTGGCATTCCTGCATCAAGGGTATTTTCTTGCCTCTATCGACTTCAACAATACTTACCTTCACATTCCAATATCTGTCGCTCACTCGCACTTCCTCCGCTTTGCCGTGGGAGAGGAGCATTATCAGTTTGTGGCGTAACCCTTTGGTCTCGCCTCTGCTCTTCAGGTCTTCACAAAAGTGTTAGCACTGGTGCTAACATTGTTACGCCAGAGGGGGATCTGCGGTACTGGGCCACTTGGACGACCTACTTCTGCGAGCGGAGTCTCCTAGCCAGAGGAGTCCTTCCTCTGGACAAACTCCAGAGATTGCAGGCTGCAATTCTTCTCCTGCTGCCCAGCATATGGTCATTCCCTTGGACTTGCACGCTGGGCCTTATGGTATCGGACGGATCGTCTTCAAGGTTGCCCAGTGCGCATTCAATTGGACAATGCCACGGCCGTGGCTTATGTCAATCACCAGGGAGGCACAAGAAGTGTCCTGGCAGCTCTGGAGGTAGCGGGATTTCTAAAGTGGCAGACCGGTTCATTCCAGCCCTTTCCGCCGTACAGAATTCCTGGGGTGGAAAACTGGCAGGCGGATTACCTCAGTCGGAAGGCGTTGGACCAAGGGGAGTGGTCCCTTCATCCAGAGGTGTTTTCATCAGTTGTGTCTCCGGTGGGGCATCCCCGATGTGGATCTGTTGGCTCAACAAAAAGGTGCATAGGTTTGTGGCTCAGCCTCGGGATACTCTGGCGGACGCCACACATGCGATGGTGGCCCCGTGGTGTCAGTATCGTCTGATTTACGCCTTCCCTCATCTCAATCTTCTGCCAGGACTTCTACGCAGGATCGAAGCAGAAGGAATTCCTGTCATCTTAGTGGCCCCAGACTGGCTTCGCCGGGCTTGGTATGCCGATCTGGTGCGGCTGGTCGCTGATGTTCCTTTGAGGGTTTCTCTCAGGGAGGATCTGCTGTCCCACGGACCAATCTTCCATCCTGCTTTACAGTCGCTGGCTTTAACGGCTTTGTTGTTGAATGCCAGGTGCTGATGGATAGAGTTTTTTTCTGAGTCTGTGTTTCCAATGCGGTTAAAAGCTAGGAAACCTACTTCTAGGAGGATTTACCATCGTACGTGGAAGGCGTACATTGCCTCTTGGGGATTCATCCATGCTCTTGTTTGGTGGCTCCGATCTTGACCTTCCTTCAACAGGGGGTTGAGCAGAAACTAGCCTTTTGAGTACTATCAAAGGTCAGGTGTCGGCCTTTGGGGTCTTATTTTAATGATCCTTGGCCACATACTCCCTGGTTTCTTCAGGGAGTTAGACACTTCACACCTCCAGTGCGGTCTCTGTTGCTGCCTCGGGACCTCGATTTGGTGCTCTGTCCTCCAGAAGCTTCTTTTTGCGAATCCCCTGCTTGCACTGTCCCAGAAGGTGACCTTTTTGGTGGCGTTCTCCTCTGCATGCAGGGTATCGGAACTAGTGGCGTTATCCTGTCCTTCACCTTACCTGGTGATTCACAAAGATAAGGTGGTTCTTCACCCCTGTCCGTCGTTCTTCCTAAAGGTTGTCTCTGATTTTCATTTGAATGAAGACATTGTGTTGCCTTCCCTGTGTCCCTGGCCTAAACATCCGAAGGAAATTCAAAAAGTGTCAGGTGGGCAAAAAGGGGAAGGAGTGTGACTTTGAGCAATGCCAGAAATATCATGATCAAAAAGAACATCATTGTATAAAATTATAAATTTGTTGATAACATGAGTTAAAACATCCCCACAAAGTGGGACTCAATGACAAACCGTTAAAACAATCACATAAACAATCCCATGTAGCACATCACAGCATGGACTCCACAGTGTTAATGCACAGCAGGGTATAGTCCCATTGGTTCTTTTCCAAAGCCCCAACGCGTTTCAACTTGTTCATTCTTCAGGGGGATACTGGACAATAGGATTATACTGATATTTTTGAAAATATAACATATTTTCAAATATATATATATATATATATATATATATATAGGGAGAGAGAGAGATGAAAATATAGCATATGCATGTGGTCTCACAGAATGGATGAAAATCATTACAAAAATGGCAAGTTGTGTTAGGAGACCAAGCATGGGAATCAAAAAAATGAGTGATGGACCCCCCCCCCCCCCACACACACACACGGCAACAGGAACATCTGAAAAACAAAAAGAACCCAGATACAGGGGACTTGTTGACAGAAGTGCCGGCGAGAGCTCCCTCATCAGGTTAGGTACAATCTAGTGTTCACCCTAGTCTTAAAGCATATATGCATGAAATGTCATGTTGCTAATGAGGGGAATTATGGGAATACCAATCCTAAGCCTAAAAACTCTACTACATAGAATTTAGGAGAAAAAGTACAAGGAAAAACACCATATACCTGTGTGTGGGGACCAGTGCCCAGGCAAGACTCTTAGTCATATAGGATACAACTTTGTGTCTCTATGGGAGCAAGGAGACAAATGGAGCTCCAAGCTAGCCTGAAGGAGGCACAGCTCCACCTAGATTACACAATAAACAATGGTCAACCCAAGCACCCAAAGGCTTCCATGAAGTCCACAAAAATAGAGAGAGAAAAAAAAGTTCTTTAAAATGTGGTCTTATCAGTGACGCTGATCAAACACACACACAGATCTAGCATACAACCGCCATGCAACTGCAGACAATAAAGAGAAGACTGCCATACAAACAACCCCTTAAATGTGGGAGAGGCTCTTGTCAGGTGGCTCCCGCCATCTAAGGCTGAGTGTTGAACCCATCAAGCATTACCATAGGAAATGAGTAAGCGACACATCCAGTCGTGAAACGCGTCTACCGTTTTTGTCCTGCACTCAGTGTGTATCTGTATTTGCCATTTAATTGATGTGGAATAAAGACACTCCTTTTTCTGAATTTCATCGGAAGTGCGGTCATTCCTTTTTGCTTGATTTAATCCTGGATTGCGGATCCGACCAGCACCTGATCCCAGTCTCACCTGGAGCGGTCTCCCCAGCTTGGACTCTGCCTATTCCTGAGTGTTGAACCCAGCCGGATGTGAGTCATCGCCGGAAAGGTGGCGACGTCACAAACCAGAAGTACGACCGCCGCCATTATGCAAAAGGACGGTTACGGCAGTGGACAGCGCCGACATGGAGTGAATTGAGTGACCGCTAGTGCCACCCAAAACACCAGGTGGGTGCAGAACACCCAAAGGCATCCCCATAACCACCTGGCATGCCCCCCCCCTTTTGGTGAGCAGACCAGGGGGGGGGGGGGGGGGCTACACGTGCTGGGCACCTAGGAGCCAAAGGGATGAACCGACACTGAAGTATTATTTATTTATTATTTCAGGTACTTGTATAGCGCTGTCAATTTACGCAGCGCTTTACATATACATTGTACATTCACATCAGTCCCTGCCCTCAAGGAGCTTACACTCTAAGGTCCCTAACTCACATACATACACAGTAGGGACAATTTTTTTTTTTTTTTTTTTTACAGGATCCAATTAACCTACCAGCATATCTCTTGAAGTATGAACCTGGGGGCATCTTAGTCTCATCAGACCACAGGACATGGTTCCAGTAATCCATGTTCTTAGTCTGCTTGTCTTCAGCCAACTGTTAGCAGGCTTTCTTGTGCATTATCTTTAAAAGAGGCTTCCTTCTGGGATGACAGCCATGCAGACCAATTTGATGTAGTATGCGGAGTATGGTCTGAGCACTGGCAGGCTGACTCCCACCCCTTCAACCCCTGCAGCAATGCTGGCAGCACTTAAACGTCTATTTCCCCAAAGACAACCTCTGGATATGCGCTGAGCACGGGCACTTAACTCCTTTGGTCGATCATGGCGAGGCATGTTCCAAGTGGCATCTGTCCTGTTAAACCGCTGTATGGTCTTGGCCACTGTGTTGCAGCTCAGTTTCAGGGTCTTGGCAATCTTCTTATAGCCTAGGCCATCTTTATGTAGAAAATATAAATAAAAAGTACAACGCAAACATATATCACAAATGCTGAGAATTTTGGTATGACAGAAAGTCCCACAAAAGCAGATGATGAACCTCCAAAGATAAAGGCCAAACAGTCCAACACCAGAGGATGGGATCAGTAAAGCTGTAAATTATCACCACGTGCACCAGATAGAAGGGGTGTCTGCTTACCAGAACATCATGACCCCCGATTAAGGTAGGTCAAATGAAGCATGTAATAAAAGGTATCCAAAGGAATCCCTCTGAGGTAAGTAGATCCAATCCAATGGAGTCCCCCTGAGATAGACAGGCCTCCAGTGTCCAGGCGATAAACGGTGCAAAAACAACCTTAATGTGCCATATACCTCCTGGTTCCTATTTCAGCAAAGACTTCTTCCTCTCACACAAGGCTTCCTCATCTTTATGTAGAGCAACAGTTCTTTTTTTTCAGATCCTCAGAGAGTTCTTTGCCATGAGGTGCCATGTTGAACTTCCAGTGACCAGTATGAGTGAGAGCGATAACACCAAATTTAACACACCTGCTCCCCATTCACACATGAGACCTTGTAAGACTAACGAGTCACATGACACCGGGGAGGGAAAATGGCTAATTGGACCCAATCTGGACATTTTCACTTAGGGGTGTACTCACTTTTGTTGCCAGCGATTTAGACATTAATGGCCCCCAGGGGAGGAGACTGAACAAAGTACTACTTCAAAAGGAAGCCCACTGGATACAAAAGCTGGGGGCGACCAAACCCCCAGTTCTTAATGAAATTATCAGTTCTAGACTTTTTCTTGAGGGCTTCTCATCTGGAAGACCAGAGCACCTCATGTGAGGAGGATCTAAAGTTTAAATTTAAAAAGATGAGATTTATTTATTATTTTTTGCTGTGGGTTCTCCTTTATTTTTATTTTTTTGTCATATCGATATATTCTATATATGGTCTGTAATTATTTTTTTTTATATTCATTAATAACTTGCGGATATTGGAATTTATATCTGTAATGTGCTGAGTGAAAATCCTTGCACTGGTTATTATGCCCCCTAGGTTCATACTTCAGTGTCAGTTCATCCCTTGGGCCCCCAGTTACCCCCGGGTGCCTGACACATGTAGCCCTCTCTTGGTCTGCTCACCAAAGGGGGGTATGCCGGGTGGTTATGGGGATGCCTTTGGGAGTCCTGCATCCACCTGGTGTTTTGGGTGGCACTAGCTGTCACCCAATTCACTCCTCCGTGTAGGCGCCGTCCACTGCCGTAACCACCCTTTCCATAATGGTGGCGGTCGTACTTCCGGTTTGTGACGTCACTGCCTTTCCGGAGATGACTCACATCTGGCTGGGTTCGACACTTGGTCTTAGACGGCAGGGGACAACAGGAGATACCTGTCTCCAATTTTGCCAGCATCTCAGGAGGCGTTTATTTTGCAACGTGTTTTTTTTTTTTTGCCAGAAAGGTTAGGATTGGCTCTCCCGGGCCACCTGACAGAGCCTCTCCCACATTTAAGGGATTGTTTGTATGGCAGTGTCTTCTCTTTATTGTCTGCAGTTGCATGGTGGTTGTATACAAGATCTATGCGTGTTGATCAGCGTCACTGGTAAGACCACATTTAAAAACTTTTTTTTCTCTCTATTTTTGTGGACTTTATGGAAGCCTTTGGGTGCTTGGTTGACCATTGTTTGTTGTGTAATCTAGGTGGAGCTGTGCCTCTCTCAGGGGCTAGCTTGGGGCTCCATTTGTCTCCTTGCTCCCATAGAGACGCACAGTTGTATCCTATGACTAAGATTCTTGCCTCTGCACTGGTCCCCACACACAGGTATGTGATGTTTTTCCTTGTACTTTTTCTCCTGAATTCTATGTAGTAGTTTTTAGGCTTGTGATTGGTATTCCCATTATTCCCCTCATTAGCAACATATTTCATTCATATATGCTTTAGACTAGGGTGAACACTAGATTGTACTTAACCTGATGAGGGAGCGCTCGCCGGCACCACTGTCAACGAGTCCCTTGTGTCTGGGTTCTCTTTGTTTATGGGATGTTCCTGTTGCCCCCTTTTGTGTGATTCCCATGCTTGGACTAACTCCCAGCGCAACTTGCCATTTTTGTAATGCTTTTCATCCATTCTGTGAGACCACATGCTTACGCTCTATTGTCTTATATTTATATATATATATATATATATATATATATATATGTATTTGAATGTTATATATTCAGAAATATCAGTATAATCCTATTGTCCAGTATCTCCCTGAAGAAGACTGAACAAGTTGAGACGCGTTGGGGCTTTGGACAAGAACAAATGGGACTGTACCCTGCTGTGCATTAACATTGTCGAGTCCATGCTGTGATGTGCTGCATGGGTTTGTTTATGTGGTTGTTTTAACCATTTGTCATTTGAGTCCCACTTTGTGGGGATTTTTTAGCTCATTTTAATAATAAATATATAATTTCTCTTTCGTTCATTGACGGACACAGCGACATATCTTCATTAGTCGAATGGGTTATGCTGCGCTTCCTAGGAGTAGGACACTAGGCGGAAAAGGGTTAACAAAGTTAACAGAACTTTTAACTACACCCATGGGGCAGTTCCAGGTGGTATACTCCCACTTCCTGCTCTAGGATTCAGTTTTGTTCTGCCTAGTCAGGAGTAAAGACCTAGCTCCCTGCTGGGATCTCGGGTTCTGGCATTTTTTGTCATTTTTAAACTAGATTTTTTTCTAGTTTTTAATTGTTCCTGTGAGAACTACAATCAACTGTCAGACTGGGTGACACACTGGTATTCTAGATCCTGATGGTCACCCCATTCCAACCAGCGAGCGCATGCAAACCTCAGCTCCACGCTAGGTTGGCCGCGACATGCCCCCACTGGAGGGACTGGCTTGCGAGTGGGACACCTCGCACGGACGCACACGACCTGGTCGCTGCTGAAGTCGCAGCGTTCCTCGGGCCAACAGCACCCCTTGTTCTAAGATGAGGTGACCTGCATGGAGTGAATCCCGTCGAGTCTCCAATGGTATAGTGAGTAACCCCCCTTTTCTCCCTTGGGAAGTTAGGGGCTAATGCGGGTCCTTCTGGAGTCGGTGGTCTTACAGGTGAGCTCCCCTCCCCTATTTTTTTTTTTTTATCTACCCTCAATGGGGGTTTTTTCCATCCCTAGGAAGGCTGAAGCACTGGTACGCCATCTTTTTACCGTGGTTGGCTCAATTTCTCTTACGTCCTCTGACAGACGCAGCCTCTTCCAAGTTTCATCACTACTGGGTAATGGCGCCCTCTGCAGGAGCAGGCTAGGTAGTTAAAATTCATTAAAAAAGCTTTACCTAGACACACCTTTAGGGGCTGTCCTTCTAGACATTACCCTCAGACACATAGAGCTTACTAATCAGTTTCTTGCTGCCTAGCTCAGGGGTAGGACCTAGGATACCCTGCTGGGACTCCGGTCTCAGTTTTTTGTTTTTTCTTTGAAAAATTTTAATTTATTTTCTTCACTCACTATTGCTAGCTAGTCAGGGGGATCCTCCTGGAGAACTACAAGCGACAGCCATGCTGGGCTTCGCACTGGATAATCTAGATCCTTATGGTACCCCAGCCTGGCCTACGAGCGTGCGCAGGCTGTGGTCCGCCCAGGCCTCACCACGACGGTACCCCGACGGCTGGGGACTCCTTGGATCAGATTGTCAAGGGTCTTACAGGGGGTAAGAGTACCCTCCTGCCCCAATCCACGAAGGGTAAATTGCCTCACGCACGGTGGGGTCCTTGCTTCAAGGCTTATCAGGGGCCTTTTTGTGCCTGGAAGGAAAAAAGAAGGGAAACCCTTCAACTCCTCCGGCGGTAACAAGAAGCCCTAGTCTCGTAAGCCCAAGGCCCGTCAGTCCGGTGCTGCGGCCCAGTCTTCTTCCGCATGAAGTGACACCTTCACCCATTTCAGGAGTGGGGGGACGTCTGGGTTACTTTCAGGTACCCTGGTTGTCCCTCATTCAGGACAGATGGGTTCACAAACGGATTCATTCAGGGTACAAGATCGCATTTTCATCTCGCCCGCAGACAGGTTCTTCAAATCTCCGTCTGTCTCCTGATCGCTTGACGGCTCTCAAGGGGGCAGTGCAAGATCACGGCATTATTGTCCCGGTTCCAGGAGTTCAGATGGACCATCAACGTCCAGAAGTCGGCACTGACTCCACCAGTATGTCTGAATTATCTGGGAATGGTCCTGGACTCCGCTCAAACAAAAGTTTTCCTCCCGGAGGAAAAACTTCAGACCTTGCAGGGCAAGATCAGGTCACTCAGGGACAACGATCAGTCCTCCCTGCAGACCTACATGAGGTCCCTGGGGCTGATGGTTTCGGCCTTCGAGGCGGTCCTGTTTGCCCAGTTTCACACAAGGACTCTGCCAAATGGAACAGGGATCCCCAGTCCTTGGACAGGTTGGTGTGTTTGAGCCGTCTCACCAGAATGGAGCTTTCATGGTGGCTTCTGTCGCCCACTCTGACACAGGGCAGGTCCTTTCTGCCCCTGATGTGGACAGTGATCACCACGGATGCCAGCCTGACGGGCTGGGGTGGAGTACTGGACACTCTTTGTGCCCAGGGGACGTGGTCATCAGAGGAATCCTCCTTACCGATAAATGTTCTGGAGCTCAGGGCGATAAAACTTTGCCTGCTCCATTGGGCAACTCGGTTGCGCGGTCGCCCAGTTTGGGTTCAAACCAACAATGCCATGGCTGTGGCTAACATAAATCACCAAAGGGGCACCAGGAGTGCCCGGGCGGCCAAGGAAGTGGCCGAGATTCTGTCTTGGGCCAAGGCGCACGTTCCAGCTATTACTGCTGTTCACATTCCTGGAGTGGAGAACTGACAGGCGGACTATCTGAGTTGTCAGTCTCTGGATTAGGGGTAATGGTCCCTGCATCCGGAGGTGTTTTGGGGCTCCTGTGTGCCCGGTGGGGGACTCCGGACGTGGATCTGATTGCCTCCATGGGGTTTGAATATGGTTTTGTCTGTTTTGCAATGACCTCCCTTTGAAAATAGCAGAGAAATACCTCTGCCTGTGTTGTCCCAGAAGGTTGCCTTTCTGGTAGCTATCACCTCTGCTCGTAGAGTGTCTGAAATGGCGGCTCTGTCCTGCAGTTCGCCTTATCTGGTCATTTATATGGATAAGGTTGTTCTGCAACCCAACCAGTCTTTTCTCCCTAAGGTGGTGTCTGCTTTCCACCTCAATGAGTATATTGTTTTGCTTTTGCTTTGTGCGAAGCCTAAGCATCCCAAGGAATTTGCCAACCAGGGTTTACCTGTCGGCCTCTGAATCCTTTAGGAAGTCTGATTCCCTGTTTGTCCTTTCTGAGGGACCTTGGAAGGGTTCGGCTGCGTCCGCTCCAACCATTTCTAAATGGATCAGACAGACTATTGTTCAGGCCTATTCACTCAAGGGTCAGGTGCCTCCTTTCCCTGTGAGGGCACATGCTACTAGAGCCGTGAGTGCCTCTTGGGCTTTTCGCCATCAGGCTTCTGTGGTTTAGGTGTGCAAAGCGGCAACCTGGTCGTCTGTGCACACTTTTACAAAATTCTACAAGATTGACGTGATGGCATCCTCGGATGCTTCCTTTTGGCCGCAAAGTTTTGAGCGCTGCAGTTTTTTGAAGAGACATGTTTTCTCTTCTTGGGGTGAATTTTTGTTCTGGGGTTAGCTCCTGTTGGTTGAGCTTTTGTTGCCCTGTTGGCCACGTTTTGTTCGGGCCTTGTTGGCACGTTACCGTTCTAATGGTTGCGTCTTTTCCCACCCCTCACACCTGCTTTGGGACATCCCAATAGTGGTAAAACTTGGAAGAGGCTGCGTCTGTCAGAGGATGTAAGAGAAAATAGAATTTTTGTAAGAACTTACCTTAAAATTATTTTCTCTGAGTCCTCTGACAGATGCAGCCCCCGTCCCTCTATTTTGGCGGTTTGTCTTCCTGTACTGCTTGCTACAAAGCTGATTAGTAAGCTCTATGTGTCTGAGGGTAATGTCTAGATGGACAGCCCCTAAAGGTGTGTCTAGTTAAAGCTTTTTTAATGAATTTTCACTACCTAGCTGTAACGCTCCTGCTTTTTTTATATGGTGTGGATTTTCAGCTGCAGAAATAGTTCCACGTCAGTAGTCATGTAAGAGATATGCTGAGATACCATTCCCAACCTCAATGACTCATCATGTGTGGAAGGTCTTATTTCAGCCAGTAAATACACACAATTAGCAAGCTGGTTCCTAGAATGACTTTATGTATGTGGTAACACAATGATGAAGGTTGAGGGATAGGTTGAGTGGAGGTGGTAGGTGATAGACACTTGAAGGTGAGACAGTAGCAGATGGATGCAGGAAGGTTTAGCAATGTTGTATGGTAGCAGCTGATAGAATAGCAGGTGGACATACAAAAGAGATCAACCCAGTGCAGAAAAGTAGCAGTAGTCTCAAGAGCTAGCAATCTAGTTATGCAGATATGATAAACAGTCTTTACTATGCAGAGCTAGATAGTGTAAGCTTAGTATAAGTTTATAGAGAATTCCCCTGCGGGGTACTTAGCACTATTAGCGATACAGCCGAAGGGTGGTTCAGGAGAGGCGGATGATCCAGTAGCGGGATACAGGGATCAGCGCGGCGAGGTTCCGTCAGCGAGGTAAGCTTGCAAGCATGGAAGCTTCAAGCAAGGTTAGCATCCAGGTAAGGGTGTTTGAACGAACACATGTGAGTGAGAACCGGCGCTTTAAATAGCCATCTAGTCCGGCGCTGGGTGATGACAGCTCCAGTCTTAAAGGTGTATGCGCACCTTTCCAAAAGTAAATGGTGGGGCGCATACACTTGTGGAAAGTGTAATTTAGGGTACCAAAGGTACCGGAACATTACACTAGCCTGCTCCTGCAGAGGGTGCCATTACCCAATAGTGATAAAAACTTGGAAGAGGCTGCGTCTGTCAGAGGACTCAGAGAAAATAATTTTACGGTAAGTTCTTACAAAAATTCTATTTTTGTAACCACTGTTTGCCATTACCTTGGTCTCCCAGACTTTGACGGAGTGGGCAAAGCTATTATGCCAAGAGCAAATAATTCAGGGATTACAATATATCTGTGATGCCTCCCTTGATGCAGCTCCGTTAACCTGCAGGGCGTCTTAGTTTCTTTCCGGATCCATGGATCTCGTTCATCCAAGACAAATGGGTTCTCGAGTGGTCCGGACTGGTTACAAGATCGAGTTTCGGCCCTTGCCCCCATCAAGGTTCTTCCCCTCCAATTTGCGTCTAAGGATCACCTTTAAGGCCTTTATAGAGCGGTTCAGGACTTGTCACAAAGGGTGATAATTCCTGTTCTGGTCGCTTTCAGGGGTTTTATTCCAATGTCTTCAAGGTCCCCAGGAAGGAAGGGAAGGTTCGGCCTATCCTGCATCTCAAGGCCATGAAACCATTTTGTGCGGGTTCAAAAATTCAGAATGGAATCAATCCGATTAGTTGTGGCTTCCCTCCATCAGGGGGACTTTCTAGCTCCATCGATATCAAGGAGACACTTACCTTTTATATTCCGATCTACATCAGACATCAACGTTTTCTTCGCTTTGCCATAGGCGAAAAGCACTATCAATTCGAGGCGTTACCTTTTGGTCTCGCCTCCGCTCCTCGGGTGTTCACAGAATTGTTGGCCCCAGTGTTAGCCTTACTCAGGCAATGAGGGATTTCGGTTCTGGGATACCTGGACGATCTTCTTCTGAGGTCGGAATCGTCATCGGTCCTGAAGGAGGGCCTGGACATCACAGTGAGAAATCAGGAGTTCGGCTGGATCCTGAATTTTCAAAAGTCAGCTTTGACTCCATCCAAATAAGTTGGACTTTCTGGGTCTGACTCTGGATTCAGCGTTAGCCCGGGTGTTTCTCCCAGAATCAAAACTTTTGAAGTTGCAGCGGGCAATCGCCTCCTGTTATCCAATCGTCAGTGGTCTCTGAGGACCTGCATGCAAGTGCTGGGTTTTATGGTCTCCACCTTCAAGGCAGTTCCCTTCGCTCAGTTCCATACCAGGCTTCTGCAAAAAGAGATTTTAACCAAATGGGACAAGCACCCGAAGTCTCTGGACAAATTGATCCTGTTGAGTTGGGTGGCGAGAGGGTCTCTGCTTTGTTGATTCTGCTCCCCAGCACTTCATCTGGGAAAATCATTCCTCCCATTGTTCTGGACAGTGGTGATTACAGACATCACTCTGTCCAGGAGGTGGGGGGGGGGGTCCTGAGTACAGATTCACCCCAGGTGGTCTGGTCCTCGAAGGAGTCCAGTCTGCCTATCAGCATCCTGGAAATTCGAGCCATCAGACTTTGCCTACTCTGGTGGACGGATCATCTGTGGGGGGGGGGGCTCCGGTGAGGATCCAACTAGACAATGCCACGGCTTTGGCAGCATACATCATTCACCAAGGGGCACCAGAAGCTCCCTAGCGGCCAAAAAAGTGGCCGCTATTCTGCAATGGGCAGAATGTCTTGTTCCGGTGCTATTGGCAGTGCACATTCCAGGGATGGAAGAGTGGCAGGCGGACTACCTCAGTCAGGCTCTGTGTGCGGGAGAATGGTCTCTTTACTCTGAAGTTTTTCATCAGCTGTGCCTTCGGTGGAGGACACCAGATGTGAACTTTTTGGCCTCAATCGGAAGGTCCTGAGGTTTGTTGCGAGGTCTCTGGATCCTCTAGTGAATGCCATGGATGCTCTGATTGCTCTTTGGGGCCAATATCGCCTGATTTTTTACTTTTCCTCCAATACAACTTAAAACGTCTGCGCAGAATTGAGGCGGAAGAGATTCCGGTTATTCTGGTGGCACCAGACTGGCCTCGTCAGTCTTTGTACACGGACCTGGTAAGGTTGGTAGCCGACACCTATTGGCGGCTTCCTCTCAGAAGATCTTCAGTCTCAAGGATCGATCTTACATCCTGCTTTACGATCGCTGGCTTTAACCGCCTGGCTATAGAGAGCCATGTTCTAAAGGATAGGGGTTTGTTGGAGTCTGTGATTCCTACCTTTTTAAGGGCTAGAAAGTCTACCTATCGAAAAATTTACCATCGAGTTTTGAAAGCATATAATTCTTGGTATGAGTCCCAGGGAATTTCTCCCAGATCCTTCTCTGTATCCCGTCTTCTGGAGTTTTTACAAAAAGGTGTTGATCAACGTTTGGCCTTGGGCATCATTAAGGGTCAGCTTTCAGCCTTGGCAGTTTTCTTCCATAGATCGTTGGCTATAAATTTCTTGGTTCGCACGTTCGTGCAGGGAGTTTGTCATTTGACTCCCCCGGTGCGGTCCCTAGTGCCTCCCTGGGACCTCAACCTATTACTATTGGTCCTCCAAAGACCGCCTTTTGAGAATATTCGTGAAATTCCTTTACATAACATGTTGCAGAAAGTGGCCTTCTTGGTGACAATTAATTCTGCACGCAGGGTCTCAGAGTTGGCTGTGTTGTCCTGTGGGTCAACTTATCTGGTGGTTCATCGGGACAAGGTGGTGGCGCTTCTCCCCTGTCAGTCACTCCTTCCTAAGGTCATGTCAGGGTTTCACTTGAATTAGGACATTGTGTTGCCTTCGTTATGGCCTAAGCATCCCAAGGAGGTTGCTTTGCATTCGCTAGACGTGTTTCGGGCCATCAGGGAGTCAATTCGGAAGTCGGATTCCTTGTTCTGACGGAGGGTGCTCGTAAGGGACAGGCTGCGTCTGCTGCGACCATTTCTAAATGGATCAGGCAGATGGTGGTGCAGGCCTATTCCATTAAGGGTCAGGTTCCTCCTTTCCCTGTTAAGGTACATTCTACGAGAACGCTCAGTGCCTCTTGGGCTTTCTGTCATCAGGCGTCAGTGGTTCAGGTTTGCAAAGCGGCCACCTGGGTGTCTGTACACACATTCACTAAGTTTTACAAAGTGGATATTTTTGCATCTGTGGATGCTGCTTTTGGCTGCAAGGTTTTACAGGCTGCGGTGGCAGAGACTTCTGCCTCTTGAGGGTGTGTTTTTTCTGGTATGTGAGCTCCAGTTGTTCCTGGTTGAGCTCCTTGGTTACCTGGTTGGCTATGTTTAGCCTGTTGGGAATTGTTCTTGCTGTGTTTGTTTCCCACTCCTCATGCCGTTACTGCTTTCGGACGTCCCATTAGACTAATGAAGATCCGTCGCTGTGTCCGTCAATGAACGAAAGGGAAAACTGGATTTTTGTCTTACCGTAAAATCCTTTTTCTCTTACGTCCTCCGACAGTCGCCGCCTCCTCTAAGTCATCACTGTTGGGTATTGACTTCCCATCCGCAGGAGTAGCTAGGCATATAGACTTAGTCCAAAGACATTAGCATATACACACCCATGGGGGCTGTCCCATCTGGTCAATACCCCCCCTGCATCACCACTCCCAACTCAGTTTTAATCTGCCTAGCGTCAGGAGTAGTCAGGCTTACCTTGTGCTGGGGCTTCAGTATCAGCCTTCCTAATCTTTTATTTGATTTTCTTTGAAAATGTCAGTTTTTTCTTTTACTTTACTAGCTGTTTATTTTGTCAGCTTCTAGTGTTAGTCTTCTCTTTGGATGAAGATTGATCCTGCGGTGCTGGGATTCGGGCTGACCGCCCTGGTTCTCCAGAGCAAGAAGGTCAGATGGACCCCCAGCCCGCCATCGAGCGTTCAGCTATGGCTCGCCCTGGCATTACAAACGACCCATCCCTGTTCGCTACAGGGATGCAGCCGTGAGGTGGCTACCTCACAGGATAAATCTGCGGTGCTGCAGTGTCATGTCCCTGGCTCACGGCACTCCCTGTCAGGTGAGAACAGCGGTTTTCCGTGCATAGAGGCTTCCCACGCCATCTGGTACAGGTAAGTACTTCTGTGTGGGGCCTCTGTCTGGGGTGGCAGTCTGTGTTGCTGTGTGTCCCCCATGTCTGTGCCTGTGTGACTCCCTGATGCGGTCCCCGCGGGGATCGCTTGTGCAGTTTTCTGTCTGTGTGGGGGTCCCCTTTTCTGTGTCACTTCGGTGCATTGTTGGGGGTGCAGACTTTGTGTGGCGACCGCAGCGGAGTGAACTTGCGCGGTCTGCCATCTTTGATTTGGACAGGCATGGTCAGCCTCTCTGTGGGCGATACTGCATGCTGTTTTGGCGCCATCCGCCGCCATTTTGGTGGGTGTAGAACGATCTGTCCGACCGCATGTTCGGCTGCCATTTTCTTGAAGCCTCCAATGCAATCCTATGGGGCAGCCATTTTCCCGAAGACTGAAAGTCTTTAAGTTCAGCCTACTTCAGCAGCACTTCCTTTCCCATCAGCAGCAGGACATCGGTAGCAACGCTCTGCGAGCTCTGCAGGTTATTGCTCTCAATCTTCCTTTGTGTTATCGCTTCTGGCATAGTTTTCTCTTCTCCTTTTGGGGTCTTTTTGTCACTATAGCGGTAGCGGTGGGCTGCGCACACCACATCGATTTTAAAGGACCAGTACATTTGTATTGCACTGTGGTTTTGTTTCTGATAACTTGGGCAATGGATTCTCAGGAAATCAAGTCTCCTCCAGCTTTAGTGGGGGGCCCCAGTTCTCCTGTGGCCCCGCTGCGACCCGATTTGGCTGCTGTGGTGGCGACTTTGGTGGCTAATATGGAAATGCTGATGGCTGAACATGCTGCGAAAAAGAGGCCCAGATTGTCTCTCTCTTCTGATTCAGATGGAGATATGGCTGCTGCTGCGAGCGTGCCCTTTTCAGGGTCCCGCTCATCCTTGGACCCCCGGGGTCTGAGGGGGAGGCTGAGGTGGAGGGGGTTGATACCTCCTCCCCGGGGTCGCCTGAAGAACGGGCGACCATGGATGAGTTGATTATTTCTGTTAAGGATACCTTACATCTAGAGGATGAGCCCTGTCCTCCGGGCGTTGTGTCCTCATTTGGGACGCACAGGACCCACAAGTCTGCGCAGGTTTTCCCCTGCCCGGCTGAGTTTCATTACACTGTTAATGAGATGTGGCGCACGTTAAAACGTCCATTCCTGGTACCTAGTCGGTTCAAATTGCTTTATCCTTTTGCGCCGGCTACGGAATCACGATGGTGTGTGCCTCCACAGGTAGATCACACTGTGGCCGTGTTGAACAAGGCTACCTTGGTTCCTACTGAGGATACCCCGGTTTTCCGGGATCCCACGGACCGACGGTTGGAGTCTCTAGCCCGCCATTCCTATACGGTGGCGGGTTCGTTGCTCAAACCCGTTTTCCCGTCCGTTCTGGTGGCTCAGGCGGTGGCTGATTGGACTAAGATGCTTAGGAGCAATCTCGTGTCTGATGGTGTTCCGCCTGCCCGGCTGGAAATGGTGGATCAGATCCACCAAGGAGTCATGTACTTGTGTGATGCAGCCTTGAATGAGGCCCCCTTGGTGGCTCGCCTCTCTAGTGTCGCGGTGCTTAACCGGCGACTGATATGGCTGAAGAGCTGGTCGGCCGACCAGTCCTCACGGAAAACAGTTGCTGATTTTCCCTATGCTGGCTCTCGCCTTTTTGGCGAGGCGTTGGACACCCTGGTGAAAGGCGTTACGGGGGCAAGAGCACTATGCTGCCCCAGAACCCGAAGAACAAGTCTTTTCGAGGCAAGCGGGGTTCTGCGCCTAGATCCCATCAGGGGTCCTTTCGTGCCTTTCGAAACCAATTCAAGGGCAAGCCCTTCAAGGCCCAGGGCAACCAGAAGAAGCCCTGGGCGGGTAAGCAGAAGTCCGGCAATGCCGGCTCAGTGGGTCAGTCCTCTGCCTGAAGGGGCGCCCTCACCCATTTCTGGGGTGGGGGGACGTTTGCGCGGTTTCCTCCAACCTTGGCTGCTCCGGATATATCGGACAGGTGGGTTCAGGAAATCATTTGATCGGGGTACAAGATCGAATTCCTTTCCAGGCCGGCGGACAGATTTTTTCCCTCAAAACTCCACTTGTCCCCAGGGCGTCTACAGAACTTGCACCAGGCGGTGCAGGACCTTCTGTCTCAGGGGGTGATTGTCCCGGTGCCTCATCGGGACAGGTTTCGGGGGTTTTATTCAAATCTGTTCACTGTGCCCAGAAAGGAGGGCAAAGTGCGTCCTATTCTGGACCTGAAATCGCTGAACCGCTTCGTGCGTGTTCGGAAGTTCCGTATGGAGTCTTTCCGTTCGGTGGTGGCCTCCCTGAGTCCAGGGGAATTCCTGGCCTCGATAGATCTGAAGGATGCGTATCTACACATCCCCATTTTCGAGGGTCATCAGCGGTACCTTCGGTTTGCTATCGCAGAGGACCACTACCAGTTTGTGGTGTTACCTTTCAGTCTCGCTTCGGCACCCAGGGTTTTTACCAAAGTGCTGGCGCCGGTTCTGGGCCTACTGAGGGCACAGGGCATTGCGGTCTTGGGCTACCTGGACGCTTCAGGAGTTCGGATGGACCATCAACGTTCAAAAATCGGCGTTGTCTCCATCGGTTCGTCTTCCCTATCTGGGAATGATTCTGGACTCTGCTCAGGCAAAGGTGTTCTTGCTGGAGGACAAGCTCCGGACCTTGCAGGACGAGATCAGGTCCCTCATTGACAACCCGTCCTCGCCACTCAGAACCTGTATGAGGTCTCTGGCATTGATGGTGTCAGCCTTCGAGGCGATACCCTTTGCTCAGTTTCACACCCGGGCTCTCCAGACAGAGATCCTGGCCAGGTGGGACAGACTGCCTCAGTCCCTGGATCGGAGTGTCTCCTTGAGTTGTCAGACCAGATTGGCTCTTCTGTGGTGGCTCCAGTCCCCGTCGGTGGCGGAAGGCTAGTCCTTCTGTCCGTTGGTATGGACGGGCTGGGGTGGAGTCCTGGGCAACCTGTCTGCCCAGGGCACTTGGTCGGAGGAGGAGTCCTCCCTCCCGATAAATGTGCTGGAATTGCGAGCGATAAAACTTTGTCTCTTCCAGTGGTCGGACCGTCTCCGGGGCCTACCTGTCCGAGTACAGACGGACAATGCGACCGCGGTGGCTTACATCAACCACCAAGGGGGCACCAGGAGTGCTCGGGCGGCCCGGGAGGTGACCGACATCCTGTCTTGGGCCGAGACTCCTGTCCCGGCGATCTCAGCAGTTCACATTCCGGGTGTGGAAAATTGGCAGGCCGACTATCTGAGCCGCCAGACCCTGGACCAGGGGGAATGGTCCCTACACCTGGAGGTCTTTCAGATGCTGTGTGCGAGGTGGGGATCCCCGGACGTGGATCTGTTCGCATCCCGGCTAAATCAAAAGGTGGAAAGGTTCGTGGCAAGAACGCGTGATCCATTGGCAGACGCCTCCGGATGCATTGGTAGCCCCTTGGCATCAGTATCGTCTGATGTATGCCTTTCCTCCGATTCAGTTACTATCCCGGTTCCTCCGCAGATTGGTCTTGGAACCGCACCCAGTGATTCTGGTGGCTCCGGACTGGCCACGCCGGTCCTGGTACGCCGACATTGTTCACCTGGCAGTGGCACCTTCGTGGCGTCTGCCTCTGCGGGAAGATCTCCTGTCTCAAGGTCCGATCTTCCATCCTGCTTTACAGTCGCTGGCTTTAACGGCCTGGCTGTTGAGACCCAGGTCCTGAGGGACAAGGGTCTCTCCCCTGAGGTTATCACTACTTTAATCAAGGCTAGGAAATCCTCCTCTGGTAAGATCTATTACCGTACCTGGAAAGCTTATTTCGCCTGGTGTGAATCCAGGGGGTTCTCCCCTCATTCTTACTTGGTGTCGAGAGTGTTAGCTTTCCTCCAGTCTGGAGTGGATCAGCGCCTGGCGCTGGCCACGATAAAGGGCCAGGTGTCTGCACTGGCTGTCCTTTTCCAACGCCTTGTGGCGTCTCATTCCTTGATTCGCACCTTCATTCAAGGTGTGCAACATTTGGCTCCTTCCAGGAAGGAGCCTTTACCTCCATGGGACTTGAACTTGGTTCTGTCCGTATTACAGCGTGCTCCCTTTGAAAACATCAGGGAGATATCGTTGCCTCTGCTGTCGAAAAAGGTTGCTTTTCTAGTGGCGACCGCTTCGGCTCGCAGAGTGTCGGAGCTGGCGGCGTTGTCTTGCCGCTCCCCTTATTTGATAATTCACAAGGATAAGGTGGTTTTGCGACCACCCCCATCCTTCCTTCCCAAGGTAAATATAAAAACAAAAAGCAGAGCGCCTCTAAGTGTTATCAGTTTAATTAAACGGGTAATGCAGGTACAGGAAAACTGCTCACATTTAAAACAGTATAAAATAGCTCATCTGTTAGGTGGTCTGCAGGAACACAGGGGTCCACGGCTGGATGTTAGTAGCTCCAAGAGGTGGTGCAGGGGATGGTGAAGGAGGGAGATGTCTGGAGAGCCAAGAGACCAGATAGTAGGATGGTCAGCAGCTTCAGGAAGGTGTTCTATTCCTCAGGGAGACACCTGGTGAGCCGAGACACCGTTAGGTAGGATGGCTGTTGGCTTCAGAAGGGCGCCCTGCTCCTCAGTACATGCTGGCGCCGGATGTACTGAGGAGCAGGACGCCCTTCTGAAGCCAACAGCCATCCTACCTAACGGTGTCTCGGCTCACCAGGTGTCTCCCTGAGGAATAGAACACCTTCCTGAAGCTGCTGACCATCCTACTATCTGGTCTCTTGGCTCTCCAGACATCTCCCTCCTTCACCATCCCCTGCACCACCTCTTGGAGCTACTAACATCCAGCCGTGGACCCCTGTGTTCCTGCAGACCACCTAACAGATGAGCTATTTTATACTGTTTTAAATGTGAGCAGTTTTCCTGTACCTGCATTACCCGTTTAATTAAACTGATAACACTTAGAGGCGCTCTGCTTTTTGTTTTTATTTTCACTTTCAGAGCTGACTTCTCTCTGCAGCTGAGCTGGCCCTGAGTGTAATCTATTTCAGCCATCAACTACACCAGACTAATGACTATACATGAACTGCATACCCCTTGATGCTATATAGGTATGTGTGATGCGCCAACTCTTATCCTGCTTGTTCCTTCCCAAGGTGATCACTGAATTCCACCTTAATGAGGACATTGTCCTGCCTTCGCTTTGTACGAAGCCGAAACATCCGAAGGAGATTACCTTGCATTCCTTGGATGTTGTCAGGGCGATCAGGGTTTACCTGTCGTCTACGGAATCCTTTAGGAAGACGGATTCCCTATTTGTCCTTCCTGAAGGACCTCGGAAGGGCATGGCTGCGTCTGCAGCAACTATTGCCAAATGGATCAGACAGACCATTGAACAGGCTTATGCCTTGAAGGAACGGGTTCCGCCCTTCCCTGTTAAGGCGCACTCTACCAGATCTTTGAGTGCGTCCTGGGCCTATTGGCATCGGGCCTCGGTGGCCCAGGTGTGCAAGGCTGCGACTTGGTCGTCGGTGCACACCTTTTCCAAATTCTACAAAGTAGATGTTCTGGCATCAGCTGATGCTTCCTTTGGCCGCAAAGTTCTCAGTGTGGCAGTGCCATGATGGACCCTGGAATTTTTTCTGGGTCCCTGGCTGTTGGTGTTTGCTTTCCTGGGCTGTTGCTCCTGTTGAGTATTGTATTTTTCTGTTGCCCAGTTGGTTCTCTTACGGTGCATGTAAGATTCCTTTCTCTGATGTGGGTACTGCGTTGCCTTTTCTACGGTTGCGTCTCCCACCCCTCATGTCTATACTGCTTTGGGACATCCCAACAGTGATGACTTAGAGGAGGCGGCGACTGTCGGAGGACGTAAGAGAAAACTGAATTTTTGTAAAATCTTACCTGTAAAATTCCTTTCTCTGAGTCCTCCGACAGTCGCTGTCCCCGCCCCTCTTTTGGGGTTCTTATTACCTACTGCTATGCTACCAAGCTGAGTTGGGAGTGGTGATGCAGGGGGGGGGTATTGACCAGATGGGACAGCCCCCATGGGTGTGTATATGCTAATGTCTTTGTCTTTGGACTAAGTCTACTGTATATGCCTAGCTACTCCTGCGGATGGGAAGTCAATACCCAACAGTGATGACTTAGAGGAGGCGGCGACTGTCGGAGAACTCAGAGAAAGGAATTTTACAGGTAAGATTTTACAAAAATTCTGTTTTTCTGATGTTCATTGACAGGCACAGCACCCACCCCTCTGTGGAGTTGGGTTATGTATTCTTCTGATAATGTTTGTTACAAAACTGAATCCTAAAGCAGAAAGTGGGAGTATACAACCTGGGACTGCCCCATGGGTGTAGTTAAGTCCTGTTAACTTTGTTAACCCTTTTCTGCCTAGTGTCCTACACCTAGGAAGCGCAGCATAACCCATTGGACTAATGAAGATCTGTCACTGTGTCCTTCAATGAACATCAGAGAGAAGGATTTTATGGTAAGACAAAAATCCAGTTTTTATACAATGATGTTCTTTTTGATCATATGATTTCTGGCATCACTCAAAATCCCCATCCTTCCCATTTTTGGCCCACCTGGCACTTTTTGTCTATCCATTAGGGACGGGTGCCTCTCGTCATGATTGGTATGGACAACAGTTAAATGGTTGCAAATATCCGAAGGAAATTTCCTTGCATGCTGTCAGGATCGGTGTCATTACGTGGGTCACCTGCTGGTGGCACTGTTGTTCCTGGAACTGAGGGGCGCAGTTCCAGGGCCCACCAGCGGGTGTCTCCCAGAAGCTGGACTGTACTTTTAATTAAGCTGCACCTGAGGAGGACTGCTTAGGAAATATAAGCCTGCCCTTCACTGAGGCTCAGTGCTTCAGTATTTCCTCTGCTAGCTGTGTCCCTGTCTGAGCCTGATCCTGTAATCTGCATCCTGAAACCTGTATTCTGATCCTGAGTCCTGTTCCCTGTACCCTGCTTCCTGTACCTGGCTCCCTGCTTTCCTTGTCTCCTGTCCCTGTCCTGCTATTGTTTTGTATATAGTTTGTTAGGTTCTAGTGGGGTTTTGCACTGTTATCATTTATATTTTGTTTACTTGTTTATGGTCTGCTGGTGTTGGTATTGGAGTGTGTCATTTTGCTTAATAAACTTATTTACACCTTTATTCATCTGGGTCCTGATTCCTTGGTGCAGCCAACTGATCTGATCACCCTTGCTGGATGCCTGCATGTGGTATCCCTGACACATGCCTTGGATGTGGTCTGGGCAATTAGGGTGAACCTGGCAGCTACGGAGTCTTACAGGAAGTCAGACTCACTATTTTGTGCTCACGGATGGGCCTCGGAAAGGGTTGTCCGCTTCCTCTGTGACCATTTCCAGATGGATCAGACAGATGGTGATTCAGACCTATTCCATTAAGTGTCAAGTTCCTCTTTTCTCTGTTAAGGCGCACTCTACTTGGGCGCTTAGTGTCTCCTGGGCCTTCAGTCATCAGGTGTCAGTGACGCAGGTTTGCAAGGCAGCCACATGGCCGTCGGTGCACACTTTCACAAAGTTTTATAGTGGATGTGGATGTGTTTACATCTGCGAAAACTTCTTTTGGCCACAAGGTTTTGCAGGCTGCTGTTGAGAGGACCCTGATCCTCTTCAGGGGTGTATTGTTTTTCAGGTGAACTCCAGTTGTTTATGGTTAAGCTTTGTTACCTGGTTGGCCTTGGGAATTTTTTTCTGATGTTTTCCCACCCCTCCTGTTTAGCACTGCTTTGGGACTTCCCAATGGTTAAAAAGAATCAAGAGCTGTGTCCGTCAATAAACGAAAGAGAAAATATGATTTTTGACTTACTGTAAAATCCATTTCTCTGATCATTGACAGACACATCACCCACCCCTCTGTGGAGTTGAATTTCTTCTTACATTGCTTGTAACAAAACTGAGTGCCTATAGCTGAGAATGGGTGTACACTATACCCCCTGGGACTGCCCATTGGCGTAGTCAAGCTTTTTCCTGTCTAGTGTCCTACTCCTGAATGGGGCAGTATAACCCAATGGTTAAGACAAATCAGGAGCTGTGTCCATCAATGAACATTCGAGAAATGGATTTTACAGTAAGTAAAATATTCAATTTTTGTTGCTTTGCAGGCTGAAATGGAGACACACATGTTTTTGTTTTATCCAGCTGTAATTAGAACATCCAAATAAAAGATATAACACCAACATGTCAGAAAAAAAAAATCAAAAACAGAATCACTGAGTTGGAAAAAGGATCGCCCCTTTTTGTTTCAGTATTTTTTTGAACCACCTTTTTTTTTACATTTGATGCTGACAGTTTGTGGAATGCAGTCTTCAAGTCATTACACATATTTTAAATGGGGTCTGGGCTCTAACTTGGCCTTCAACCCCTGTGTGGACACTTTTGCTGTGTGCTTTGGGTTGTAGGGGAAACCCCAAAACTTATGGGTTTCAGTAACATTTTGACTGTTGAAGCCAGATTGATAAATATATTTATTTTACAAACATGTAGGTAGAAAGACATGTTTGGAGAGAAATTCAGTCACATTACATTCTGTTGGTTTAAAAACAATTGCTCTCTCTGGCTAAGGACTTGTAATACAATTTCTCTATCGCTCATTGACAGACGTAGTCTTCTTGATTCTCAAGAGCTGGGTTATGTTGTCTCCGCAGGAGTAGGACTAGGCAGAAAGACAAAACGTTCTGGCTCCACCTTAGGGGCAGTCCCTGAGGGTATATCCTCCCTCTCTCTGCTACAGGGAATCAGTTTTTTTCTGTCTAGTCAGGAGTAAGGACCTAAGTTCCTTGCTGGGATCTTTTGGTCCTGGCAAGACTTTTTTCTTTAAGAAAAAGAAATTTTTTAGGTAATTTTCTCCAGTGTTTTTTCCTGTGAGATCTTCAAGCAAAAATGCCGGACTGGGCGACACTTGTGGTCACCCCAGCCGGCCTACGAGCGCGCGCAGACCATGGCATTGCGCTTGGTCGGCCGCGACACATTCAAGTAAGTATGCGGGGCCGGGCGACGGGCTGGATGTTGAGATCCAGTGGTCACCCCGGTTTCTGCCTACGAGCGCGTGCAGACCAGAGCTCCGCGCTGGGTCGGCCGCGACGGAGTCCCAGTGGAGGGACTGACCTTGCGAGTTAAAAGTCTCGCTTGGACGCCAGGAACCAGAGAGTCAAGGCGTCCGGAGTGGTCCACAAACCCCCACCCCGGTGGAGAGGGTATTGTGAAGAGAGGGTGCCTGTCGGTTCGGTATGGTGAGTAAACGTTCCCTTTTTTCCTCGTTATTAGGCAGTATGTATTATGGGCCCCTCCATATATGGTCAGTATATATCTGATACTTACAAGTCCCCCTTGTAATACAGCATGTGTTTGTGGGAAGTGGACTTGGTTTAAGAGCTAACACTCTACCCAGCAGACTGTAACATTACAGCAGACATAGGAGGTATAATCCTACCTTATGTGTAGTGTATCTCCTGTAGATCCAGATATCGCCTCTTAGCAGAGATGCAGGTGGATGTGCTGGGAAAACGATTTCGGCGGTCCGCCGCCATTTTGCCGTAGACCAAATGCATGTATGTCCTCAGGTCACGCCGGCCGCCATGTTTTTGGAGTCTTATGTCTCTTCTATGGGGGCGGCCATGTTTTGTGAGCCCAGCTACCTCGTGGAGAGCTGGGAACGCCGGAAGGCGTACACAGGGGGCGGAGCCACGTCCTTCTACCCGGGAAAAAGCAAACAGCTCCTTCCAGAACTGTGTAAGACTGACGCTGACTGCAGTTGGTTGGAAACTGCAATGCATCGGTTGGTGAGCCTTGGGGGTCCCTCTCTCTCTCTGTGGGATCGAGAAGCAGGTACTCTGAGGGGCGCTATTGCGCTAGGGGGAGACACACAAAAAAAAAAAAAGAAAAAGTTTTTTTTTGTTTTGCTGGCAAAGGTGTCCTGAATTAACATGGACCCTGCCACTCATGTATCTCCTCCGGATCCCCTCGAGGGGTCTGCGGGATCCTCCAGCACCCCATTGACAATTGAATCATTGTCAGCTATTATGGAAACTTTTGTGTCCCGGGTGGAAGTGGCTTGTCAGGGACAGGGCGCAAGAAAGCGACCCCCGCCTAACCCCTTATTATCTGAAACCTCGGATTCAGACTCTGAGCCTATTTCTGCAGTTGCAGGTACCTCATCTGGGATTGGTGTCTCGGGTCCTGTCTCTTCAGACAGTGAGGAGGATGTTTCGGCATCCGCCATAGCCCGAGAGGAAGCGTTGGTAAACGCACTCATTGTATCTGTTCAAGAAACCTTAAGGTTACAGGGTATTCCATCGGAAATAGCTGAAACTTAAATCCCTTTTGGGACTAAAAAACGCATCAAAGTGGCGAAGGTTTTTCCATTGCCCAAATGTTTTGGCAATCCAATCGAAGAAGAATGGCGTCTGCCAAAACGCACTTTTACTATTTCTAAACGCATTGACAGGCGTTATCCGTTTGAGGAAACCCTCATTAAGAAATGGACAGAACCACCTGTGGTGGATTCACCAATTGCTAGATTGAATAAAGCCACGGTTATTCCTTTAGAAGACGCTCCGTCTTTTAAAGATCCAGTGGATCGCAAGATAGAAGCTATGTCTCGCACCATGTTTTCCTTGATTGGATCAGCTTTCAGACCTATAATAGCTATTGGTCTGGTTTGTGGTAACTGAATGGACCAAGTGGTTACGCCGGGACTTAGAAGAGGTCCCTCAGGCGGTATCAGATTTGTTGGAACAAATGATACAGGGGTTACAGTTTGTGTGTGATGCGGCGTTAGACGCCACTCCATTATTGGCGCGAGCATCAGTCTCAGCAGTGGTTCTCAGGCGTACACTGTGGCTAAAAGGTTGGTTAGCCGACCAAGGTTCCAAAAAAGCATTGGCTAATATCCCCTTTTCAGGAGAGCGTCTATTTGGAGCCAACTTTGATGAGATCATTAAGGATCTCACGGGTGGAAAGAGCACCTTTTTACCGCAAAATTTTAAAGGTAGAGGAACTCGTCAAAGACGAGGGCCTTCTTTTTCTGCTCACAAGAGGTTTTTTCGTCCCGCGGGTGAAAAAACTAAGTCCTCCAAAGCTCCTGCAGGAGGCGTCAGGGGTCGTTGGTCGGGCAAGCAAAAGCCCGCCCCCTCCAGACCTGAAGATAAACCATCCAAAGCCTGAAGGTGCGCCCCCACCCATAACTGGGGTGGGGGGACGTCTTCGCCGGTTCCCGGATCCATGGCTTTCCAGAATCCCGGACAAATGGGTTTGCGAAGTCATAAGGTCAGGGTACAAGATCGAGTTTCGATCTCTCCCACCGGCGTGATTCTTCCCTTCCAATATCCGACTATCCTCAGATCGTTTAGAAGATCTGCGGAGAGCAGTCACAGATTTACTACAACAAGGAGTGGTAGTCCACGTTCCTTGGACACTACGGTTTCAAGGGTTTTATTCAAACCTATTTACAATACCCAGGAAAGAGGGCAAAGTGCGTCCAATTCTGCACTTAAGAGCACTCAATTCTTTTGTCAACATAACAGTAGCAGCCTTCCTGCATCCAGGGGATATCCTAGCGTCCATAGACATCAAGGACGCCTATCTTCACATTCCCATTTTCGCAGGACATCAGCGGTTTCTACGCTTTTCCGTAGAAGAGAACCACTATCAGTTTGTGGCGTTACCTTTCGGTCTCGCCACGGCTCCGCGGGTCTTCACAAAGGTGTTGGCCCCAATGTTGGCACTTCTGCGCCAAAGAGGCATATCGATCCTTGGTTACCTAGACGATCTTCTGCTTCATGCAGAGTCTCCTCAGACCTTGCTACAAAACATAGAAATTACTATGATTTCTTTACAGGAATTCGGGTGGCTGGTGAACCAGCAAAAGTCATTTCTGGTTCCCACCCAGAGGCTCGAATATCTGGGTCTAATTCTAGACACAGTCAGGACAAGAGTTTTTCTTCCGGTAGGGAAACTCCGAAAGATTCAATCAGCAGTCCAGTTGTTACTGTCCAACAGCTGGTCTTCCCTTCGGATTGCATGAGGGTTCTGGGGTTGATGGTGGCTTCGTTCGAAGCAGTCCCATTTGCCCAGTCCCATACCCGAATTCTTCAGCAAGAGATTCTTCTCAGATGGAATCGGAATCCGGAATCCCTGGACAATCAGATCCGATTGAGCATACAGACCAGAGAGTCTCTGGTCTGGTGGCTTCGGTCTCCTATGCTCAGCCAGGGAAAGTCATTTCTGCCAATATATTGGACGATAGTGACCACGGATGCCAGTCTATCCGGATGGGGAGGAATTCTCGGTCAGTTATCTGTCCAGGGACTTTGGTCCCCGGAAGAATCCAGGTTACCGATAAATGTATTGGAACTGAGAGCGATCAGACTTTGTCTGATTCACTGGACCGAGCAGCTCCAGGGCAGCCCGGTTCGGATCCAGTCGGACAATGCCACGGCCGTGGCTTATGTCAATCACCAGGGGGGCACCAAGAGTGTCCGAGCGGCCAAAGAAGTGGCTTGCATTCTTCGCTGGGCGGAACGATTTGTTCCAGCAATCTCTGCGGTGTTCATTCCGGGGGTGGAGAATTGGCAGGCAGATTATCTCAGCCGTCAGACTCTGGATCAGGGGGAATGGTCCCTCCATCCAGACGTTTTCCACCAGTTGTGCCTACGGTGGGGCACCCCGGATGTGGATCTGTTGGCATCACGATTCAACAGGAATATTTCAGAGATTCGTGGCTCGCTCCCGCGATCCTCTAGCAGAAACCGCAGACGCACTGATCGCCCCGTGGGGGCAATACCAGCTAATATATGCCTTCCCTCCTCTCGCGTTACTGCCAAGACTTCTTCGCAGGATAGAGGAGGAAGGAATTCCAGTAATTCTGGTAGCTCCGGACTGGCCTCGTCGAGCTTGGTACGCCGACGTGGTCAGACTGGTGGCGGATGTCCCGTGGAGACTTCCTCTCAGGGAGGACCTACTGTCTAAGGGACCGATCTTCCATCCTGCTTTACGATCGCTGGCTTTAACGGCCTGGCTATTGAGACCCAGGTGCTGAAGGACAAAGGTTTGTCAGCTTCAGTTATTCCTACTCTAGTTGAAGCAAGGAAAGCGACTTCCAGAAAGATTTATCATCGCACATGGAAGTCCTACATTGCATGGTGTGAACCGTTGGGGTTCCGTCCTCGGTCTTATTCGATTAGTCGAATATTAGCTTTTCTGCAACAAGGGGTTGAGCAGAAACTGGCCTTGAGTACTATCAAGGGTCAGGTCTCAGCGTTAGCTATCTTCTTTCAGAAGCCTTTGGCTACTCATTCCTTGATGCGGAATTTCATCCAGGGGGTGCGACATCTGGCTCCGCCAGTGCACGCGCCGTTACCCCCCTGGGATCTTAATTTAATGTTGTCGGTTCTTCAGAAACCTCCCTTTGAAGATATTAGGGAGATTCCTCTACCTACGTTGTCCCAGAAGGTGGCCTTCTTGGTGGCTATTACTTCTGCACGCAGGGTGTCAGAACTGGCCGCATTATCTTGTCGTTCACCATATCTGGTGGTTCATAGAGATAAGGTGGTTCTTCGTCCGAATCCATCCTTCCTACCAAAAGTGGTTTCAGAATTTCATCTGAATGAAGAAATTGTGTTACCTTCCCTGTGTCCTAAGCCCAGTCATCCGCGAGAGTTTGCTTTACACTCCTTGGATGTGGTCCGGGCGATCAGGGTATACTTGAAAACGACAGACTCGTTTCGCAAGACGGATTCACTTTTTGTGATCCCAGATGGACCCAAAAAGGGGTTGCCTGCATCTGCCGCGACCATTTCCAGATGGATCAGACAGACGGTAGTACAGGCTTATTCTATTAAGGGTCGGGAACCCCCGTTCCCTGTTAAGGCGCACTCCACTCGGGCACTTAGTGCGTCATGGGCCTTTCGCCATCAGGCGTCAGTGGTCCAGGTGTGCAAGGCGGCTACCTGGTCGTCGGTGCATACCTTTACTAAACATTATAAAGTTGATGTAATGGCATCGTCTGATGCCTCGTTTGGCCGCAAGGTTTTGCAGGCCGCAATTTGAGGAGACCAGTGGTCTACCTCGAGGGTTTTTTCCGTTGGAAAATTTTTCTTTTAGTCTCATTCTTTGTTTATAATGAGCCTTTAAAAATTCTAGTTTGGCACCGGTTGGGCCTTCTAGATTGGATTTGATTTTGTCAATCCCACCCCTCATTTGTGGCACTGCTTCTGGATGTCCCAGCTCTTGAGAATCAAGAAGACTACGTCTGTCAATGAGCGATAGAGAAAAATGGATTTTTGTAAGATCTTACCGTAAAATCCTTTTCTCTTAAGCTCATTGACAGACGTAGTACCCGCCCCTCTATCATTGAGTTGGGTTGGGTTAAATTCTCTGTACTGCTTTAAAACAGAACTGATTCCCTGTAGCAGAGAGAGGGAGGATATACCCTCAGGGACTGCCCCTAAGGTGGAGCCAGAACGTTTTGTCTTTCTGCCTAGTCCTACTCCTGCGGAGACAACATAACCCAGCTCTTGAGAATCAAGAAGACTACGTCTGTCAATGAGCTTAAGAGAAAAGGATTTTACGGTAAGATCTTACAAAAATCCATTTTTATTGGTTTTACAAAGGGTGGAACCTATCTAAAGTTTCTTTGAAGTCACATCTTGATTGAAATGCGGAATAGTTATTTACATAGACTTGTCACTTCCAGTAGTTGTTTAGCTGAACAGGTCTTCAAAAGCCTAGATAATAATCTATATAGCCGTAGGTGTAAATGGCTTTTGAACACAACAGCTGTTATACAATATGACTTCTAACATATACATGCAATATATCTGCTTAATCATAAAAACATGTTTGATAATCATAAATGAATGTTTGATAAATAAAATGGCTGTTCCCTTTTCCCCTTCAGGGTCATTGTCATGTTGGAATGTAAACCACATTCCCATTGACAACTTTATTATAGAGGGCAGCAAATTTTCCTCAAGAATTAGACAGTATTATGACCCGTCCATTATTCCTTCTTTCCTGACAAGTACTCCTGTCACTGCTACAGAGAAACATAACAGGATAATACCACCTCCATGCTTTACTATAGGAATTGTGTTTTTTGGATGGTGAGCTGTATTGGATTTCCGCCAGACATATTGTTTGGTGTTGAGGCCAAATTAGTTACATTTTAGTCTCATCTGACCATAACACCTTTTTCCATGTGACCTCAGAATCTTCAAGGTGCGTTTTGGCAAAGCTCATTTGTGACTGCATGTGACCTTTCTTGAGGAGTGTCTTTTTTTTTTTTCTTGCAACCCTCCCATACAAGCCACATTTGTGGAGAATTTGTGATATTGTTGTCCTTATGCACACAATGACCACGCTTTGTAATATATTCCTGCAACTGCTTCAGAGTTGCTGTAACCCTGTTGGTAGCCTCTCCGACCAGTTTCCTCCTGGCTCATTCAACCAGTTTGGAGAGATGTCCTGATCCAGGGAGGGACTGTGTTGTACCTAGTTACACAGGTTTAAAAAAAGACACGTGTCCATCTAGTTTAACCAATAATAAAAAAAAAAATCATACAATCCTATACCCACAGTTGATCCAGAGGAAGGCGAAAAACCCCAGTAAAGCATGATACAATTTGCTACAGCAGGGGAAAAACTCCTTCCTGATCCCCTCCGAGAGGCTTCAGTTTCCCAGGAACTTTACGTATAAATGTTAGTACCCAGTTATATTATGGACATTTAGGAAAGAATCCAAGCCTTTTTTAAAGCAATCTACTGAGATCCCCATTTTTACAGTTCTTACTGTGAAGAAAACTTTCCATATTTTCCTTTAGACGTAAGGAGTGCCCCTTGTCCTCTGTGATGACCTTAACACCAAGTTCACTATATGAACCCCTTATGTATTTGTACATATTGATCATATCCCCCTTAATCTCCTCTTCTCAAGAGCGAAAAAATTCAGTTCAAATTTTTCCTCCTAGCTGAGCTCCTCCATGCCTCTTATCAGTTTGGTTGCCCTTCTCTGCACTTTCTCCAGTTCCCCGATTTTAACTTTTTTTTTTTTTTTAAAACTGGTGCCCAAAACTTAAATGCATTTTCCGGGTGGTCTTACTAATTTGTGAAGGGGCAGAATGATTTGTCTCTTTGGAGTTCATACCTCTCTTAATACAAGAAAGAACTTTGCTTTCTTTGGAAACTGCAGCTTGGCATTGCATGCTATTAAGCTTATGATCTACCAGAACCCACAGATCCTTCTCCGCTTGGCATTGCATGCTGTTAGGCTTATGATCTAACAGAACCCCCAGATCTTTCTCTGCTATGGATTCTCCCAGTTGTACTCCCCCCTTAGTATGTATGATGTATACAAATAACTTTACATTTACCAACATTAACTACCTCAATACTGGGCACTTAAACCCCCTTCCTTCCCAGACCAATTTTCATCTTTTAGCGCTGTTGCATTTTGAATGACAATTGCGCGGTCATGCAACATTGTACCTAAACCAAATTTGTGTCATTTTTTCCCCACAAATAGAGCTTTCTTTTGGTGGTATTTGATCACTGCCAGGTTTTTTCTTTTTTGGTGCACAAATAAAAAAAGACAGAAAAGTTTGAGAAAAAAAAAGTTTTTTTGTTTAGGTTATAACATTTTGTGAATAAGATACGTTTTTTCCTGCACTGATGAGCACTGATGACGCCGCACTGACAGGCACTGATGAGGAGACACTGATTGGGTGGCACTGATGGGGTGGCACTGATATGCAGCACTGATGGGCACTGATAGGTAGCACTGATATGCAGCACTGATGGGGACTGATATGTGGCACTGATAGATAGCACTGATATGCAGCATTGGTGGGCACTGATAGGCAGCGCTGATGGGCACTGATAGGCAGCACTGATGGGCACTGATCGGCGGCACTGATGGGCACTGATAGGTGGCACTGATGGGGGGCACTGATGGGGGGCACTGATAGGCAGCACTAGTGGGCAATAATGGGCACTGGTGGGCGGCACTGGTGGATGGCAATAATGGGCACTGGTGGGCAGCACTGATATATGGCATTGGTGGGCAGCACTGATAGGAGGGCACCACTGGCAGGCTGCCATCCCTGGTGGGCATCCCTGGTGGTCATGGGTGGGCATCCCTGGTGGCTCTAGTGGCACCCCACCCCCCCCAGGGCTGCACTGGTAATCAATGTTCTGATTACCAGCACAGACCCCCCCTGTGATCAGTGAGTACTTAGAAATACTCACTGATCACCCCAGCTCCAGTATCGATCCTCTTCTTCTCCTCCCTGACAGGATCTGTCAGGGAGGAGAAGAGATCGAAGCCGTTACAACGGCTGTATTTACATTGCATGATGGCTGTGATTGGACACAGCCATCATGTGATCAGGAGGGCCAATCACAGGGCCCTCCTGACGCATCTTGTTGCGCTGTGTCCGAGGGACACAGGCACATCGAGATCGCGCCTCTGCGCGTGCACGCGGCGGCGCGATCTCGCTCCTTCTGAAGGACGTTCCGGAACGTCCATTCAGAAGGACGAGACTCCCACCCGGCCGTATATGTACAATGGCCGGATGGGAGGTGGTTAAACCTCATTTGCCACATAGTTGCCTCATTAAACAGTGCATTGAGGTTGGCTTGTAAGTTGGAGACATCCTGTAAGTAAGTTATTCCACTGCATAGCTTAGTGTCATCTGCAAACAGTGAAATGGTACTTTTAATCCCAGGCCCTTTATTATTTAAAAAGTACCAGTCCCAACACTGAACCTTGGGGTACACCACTGATAACCTTAGACCATTCAGAGTAACAATCATTAATCACTACTCTCTGAATTATATCTTTTAACCAGTTTTCTATCCATTTACAAACTGATCTTTCCAAGCCTGTAGACTTTACCTTACACATTAGCCATGTGTGGAGAACCTTGTCAAACGCTTTTGCAAATTCCAAGTATGCTACATCCACAGCTACCTCTTTCCACTGACTTGACCAAATACCTTTCCCTTCCTAATATACTTCACTGTGCTTCTAGGCATTAGGCCTTTGAATTTTTTTTTTTTTTTTTTTTTATCCATCTCCTGACTTGTCTGTCCACAACTTTATCCTGGAGATCCTGGTGACAGTGCCTTGCCACCCATAGGTAATTGTTTGCTTCAGTTGCACTGCTAGTGACTGAAATGCTCCAGGAAAGCTCTTTTCATGCTCTTTTCAGTTAATTAAAATAACCATAGCTGATCACAGTTGAAAGTCAAATGGCTTTGTGTGCCATTGAGAAGGTGATTACCAACACTTAATTAAGTTTACAAGTCATTTTTAGGAGGGGGGTGATCCGTTTTCCAACTCAGTGAATCTGTTTTTGATTTTTTTTTTTTTTTTCCTCACATGTTGGTGTTATATCTTTCACTTGGATGATATAAGTTGCACTGAGTAAATAGAGCTAGATAAAACAGACTGCAAAACAACAAAATGTTATTATTTTAAAGGGGGATGCATTTTCTGTACCCACTGTATTATAGAAGCTAAGGTGAAGACAAGTTTGGTTCTAATGTATCCTTGGTTTAAGCAGCAGACTGTTGACAAATATGAAATTAATATTCATTTTTTTTTTTTTTATTGTAGACAATGTAAAGAAAACCTTCAAGAAACCAGAAGTGTAACAGAGTGATTGTAACATCCTAATTGACATTAAAAGTGTTTTCCTTTTTTGTACTCTTTGTTAAACTCCAGTGTCTTCATGTTTAGGATGGGTATTTTAAAAGTGGAACAATGACCCATCAGTATAACAACTGACAGCAAAAGAGAGTACACTATAGATGGACATGCTTAACGAAGGAGCCTATGTTTGCACTGAAGTAACTTGCCACGTGACTATTGCTTTAAACACGGCTCACGGTTAATTTTATTGTGTTTATGCACACATATTAACTGACAGGAGCTTTCACATTGTAGCAATACTCATTACGCTGTGTGAATTGAAGAAAAATGTATATATTAGGAAAAATTTTCTGATATTGTGTGTTTTTTTAAAAAAGAAAATAAGTGGCCAACTTTATAGCACTTTAAGGATATTTACATGCAAGTTCATAAAATATTTTACGCGCTGTAACTGTTATGATATACAGTGCCTTGCAAAAGTTTTCATATTCTTAACCAAGTCTCTTTTTACTGAATAATATTTTAAAATGTTTTGTTAAATGTAGAAAACTAGGAAACCGAAATATGCTCTTTATTGAATTCCCACACTAGGCAGAGCCACCTTTTGCAGTAATACTACCTCTGTCTTTTGCAGAAAAAAATGTACTGGTTTGCTTTACAGTACAGAGTGTTCAGAAGTTTTCAGTAGACATACTCTATCTAGGTTTCTCAGATGTTCAAGTTTAGAATGTCTGATTAAGTGATAGAAATACATAGATTAGGAAAAACTGAACAAGCCCTTATCCTACAGCTGCATTGCTTTAGTTATCAGATTGTCTATAATTGTTTGTCACTTAAAATTCTTCTGCACAAAACAAAGAAGAGACTTATATGAGAATCTAGTGTTCAAGCAAAATGTGCACTGGCAAATACAGTGTTCCTGAACCCTGTCTTTTCCTGGTGCCCCTGAGCACAGCACTACCTAAAGTGCCTTTTGCCTGCTTCTTTTAGGGATTATAGAACTACACAAGCAATAATCTTGACATATACAATTGCTGTTGCCTGTTAAGCTAAACACATTAGGAGTAGGAGATTTGCCTACTGCGATTTTCACTGTGCTTGACAAAACAGCCAAGTGCAGGTGTACACCTTTGGAGTACTGTAGGGTTCAGTACAATTTAAGAGCATCAGGTTAGGGGACTGCTGCTGGGTGATGCAAAATACAGGCAAATACTGCTAGAAAACTTGTCATTTTCTTAAAAATAAAAAATTTGTATGTGTGATGTCAGCAATGGGTTAAGCTTAGTTTACAAAGCTTATGTTATTTAATATGATGGTCATTATGTTTATCGACATGACATAACTATCATTATCAACTTCCATTGGCTGTCATTCCTGGAGATGTAACATCCCATATGGAAAATACTTTAATAGCTTAGTAAATTTAATCTTTGTGTGTTTTCCCAGTTTAAGCAACTTAAAAACATTTCTGGTTAATTGCCAACTAATCAGAATGAGCCAACGTTTATGTATATCATTGTAGGACTTTGCAGTTACAGCACCTACCCTTTATCCCAACCGGTTCCTCTAAATCAAATGAAGACACTAAGGAGGGTTTTCTGGTTAATAAAGGTAAGCTACATTGGGAGACTATTTTCCAAACAAATTAGCAAAACAATTAGTTGCAAACCAGGTTGCATCTCCTTCAGCAAAGTCTCTGCGACAGCTTTTACAGGCCTGTATGTCTGTATTCCTGAGCAGTCAAGTGTGACATTTTGCAAAGTTCAAACACAGATTTATTACTAAATATAAGACAGATTTCCACTACAAACAGGCATACATAAGAAAAATGATGACCAATCATCTGGTTCACATTGCATCTTACTGATTTTGTTAGCATGGCTTTGCACTGTGACAGGATTGGTAACCATCTCCTATTGTATGCTGTCAACTTTTAGGACCATGCCAGGTAAGCAATGCAAAGTAAGGAAACCACGTTTTCTAATGCAATTACTTCTCTACTAGCCTAAAAAGCTGCAAAATTATTTCTAGTGAGGAGCAATGACAAAGCAACAACTCTGATTGGCTGTCATGTGATTAGAAAACTCCTTATTGCAAGTAGCGATCAGGAGCTTTTGGTTCGGCGCCAGCAACTGTGTCGATAGCGTGCAGTGCGCACGCTCTTGGCACAGCTGTTTGCGCAGCAATTTACTCAAAAATGCGGCCCCTCTGTGCCAAGCACCAGGTGCCAAGATGCGGCATATTTGCATCAACCATCGCCAAGGGGTTAACTGAATTTAAAAACTCTGAATATAAAAACTGTTTGGAAAAAAAAGTCACCAGGGTAAAATGTCAGTGTGGTGTTCAGTAAAACGAGAGAACTGGTTTGGAGTTAGAACACTTTTGCAGGGCACGTTGTGTTGATATAGTTGGTCCAATGGAGCTTGGTAATTTCTTTGCCAGAATGCCTGAAATCTGTAATTGCTCTTTGAAGATGAAACACCAGGTATTGCTGTAGATTTTTTTTATTATAAACTAGAGTTTATAATAAAGTCTTATATGGCTACAAGATTTTACCGAGATGATATGACACAGATACAATTTTGCCTCAGTATATTCTCTGGCCCTTATATAAATATAGAAACAGGCAACGTGGTGCAGCAGCCAGTCATCAAACATTTTTAAATGTGGAATCAGGTTATCAGCCCTTCCTACTGTAGTTTTTGGTGTGACAAGTGTCTTGTGTACGTTAAAGGGCTAGTTCACCTTTTTATATAAATAAATAAATAAAACTGTCCATGCAGTTGAGGGCCAGCTGTAGGTAAAAACACACTGCTCCTTTGACTAAAGTTGAATAATGCCCTTGTTATAGGCATAGGCCATATACAAACCACCTGAAGTCTGGCCGAAAAACTCCTGGCATCCCCTTGTCCTGTCTTTTTGCTTGGAGATGGCTGAGACTCTCCCTGCCATTACTGCTCGTCCCCACCATCACAGGAGCTAGCTGCTTTCCCGATTCAAACCCCCTCACATATTCTCTTCCATCATAATAACTCTGAGTTCAATTGTGCATGTGTAGGGGTTTGAGAGCTTTCTCTTGTGATTGTGGGGGAGAACAGTAACAGGTGGGGGCATCTTAACTTTCTAGCAACAAGGCAGGACAGGGAGATGCCTTCTCTGGGAGTTGTACCTCACCCCTCATGATGTACATACAGTAGATCATATTTTTAAAAGAAAAAAGAAAATTTTGACTTTACAATCTTGTTAACGTCAACAAATGAAAAACCCAGTGATGATTAAATAAAATGTGCAGAAGCCAGGGACAATTGGCAGTGATGTCTCAAAACTTAATTTTCTTTTTGACAAACACCGATATGCTGTCACTCAATGGTTATACATATTCATAGCTTATTTTCTTTGAGCTTCAGCAAAGCTCCCAAAAAAAAAAAAATGGGGGGGGGGGGTGCTTGTGGGCATCAGATCATGAAGTTCAGGCCCAACCCCTTCATACCATGCCTTTTTGGCCATTCACAATGGGGCTACTTTAACCTTATCTGTGTTAATGGTACAGAGTCATGCTTCTATCAGTCAAAGCCCCTTTAACTAGAGGATCAATTGGCTTTCAATGTGAATGCTGATTTAACACCTACTAGGTGTGTGTTTGGCATGATCTGTGTAGACCTAAGATGCTGCAGGCAAAACCAGCCAGCCTTATATGAGCACTGGTATATTTACTGACCTGCCAGCTCCTTACTTTAAACCAGTCCAATGGTGAGATTTTATTGAAAAGCCACTGTGAAACTTGACACCAGTAAGGCCTCATTTACACTGGCAATGCCATACTTGTGTTTATTTGCATTTACAGTACATTTCTAACACCTAAATGCATGTAACAATTTTAAATGGTTTAATTCACAGTGCGTGTTTAAGTATATTTACTTTAGCTGTGTTTAGAGAAAACATAATTCTGTGTGTCCAGGTTAGATATTCTGATCATGTTTAAAGGCATGTAATGCATTAAAGAATATTTAAACGAAGGAGAACCTTTTCTAGTATGCCTAAACTCTGTTGTTCCTTTATTTAAATAAACCAAACACAGGAGGCTATTGTATACCTGGATATACACATATTGAAAATCATCTGGTTCAGCAGGATCTGACTGAATTTTGGTACTTATGTAACGCCCTCTGTTCAACAGAAGATGAGTATTACACTGGCTTTTGTTGAACGGTCATGCTGGAATGCCAGCATTTGATCACCCGCTGGAGCGCTGATCTGTGTGTTCTGGCAGGACAGAGTCCTCATTGTCCGAATACAGTAGAGCAGCAGGGGAGATCCCTGTGTCCACATAGTTTGTGTGAATATGGGATCTGCATTTTTTATTAACTGGTTGAACAAAATAAAACTGTACACGTATACCCTGTCTAAATGTAGTATAACTGTTTTAATAATAGGTGTAGCTGTTGAGATGGATATTTTTCTACATATACACAATGTTCGACCTGTGCCAGTGAAAGAGTCAAATACATTCGATCTTATGAAAAAAGTTTCAACTGTAGCTGTAGGTAGTCTTTTTCGGAGGTATGCAGGATAGTTCAAACCCTGGGGTTAGTGGAGATGGATGGTGGAGGTGGCTGCAGGCTTCATACAGAGCTAGAGGGACTCTGCAACAGAGGTAGGAGAAGAAAAGCAGTGCCACCTCAGTGTAGATTAAAAGATAATTTATTACATAAAAACAACGTAGTAACTCACACAGAGGAAATAGTTGATCAGCAAATGGTGATGGTTCATCTGCAACACTGCAGGGATGTTAGGGAAGTACACTGTGGCGGCCGTGGTCCTGGCTGTGCTGGTGGAGTCCGACACTTCCTGTGTTTCTGGCAGCGTTCAGTATCCAGACTTACATCCAATAGTGGCAGGGGGGTGCTCGCGTTCGGAGCATGCATGCTCCTTCCTCAGAGCACCCCCCTGCCACTATTGGATGTAAGCCTGGATACTGAACGCTGCCAGAAACACAGGAAGTGTCGGACTCCACCAGCACAGCCAGGACCACGGCCGCCACAGTGTACTTCCCTAACATCCCTGCAGTGTTGCAGATGAACCATCACCATTTGCTGACCAACTATTTCCTCTGTGTGAGTTACTACGTTGTTTTTATGTAATAAATAACCTTTTAATCTACACTGAGGTGGCGCTGCTTTTCTTCTCCTACCCCTTTTTGGATATTTTTCTGACCACTTGAGACAACGCCCTTTTGGGTTGTTTTCATTTAAATAAGAGCTGCCTTACTTGAAAAACTACATTTTAACATTTGTTGTCTTTAAGGGGAATTCCAGCGTGTACTGTATTGCTGGTTTCACAATAAAGTGCCAAAAATTACCACTGTGTATAGTTTGCGTAAAGCAATTCACGTGGTTAAAGATACATGGGATGAATTACACATAAAAAGTACCCATTAGTATCTACTTTTTCCAGCTCATTCCATCGGGATCAGAGGTATTCTAACACGCTAAAAGTTGCCGTAAGGAAGAAGAATTTTACATTTATGTTTGAGTCTGAGATGCTGTGTGTTCAGTAAGATTTTCTGTGCTGATAAACTGTTAGAATGATCACAGAAAGATTTAGATCTGGTGAGCTTCCAGGAACAGTAGAAGGATCAGCAGTAGAACAGATCCAGAACATTGTTATATAAAGAGGACCAAGAGGGGAGTCGATAAATATACAATAGACTGGGTTGTTTTGAAAAGCAGTGCATGAAAAGATGTGCACAGTGCTAATGGGAATCATATTTTAGTTTACTGTAGTCAGAGCCGCTAAGAGTTAAGCTCCTATTTACTTTGAGTTGTTACACTTTACACATCATCATTGTCTTTTTCCTTAGTAAATATTTTTTGTAAAACACATTTTCAAAATGGTTAATAGGTTTATTTAATATTGCAAAGCATAGCAAGCCATGGCAAGCAATCACAATAACAATATAGCATTTTCTGGTTTGATTACTGAAAACCGATGCTATAGGTTCTATTAATTAAGCCTGTAATTGTCCAGCCTATTTGCAGTGCACAAAATATAACAGAAAACTATTCTTAATAAAATAACCTATAAACATATGTCTCCTCTTTCTCTCTTGCTTCATTTAGCAAGCTGTTTGGAATCATTTCAGTTTGTTGTTTTTTTTTTTTTTGTTTTTTTTTCATGCAGTGGTCAGGCCTATGATACCTATATTCAACATTTCTAATTTGATATTAGATGACTAAAGCTGACAATGCACATTAAAATTTGGTTATACAACTTTCTATTGATTTACCACCAAGAATTTAGCATAAGGTCCTGTGTGAGTGGCTACAAACTTTAATGGATTGTTTTTAGGTAGACCTTCATAGTTGCACAGTTTTGGTAAATGTAAAGGATATTGTACAGCAATAACTAACGTGTCTAAACCCAAGAATCTTAATAATAAAAAAAAAAAGCTTTCCCCCTCTTTACCTTGTGATTCTGGCAGCAACATATTCCTTACCTTGATTGACAACGCTCACTTGATATACTGTATTTATATAGAAGCTGCATTAGGACCCTAGGATAACACTACAGAACACCTCACCCTCTCCTCTTCTTCAAAGCAGACTGGAGTTGCTTTTTTAGTCCTCTAGAGAGAGATAACTAGGAACAATGTAACTTAGAAAAATGAAGCACAATAAGTTATCTGCTGGCAAGATCAACAGGTATTTGCATTTATCAAACAAATACAGTGGGTATAAAACGTCTACACACCCCTGTTAAAATGTTAGGTTTCTGTGATGTAAAAAAAAAGACAAAGATAAATAATCTTAGAACTTTTTCCACCTTTATTGTGACGTATAAACTGTAAAACTTAGTTAAACAACAAACTGAAATCTTTGAGGTGGAGGGAAGTAAAACTAACAAACTAAAATAGTATGGATGCATTAGTGTGCACACTATTACTTTGTTGAAGCACCTTTTGATTTTGTTACAGCATTCTTATCAGCATGGCACATCTTGACTTGGCAATATTTGCCCCACTCTGATTTGCAAAAACACTCCAAATCTGTCAGATTGCGAGGGCATCTCCTGTGCACAGCCCTCTTCAAATCACCCCACATATTTTCAATCAAATTCAGGTCTGGGTTCTGGCTGGGCCATTCCAAAACTTTAATCTGCTGGTGAAGCCATTTCTTTGTTGATTTGGATGTATGCTTTGGGTCGTTTTCATGCAGAAAGATGAAGTTCCTCTTCATGTTCATCTTTCTAGCAGGAGCCTGAAGGTTTTGTGCCAAAATTGACTGGAATTTGGAACTGTTCATAATTCCCTCTACCTTGACTAACGCCCCTGTTCCAACTGAAGAAAAACAGCAACAAAGCATGATGCTGCTACAACCATGCTTCACTGTGAGTATGGTGTTCTTTTGGTGATGTGCAGTGTTGTTTTTGCGCCAAACATATCTTTTGGAATTATGGCCAAAAAGTTCAACTTTGGTTTCATCAGACCATAACATGTTTTCCCACATGCTTTTGGGAGACTTTAGATGTGTTTTTGCAAAATTTAGCTGGGCTTGGATGTTTTTCTTTGTAAAAAAAAAAAAAAAAGGCTGCTGTCTTGCTACTCTACCCCATAGCCCAGACATATGAAGAATATTGGAGATTGTTGTCACATGTACCACACAGCCAGTACTTTCCAGATATTCCCACAGCTCCTTTAATGTTGCTGTAGGCCTCTTGGCAGCCTCCCTGACCAGTTTTCCTCTTGTCTTTTCATCAATTTTGGAGGGACATCCAGTTCTTGGTAATGCCATTGTTTTCACCACTTGATGACTGTCTTCACTGTGTTCCATGGTAAATCGAATGTCTTCGAAATTCTTTTGTACCCTTCTGACTTATACCTTTTAACAATGAGATCCCTCTTTGTAAGCTCTCTGTGGACCATGGCTTTTGCATGTTGGATGCGACTAAGAAAATGTCAGGAAAGACCTACTAGAACAGCTGAACTTTATTTGGGGTTAATCCGAAGCACTTTAAATGATGGCAAGTGTGTACTGACTCCTATTTAACATGAGTTTGAATGTGATTGCTTAATGCTGAACAACGCTACATCCCCAGTTATAAGAGGGTGTGCAACCAAATTATTTTATTTTATTTTTTCATTTCCTTCCCCTAAAAGATTGCAGTTTGTTTTTCAATTGAATTGTACAGTTTATAGGTCACAATAAAGGTGGAAAAAGTTCTGAAATTATTTATCTTTGTCTAATTTTTTTACATCACAGAAACCTGACATTTTAACCACTTGCCGACCGCCCACAGTATATTTACTGCGGCAGTCAGCCTCTCCTGGGCAAACCGACGTAGTACTACGTCGCTCGCCCAGAAGCCTGTAGGAGGCAAGCGCGTGCCACCGGGGGCACGCTCCTGCCCTCGCTCGTTCATGGCCATCCCCACGCGTGTGGCCAGCGGCTCCGATGTCCGCCGGCCACTCGCGATCTCCAGCTGGAGAGGGAGAAAGGCAGGCGGCTAATGTAAACAAAGCAGCCTGTCATTCTCCCTGGTGTAACTGCAGAGACTATACGATCCTGCTATGTAGGATCGTATGTCTCTGTGGTTACATCACAAGCCACGCCCCTTGACAGTTCGAATCACGCCCCTAGGGACACACTTAACCCCTTGATCACTAATAAAGTTAACCCCTTTCCTGCCAGTGTAATTTTTACAGTAACAGTGCATATGTATAGCACTGATTACTGTAGTAATGACACTGGTACCCCCAAAAGTGTCAAAAATGTTAGGCAGGGGTCCGATCTGTCCGCCGCAATGTCGCAGTCCCGCAAAAATAATCGCAGATCGCCGCCATGACTAGTTAAAAAAAAAAACAATAAAAATGACATAAAGCTTATTGCGATTTTTTTTTTTTTTTTTTTTACCAAAAATATGTAGCAGAAAACAAATTGGCCTAAATGTTAAAAGATTTCGATTTTTACATTTTTTTTCTTTTTGGGGAATTTCATATAAAGAAATGTGAAAAATTTCATTTTTTCAAAATTTTTGTTTATAGCGCAAAAAATAAAAATCGCACAGGTGATCAAATACCACCAAAAGAAAGCCCTGTTTGTGGGAAATAAAGGACGTCAATTTCATTTGGGCACAGCGTCGCACGACCATGCAATTGTCCGTTATTGTGCCGAATCGCAAAATAGGCCCTGGTCTTTGAGCGGCCAAATCCTCCGGGGCTTAAGTGGTTAACAAGGGTGTGTAGACTTTTTTATATCCACTGTATAACAAAACCCTTTCAATTCTATGCCAGGCCAAAAGACCAAAAAAGAGAAGTTCCTTAGAGTTTATAGGCTCTTAACCACTTGACTTCCGTAAGACTTACCCCCCTCATGACCAGGCCATTTTTTGCGATACTGCACTGCGTTACTTTAACTGCCAATTGCGTGGTCATGCTGTCTTTTGGTGGTATTTGATCCCCTCTGCAGTTTTTTTTTTTTTGCACTATAAACAACCCGACAATCTTGAAATAAAAAAATGTTTTTTTTCTTTCTGCTATAAACCTAGCCAATAAAAAATGTAAAAAAAATATCAAATTTTCTTAATTTTAGGCCAATAAATTTTCTGCTACATATTTTTGGCTAAAAAAAAAACCTTCCGATGAGTATATATTGATTGGTTTGCGCAAAAGTTATAGCATCTACATACTATGGGATATTATTCCTATTTATTTTACTAGTAATGGCAGCGATCAGCGACTTATAGCGGGACTGCGATATTGCAGCAGACATTCAGACACAATTTGACATTTTTTGGGGATCAGTGACACTAATACAGTGATCAGTACCAATAAAACATGCACTGTCATTGTACTAATGACACTGGCTTTGCAAAGACGCAGGATCCATGCCTTCCTTCCTGACAGAACGGTGATCTGCTGCAGACTCTGTTCGCCAGTACCTGCCACTAGGTGCTCAACGGGAGTGAGCCCACTAGCCAGAAGAGGCGGATCACGCATATGCATACGTGATCTGGTGCACAGGTGCCGCCTTGTAAAACTTTGTTGCAGATTCCTACCTTTTTGTTTTCTAAACAAATAGCGGATTGTGTCCATGTGCAAAGTGAATCTGAATGGGAGTGGTTTTATAATTATCAAACAGCTGCTGCACCTTCAGGGCTCTAATGAGGAATATTGCAGGGTCTGCACCTCTTTAGACGTGATTTCCTGTTGGGAGTATCTCACCAAAAAGACATTGCTTTCGTTCACTGACTGACACAGCTCCATGTCTTCTTAGACCCTTGGACTTATGCTGCTCTCTCTTCAGGAGTAGGACTAGGCGGAAACAATTTTGGCTACGCTACTGAGCAGAGCCAGTGCTAGACTATTTTATGCCCTAGGCAAGATCATGTTCTTGCACCCCTCCCCCCCCCCCAAATAAATAAAACCATAACATTTTCTAAAAGCAGCAGAAAATTGGGCAACCTATTTATGTTTATTTTTTAGAGCGGCACTTTTTTTTTTTATTGCTTTCATTGTGTGCCATTAGAACAAAATATTTGTGAACTTCTGCTGGACCCTAGCAGTGATACAATGTCTCAGCCCCAGCCTGGCTCACACACATGTGGCATTGTACATACTGTACATGCCCACCATCACAGAAGCAGCAAAGCTAATGGTCACAGATCTCCAGATTGCCTGTATGTCTGACTTGTCACTGAACTTACATAATGACACCAGTAGCTGCCTTGTTTGCTTCTATTTCTCTGCCCATCCTCCCCTCCACCCCCAGACAGCACACTCACCCTGTTGTCAGCTGACACCTGAAGCTGTACCCGCTGTTCTTGTGACATAGTCAGTCCATTTGCAGTAGCATCAGATACACACATGCAGCTACAAGGAAAGTGGAAGAGCAGCAGATGACCAATCACAACACAAGTCAATCACCAGCACAGAGCCAATGACTTCTGGACGAGGGTATGCTCCTCCCTCTCAAATATTTGTAACCCCCAAGACCACTGTGACCCCCCCCCCAGTGTATTTCCTCATCCCAAAGAGTACCCCCCCTCACAGTGTAATCCTCAGTGTACTCTCTCCTGTGTGCTCCCCAAGTGTAATTCCCTCCCCATGTGAATCCACCCACCTTCTGTGTAAATCCCCTAGTGTACTCTCCCCAGTGTAATCCCCTCATTGTAAACCCCCCAAAAAATCCCCCGCAATGTAATCCCTTTCAGTGTATTCTCCCCTGCAGTGGGAGGTGAATTAGTGGAGCCAATTGCAAGAAACTGGGCTCTGAGACTCCAGTGGGAATGGGGACCCCAGGCACCCCTGCCCCAAGCTTGTCCTGATCAACCCCCCCTCCCTGCCCAGTATAATCTGATCTAATGACTGATCCCATTTAAACCCATCATCATCAGAGTAGGTAGGTATGTCTGTAGGTAGGTAGTTGGGTGGGTGTGTGCTCACTAGCTTTACCTGCCTTGGGTCACTGCAGCAGCTTCTCCACCATGATGCCCAGGTCCTCAGCCTTGACAGCCTGAAGCAGCTCCTGGTTCTTCTTCATCCTCAGTGCTGAACTCAAGGGGAGTACGATGCTGGGTACTAGAGAGGAAGAGCAGATCCCAGCAGAGCTTGATTGGTCCTCACATCCCCAGCATCCTTCCCTGGAGAGGAGGAGGGCTAGATGGATGGGTACACCGGGTCAGATGTGCTACTGGGGTGGGAGAGCACACTCAGGAACACATGAGGGTTGATCACCATACTTGGGAGTCAGAAGGGGCAGGGCAAGCCTGGGTGCAAGCTTCATATTGAGGAGCTGGGCTGGGGAGGGAAGGACGGAGCCAAGGTGCCAGGGGAGGAGCCACAAATACCTGGGGGTGAGCTTCATTCTTGGGATCTGTGTCGGGGAGGAAAGGACGGAGCAAGGCACCAGGGTGAGCCGGGGGAGGAGCCAGAATTACGTGAGGGCAAGCTCCATACTCAGGAGCCAGGCCAGTGAGGGAGGGTTCGAGCCGAGATGTCAGGGGAGGAGCCAGGAATACCTGGGAGTGAGCTCCATTCTTGGAGCCAGGGAGGGAGGGCCGAGGCGCCGGGGTAACCCCTAAGGAGGAGCGAATACCCTGAGCAGCAAGGAGGGGAGAGGGATCATAACCTCCCATTGGTCTCCTGATCCCACCCCCCTTCCATGAATAATATGATTGGCTGCACTGACTTCAAGCTGCATGAAGATGGTACTCTGCAATCACATTGTTGTTTATCATGGTCGGTCCGCCTCTGCTCGGGAGATGTTATCTTGAGCCACTGCGGAGAGTAGGGAAACCAGCGACCGTGGCTGCGCCCTAGGTGGCAGTACGCCCTAGTCAGCTGCCTAGTTCGCCTATTAGTAGTGCCGGCCCTGCTCCTGAGGCAGTCCCAGGGGGTATACCATCGCTTTCTGCTATAGGACTTGTTTTTTTCTGCCTAGTCAGGAGTAAGGACCTGGCTCCCTGCTGGGATCTGCGGTCCTGGCATTTTCTCCTTTTTAAACAGAATTTTTTCTTCTCTTATTTTCTGTTCCTGTGTGAACTACAATCAACCTGTTCCTGTGTGAACTACAATAAACAGCTGGACTGGGCGACACATTGGATATCCTAGATCCTTATGGTCTTCCTAGTCTGGCCTGCGAACGCGACCCAACTATTAGCTCGGCGGTAGGTTGGTCGTGATATAGCCCCACTGGACGGGGGCTGGCCGGCGAGTGAAACCCCTCGCAAGGTCACATAGCCCTGGTCATGACAGCAGTCACTATCAGTGTTGCAGCGTACCTCGAGCCGCAGCACCCCCATTCCAAGATGCTGTGATAGACTGCTTGGAGTGGTGTCCCCCTAATGCCAAGGTGTGGCGAGTAGTGTCCCCCCTCTTTTATGTGGCAATTGCTGGGTTGGTCGCAGGTCCTCCCTAGGGATGGTAGGCCCCCCTGTGTCCTTCCTCCTCTCATGTTTTCCCCCCTCTCCCTAGCAAAGTTTCCCCTGCATGGTCGTCCTCACCTGCCCCCTGTCCCCTCCCCTAGTCCCCTTTTGGGGGTGTACGGGTGATTTTTGGGGTGGTGGAAGTGTGCCGCTGGCAGCACCCATTTACGGGTGCCTGCACTTTTTATGCTGCAGGGGGGTCCCTGGGGGGCTCCCCCTGCTGGACTATTCCTTCCCTGGGGTTCCTGTGCGGCGCCGCCATTTTGCAGTGGATGGTTTTCACTAACCTTGGTGGCCATGTTTTGTGTAGTCCAGCAGCCATGTTTTTGGTTTCTCTTTGTAATCTATAGCGGCGGCCATTTTCTTGTAGTCCGGTGTGGTGACATGCAGCGGGGGCCTGTAGTGTCAGTGTCGGCGCTTCCTCTTCCTCTTTGATCGCAGTGTGGCAGGTTGTTTGGCGCTCTCCAGCTCTGGGGTGGTGAGTCTCTGTGGGTATACGATCCTTCCTGTGCTATATACAGCGATGCGGGTGCGCTAATACTTGTGGTGTTCTGAGCGGTGTGCGTGTTTTTTTTTTTTTAATGTTTTTTTTGACCCACTCCTTGATGTGAATGTTTAAGATACCTGGATACCTTATTTTGCACATTTATCTTACGCTATGCACTTTGGAAACCATTGCATATTTGCACATATCCATTTGCACGTTGGAAGCACTTTTTTGCACTTTTTCAACACTGCAGCCACTTTATATTATATTCAAAATATTAAATGTTCAAAAACATTTTTTGTGTATTAAAGGGTAATAGTGCCTCATTATATACAACACTTCATTTAAGCACATACTTAAATTGACGGTGAAATTACCATACACATAGTACTCGAGGGTCGGCAATTTATTTCATTATCTATACTCTCAGGTTTCCAGGCTAAATAAGGCCACACTTTTTTGCCGGTGGATTGTTCTCCATCTTTTAAGGATCCTGTGGACAGAAGCGCTGAGGCTCTGGTTCCTTACCTTTTCACCGCAGCAAGTTCAATGTTGAGGCCGGTGTTTGCTATCACCTTGGTATCCCAGACCTTAACGTAATGGGCAAAAATTTTACGCCAGGATCTAGAAGGGGGGTCAACACCCTCCTGGACTGGCAGATCAATTGATCCAGGGGCTACAGTACATCTGTGATGCATCTTTGGATGAGGCCCCCTTGACTGGCAGGGTATCTGTGACGGTGGGGATTCTTCGCTGCATGATTTGGTGGAAGCACTGGTCGGCCGACCAGGCTTCTAAAAAGGTGCTGACTGATCTTACTTTTGTAGGTGACCGTTTGTTCGGTGCCACCTATGGAGGAGATCATTAGTTACCTTATGGGAGGTAAGAGTAAATTACTTCCGCAGGTTGCTAGGGGAAAGGAACCTCGTCGTAAATGTGGTCCTTTTCTCTTGGCTCACAAGCGGCCCTTTCGTCTGTCTGGATCGCAGGAAAAGGGTTTGAGATCCACCCGTAACTTCACGAGAGGCTCGAAGAGACCCTGGAATGGTAAGTCAAAAGTGGGCAGTACTGGTTCCGCAGACAAGCCTTCCCCAGCCTGAAGGGGTGCCCCCACCCACATCTGGGGTGGGGGATGTCTTTGCTTCTTTCCGGACCCATGGATCTTGCTCATTCAGGACAAATGGGTCCACAAGTTGATTCGGTTCGCCTACAAGATCAGGTTTCAGTCCTTGCCTCCAGCAAGGTTCTTTCCTTCCAACTTATGCCTGTCTCATGATCGGCTGCAGGACCTATATGGGGCAGTGCAGTACTTGTTAGCACAAATAGTCATTGTGCCGGTTCGAGAGTCTAAACCTTTTCAAAGTTTTTATTCAAATCTGTTTACTGATTCGGGAAGGAAGGCAAGGTTGGCCCCATCTTGGACCTCAACGCTCTTAATCAGTTTGTGCAGGTTCAGAAATTTCAGATGGAGTTTATCCACACGGTAGTGGCTTTACTTCATCAAGGGGAACTTCTGGCTTCTATTGATATCAAGGACGCCCACCTTCATATTCCAATATATGTCAGGCATCAGCGTTTTCTTCATTTTGCCATGGGCGAGTAGCACTTTCAATTTGTGGCGTTACCATTTGGTCTCGCATCAGCTCTTTGAGTGTTCACAAAGGTTTTGGCACCAGTTCTGACCTTGTTACTGCAGAAGGGGATTGTGGTACTGGGTTACCTGGACGATGTGCTTCTGCATGCAGATTCTTCCTCCGCTCTAGAAGCCGACTTTTTTTTCAGAAATCGGCTTGGTCTCCGTCCACAAACCTGGACTACTTGGGTCTGACGCTGCACTCAGTCAGCCCGGTTGTTTCTTCCTTCATCAAGGGGATCTTCTGTCTTCTATTGATATCAAGGACACTTACCTTCATATTCCAAGATATGTCAGGCTTTAGCGTTTTCTTCGTTTTACCCGTTGCGAGGAGCATTATCAATTTGTGGCGTTACCTTTTGGTCTCGCTTCAGCTCCTCGGGTGTTCACAAAGGTTTTGGCCCCAATGTTGGCCTTGCTTTGGCAGAAGGGGATCGTGGTACTAGGTTACCTGGATGATCTGCTTCTGTGTGCAGTCTTCTTCGGCTCTAGAAGTCAACTTGGACATTACTGTGCAAACTCTACAGGAGTTCGGATGGACACTGAATTTTCAAAAATCGGCTTTGACTCCATCCACCAAGCTGGACTACTTGGGTCTGGCACTGGATTCAGCATCGGCCCGGGTGTATCTTCCACAGGCAAAACTTCTGGAGTTGCAGGATGCAATTCGGTTCCTGTTGTCCAACCATCGGTCGTCGCTCAGGACTTGCATGTAAGTGGTCTGATGGTTTCACACCTTCTAGGCGGTTCCGTTTGCTCAGTTCTATACCAGACCTCACAGAGATTCTGGCCAAATAGAACAAGGATCCGCTGTTGGATGATCTGATCCTGTTGATTCAGGATACAAGGGAGTCTCTGATATGGTGGCTCTTTCCCCCCCCCCCCCCCCGGAGCTTCCCCTGGGAAAATCCTTTCTTCCCCTGTATTGGACAGTGATTTTTCACAGATGCCAGTCTGTCTGCAAGTCTGTCCGGGTGGGGAGGTATCTTGGGAATATACTTGGCTCAAGGTGTTTGGACCTGAGATTTGAGCGATCAGACTTTGTCTGTCTCAGTGAATGGATCGTCTGCAGGGATGCCCATTGAGGATACAATCGGACAATGCTATGGCGGTGGCATATGTCAATCAGCACGGGGGCAAAAGGAGTGCCCTGGTGGCCCGGGAAGTAGCCGGCATTCTGAGGTGGGCAGAACTATATGTTCTGGCTCTCTCTGCTGTGCACATTCCGGGGTAGAGACATGGCAAGCGGACTATCTCAGTCGGCAGACGGATCTGGTAGAATGGTCTCTTCACCAGTAGGTGTTTCATCAGCTGTGTCTCTGGTGGGGGACCCCTGATTTGGACCTGTTGGCTTCTCGTCTCAACAGGAAGTTGCAGGGGTTTGTGTCAAGGTCTCAGGATCCTCTGGCAGACGCCCTGGTGGCTCCTTGGGGCCAGTATCTTCTGATTCATGCCTTTCCTCTCAACTTCTGTTGAGACTGCTACGCAGAATCAAAGTAGAAGGGATTCCAGTCATCCTGGTGGCACCAGACTGGCCTTGTCGGTCTTAGTATGCAGGTCTGGTGAGGCTGGTAGCAGACGTCCCTTGGAAACTTCCTCTCAGGGAAGATCTTCTGTCTCAGGGACCAATCTTCCATCCTGCATTACAGTTGCTGGCTTTAACAGCTTGGCTATTGAAAGCCAGGTGCTGAAGGCCAGAGGGCTGTCTGAGTCTCTGATTCCGATGCTGTTAAAAGCTAGGAAATCTACTTCCAGAAAGGTTTACCATTGAGTTTGGAAGGCGTACCTTACTTGGGCGGTTTCTCCCCCGTTCTTTTTCTGTGTCTCGCCTGATGGAGTTTCTACAACTAGGTGTAGATCAACGTTCGGCTCTGGGCACCAGCAAAGGACAGATTTCCGCTTTGGCCATATTTTTTCAAAGGCATTGGCGGCAAAGTCCTCGGTTCACACTTTTATGCAGGGAGTGCGCCATCTGGTTCCTCTGGTGCAATCCCTGATACCTCTATGGCATCTCAATTTGGTACTGTTGGTACTTCAAAAGCCTCCTTTTGAAAATATTTGTGAACTTCCTTTGCTCACTCTGTCGCAGAAGGTGGCCTTTTTGGTGGCTATTACTTCTGCGTGTAGGTTGTCGGGAGTTGGCTGCTTTGTTCTGTTGCGAAATCTTCCTTGTTTTCTTTTGTCTCTGCGTTGAGCCTGTCTTCGTGTCTATCGGCTGAACGACACTAGTAAGTTTCACTTTCGAACCTATTTCTTACATACTTTCTTTGTTAGGCTTTGTTCCACCTAGATTTCTGAAATATTATGGTTTGTAACCTATTTGCTGACTGCCGTTTTTCAATAACTATAGAGAAGTCTTTTAGGGGCGTGGCCTGGCTGCAGAACGGAATGGACGTCTAGCCACTCTGTTACATCCTGACAGGAGATATACAGCGGCTTACTAGCAGAGAGAATACGGCCGCACACAGCTCCGCACTCACCTGCCAGCACAGTGGATCTCGGGGAAACAAGCCCCCAGTGCCGAGGAAACTTACAGAATTCTTCCCCTGCTCAGCGATGGAGAGCCAAGATGGTGCCGACGGTGGGGACACAGCACAAATACCGCCGCCTCCTCTGCCTCCTGACTCCAACCCATCAGCCTTCATGGAGACAACAGCAGCAGCAGAACATGCCTCTTCCCCTCACCACCCTACTGAGAGGCAGAAGAGAGCTGCTGACTTCCCAGCTCACTCTCCTCTCAAGGCACCTGTGAGTAAGAAGTACATGGGGGATGAAGATAGTTCTATCCAGGAAGGGGATGGTTTGAGCTCTCTGGTTGCTATCCCAGCCATCAGCAACCCAGTCTCTGAGCACCTTTCAAAATCAATTATTCTCACCCTCCACAAAAACATCCAAACATAATTTAAATCCTCAGTTTCACATATCCACAACAGAATAGATCACGTGGAAGAATGCATGGATCAAATTGAAAGGCAGATGGAGGAGTTTACACATGCTTATAATGAAATCGTCGATTCACATGCTGACCACACTAAAGAAATTCAATACTTAAAGACCAAAATGGCAGATCTGGAAGACCACTCCAGACGGGATAACATAAAATTTAGAGGTATTCCGGAATCCGTTAAAAATTCCGATCTGATGCAATATCTTCAACATCTCCTACGCAAACTTATCCCCTCTCTATCCCCATCTGACCTTTTAATCGACTGTGCACATAGGATCTACAAACCAAAACATCTCCCTAAGTCCATCCCAAGGGATGTCCTAGCTCGCATCCATTTTTTTCCTGTCAAAGACCAAATTATGAAGCTTGCTAGATCCATCCGAACCCTCCCTGAGCCAAACTCGAAGATCACTTTGTTTGCGGATATTTCTGCCACCACCTTGCAGATGCGTAAATAATTTTCCCCCGATAACCAAGGCTCTCAGGGACTGCAACCTGGCGTACCAATGGGGAAACCCCACCAAATTACTAGTGACCTATCAAAACCAAACAGTACCAATGAATTCCCCCAAGGAAGGCTTTAAAATTCGTTCACAACTGGGGAATCCATCGCCCCCTCAACAACATAGCGCAGCCCGCACTAGGATCTCGAGCTTCTGGTCCACTGTCGGGAACACTTAACTTCCCAGTTTCACTATCGACAGGCATCTTCTCAAGCCTTAGCGATCCAACATATCTCCTGAAAGGATAGCCACCATCTCCTTTTCCACTCCCCTGGTTAATAGTATGCCTACTAGTATGCATACTGTACTGTTGTTCATTGTTAAAGTGCTTTTGCTATGTTATTATTTTGAACATTTTACACCCTGCCTCCCCTCATGCCATGTCACCTTCTGTTCTCATAACTGTTATGTGGTTTCTGAATGAATGGTCCACGTGTAGTCTCTAAGTACTTTGCAGCACCTCTTTACTAGTATCCATGTCACTTAAAATTGTCACCCACAATGTTAAGGGGCTCCACAGCCCCTAACGGTTTCTAATTATTTCAGCCACTTTCAATAACCTACCCCTAGTCCTGGTTGTACGCCCCTAATTGAGCAACAGAAGCAATTCTTTAATTCCCTAACGAAAAGACGTAGTCCCTATTAGGGATAGACAATGTGTTTTTTTTCAGGGCCGATACCGATATTTTGGTCACAACAGATCGGTATGGGCCGATATTTTGTACATTTCAGGTTTTGAAAAATAAAGACAATTTTTGACACAAATCTGGTACTGAACATGTTAATTTTTGTTTAATGCTTAATGGCTGGCTTGCTGGCACCCTGTGGTGGGTGGGTGGCTTGCTGTCTGGCACCCTGTGGTGGCTTGCCGGCACCCTGTGGTGGATGGCGGGCTGGCTGGCACCCTGTGGTGGATGGCTGGAACCCTGTGGTGGGTGGCTGTCTGGCACCCTGTGGTGGGTGGCTGGCTGTCTGGGCACCCTATGGTGGGTGGCTGGCTGGCACCCTGTGGTGGGTGGGGGGCTGGCTTGCACCCTGTGGTAGGTAAGTGGCTGGTACAGGGCCTGTGGGTGGCTGTCTGTCTGGCACCCTGTCTGTGGGTGGCTGGCTGTCTGGCACCCTGTGGTGGGTGGCTGGCTGGTACAAGGGCTGTGGGTGGCTGGCTGGTACACGGACTGTCGGTGGGTGGCTGGCTGGTACAGTGCCTGTGGCTGGCAGGTACAGGGCCTGTGGGTGGCTGGCTGGTACAGGGCCTGTGGCTGGCTGGTACAGGGCCTGTGGATGTGGGTGGCTGGCTGGCACCGGGTTGCTGTGGGTGGGTGTATGGCTGTGATACATTCCCCCGAGACTAGTCCCGACTCCAGACGAGGCTGTCCAAGGCGAGGGAGGCAGCCTAAGAAGGCAGAATGACGTCACAAAAATATCGGCCAGTTCCGGGGCCGATACCGATATATTAGGGAAAGTGCATATCGGCCTTGCCGATAATCGGTCTATCCCTAGTCCCTATCCCACCAACCAAATTCTCTTGTGTGGGGACTTTAACGCAGTCCTAGACAACTCTATTGATTTGTCTGAACGTCTCTAGAAAATGATCCACCGCCCTTGCCTCATGTTCAACTAGAAGATCTTTAAGACCCTTGGAGGTGTTTACACACTTCAGAAAGAGACTACACATTTTTTTCCTCCATGCAAAAATCCTACTCCAGAATTGATCTCTTCCTGGTCAACAAACATATACTACAATCTGTCACCTTCTCACAAATCGGTCTGATTTCATGGTCATCTACATTCCCTCTTACAAGCCAATTTTGACTTCTATATCAAAAGGCTATGCACCACTTGGTACACCCAGGGCAACAAACCTGGTGCGTTACTAGCTAAGCAATATAAACGCAAAATGGCACATTCCAAAATTGCGTACATTTTAGATTCCTGAGGTAATAAACTCTCTAACCCTAAAGACATTGCCAACAGATTCAGCAAATTCTACTCCCAAGTTATACAACTCAGATTCCCACAGTGATCCTCAACCCACTCCAACAATCATCCAAAACTTTTTGTCCACTATTAATCTGCCCTCCCTCCAACCCGACCAATTGGACGATCTTTCGAAACCTCTCACAACTGATGAGATATGCAAGGGGAGTTTGGAAATAATTTTGCCTAAGGCGCCTGGCCCAGACGGCTTTAGCAATGAATATTACAAGACCTTCAAAGATCTGTTGTCCCCCCAACCCCAAAATGCATTCTCCTCCTTCATACGCTCTGGTAATATCCCTAAAGAATCCTTGGCAGCCCTTATTGTAACAATCCCCAAACCAGGCAAACCTCCTGAAAATTCAGCTAACTACCGACCCATTTTACTTCTTAATGTGGATATTCAAATCTATGCAAAGCTCTTGGCCTCTCAATTTGTCCCAAAACTTGTCCACAATGATCAAGTGGGTTTTGTGGAAGGTCATCAGGCCTCTGACGTAACTCGCCGCTTTATAGACCTAATTCAATGGGCTGAGTTTGCTCGAAGGCCTTCCCTGCTCCTCTCTCTTGACGCAGAGAAGGCCTTCGACAGGGTGCACTGGACATACCTAAAAGAGGTCCTTATAAAAATTGGGTTTGGGGGCCCCATCTTATCTGCAATTATGGGCCTATATTCCCTCCCACATGCCAGGGTTTGGACCTCTGGCTTGTTATCTGACCCTTTTGACATCACTAATGGCACGCGCCAAGGTTGCCTACTCTCCCCCACCATTGTTGCCTTAATCAAGGAACCTCTAGTGGCTTAAATAAAATCTAACCCCAATATATCTGGTATGGCGGAGCGGTATGGAGCAATTTAAAATAGGACTCTATGCTGACGACGTAATGTTATAACTCACCAACTCGTTAGTCTCTCTCCCCGCAGTACAACACACCCTAGAAATGTTTGGCTCTGTGTCCTTGTATAAAACTAATTCTAAATCCAGTATGCTAGAAATGACTTGACTCTAATACCAAAAAGCAAATCTCAAGTCTAACTCCTTTCTCCTGGGCACCAAATAACCCCCTACCTTACCTAGGTGTGCAACTGATGGCACCTTCCAACAACATTCTAGCTCTCAATTACAATCGCCTAATTGAAAAATTAAGCAAAATATCTCAAGACATTGGCAATGTTAAAGCCTCTTCGGCAGGATGAATTGCCCTTGTGAAGATGTTCCTTTTACCTCACGCACTCTACTTTTTTTTAGGACTTTACCTCTTCCACTTTTGCCCCAGCAATTGCGAAAATTACATAGTTACATAGTAGTTGAGGTTGAATAAAGACGATAGTCCATCCAGCTCAACCTGTGTAGGTGTGTATGGAAGAAATGGACTGGATGGCAGCACTCCCAAAAATGTGTCCTTTATTGAAGAAAACAAAAATACATGAAGGATAATCATACCGCAGCGGAGATGATGACACTGGCAGCTAACGCATTTCGCACCCAAGCTGGTGCTTAGTCATAGCTGGAATAATGGGCAAATGTGCAGGTGTGTATATATATATATATATATATATACACACACACACACACACACACACACACTGAATGCCTCTAGAGATCATTCTAACTAGGCTCACCTGTCCAATTAGGTAAAATTTTACAACACATATTAACTATTAGCAACAGGAAATGGCCATAGACAATAAACAGTAAAGGCCATATTCCTGAAACAAATAGAAAGGAAATAAAACATAAAAAAATAAAATGCCAAAAAAGTTACTTTGTGACACTGAAGTCTCATCAATGAAATAAAGTAAACCCCCTTCCTGCCCACGGCAATTTTCAGCTATTAGCGCTGTTTGATTTTGAATGACAATTGCGCGGTCATGCCACACTGTACCTAAACCAAATATATGTAATTTTTTCCCCACAAATAGAGCTTTCATTATCATATTATTGTATCATTAACATATCATTGTCATAGCATTAACATACCATTATTATAATATCATAGCATTATCATATCATTATCCTAATATACCATTATCATAATATACAGTTATCATATCATTAACATATCATTATCATATCAACATAATATATCATTAACATAGCATTATCATATCATTAACATATTATCATTTACATATCATTATCATAAGATCATATCATTATCCTAATATCATGTCATTATCATATCATTAACATTTCATTATCATAATATAATATCATTATGATGTCATTAACATATCATTATCATAATATCATATTATTATCATTATATCATCTCACTATCATATCATTAACATATCATTATCCTAATATATCATTATCATAATATCATATCATTATCCCAATATCATATCATTAACGTATCATGCTATCATTAACATATCATTAACATATCATATCATTATTATGTCATTAACATATAATTGCAAGATCATATCATTAAAATATAATTATCCGAATATCATATCATTATCATATTATTAACATATCATTATCATAAAATCTTATAATTATCATATCATTATAATATCATATCATTATCATGTCAACTGATTATCATATCATTATCATAATATCAATATCATATTATCATGTCATTAACATATCATAAACATATCATTATCATATCTTTAACATATCATTATCATAATACCATATCAATATACTAATAGCATATAATTAACATAATTAGCATACCATTATCATAAAATCATATCATTAACAAAGCATTAACATATCATTATATCATATCCTCATATCATTATCCTAATATCATATCATTAACATATCATTATCATAATATCATTATCATATCATTATCATAATATATTATCATATCATCATAATATCATATCATTATCATATCATTAACATGCCATTATCATATGATTATCATATCATTAACATGTCATTATTATATCTTATCATGATCTTATCATTAACATGTCATTATTATATAATTACCATATCATTAACATACCATTATCATATTATTATATCATTGACATATCATTATAATAAGATCATATCATTATCCTAATGTCCCATCATTATCATATAATTAACATATCATTGTCACAATATCATACCATTGTCTTATCATTAACATATAATTATCATATCATTATCATAATATCATATCATTAACATCATTATCATATCGTTATAATATCATATCATTATCATTATTAAAATCATTATAATATTATCAAAATATAATATTATTATCATATCATTAACATATCAGTAACATATTATAATATAATTATCATATCATTATTATATCATTGACATATAATTATAATAAGATCATATCATTATCCTAATATCATTATCATATCATTAAAATATCATTATCCTTTCATTATCATAATATATCATTATGCCAATATCATATAATTATCATATCATTATCATATCAATAACATATGATTATCATAATATCATATCATTGTCGTAATATGATATCATTATCATATCATCAACATATTATTATCATATAATTATCATATCATTACCCAATATCATATCATTAACATGTGATTATCATAATATCATTATCATATCATTAACATATGATTATAATGATATCATATCATTATCCTAATATCCAATCATTATCATATCATTAATATATCAATAACATATTATCGTTATCATAATATATCATATCATTATCATATCATTATTATATCATTAAAATATCATTATCATAATATCATATCATAATGCCAATATCATATTATTATCATATCATTAACATAAGATCATCATAATATTATATCATTATACCACATATTGAAGTGGGGTGTTATTTAACAGTATACATTTCTAAGAGTGTATTTTAGTCCTGCAAAAATGTGGCCCCTTTTGCTGTGTTAACTCTGCTACACACAGTGAAAAAAGTTACTGGCCTATTATTTGTAGAACTGGTGTAATAAACGTGTGCCCCCCAATACCACGGATTGAAGCGGGGTGTTATCTGAGTATACTATAAGTGTATTTGTGTCCTGCAACAATATTGCCTCTTTTGCTGTGTTAACTCTGATACACACAGTGCCAACCTCCCTGGCCAATTGTTTGAACAACTGGTGTGATAAACCAGTGGCCCCCCAATACCACATATTGAAGTGGGGTGTCATCTGAGTATACTTTCATAAGTGTATTTGAGTCCTGCAACAATATTGCCTCTTTTGCTGTGTTAAGTCTGATACACAAAGTGCCAAACTCACTGGCCTATTTTTTAAACAACTGGTGTGATAGACCAGTGGCCCCCCAATATTGCATATTGAAGTGGGGTGTTATCTGAATATACCTTTAAGAGTGTATTTGTGTCCTGCAACAATATTGCCTCTTTTGTTGTGTTAAGTCTGATACATACAGTGCCAAACTCCCTGGCCAATTTTTTGAACAACTTCTGTGATAAACCAGTGGGCCCCCAATACCACATATTGAAGCAGGGTGTTATCTGAGTATAACAAAGAAAATGGCCTCTGCCCCCACCTATAACTGGCCTTCATAGCAAAGAACACTTGGAAGGGCAACGCACATGAAACAAACAAAGATAAAATTCCCAGTTCAATTTGCCAACCAGTCTGCTTACCAACCAAATTGGCCTGTCTAACAGTTTGCGTCAATACAGGGGTTTAGTTAGCACACATTTGCAAACGCATGTGAAAGCTGCAGGGCCACGTCAAGGCTCCCTGTTACCTGCAGTCCTAACTCTAATGAATTTTAAAGAGTCTCCACAGTGGGAGCACATGCAAGCTAATGGATAGATGGGGGGCAGGTGAGCCTGGAGGTGGCCCATCCCTCCTGAAAGGTAATTGGGGGCATAATGGAAGCCCAGCTGATAGTATTACAGCAAAGGCACCCAGTATGTCCACTCACCAGTACACATATACAACAAAGAAAATGGCCTCTGCCCCCACCTATAACTGGCCTTCATAGCAAAGAACACTTGGAAGGGCAACGCACATGAAACAAACAAAGATAAAATTCCCAGTTCAATTTGCCAACCAGTCTGCTTACCAACCAAATTGGCCTGTCTAACAGTTTGCGTCAATACAGGGGTTTAGTTAGCATAGTGGACATACTGGGTGCCTTTGCTGTAATACTATCAGCTGGGCTTCCATTATGCCCCCAATTACCTTTCAGGAGGGATGGGCCACCTCCAGGCTCACCTGCCCCCCATCTATCCATTAGCTTGCATGTGCTCCCACTGTGGAGACTCTTTAAAATTCATTAGAGTTAGGACTGCAGGTAACAGGGAGCCTTGACGTGGCCCTGCAGCTTTCACATGCGTTTGCAAATGTGTGCTAACTAAACCCCTGTATTGACACAAACTGTTAGACAGGCCAATTTGGTTGGTAAGCAGACTGGTTGGCAAATTGAACTGGGAATTTTATCTTTGTTTGTTTCATGTGCGTTGCCCTTCCAAGTGTTCTTTGCTATGAAGGCCAGTTATAGGTGGGGGCAGAGGCCATTTTCTTTGTTGTATATGTGTACTGGTGAGTGGACATACTGGGTGCCTTTGCTGTAATACTATCAGCTGGGCTTCCATTATGCCCCCAATTACCTTTCAGGAGGGATGGGCCACCTCCAGGCTCACCTGCCCCCCATCTATCCATTAGCTTGCATGTGCTCCCACTGTGGAGACTCTTTAAAATTCATTAGAGTTAGGACTGCAGGTAACAGGGAGCCTTGACGTGGCCCTGCAGCTTTCACATGCATTTGCAAATGTGTGCTAACTAAACCCCTGTATTGACGCAAACTGTTAGACAGGCCAATTTGGTTGGTAAGCAGACTGGTTGGCAAATTGAACTGGGAATTTTATCTTTGTTTGTTTCATGTTATCTGAGTATACTTTTACAAGTGTATTTGTGTCATGCAACAATATTGCCTCTTTTGCTGTGTTAACTCTGATACACACAGTGCCAAACTCCCTGGCCAATTTTTTTAACAACTGGTGTGATAAACCAGTGGCCCCCCAATACCACATATTGAAGTGGGGTGTCATCTGAGTATACTTTCATAAGTGTATTTGTGTCCTGCAACAATACTGCCTCTTTTGCTGTGTTAACTCTGATACACACAGTGCCAAACTCACTGGCCAATCTTTTGAATAACTGATGTGATAGACTTGTGGCCCCCAATACCACATATTGAAGTGGGTTGTTATCTGAGTATATACTTTTACAAGTGTATTTGTGTCCTGCAACAATATTGCCTCTTTTGTTGTGTTAAGTCTGATACACACAGTGCCAAACTCACTTGCCTATTTTTAAACAACTGGTGTGATAAACTAGTGGCCCCCCAATACCACATTTTGAAGTGGGGTGTTATCTGAGTATACTTTTACAAGTGTATTTGTGTCCTGCAACAATATTTCTTCTTTTGCTGTGTTAACTCTGCTAAACACAGTGCCAAACTCACTGGTCAATTTTTTGAATAACTGATGTGATAGACCAGTGGCCCCCCAATACCAGATATTAAAGTGGGGTGTTATTTGAGTATACTTTTATAAGTGTATTTGTGTCCTGCAACCATATTGTCTCTTTTGCTGTGTTAACTCTGATACACACAGTGCCAAACTCCCTGGCCAATTTTTTGAACAACTAGTGTGATAAACCAGTGGCCCCCCAATACCACATATTGAAGCAGGGTATTATCTGAGTATACTTTTACAAGTGTATTTGTGTCATGCAACAATATTGCCTCTTTTGCTGTGTTAACGCTGATACACACAGTGTCATACTCCCTGGCAGATTTCTTGAACAACTGGTGTGATAAACCAGTGGCCCCCCAATACCAAAATTGAAGTGGGGTGTCATCTGAGTATACTTTCATAAGTGTATTTGTGTTCTGCAACAATACTGCCTCTTTTGCTGTGTTAACTCTGATACACACAGTGCCAAACTCACTGGCCAATCTTTTGAATAACTGATGTGATAGACTTGTGGCCCCCAATACCACATATTGAAGTGGGTTGTTATCTGAGTATATACTTTTACAAGTGTATTTGTGTCCTGCAACAATATTGCCTCTTTTGCTGTGTTAACTCTGATACACACAGTGCCAAACTCACTGGCCAATTTTTTGAACAACTGGTGTGATAAACTAGTGGCCCCCCAATACCACATATTGAAGTGGGGTGTTATCTGAGTATACTTTTACAAGTGTATTTGTGTCCTGCAACAATATTGCTTCATTTGCTGTGTTAACTCTGCTACACACAGTGCCAAACTCACTGGCCAATTTTTTGAACAACTGATGTGATAGACCAGTGGCCCCCCAATACCAGATATTGAAGTGGGGTGTTATTTAACAGTATACTTTTCTAAGAGTGTATTTTAGTCCTGCAAAAATGTGGCCTCTTTTGCTGTGTTAACTCTGCTACACACAGTGACAACAGTTACTGGCCAATTGTTTGTAGAACTGGTGTAATTAACGTGTGCCCCCCAATACCACAGATTGAAGCGGGGTGTTATCTGAGTATACTTTCCCAAGTGTATTTGTGTCCTGCAACAATATTGCCTCTTTTGCTGCGTTAAGTCTGATACACACAGTGCCAAACTCATTGGCAAATTTTTTGAACAACTGGCGTGATAGACCAGTGGCCCCCCAATATCGCATATTGAAGTGGGGTGTTTTCTGAGTATACTTTTACAAGTGTATTTGTGTCCTGCAACCATATTGTCTCTTTTGCTGTGTTAGCTCTGATACACACAGTGCCAAACTCCCTGGCCAATTTTTTGAACAACTAGTGTGATAAACCAGTGGCCCCCCAATACCACATATTGAAGTGGGGTGTCATCTGAGTATACTTTCATAAGTGTATTTGTGTCCTGCAACAATATTGCCTCTTTTACTGTGTTAACTCTGATACACACAGTGCCAAACTCACTGGCCAATTTATTGAATAACTGGTGTGATAAACCAGTGGCCCACTAATGCCACATATTGAAGTGGGGTGTCACCTGAGTATACTTTCATAAGTATAATTGTATCATTTAGCCACTTCAATACAGGGCACTTTCACCCCCTTCCTGCAAACTTCAATATTCAGCTATTAGCGCTGTTGCATTTTGAATGACAATTACGCGGTCATGCAACACTGTACCTAAACCAAATTTATGTCATTTTTTTCCCACAAATAGAGCTTTCATTATCATATTATTGTATCATTAACATATCATTATCATAGCATTAACATACCATTATTATAATATCATACCATTATCCTTATATCATACCATTATCATAATATACAATTATCATATCATTAACATATCATTATCATATCAACATAATATCATATCATTAGCAAATCATTAACATAGCATTATCCTATAATTAACATATTATCATTAACATATCATTATCATAAGATCATATCATTATCCTAATATCATGTCATTATCATATCATTAACATTTCATTATCATAATATAATATCATTATGATGTCAATAACATATCATTATCATAATATCATATTATTATCCTTATATATCATCTCACTATCATCTCATTAACATATCATTAACATATATCATTATCATATCATTATTATGTCATTAACATATAATCGCAAGATCATATCATTAAAATATCATTATCCGAATATCATATCATTATCGTATCATTATCATATCATTAACATATCATTATCATAAAATCTTATAATTATCATATCATTATAATATATCATTATCATATCATTAACGTATTATCTTATCATTATCATAATATCAATATCATAATATCATATCATTAACATATCATTAACATAACATTATCATGTCTTTAACATATCATTATCATAATACCATATCAATATGCTAATAGCATACAATTAACATATACTTAGCATACCATTATCATAAAATCATATCATTAACAAAGCATTAACGTATCATTATCATAATATCATATCTTTATCATATCATTATCCTAATATAATATCATTTTCCTAATATCATATCATTATCATATCATTATCATAATATAATATTATCATATCATCATAATATCATATCATTAACATGCCATTATCATATATCATTAACATGTCATTATTATATAATTACCATATCATTAACATATCATTATCATATCATTGACATATCATTATAATAAGATCATATCATTATCCTAATGTTCCATCATTATCATATAATTAACATATCATTGTCACAATATCATACCATTGTCTTATCATTAACATATAATTATCATATCATTAACATATTATCATAATATCATATCATTATAATATCATTATCATAATATAATTATCATATCATTAACATATCATTATCATACCATTATTATATTATTGACATATAATTATAATAAGATCATATCATTATCCTAATATCATTATAAAACCATTAAAATATCATTATCATTTCATTATCATAATATATCATTATGCCAATATCATATAATTAACATATCATCATATCAATAACATATGATTATCATAATATCATATCATTGTCCTAATATGATATCATTATCATATAATTATCATATCATCAACATATTATTATCATATAATTATCATATCATTAGCATAATACCTTATCAGTATGCCAATATCATATCATTAACATGTGATTATCATATCATTATCATATCATTAACATATGATTATCATGATATCATATCATTATCCTAATATATCATTATCATATCATTAATATATCAAAAACATATTATCATTATCATAATATATCATTAATTATCATATCATTATTATATCATGAAAATATCATTATCATAATATCATAGCATAATGCCAATATCATATTATTATCATATCATTAACATAAATTATCATAATATTATATCATTATACCACATATTGAAGTGGGGTGTTATTTAACAGTATACTTTTCTAAAAGTGTATTTTAGTCCTGCAAAAATTTGGCCTCTTTTGCTGTGTTAACTCTGCTACACACAGTGAAAACAGTTACTGGCCTATTATTTGTAGAACTGGTGTAATAAACCTGTGGCCCCCCAATACCACAGATTGAAGCGGGGTGTTATCTGAGTATACTTTTACAAGTGTATTTTTTTTTCCTGCAACAGTATTGCCTCTTTTGCTGTGTTAACTCTGCTACACACAGTGCCAAACTCACTGGCCAATTTTTTGAACAACTGGTGTGATAGACCAGTGGCCCCCCAATTAGAGTTGAGCGGACACCTGGATGTCCGTGTTCGGCGGGTTCGGCCGAACTTGTAAAAAAAATCCGGGTCCGTGTCCCGGACTTTTTCCGAACTTTACCCGGACACCGAACCCCATTGAATTCAATGGGGAGCCGAACTTTCAGGCACTAAAATGGCTCTAAAACACAAATCGAAAGGGCTAGAGTGCTGCAAATGGCAGCAGCGTAGTTAAGAGCATGGCAAGTGCTCTGCAAACAAATGTGGATAGGGAAATAACTTAAAACAACAAAAAAAACAGAAAAATAAAACAATTTTCTTCATCTGTGAAGGATGAGGCACATATGGAGTAGGAGGGAGGTTGAGGTGGTGGTGGATGTGGCGGTGTAGGTGGAAGCGGCGGTGGAGGAGGACGAGGTAGCCAACACTGCTTTTTTTCAGTCATTTTAAATGAGGGTACACCCCAAAAGAGTGAGAAAGATCAAAAATAAAACAATGGCTGGGTAAGGTCGGTATCCATCTCTATTCTGCACAAGGTACGGAAAAGTCCTGTGGGATCCATGCCAGGTTCATTTTAATGAACGTGAGCTTGTCCACATTGTCTCTGGACAGGCGGCTGCGCTTGTCTGTGATAACGCCCCCAGCCGTGCTAAATACACGTTCAGATAATACACTGGGTGCAGGGCACGCCAGAACCTCCAAGGCGTAAAGGGCAAGCTCAGGCCATGTGCCCAATTTGGAGACCCAGAAGTTGAAGGGGGCAGACCCGTCATTCACTACATGTAGGCGTGTGCACACATACTGCTCCACCATGTTGGTGAAATGCTGCCTCCTGCTAAGACGTTCCATATGAGCTGCTGGTGCTGCTGTTTGTTGTGGCGTGCTGACAAAGCTTTTCCACATTTCGGCCATGCTAACCCTGCCTTCTGAGGTGCTGGCGGTGCCCTGATTGCGTTGGCGACCTCTTCCTCCTCCTCCTCTGCCTTGGCCTTGTGCTTCCACTGTGGCCCCGCTGTCAGGTGAGAATGACAGCAGCATCGCGTCTACCAGCGTGCGCTTGTACTCGCGCATCTTGGGATCACGCTCCAGTGAGTGAATTAAGGACGGTACGTTGTCCTTGTAACGGGGATCCAGCAGCGTGGCCACCCAGTAATCAGCACAAGTTAGAATGTGGGCAACTCGGCAGTCGTTGTGGAGACACTGCAGCATGTAATCGCTCATGTGTGCCAGGCTGCCCAGAGGCAACGAAAGGCTGTCCTCTGTGGGAAGTGTATCGTCTGTGTCCTCTGTATCCCCCCAGCCACGCACCAGTGATGGCCATGAGATGGCCTGGGTGCCACCCTGCTGTGAACATGGTTCCATCTCCTCCTCCTCATCCTCCAGAACTGTGCCCCTGCTGGACAATTGTGTCCCTGGCGTTTGTGTGTGCAGGAACCCACCCTCGCAGCCACTTGCGAATGACTGCCCTGAAAGCCTTGGAAATGTTACCTCTTCATCCTCCTCCTCATCCTGTTCCAGATCCTCTACAATCATCGCCCGAATCGTTTTTTGAAGGAGGCCTAGAAGTGGGATAGTTAAGCTGACAACGGTGTCATCGGCACTGGCCATGTTGGTGGAGTACTCAAAACAGCGCAACAAGGCACACAGGTCTCGCATGGAGGCCCAGTTATTGGTGGTGAAGTGGTGCTGTTCCGCAGAGCGACTCACGCGTGCGTGCTGCAGCTGAAACTCCACTATGGCCTGCTGCTGCTCACACAGTCTTTCAAGCATGTGCAAGGTGGAGTTCTACCTTGTGGGTACGTCACATATGAGCCGGTGAGCGGGAAGGCCGAAGTTACGCTGCAGCGCTGACAGGCGAGCAGCAGCAGGGTGAGAACGCCGAAAGTGCGCACAGACGGCCCGTACTTTCTGCAGCAGCTCGGGGTAATTTTTATGGAACCTCTGCACCACCAAATTCAGCACATGCGCCAGGCAAGGGATGTGCGTCAAACCGGCTAGGCCCAGAGCTGCTATGAGATTTCGCCCGTTATCGCACACCACCAGGCCGGGGCTTGACGTACTGTGGGACAGCCACCGACATAAGGCTTTTAAAACTGTGCGTCTCCACCAGACGGAATGACAGCATTTCAAAGGCCAAGAATTTTGAAATGCTGGCATTCAGGGCCAGGGATCGCGGGTGGGTAGGGGGGTACTTCCTCTGAAGTGTTTGGGAGATGGAAACCTGAACGCTTCCACGGGACATTGTGGAGATGGTTGGTGACCCAGGTGGTGGTATTGCTGACAGATCGTCTGTTTGCGGGGTGGCAGGTGCTGGTATCACTACAGAGGTGGATGAATAGGCCGAGACTGCAGCAGAAGAGGAAGCAGGAGGAGCCAGAGACCTTTCTTGGTTTTGAAGGTGTCTACTCCACTGCAGCTCGTGCTTTGCACTTAGATGCCTGATCATGCAGGTTGTGCTCAGGTTGAGAAGGTTTATGCCTCGCTTCAGGCTCTGATTGCACAGGGTGCAAACCATTCATGTCCTGTCATCAGCACATTTTCTGAAGAACTTCCACGCTAGAGAACTCCTTTGAGCTGGCTTTGGTGCGCTCGGTCCCTTGCTGCGTTGGGCAGTAGCAGGCGTAGTGTCTAGGGCACGGCCGCTCCACTTCTGCACCCTGCTCCCTCTTCTGCTGTGCTGGTGGCTCTGTGCGACCACCGCCTCTACCTCCAAACTACTCAGGTCACCTGCATGACCTTCATTCCATGTGGGGTCGAGGACCTCATCGTCCTTCACATCATCTTCCACCCAGTCTTCACCCCTGCCCTCCTTGTCTGTCTCCACAATTCTGAGTGCCGCAGCAGTTGGCACCTGCGTTTTGTCATCATCGGAGACATGCTGCGATGGTCCTTCCATGTACTCATCTTGAGAAATAAGTGGTTGGGCATCACTGCACTCAATCTCTTCCACTTCTGACGCAGGGCTAGGTGGATGGCCCTGGGAAACCCTGCTGACAGAGTCATCAAAAAGAAGAAGAGACTGCTGCATGACTTGGGGCTCAGACTGCTTGCCTGATTTGCAAGGGGGTGAGGTGAAAGACGGTTGTACATCGGCTGCAGGTGCCAACTCTGACCTTTCTGCAGTAGACTGGGTGGGAGACAATGTGAAGGAACTGGAGGCACTGTCAGCAGCAAACCAATCTACTATCGCCTCTACTTGTTCTGGCCTCATCACTTCTAGAGGCGCATGATGCCCTACCAAATACTGCTGCAGGTTCTGTCGCCTACTCACACTTGAGGAAGATGTTTCACTTGTGCGTGTATCTGGCACAGATCGACCACGTCCTCTCCTTGCAACAGGAGCTCTTCCAGCAGAACCACGACCCAGGCCACGGCCCCTATTTGACGGTCTCCTTATATTTCTGTAATTTATGATCTTGCCTTAGAAAGGTGTTTATTGAATAGCGGAAAAAAACAACAACAGTATCGCACGGGTGTATCTCACAGTCAAATATGCAAACTATGCCGCAATTTAATTTTTTTTACACCAAAAGGGTGTTTATTAAATAGCGGAATAGAAAAAAGGATATAAAATGGTGTATCTCACACGTACAAACACAGACTAGGCCCCGATTACAATTTTTTGTACCCTAAAGGGAGGATGAGGAAGAGGAGTAGGAGGAGTTCGGAACAGAAGGCAAACTGAAGCACCCTGCAATCCTCGGCGGTGGAAGGAGATGCGCCAAACAAATTTAAAAAGGTGTATCTCACACGTACCGATACAGACTATGCCGTAATTTAATTTTTTACACTCCAAAAGGGTGTATATTGAATAGCGGAATAGAAATTTTTTTATAAAACGGTGTATCTCACACGTACAAACAGACTAGGCACCAATTACAATTTTTTGTACCCTAAAGGCAGGATGAGGATGAGGAGTAGGAGGAGTTTGGAACAGGAGGCAAACTGAAGCACCCTGCAATCCTCGGCAGTGGAAGATGCGCCCAAAAAATTTGGAAGGTGTATCTCACACGTACCGATACAGACTATGCCGCAATTTAATTCTTTTTACCCCAAAGGGTGTAGATTGAATAGCGGAATAGAAAATATGATATCAAAAGGTGTATCTCACGTGTACAAACCCAGACTAGGTCCCGATTATGATTTTTTGTACCCTAAAGGCAGGATGAGGATGAGGAGTAGGAGGAGTTCGGAACAGGCAGGAGGCAAACTGAAACACCCTGCAATCCTCGGCGGTGTAAGATGCGCCCAAAAAATTGGAAAGGTGTATCTCACACGTACCGATACAGACTATGCCGCAGTTTAATTATTTTTACCCCAAAGGGTGTAGATTGAATAGCGGAATAGAAAATATGATATCAAAAGATGTATCTATCTCACACGTACAGACCCAGACTAGCCCCCCCGATTACTATTTTTTGTACCCTAAAGGCAGGATGAGGAGTAGGAGGAGTTCGGAACAGCAGGCAAACTGAAGCACCCTGCAATCCTCGGCGGTGTAAGATGCGCCCCAAAAATTGGAAAGGTGTATCTCACACGTACCGATACAGACTATGCCGCAATTTAATTCTTTTTACCCCAAGGGTGTAGATTGAATAGCGGAATAGAAAATATGATATCAAAAGGTGTATCTATCTCACACATACAGACCCAGACTAGGCCCCGATTACTATTTTTTGTACCCTAAAGGCAGGATGAGGAGTAGGAGGAGTTCGGAACAGGAGGCAAACTGAAGCACACTGCAATCCTCGGCGGTGGAAGATTCGCCCCAAAAATTGGAAAGGTGTATCTCCCACGTACCGATACAGACTATGCCGCAATTTAATTATTTTTACCCCAAAGGGTGTAGATTGAATAGCGGAATAGAAAATATGATATCAAAAGGTGTATCTATCTCACACGTATAGACCCAGACTAGGCCCCGATTACTATTTTTTGTACCCTAAAGGCAGGATGAGGAGTAGGAGGAGTTTGGAACAGGCAGGAGGCAAACTGAAGCACCCTGCAATCCTCGGTGGTGTAAGATGCGCCCCAAAAATTGGAAAGATGTATCTCACATGTACCGATACAGACTATTCCGCAATTTAATTCTTTTTACCCCAAAGGGTGTAGATTGAATAGCGGAATAGAAAATATGATATCAAAAGGTGTATCTATCTCACACGTACAGACCCAGACTAGGCCCCGATTACTATTTTTTGTACACTAAAGGCAGGATGAGGAGTAGGAGGAGTTCGGAACAGGAGGCAAACTGAAGCACCCTGCAATCCTCGGCGGTGGAAAATGCGCCCCAAAAATTGGAAAGGTGTATCTCACACGTACCGAAACAGACTATGCCACAATTTAATTATTTTAACCCCAAGGGTGTAGATTGAATAGCGGAATAGAAAATATGATATCAAAAGGTGTATCTATCTCACACGTACAGACCCAGACTAGGCCCAGATTACTATTTTTTGTACCCTAAAGGCAGGATGAGGAGTAGGAGGAGTTCGGAACAGGCAGGAGGCAAACTGAAGCACCCTGCAATCCTCGGCAGTGGAAGATGCGCCCCAAAAATTTGGAAGGTGTATCTCACACGTACCGATACAGACTATGCCGCAATTAAATTCTTTTTACCCCAAAGGGTGTAGATTGAATAGCGGAATAGAAAATATATGATATAAAATTGGTGATTTTTGAATAGCACATGTGAACACAGCAGTGTCTTATGTTTTATGTCACGGTAAGCTCTGCAGCAGCTATAAAGGGGAAAAAAAAGAAAATTCCCCTTTAAGGTTTTCTGCTTTTGCTGCATTAAGTCTGATACACACAGGGCCAAACTCACTGTCCAATTTTTTGAACAACTGGTGTGATAAACCAGTGCCCTCCCAATATCACATATTGAAGTGGGGTGTCATCTGAGTATACTTTCATAAGTGTATTTGTGTCCTGCAAAAATATTTTGGAATAGAAAAAAGTGTATAAAACTGTGTGCCCCCCCCCCCCCAATACCACATATCGATGTGGGGTGTTATCTGAGTATACTTTTACAAGTGTATTTTTGTCCAGCAACAATATTGTCTCCTTTGCTGTGTTAACTCTGATACACACAGTGCCAAACTCCCTGGCAGATTTTTTGAACAACTGGTGTGATAGACCAGTTGTCCCCTAAAACCACATATTGAAGTGGGGTGTTATTTAACAGTATACTTTTCTAAGAGTGTATTTTAGTCCTGCAAAAATGTGGCCTCTTTTGCTGTGTTAACTCTGCTACACACAGTGACAACAGATACTGGCCAATTATTTGTAGAACTGGTGTAACAATTGTGTGCCCCCCCCCCCAATACCACAGATTGAAGCAGGGTGTTATCTGAGTATACTTTCCTAAGTGTATTTGTGTCCTGCAACAATATTGCCTCTTTTGCTGCATTAAGTCTGATACACACAGGGCCAAACTCACTGGCCAATTTTTTGAACAACTGATGTGATAGACCAGTTTACCCCAATACCACAGATTGAAGCGGGGTGTTATCTGAGTATACTTTCCTAAGTGTATTTGTGTCCTGCAACAATATTGCCTCTTTTGCTGCGTGGCCCCCCAATACCACATATTAAAGTGGGGTGTTATCTGAGTTTACTTTTACAAATGTATTTTTATCCTGCAACAATATTGCCTCTTTTGCTGCATTAAGTCTGATACACACAGGGCCAAACTCACTGGCCAATTTTTTGAACATCTGGTGTGATAAACTAGTGGGCCCCCAATACCACATATTGAGGTGGGGTGTCATCTGAGTATACTTTCATAAGTGTATTTGTGTCCTGCAACAATATTGCCTCTTTTGCTGTGTTAACTCTGATACACACAGTGCCAAACTCACTGGCCAATTTTTTGAACAACTGATGTGATAGACCAGTTGCCCCCCAAAACCACATATTGAAGTGGGGTGTTATTTAACAGTATATATTTCTAAGAGTGTATTTTAGTCCTGCAAAAATGTGGCCTCTTTTGCTGTGTTAACTCTGCTACACACAGTGACAACAGTTACTGACCAATTATTTGTAGAACTGGTGTAACAATTGTGTGCCCCCCCAAATACCACAGATTGAAGCAGGGTGTTATCTGAGTATACTTTCCTAAGTGTATTTGTGTCCTGCAACAATATTGCCTCTTTTGCTGCGTGGCCCCCCAATACCACATATTGAAGTGGGGTGTTATCTGAGTATACTTTTACAAGTGTATTTGTGTCCTGCAACAATATTGCCTCTTTTGCTGTGTTAAGTCTGATACACACAGTGCCAAACTCACTGGCCAATTTTTTGAACAACTGGTGTGATAAACCAGTGCCCTCCCAATATCACATATTGAAGTGGGGTGTCATCTGAGTATACTTTCATAAGTGTATTTGTGTCCTGCAACAATATTGCTTCTTTTGTTGTGTTAAGTCTGATTCAGACAGTGTCAAACTCACTGGCCAATTTTTTGAACAACTGGTGTGATAAACCAGTGGCCCCCCAATACCACATATTGATGTGGGGTGTTATCTGAGTATACTTTTACAAGTGTATTTTTGTCCTGCAACAATATTGCCTCTTTTGCTGTGTTAAGTCTGATACACACAGGGCCAAACTCACTGGCCAATTTCTTGAACATCTGGTGTGATAAACCAGTGGGCCCCCAATACCACATATTGAGGTGGAGTGTCATCTGAGTATACTTTCATAAGTGTATTTGTGTCCTGCAACAATATTGCCTCTTTTGCTGTGTTAACTCTGATACACACAGTGCCAAACTCACTGGCCAATTTTTTGAACAACTGATGTGATAGACCATTTGCCCCCCAAAACCACATATTGAAGTGGGGTGTTATTTAACAGTATACTTTTCTAAGAGTGTATTTTAGTCCTGCAAAAATGTGGTCTCTTTGGCTGTGTTAACTCTGCTACACACAGTGACAACAGTTACTGGCCAATTATTTGTAGAACTGGTGTAAAAATTGTGTGCCCCCCCCAATACCACAGATTGAAGCGGGTTGTTATCTGAGTATACTTTCCTAAGTGTATTTGTGTCCTGCAACAATATTGCCTCTTTTGCTGCGTTAAGTCTGATACACACAGGGCCAAACTCACTGGCCAATTTTTTGAACATCTGGTGTGATAAACTAGTGGGCCCCCAATACCACATATTGAGGTGGGGTGTCATCTGAGTATACTTTCATAAGTGTATTTGTGTCCTGCAACAATATTGCCTCTTTTGCTGTGTTAACTCTGATACACACAGTGCCAAACTCACTATCCAATATTTTGAACAACTGGTGTGATAAACCAGTGGCCCCCCCAATACCACATATTGAAGTGGGGTGTCATCTGAGTATACTTTCATAAGTGTATTTGTGTCCTGCAACAATATTGCCTCTTTTGCTGTGTTAACTCTGATACACACAGTGCCAAACTCACTGGCCAATTTTTGAACAACTGATGTGATAGACCAGTTGCCCCCCAAAACCACATATTGAAGTGGGGTGTTATTTAACAGTATACATTTCTAAGAGTGTATTTTAGTCCTGCAAAAATGTGGCCTCTTTTGCTGTGTTAACTCTGCTACACACAGTGACAACAGTTACTGACCAATTATTTGTAGAACTGGTGTAAAAATTGTGTGCCCCCCCCAATACCACAGATTGAAGCAGGGTGTTATCTGAGTATACTTTCCTAAGTGTATTTGTGTCCTGCAACAATATTGCCTCTTTTGCTGTGTGGCCCCCCAATACCACATATTGAAGTGGGGTGTTATCTGAGTATACTTTTACAAGTGTATTTGTGTCCTGCAACAATATTGCCTCTTAGGCTGTGTTAACTCTGCTACACACAGTGCCAAACTCACTAGCCAATTTTTTGAACAACTGGTGTGATAAACCAATGGCCCATCAATACCACATATTGAAGTGGGGTGTCACCTGAGTATACTTTCATAAGTGTATTTGTATTATTTAGCCACTTCAATACAGGGCACTTTCTCCCCCTTCCTGCCCACGCCAATTTTCAGATATTAGCGCTGTTGCATTTTGAATGACATTTGCGCGGTCATGCAACACTGTACCTAAACCAAATTTATGTCATTTTTTCCCACAAATAGAGCTTTCATTATCATATTATTGTATCATTAACATATAATTATCATAGCATTAACATACCATAGTTTAATATACCATTATCATATCATTATCCTAATATCATACCATTATCATAATATACAATTATCATATCATTAACATACCATTATCATATCAACATAATATCATATCATTAGCATATCATTAAAATAGCATTATCATATCATTAACATATTATCATAAGATCATATCATTATCCCAATATCATGTCATTATCATATCATTAACATATCATTATAATATCATATAATTATGATGTTATTAACATATCATTATCATAATATCATATTATTATCCTTATATCATCTCACTATCATATCATTATCATATCATTATCCTAATATCATATCATTATCATAATATCATATAACTTATCATTATATCATCATGCTATCATTAACATATCATTATTATATCATTAACATATCATATCATTATTATGTCATTAACATATAATCACAAGATCATATCATTAAAATATCATTATCCGAATATCATATCATTATCCTATCATTATCATATCATTAACATATCATTATCATAAAATCTTATTATCATATCATTAACTTATTATCATATCATTATCATAATATCAATATCATAATATCATATCATTAACATATTATTAACATATCATTATCATATCTTTAACATATCATTATCATAATACCATATCAATATACTAATAGCATATAATTAACATATAATTAGCATACCATTATCATAAAAATATATAATTAACAAAGCATTAACATATCATTATCATAATATCATATCATTAACATAAGATTATCATAATATTATATCATTATACCACATATTGAAGTGGGGTGTTATTTAACAGTATACTTTTCTAAAAGTGTATTTTAGTCCTGCAAAAATTTGGCCTCTTTAGCTGTGTTAACTCTGCTACAAACAGTGAAAACAGTTACTGGCCTATTATTTGTAGAACTGGTGTAATAAACCTGTGGCCCTCCCAATATCACAGATTGAAGCGGGGTGTTATCTGAGTATACTTTTACAAGTGTATTTGTTTCCTGCAACAATATTGCCTCTTTTGCTGTGTTAAGTCTGATACACACAATGCCAAACTCCCTGGCCAATTTTTTGAACTGGTGTGATAGACCAGTAGCCCCCCAATACCACATATTGAAGTGGGGTGTTATCTGAGTATACTTTTACATGTGTATTTGTGTCCTGCAACAATATTGTCTCTTTTGCTGTGTTAACTCTGCTACACACAGTGCCAAACTCACTGGACAATTTTTTGAACAACTGGTGTGATAGACCAGTTTCCCCCCAATACCACATATTGAAGTGGGTGTTATTTAACAGTATACTTTTCTAAGAGTGTATTTTAGTCCTGCAAAAATTTGGCCTCTTTTGCTTTAACTCTGCTACAAACAGTGAAAACAGTTACTGGACAATTATTTGTAGAACTGGTATGATAAACCTGTGGTCCCCCAATACCACAGATTGAAGTGGGGTGTTATCTGAGTATATTTTTACAAGTTTATTTTTGTCCTGCAACAATATTGCCTCTTTTGCTATGTTAACTCTGATACACACAGTGCCAAACTCACTGGCCAATACTTTGAAAAACTGGTGTGATAAACCAGTGGCCCACCAATATCACATATTGAAGTGGGGTGTCACCTGAGTATACTTTCATAAGTGTATTTGTATCATTTAGCCACTTCAATACAGGGCACTTTCTCCCCCTTCCTGCCCACGCCAATTTTCAGCTATTAGCGCTGTTGCATTTTGAATGACAATTGCGCGATCATGCAACACTGTACCTAAACCAAATTTATGTCATTTTTTCCCACAAATAGAGCTTTCATGATCATATTATTGTATCATTAACATATCATTATCATACATTAACATACCAATATTATAATATCATACCATTATCATATCATTATCCTAATATCTTACCATTATCATAATATACAATTATCATAATATCATATCATTATGATGTCATTAACATATCATTATCATAATATCATATTATTATCCTTATATCATCTCACTATCATATCATTAACATATCATTATCCTAATATCATATCATTATCATAAGATCATATCATTATCCCAATATCATATCATTAACGTATCATTATTCAAAAGGCCGTGTCCAAAGGGTAGTAATAAACAGCGCATACTCAGACTGGTCTGAGGTAGTAAGCGGGGTGCCCCAGGGCTCAGTCCTGGGACCAACCTTGTTCAATTTATTCATAAACAGCATTGAGGACGGGATCAGTAGTTCGTTATCAGTTTTTGCAGATGACACAAAATTGGCCAGGGCAATAACTGCACAGCATGAAGCAGATATCCTACAGAATGACCTGGACAAAATTACGGAGTGGGCAACGACATGGCAAATGAGGTTTAATGTGGAGAAGTGTAAGGTTTTGCACTTGGGGACCAAAAACATAAAAACACAATACACGTTAGGAGGGGAACCCTTGGGGGAATCAAAAATGGAGAAGGATCTGGGAGTCTTAGTTGATGATAGATTAGGCAACAGCATGCAATGCCAAGCGGCAGCTTCCAAAGCCAACAGAATATTAGCATGCATAAAGAAAGGGATGTATTCCAGAGATAAGACTATAATCCTTCCACTTTATAAAACTCTGGTCCGACCGCATCTGTAGTATTCTGTCCAGTTCTGGTCGCCAGTCCTCAGGAGGGATGTGTTGGAGCTGGAGAAAGTCCAGAGAAGGGCAACTAAACTGATTAGGGGGTTGGAGGACCTTACCTATGAAGAGCGGCTGCAATCGCTCGATTTATTTTCCCTGGAGAAAAGACGTCTGAGAGGGGACATGATAGCAATTTATAAATATCTTAATGGGGATCTCAGCTTAGAAGAAAAGCTGTTCATTCGAAGGAATTGCATGAGGACTCGAGGACATACAATGCGATTAGAGGAGAAGCGTTTTAACCTCAGGCAACGTGGGGGGTTCTTTACTGTTAGGGCTACAAGATTGTGGAATTGTCTACCACAAGAGGTGGTTTCTGCGGGTAGTATGGTGACTTTCAAAAGACTCTTAGACTTACATCTCAAGGATCAGGAGATTGAGGGCTATGTTAGATGATTACAGTCACACACACCTACACAGGTTGAACTGGATGGACTATTGTCTTTATTCAACCTCACCTACTATGTAACTATGTAATTATATCATCATGCTATCATTAACATATCATTATCATATCATTAACATATCATATCATATCATTATTATGTCATTAACATATAATCACAAGATCATATCATTAAAATATCATTATCCGAATATCATATCATTTTCCTATCATTATCATATCATATCATATCATATCATTATCATTATCCTAATATCATTATCATTATCCTAATATCATTATCCTAATATCATATCATTATCATAATATTATATCATTATCCCAATATCATATCATTAACGTATCATTATATCATCATGCTATCATTAACATATCATATCATTATCATATCATTATTATGTCATTAACATATAATCACAAGATCATATCATTAAAATATCATTATCCGAATATCATATCATTTTCCTATCATTATCATACCATTATCATAAAATCTTATAATTATCATATCATTATAATATCATATCATTATCATATCATTAACTTATTATCATATCATTATCATAATATCAATATCATATCATTAACATATCATTATCATATCTTTAACATATCATAATACCATATCAATATACTAATAGCATATAATTAACATATAATTAGCATACCATTATCATAAAATCATATCATTAACAAAGCATTAACATATCATCATCATAATATCATATCCTATAATTATCATATCATTATCCTAATATAATATCATTTTACTAATATATCATTAACATAACATTATCATATCATTTTCATAATATTATATCATTAACATCATTATCATATCGTTATAATATCATATCATTATCCTAATATATCATTATCATATAATTATCATAATTAATATCATTATAATATTATTATCAAAATATAATATCATTATCATATTATTAAAATGTTATCATATCATAATAATATATTATTATCATATCATTAACATATCAATAACATATTATCATTTACATAATATAATTATCATATCATTAACATATCATTATCATACCATTATTATATCATTTAAATATAATTATAATAAGATCATATCATTATCCTAATATCATTATCATATCATTAAAATATCATTATCATTTCATTATAATATCATATCATTATGCCAATATCATATAATTATCATATCATTATCATATCAATAACATATGATTATCATAATATCATATCATTGTCCTAGTATGATATCATTATCATATCATTAACATAGTATTATCATATAATTATCATATCATTAGCATAATACCATATCAGTATGCCAATATCATATCCTTATCATATTCTGAAATAAAATGTAATAAATACTGAAACTCAAACTAGCAATGTCCAGCATGCATCACATTCAGCAGCGCTTAATATGTATTCAACATATCCTGATCATATAGTCCTCATGTAAGAGAGTTATACCGCCAAAACAGTCTCTTATTCAAACAAGCCAGTTATTTCTCAAATATTCGGTGTTCCCGGTGTTCTGAAATACTTATTCGGTATATGCCTTCACCACACCTTTAGTGACCCCCTAAGAGTGGGCACTCACCAGAAATAACACGAAATTGCGCCTGTAAGCATTGGTTGCTTGGACCCTTGAAACTCCGGACCACCTCTGCTCTCACCAGGAGGACTCCGCTTTACCAGTCTCAATCAGGGTTCAGCTCATAACCATAAAGGATAAGGAAGATAAGAGGCACAATAGTGTGATACCGTTTCAAAGAAGCTTTATTTAGTACCCACATAAAAACCCCCCCTCATCCAATGTGCTTACATCAAGATAGAAGTAATCAAGCCTGTAAATGGTAATCACGATGTGATGGTCTGCTCACCGTCCTTACTCAGGATCTGACCACGTGGCTTGTAGGTAAGCTCCGGAATTCGACCAAAACCTTGATAATCACCAGGGAAACAGCGTGCCTGTGTTCTGACGCATTTCGTTGTGTGCGACTTCAACAGAGGACACAGACACACTGCACACTGTACCCTATATGTACCCTGACAGATTAGGACTGGTATTGCCCCTTTGCAATAACTCCTCCCCTTGGGGGGAGCTCGTGGTGCTTTTTTCGCGCCAAAAAAGTGCACTTCCGGTTTTCAGCAATCCCGGAAGTGGCGATTAATATGTGCATACGATTTATTTTAATTATTTGTGTTGTATAGTACATGGCCAAGGAGTGTATCCGTCTTACAGGAGACTACCGCTCCTATGGCGTATCAATTTTCGTAAGCACTGCAGCCCGGACGTCTCCTAGGTGCGTCCTCTGCTGACACCGCCTCGCCCCTTAGTGACGTCATGTCCGCTTCCGCCGCGGTACACAACATCCGGGGCATGAGGCTGTGGCTTACAGCGGTGCGCACCTCGGCCCGACAGGGGATTACTTCCGGTGTGATGACAACATCCGGTCAGACAACCCGGATGTTGATGTCTGTAACACCGCTGCGTACACACTATTGCGATGGCTAAGACGAAAATGCATTTAACCGGCTCCACTCACGAATTACTCTGCAATCTGTGTGTGCAATACCCACAGAGTACATATGGGCATAAATAAGACCTAGTCCTATTCTGTACATACCGGGTGATTAATAGTGTTCTTATTCTTGGTAACAAACATTACACCAATTCCTACTTACATCAAAGTAGGCATATGCCTCTATGCAGATATGTCGGTGCAACATACATGTATAAATCGAAATGCTACATATTTTCCCATTACAAGGAGAAACTTGCATCACCCACATCAATAAATGCATCTATACATATACATGGGTACAGCATAAACAATGCTACAGATTTATTTCATTGAAATGTTAAAGGAAGAAAATGCTATAAAATTTTGTATATCACTGTGTATCCCTCTTAATATAGTAAGATACCTAAAAACAGTGATTCCAAATAATAAATGAAGGAGCCCATGATAAAATACATAAAATCAATGCTCCCAAATAATATATGAAGGAGCTCATAATAAATATATGTGCCGATATAAATAAATATATATAAAATGTATATAAAAGGCATGTTAAGTAACAAGGAAACCATGTGGATAAAAACAGAAGTAATTGCTAAAAAGTAATTAAAAGGTGATAAAAACCTCAGAAATTACTTAAAAAGCAATTTAGATCCAAATCCACATTTAAACCATTGGGAGTAAGAGCATTGGTCCGATAAATCCACTCGGTTTCTTTTTTGGAAAGCTCTCTAACTCGATTTGCTCCACGCCAAGAGTGAGGCATTTTCTCTATGCCCCAAAATTTTAGGCCCGATGGATCCATTTTGTGTTTTTCCCTAAAATGTAATGGGACGCTGTGTTCTCGGAATCCTATATTGATGTTGTGGATATGTTCTGCAATTCGCACCCCCAATTTTCTTTTTGTGCGTCCAATGTACAACATGCCACATGGACATTCCATTCCGTATACCACATGTGTGGACATACAGGTTATGACCTCCTTTATCTCGAAGGACCGGCCGTTGGCATTGGAAGTAAAAGAGGTCAGGCCTCTAAAGTGCATGTGCACCTGCCTGCAAGCTTTGCAGCGTCTACAGGCGAAGAAACCGGGGGTATTCCAGAACATTTTAGGGGCCTTTGGAAGGTCCAAGACCTTTTTAACAATTCTATCCCCTATACTGGGTGCCTTCCGGTAAATGAATATGGGGGTGGGTGGTAAAACAGGTCCTAAAATTTTGTCCATCTTTAAAATCACCCAATGTTTTTAAAAAATCTCCTCAAATTCGCGATATTGCACATTAAAATCCGTGATAAAACCCCATTGGTGTCTGTCATTAATCACTTTTTCTTTAGTGGCAAGACACTCATTGTGGGAGATGCTGAGTACTTCCTGCACCGTTTTATCAATCCGGTCCGCCTCGTATCCTTTCTCTACGAACTTTTCTTTGATAATTGCTGATTGTGTGAGATAGTCTTCATCGTACGTTCAATTTATGCGGATCCTTAACAGCTGTCCTTTTGGGATGTTTCTTAACCACGTGGGGTGGTGTCCGCTTTGTATGGGCAGGTAACCATTACGGTCCGTAGGTTTAAAGTAGGCTTTTGTGCCTATCTCTCCATTATTCAGAGATACGCTAACATCTAGATAGTTGATGGTTTCCCGGCTCCATGTGAACTCTAACTTTATATTTTGTGTGTTGGCGTTAAACTCGTCCATGTACACTAGTAACGATGCTTCATCCCCTGCCCATATAAAGAACATATCATCGATGTAGCGTTTGTATATCAATAGTTCTTTTCTACGTCCAGCGTGTATTTTTCTGTCTTCCCATTCTCCCATAAAAAGATTAGCGATTGAGGGTGCAAACTTAGCCCCCATCGCGACACCTCGTTTCTGAACATAAAACCGGCCCCCATACCAGAAATAGTTGTGGGATAAACAGTACTCTAAAATCATGCCTAAAAATTTCTTCTGTAGATGAGGTAAATCGGTTCTCCGGCTCAGGGCCCAGTTTAGGGCTAAAATAGCATCCTCATGCTGTATTATCGTGTATAATGAGGACACGTCAGCAGTTACTAAAAAGATGTCTTCTGTGTTTTTACAGGGTCAAGTCTCTTAAAATGCATAAAAAATCCTTAGTATCTTGCAGGTAAGCCTTTATTTGTACTACGCTCTCTTGTAGGAAATGGTCCAGATACTCTCCTACCCTCGTGGACACTGAGCCTATACTGTTAACGATAGGTCTGGCTGGAGGGTGGAGTTGGTTCTTGTGGACCTTGGGTAATGTGTAGATAGTGGGGATGCGGCTAAAGCTTGGTATTAAGTATTTCATTTCCTTTTTCGTTATAATTCTTCTACTGAAGCCCAACTCTATCAAATTGTTCAGGTCTCGTCTATACGCTAACGTTGGATCCTGATTGAGTTTCTCATATACTTCAGTATCTTCAAGCATTTCCGTTAATTGATTGTGGTAGTAATGTTTGTCTAAAATTACCACTCCACCCCCTTTATCCGCTGGTCGAATGACCACATCTTTTCTTTTTTCCAGGGATTCAATCCCTTCCTGTATGTACTTTGGATTTGCATTGCGGATAGGTTTGATTTTATCCAAATCTTTGATGAGTAATTGTTTGAAGACATCGATGTTATGGTTTGATGTTGATGGTGGATTGAAGAGTGAATTATTCTTCAGTCCACTATTCACCCCTTCCGTATTGAATTTGGCTGTAGGGTTTGTGGTTCTGTTTTGTGCCGGATTGGTATTGAGAAAGTACTTCTTCATGTTGACCTTTCTGATGTACTTTTGCATGTCTATATAGACGTTGAACTTGTTTACCTGTTTTTTTTATACCGCACTTCAATCCGGCATTCAGAATATTCACTTCCTTTTGATTCAGTTCAATCCCTGCCAAGTTGTAGATGCCAGTCATTCCCTCTCTCGCCTTCTTTTTCTGGACCCTTCGTCCTCCTCTACAGCCTCTGAATGGTGCTAGCCCATTGAGTTGTTTCTCGCAGTCTGCTGATACTGATGGTCCGTCTCCTCCCTGGGTCCTCGGGGGTTGTTCCAATATACAATTATCATAATATCATATCATTAACATATCATTATCATATCTTTAACATATCATTATCATAATACCATATCAATATACTAATAGCATATAATTAACATATAATTAGCATACCATTATCATAAAATCATATTATTAACAAAGCATTAACATATCATTATCATAATATCATATCATGTCATTATCATATCATTATCCTAATATAATATCATTTTACTAATATCATATCATTAACATCATTATCATATTGTTATAATATCATATCATTATAATATCATTATCAAAATATAATATCATTATCATATCATTAAAATGTTATCATATCATAATCATATATTATTATCATATCATTAACATATCAATAACATATTATCATTATCATAATATAATTATCATATCATTAACATATCATTATCATACCATTATTATATCATTGACATATAATTATAAGATCATATCATTATCCTAATATCATTATCATATCATTAAAATATCATTATCATTTCATTATCATAATATCATATCATAATTCCAATATCATATAATTATCATATAATTATCATATCAATAACATATGATTATCATAATATCATATAATTGTCCTAGTATGATATCATTATCATGTCATTAACATATTATCATATAATTATCATATCATTAGCATAATACCATATCAGTATGTCAATATCATATCCTTATCATATCATTAACATGTGATTATCATAATATCATATCATTATCATATCATTAACATATGATTTTCATGATATCATATCATTATCCTAATATCATATAATTATCATATCATTAATGTATCAATAACATATTATCATTATCATAATATATCATTATCATATCATTATCATATCATTATCATATCATTATTATATCATTATCATAATATCATATCATAATGCCAATATCATATTATTATCATCATATCATTAACATAAGATTATCATAATATTATATCATTATACCACATATTGAAGTGGGGTGTTATTTAACAGTATACTTTTCTAAAAGTGTATTTTAGTCCTTCAAAAATTTGGCCTCTTTAGCTGTGTTAACTCTGCTACAAACAGTGAAAACAGTTACTGGCCTATTATTTGTAGAACTGGTGTAATAAACCTGTGGCCCCCCCAATACCACAGATTGAAGCGGGGTGTTATCTGAGTATACTTTTACAAGTGTATTTGTTTCCTGCAACAATATTGCCTCTTTTGCTTTGTTAAGTCTGATACACACAATGCCAAACTCCCTGGCCAATTTTTTGAACTGGTGTGATAGACCAGTGGCCCATCAATACCACATATTGAAGTGGGGTGTTATCTGAGTATATTTTTACAAGTGTATTTGTGTCCTGCAACAATATTGTCTCTTTTGCTGTGCTAACTATGCTACACACAGTGCCAAACTCACTGGACAATTTTTTGAACAACTGGTGTGATAGACCAGTTTCCCCCCAATACCACATATTGAAGTGGGTGTTATTTAACAGTATACTTTTCTAAGAGTGTATTTTAGTCCTGCAAAAATTTGGCCTCTTTTGCTTTGTTAACTCTGCTACAAACAGTGAAAACAGTTACTGGACAATTATTTGTAGAACTGGTATGATAAACCTGTGGTCCCCCAATACCACAGATTGAAGTGGGGTGTTATCTGAGTATACTTTTACAAGTGTATTTTTGTCCTGCAACAATATTGCCTCTTTTGCTGTGTTAACTTTGATACACACAGTGCCAAACTCACTGGCCAATACTTTGAAAAACTGGTGTGATAAACCAGTGGCCCACCAATACCACATATTGAAGTGGGGTGTCACCCGAGTATACTTTCATAAGTGTATTTGTATCATTTAGCCACTTCAATACAGGGCGCTTTCTCCCCCTTCCTGCCCACGCCAATTTTCAGCTATTAGCGCTGTTGCATTTTGAATGACAATTGCGTGATCATGCAACACTGTACCTAAACCAAATTTATGTCATTTTTTCCCACAAATAGAGCTTTCATGATCATATTATTGTATCATTAACATATCATTATCATAGCATTAACATACCATTATTATAATATCATACCATTATCATATCATTATCCTAATATCTTACTATTATCATAATATACAATTATCATAATATCATATCATTATGATGTCATTAACATATCATTATCATAATATCATATTATTATCCTTATATCATCTCACTATCATATCATTAACATATCATTATCCTAATATCATATCATTATCATAATATCATATCATTATCCCAATATCATATCATTAACGTATCATTATATCATCATGCTATAATTAACATATCATTATCATATTATTAACATATCATTATCATATCATTATTATGTCATTAACATATAATCACAAGATCATATCATTAAAATATCATTATCCGAATATCATATCATTATCTTATCATTATCATATCATTAACATATCATTATCATAAAATCTTATAATTATCATATCATTATAATATCATATCATTATAATATCATTAACTTATTATCATATCATTATCATAATATCAATATAATAATATATCATTAACATATCATTAACATATCATTATCATATCTTTAACATATCATTATCATAATACCATATCAATATACTAATAGCATATAATTAACATATAATTTGCATACCATTATCATAAAATCATATCATTAACAAAGCATTAACATATTATTATCATAATGTCATATCATATCATTATCATATCATTATCCTAATATAATATAATTTTACTAATATCATATCATTAACATATCATTATCATATTATTTTCATAATATCATATCCGTAACATCATTATCATATCGTTATAATATCATATCATTATCCTAATATCATACCATTATCATATAATTATCATAATTAATATCATTATAATATCATTATTAAAATATAATATCAATATCATATCATTAAAATGTTATCATATCATAATAATATATTATTATCATATCATTAACATATCAATCACATATTATCATTTACATAACATAATTATCATATCATTAACATATCATTATCATATCATTAAAATGTCATTATCATAATATCATGTCATGCCAATATCATATAATTATCATATCATTATCATATCAATAACATATGATTATCATAATATCATATCATTGTCCTAGTATGATATAATTATCATATCATTAACATATTATTATCATATAATTATCATATCATTAGCATAATACCATATCAGTATGCCAATATCATAACCTTATCATATCATTAACATGTGATTATCATAATATATCATTATCATATCATTAACATATGATTTTCATGATATCATATCATTATCCTAATATCATATCATTATTATATCATTAATGTATCAATAACATATTATCATTATCATAATTAGTGTTGAGCGAACACGGACTGTATTATTCGTGTTCGTACCGAATAATTGGATTTTTGTTACCCGGACACGGACACTTTACTGTATGTTCGGGTAAAAAATCTGTGTTCGGTCGTTTTATTTCCGGGTTTTGCATGTTTTGGCGCTCTTTTCATGGCGGGCTTTCAACAGCCAATCAACAATCGTTTAACTGGTGTGCCTTAAGCTATCCCAGCCATGCCTGCAAATGTATGAGTAGCTGTGATTGGCCGTCTGAAGCATGTGACCAAGTCTTTATAAGTTCGAGGCAGCCGCAGCGGCGTCATTCTGCTGCTTAGCTCAGGGACAGAGCACACATACGTGCTGGCTGCTGATTAGGGAAAGACAGGCAGGGAAAACAAATTGGTGTCCAGATAGAATTTAGGGTCAGGTCGGAGTGTTTAGGCAGGGCGAGTTGTAGGCATTTTAGGGATAGAGTCTGCTGAATTATAGGGTCAGTGTGTTCTACAAACTACAATCGATATTGCTGTGTGGGGTGGGGCCTGCACTTAATCCTGATCTACGATCTCTTCTCAATCCTGTTAGGGAGAGGCTGCTGCTGAATTATAGGGTCAGTGTGTTCTACAAACTACAATCGATATTGCTGTGTGGGGTGGGGTCTGCACTTAGTCCCGATCTACGATCTCTTCTCAATCCTGTTAGGGAGAGGCTGCTGCTGAATTTTAGAGAAAGTGTGTTCTACAAACTACAATCGATATTGCTGTGTGGTGTGGGATAGGAGATAGGCAGGTGTCAGTGATCCACATCCATTTTTCTGTGTGTGGGCTGCAGTGAACACAATCTTTTTGGGGTGCAGTGAACATAATCCTTTTGGGGTGCAGTGAACAAAATCTTTGTGGGGTACAGTGAACACAATCTTTGTGGGGTGCAGTGAACAAAATCTTTGGGGGGTACAGTGAACACAATCTTTGTGGGGTACAGTGAACACAATCTTTGTGGGGTGCAGTGAAGACAATCCTTTTGGGGTGCAGTGAACACAATCCTTTTGGGGTGCAGTGAACACAATCTTTGTGGGGTGCAGTGAACAAAATCTTTGTGGGGTACAGTGAACACAATCTTTGTGGGGTACAGTGAACACAATCTTTGTGGGTTGCAGTGAACAAAATCTTTGGGGGGTACAGTGAACACAATCTTTGTGGGGTACAGTGAACACAATCTTTGTGGGGTGCAGTGAAGACAATCCTTTTGGGGTGCAGTGAACACAATCTTTGTGGGGTGCAGTGAACAAAATCTTTGTGGGGTACAGTGAACACAATCTTTGTGGGGTACAGTGAACACAATCTTTGTGGGGTGCAGTGAAGACAATCCTTTTGGGGTGCAGTGAACACAATCTTTGTGGGGTGCAGTGAACACAATCTTTGTGGGGTACAGTGAACACAATCTTTGTGGGGTGCAGTGAACACAATCTTTGTGGGGTACAGTGAACACAATCTTTGTGGGGTCCAGTGAAGACAATCCTTGTGGGGTGCAGTGAAGACAATCCTTTTGGGGTGCAGTGAACACAATCTTTGTGGGGTACAGTGAACAAAATATTTGTGGGGTACAGTGAACACAATCTTTGTGGGGTACAGTGAACACAATCTTTGTGGGGTGCAGTGAACAAAATCTTTGGGGGGTACAGTGAACACAATCTTTGTGGGGTACAGTGAACACAATCTTTGTGGGGTGCAGTGAAGACAATCCTTTTGGGGTGCAGTGAACACAATCTTTGTGGGGTGCAGTGAACAAAATCTTTGTGGGGTACAGTGAACACAATCTTTGTGGGGTGCAGTGAAGACAATCCTTGTGGGGTGCAGTGAACAAAATCTTTGTGGGGTACCGTGAACACAATCTTTGTGGGGTGCAGTGAACAAAATCTTTGGGGGGTACAGTGAACACAATCTTTGTGGATTACAGTGAACACAATCTTTGTGGGGTGCAGTGAAGACAATCCTTTTGGGGTGCAGTGAACACAATCTTTGTGGGGTACAGTGAACACAATCTTTGTGGGGTGCAGTGAACAAAATATTTGGGGGGTACAGCGAACACAATCTTTGTGGGGTACAGTGAACACAATCTTTGTGGGGTGCAGTGAAGACAATCCTTTTGGGGTGCAGTGAACACAATCTTTGTGGGGTACAGTGAACACAATCTTTGTGGGGTCCAGTGAAGACAATCCTTGTGGGGTGCAGTGAAGACAATCCTTTTGGGGTGCAGTGAACACAATCTTTGTGGGGTACAGTGAACAAAATATTTGTGGGGTACAGTGAACACAATCTTTGTGGGGTACAGTGAACACAATCTTTGTGGGGTGCAGTGAACAAAATCTTTGGGGGGTACAGTGAACACAATCTTTGTGGGGTACAGTGAACACAATCTTTGTGGGGTGCAGTGAAGACAATCCTTTTGGGGTGCAGTGAACACAATCTTTGTGGGGTGAAGTGAACAAAATCTTTGTGGGGTACAGTGAACAAAATCTTTGTGGGGTACAGTGAACACAATCTTTGTGGGGTGCAGTGAAGACAATCCTTGTGGGGTGCAGTGAAGACAATCCTTGTGGGGTGCAGTGAACAAAATCTTTGTGGGGTACAGTGAACACAATCTTTGTGGGGTGCAGTGAACAAAATCTTTGGGGGGTACAGTGAACACAATCTTTGTGGATTACAGTGAACACAATCTTTGTGGGGTGCAGTGAACAAAATCTTTGGGGGGTACAGCGAACACAATCTTTGTGGGGTACAGTGAACACAATCTTTGTGGGGTGCAGTGAAGACAATCCTTTTGGGGTGCAGTGAACACAATCTTTGTGGGGTACAGTGAACACAATCTTTGTGGGGTGCAGTGAACAAAATCTTTGGGGGGTACAGCGAACACAATCTTTGTGGGGTACAGTGAACACAATCTTTGTGGGGTGCAGTGAAGACAATCCTTTTGGGGTGCAGTGAACACAATCTTTGTGGGGTACAGTGAACACAATCTTTGTGGGGTGCAGTGAACAAAATCTTTGGGGGGTACAGCGAACACAATCTTTGTGGGGTACAGTGAACACAATCTTTGTGGGGTGCAGTGAAGACAATCCTTTTGGGGTGCAGTGAACACAATCTTTGTGGGGTACAGTGAACACAATCTTTGTGGGGTGCAGGGAAGACAATCCTTGTGGGGTGCAGTGAAGACAATCCTTGTGGGGTGCAGTGAACAAAATCTTTGGGGGGTACAGTGAACACAATCTTTGTGGGGTACAGTGAACACAATCTTTGTGGGGTGCAGTGAAGACAATCCTTTTGGGGTGCAGTGAACACAATCTTTGTGGGGTACAGTGAACACAATATTTGTGGGGTGCAGTGAAGACAATCTCTGTGGGGTGCAGTGAAGACAATCCTTTTGGGGTGCAGTGAACACAATCTTTGTGGGGTACAGTGAACACAATCTCATACTTCTGAAGATTTGAGGGTGCTGCCTGTTTCATCCTCCTCCTCCTCATCCATCCTTTTAGGGGTACAAACAATAGTAATTGGGGCCTAGTGTGCTTCTGTACGTGTGAAAAACATACACTTTTTTTGATCATATTTCCTATTCCGCTATTCAATAAAAACCTTTGGGGATCAATTAAATTGCGGGATAGTCTGTGTCGGTACGTGTGAGATCCACCTTTCCAAGTTTTTGCGGTTCATCTCATACTTCTGAAGCTTTTCCTTTCAAATAGTTTTTATTGATTTTTCAAACATACAGAGTAAGAAACACGTGAACAAAAATTTGGGGAACAAAGGGGGAGCAGGCTTAACACAAATTAGCGTACTCAAAAGAAGATAAGAATATCCATTATATCCAGCAACCACAGTATAAACTATTTTCATTCTCATACTACCTAGTAAGGCCTAGGGTGCCATCTAGTGGCACAATACAATATTGCCTAACATTCCTGTGATCATAAGGTAAGATGGGAGGAATACCAATCTGTCCATGTCTGCCACCATGACATTTCTCTTGTATATGCATCGTGAGTAGGTGCCATGAGTAGCTCAAACATTTTATGAGTTTGGGTTGTGGCTATTACCTCTGAGATAGATGGTGGCTGGGGATCTTTCCACCTCCTTGTAATATTTATTTTGGTTGCCAGCAGTATATTAATCACCATTTTGCGGGACCTCAGCGGGATGTTATCTATCGGGATATGGAGCAGAGCCAGACTAGGGGAGGGCTGCACTTGGAGCTCCAGTAGTCGTGATATCAGGGCGAACACTTCCCCCCAAAGTGCCAGTATGGGGGGGCATGCCCACAGTATATGTAACAGATTGCCCTGAGAGCCGCAACCCCGCCAGCAGGCGGGTTGGGCTGACGGAGCAAATTTTGCTATTACGCTCGGCGTGATGTACCATCTCAGGGACACTTTTAGGTAGAGTTCTCTCAGTGAGGCGCTTAACGTGGCTTTTTGACTCGACACTATGGCTTTTTTCCACTGTGATGGAGAGAAGGTGCACTCCAGATCTCGTTCCCATTTTATAAGGGGGGTAGTTTTGGTGAATACCTCCTTCTCGCTCAAGGTGGAGTAAAAAAACGAGATGCCCTTAGCGGACCTTAGGGGTGTGGTTAGGAAGTGCCAGACATTAACAGGGACTCTGGCTCGGAGCTGTGGGTTTTTGCGAATGCATGAGAGTATTTGGTTATAACAGAGCCATTCTCCTTTACCTAGGTGCAATTCAGCTGTCAGTGTTTCAAATGATTTTTCCTTGCTATTGTGGTGTAAGTCACTCAGGTATATAGGGGGATATTCCCGCCAAGCATGGAGGTCTAAGTTCGGTATTATTTGAGATAATCCCATTACCGGAAAGGGGATTTCGATAAGCGGGGTGTTCTTCCATTTAGTGTGTGTGTGGTGCAGCCATGCCACTACCGTTGCTCTAATAGTCGGCGATACATATTTGGGAAGGCGATCGCCTTGCTTCCTGCTGCAGAGCCAGGTGCGCAAATTGGCTTCAGGGGTCGTTGCCCATTCCATCAAGCCCCAGGTAGTATCCGGAGTCGGTAGGAACCAAGTTCGCATTTGCGACAGTATGGTAGCCCAATAGTAATCCAACAGATTTGGCACAGATGCACCTCCCACACTCCTGGATTTCATCAGTATGAATCTAGCGCATCTAGTGCGTTTGCCTTGCCAGAGGTATCTGGACAGCATAACCTGGAGGGAACTAATGTATGTTTTGGGTACAGGTATCGGTAAGGACCTGTACAAGTACAGCAGCTTAGGCAATGTGCACATTTTGAAGGCTGCCAGTCTCCCGGACCAAGTAAGTTCAAACTTGGAGAGAGATTGGAGTTCAGTGGAGAGTTGCGATTTAAAAGGGACATAGTTGGCTCTAAATAAGCTGTCTGTGGTCCTAGTGAGTGTGATTCCCAGGTAGGTAATGCCCTGGTCAGACCATTTGTACGGGAAGGATTGGGTTATAAGGTTTCTAGTAATGCCATCCACACCCAGGTCTAGGATGTTAGATTTATTCTCATTGACTTTGTACAGGGATATGTCCCCAAAGTCCATGAGGATTTGCTTTATGCGCAGTAAGGAGGTGGTTGGGTTCGATATCATAAGAATGACATCATCTGCGAAGAGACTGATGCGATGTTCTAAAGAGTCTGCTGTAATGCCCGAAATTTGCGGGTCCGACCTGATCTTTTGGGCAAGGGGTTCTATCGCCAGGTTGAAAATGAGAGGAGACAGGGGGCATCCCTGCCTCGTCCCATTTGTGATTGCGAATGGTGCCGATAGTGTGTTGTCCACCAGAACCTGGGCTGAGGGATTAGCATACAAGGCCATGATCGCGGAGAACATGGTTCCTCTTATACCAAAACGTTGGAGAACTTCCCTCAGGTAGCCCCAGTGTACTCGGTCAAACGCCTTCTCTGCATCCAAAGATAGAAGCAGAGAAGGCGTTCTGGAGGCATGAGCGGCGTGTATGATGTTAATTTTTTTTTTTTTAAGCCCGTAGCGTGTGAAACACACTCAAAAGACTTCACCCGGTGCATAAAAAAGTGCACACACACAAACGTGAGGAACACAAAAAGTGCACAGGGTGTGCGAACAAAGTGGTCTTCCCTCCGAAGAGGTAGGACCCGAACCTCGATCCCCCGGGGCGCAAGACTCCTGACAGGGATTTGAGGTACTCATGGTCTGTCTGGCCGGAACCAGACTGACCCCGTTCTTCAGGGGGACTGCCGAAACAGCCCCCACCGAGTACTAAGTGGGGCTCCCCCGAAGGGAGACCCCATGAGAGAGGGCGGACCAAGCCAAAAGGCCATATCCACCCCCTCCCAAGACTCAAGGTAGGGCCCGAGGACCCACACCCTACAAGTCGTGCAAAGTGAAAAAAGGTGATAGAAAGGTGACAAACCACAAAGAAAAGGCACACACAAACAAAAAGGTGGGGGAGGGGAAGTGGAGAGGTGAATTAGTGCCCTTGTGAAAATACAAAGGCAGGCCTTCCGGCCGGAATAAAAATTCCTCTGGTCGAAGCCAAAAGGCCTTGCCCAAGAGGCAGGTGCTTAAAAAAGTGTGCGTAGGTGCAGTGACCATGGTGCCGAAAAACTCAAGGCGAGCTGCCCCTCACCAGTGAGAATTAAGGCACCCCTGGGCTGCCACCCCAGGGGCACATACACTACGGGCTTTTTCTACCCCGGCCCAATAGCCAGACCGAGTGTAGCCCTTACCTACCAGGAGGTTTGGAACGTGGGCAGCTTAGGGTGAGCCTGCCTTCAACTGGGGACAAGCCTTTTGCAAGGCCAGATTCAACCCAGGAGGAAAGGCCCTCCCACCGCCATCCTAATTCCTCACCAATTACATCCAGGAGCAATACAGACCGGCCTCCATGACGAACCAGCCCTCTTGCTCCCTTCAAACTGGTAGGGGCGGACCCATTCAAATCAGAAGGCAACGGACCCATCCGGCTTTCTCTGACAGTGCCTACTTCCCGGTCCCCCAGTGACGTCTGGAGCGCCCCGGTTCATTTCAGCCCCTGCCGATACTAACCCTCAGGGTCCATACCAACTGATAAGAACAGATACTACACTTGATCTTAGCCAAAAGGCGTGTATGATGTTAATGAGTCGCCTTGTGGCGTCTGCAGATTGCCTGCCTTTAGTGAATCCTGCCTGATCCTTGTGGATAAGTTGTGGCATGTAAGTCATTAATCTCGTGGCAACCGTCTTGGCATAGATTTTCACGTCCGTATTTAATAAGGATATTGGGCGGAAATTTTGTGGGGTATCGGGATTCTTGCCGGGTTTAGGAAGGGTGACAATTGTGGCAGTAAGCATCTCTGAGGGGAAGGAGGACGATAGTGCTGCCTCATTGAAGACCGCGCACAGGTGCGGGGCTAGAATGTCACTGAGAAGATGGTAGTACTCATTGATCACCCCGTCCGGGCCAGGAGACTTCCCGGACGGCAGTGATGCAATGGCTGCTTTTACTTCATCTACTGTAAAGGGCCGATTGAGCTGTGCGAGTTGTGCGGGAAGTAATTTAGGAAGCTCTATGGAATCTAAGAATGTGTTGATGAGTTCCGGTGTGGGTGAAGATGGTTGGGACGCTTGGAGGTTATACAAGGAATCGTAGTAGCTGCTGAACGCGTTAGCTATGTCCTTGGGGTCATGCAGCTTGGCTCCGGTAAATGGGTGGTTAATGGAACTAATCCTATTTTTAGTACGCTGGCCTTTCAGTTTGGCTGCAAGCAGTTTGCCCGCCTTGTTGCTGGTGGCGTAGTATCTCGCCCTAGATCTACGGAGGTCACGTTCATAGGAATCTAGCAGGTAGGACCTGAGTTCCTGTCTAAGAGCCATAAGTTGGTGTTTAAGGGCTATTGAGGGGGCAGATTGATTTTGAGTCTCTACTGTAGCTATCTCCCTTGTAAGTCTATCAATTGCTTGGGTCCTTTTTTTGTTCAGTCTATGTTGCAGTTGTATTAACACACCTCTACTAAATGCTTTATGGGCATTCCAGAGGACAGCGGACTCCGATACCGACCCCGTATTGGTCTGGAAGAATTCTAGCACTGAATGTTTGAGGCTATCAGCATTATCTGGGTTTTTGAGAACTTCTGCTCTCGCCCTCCACGGCTTAGATGTGGAGGTCTTAGGTGAGATTGTTAGGGTAATACTGATTGGGGCATGGTCGGACCAGGTTATAGGAGCTATCTCGGAGTCCACTGCCCTCTGGAGGATTGCCTTGTCAGTCAAAATCACGTCAATACGAGCATATGAGTTATGCACAGCAGAATGGTGAGAGAACATCCTGTCGGAGGGGTGGTGACACCTCCACACGTCGAACAAGTCGTGCTTGTGGATAAATCCTTGTAGTGAGGGCTGGAGCCTAGAGGAGCTGGCGGTAGAGTCAAGGGTCCTGTCCGGTGGCAAGTTAAAGTCTCCGCACAGTATCAGAGATCCTTTTTGAGCCCGTCTAACAGTTTTGAGTGTGCGATTGAGGAACCGCAACTGGTGCACATTGGGGGCATAAATGGATGCAATGGTGAGCGGCAGTCCATCTATAAGGCACGTCAATATAAGGAATCGGCCGTTGGGATCAGCGATGGAGGATAGGAGGGAGAAGTCCACAGACTTGTGTACGGCTATTAATACCCCTTTCCTCTTTTTCGGGCAAGATGCAGTGTAGATGGTGGGAAAATCTCTATGTGCACAAGAGGGAGTATGTGAGTCCAGGAAGTGAGTCTCTTGAACGCAGACTATCTGTGCTTTGTGACTCAACGCTGTACGCCACAGAGAAGCTCTCTTGGCTGGATGGTTCAAGCCGTTAGCATTCAGTGACAGTATTTTAACCGTCATTGAGGTCTAAGGGAATGTGTGCGGTGTGTTGTTACTCACAGATCCGATGATACCAGATGGTGGCTGGAGGCAGAGATAAAGGACTGGTGAAAAGTGGAGCATAGGGTTTTCAGAAGCTTGCAGATGATGCAGAAGAGTTCGTGGTCTCCTGTTGGAGTGCCAGCTGGAGAGGTGGACTTTCGCAGTAGTCACATCGTCATGGGTAAAAGGGTGCCTGCTGGATGGGAAGGGGGAAAACAAAAGACAAAAGGTAGAACAAAACAGCATGAAGAACAATAAGGAGATCATTGGTATATGACCGTCTCCTGGTGGGGGTAAAACAGTTAATCAGCCAAGCAGGCTAGGTGGTCCAGGTATATCCATTTTGCTTGGTAGACATCCAGAATAATGCGGAAGAAAGGTAAACGTAACCAGAAAGAACCAGACTCGGAAGCTGGTGTGTATGATCAAGTGTCTCTCAGGTTATGGTGGGGCACAGTGTGCCATTGCTGAGGGATCTTGCTTGGGGGTTTCTTGGCCCCAACCTGGCGTGCAGCTTCGGGGATGATACCCCATGATTGTAGTAGTGACAGGCCTCTCTCAAGGTTGGTAATGGAATGGGATGATCCGTTCCTCTCTACCACTATTTTGGAAGGATGCTTCCATTTATAGGGAAGGTTGTGGTTTCTGAGTGCTTTCGTTATAGTGGACAACTGCCGCCTCATGTCCAGAGTGTGCTTGGAGAGGTCGGCAAATATTTGTATAGTGGCGTATGGGTCGGGAAATTGGCCCAGTGATCTAGATTTTTGCAGTATGGATTCCTTGATGTGGTAAAAGTGCACCCGTAACAGGGTGTCTCTGGGAGTGTGCTGAGGCAGGAATGGAGGTTTAGGAACCCGGTGTATGCGGTCAATGGTTAAGTCCAGAGGAGTAGCTCCAGGAAGAATCGTGGAGAAAACCTCCAGGGCAAATTTGTGTAGCTCTGCGGGCGGGACTGATTCAGGTATGCCCCCCGGATCTTTAAATTGTTTCGCCTAGAGCGATCCTCTAGGTCTGCTATTTTCGCTTTAAGCCACTGGTGTCCCGATACGTTTTCGTCATGTGCTTCAACTAGTTCATTTACAGTAGATACCATGTCAGACATGGAGGACTCCACATTATGGACTCTATCCCCAAGGGAGTGGACCTCAGTAGTGAATCTATTAGCCAGGGCCACTATGTCAGATTGCAAGGAGGTATGGAGTGCAAACATCATATCTTTTAGGGCAGTGTCAAGTATGGGTTGTCCCACAGTAGGAAAAGCGGCAATAGGAGATACCCCCAGGGATACTGGTAGCAGAGAGGAGGTGGTGCGGCCTGAGTATGAGGCCTGTGCCTGTGCATCAAGCCGGAGCTTGGATTTGGCTGGACTGCTGCACGTAGGGCTGGAAGGCTCAGGAGTGCAGGGGGACACAGTACCTGTCTGCGGAGGATCGCAGGGAGGTCGATCGTCCGGCAGATCCGAATAGTGCTCCCGCTGTCTCTCCGGAGCGGCAAGGCCCGAGCCGCCGGCGCCATCTTGTCGGCCGCTCCGGGATGGCGGCGGGAAGAAGGCCGTCAGTTTCTTCGGTCCCTTCTCGTTTTTGCGCTTCCCGGTCATGGCTTCAGGTGCAGGAGTGATAGGGCGATGCTGCCCGGTAAAAAAGAAGGCTGGATGCCGCTTGTAGGTGTGCGGATGTCGCTGGATGCGGAGCTCTGGAGCCGGAGCGAGGGATCAAGCTGCCATCAAGGTCCCGCGCCGGCCACGCCCCCCCATACTTCTGAAGCTTTGAGGGTGCTGCCTGTTCCATACTCCTCCTCATCCATCCTTTTAGGTGTACAAACAATAGTAATTGGGGCCTAGTGTGCTTCTGTACGTGTGAGATACATACACTTTTTTTGATCATATTTCCTATTCCGCTATTCAATAAAAACCTTTGGGGATCAATTAAATTGCGGAATAGTCTGTGTCGGTATGTGTGAGATCCACCTTTCCAAGTTTTTGGGGTTCATCTCATACTTCTGAAGCTTTGAGGGTGCTGCCTGTTCCATACTCCTCCTCCTCCGCATCCATCCTTTTAGGTGTACAAACAATAGTAATTGGGGCCTAGTGTGCTTCTGTACGCGTGAGATACATACACTTTTTTTGATCATATTTCCTATTCCGCTATTCAATAAAAACCTTTGGGGATCAATTAAATTGCGGAATAGTCTGTGTCGGTACGTGTGAGATCCACCTTTCCAAGTTTTTGGGGTTCATCTCATACTTCTGAAGCTTTGAGGGTGCTGCCTGTTCCATACTCCTCCTCCTCCTCATCCATCCTTTTAGGTGTACAAACAATAGTAATTGGGGCCTAGTGTGCTTCTGTACGTGTGAGATACATACACTTTTTTTGATCATATTTCCTATTCCGCTATTCAATAAAAACCTTTGGGGATCAATTAAATTGCGGGATAGTCTGTGTCGATACGTGTGAGATCCACCTTTCCAAGTTTTTGGGGTTCATCTCATACTTCTGAAGCTTTGAGGGTGCTGCCTGTTCCATACTCCTCCTCCTCCTCATCCATCCTTTTAGGTGTACAAACAATAGTAATTGGGGCCTAGTGTGCTTCTGTACGTGTGAGATACATACACTTTTTTTGATCATATTTCCTATTCCGCTATTCAATAAAAACCTTTGGGGATCAGTTAAATTGGGGGATAGTCTGTGTTGGTACGTGTGAGAGAGATCCACCTTTCCAAGTTGTTGGGGTTCATCTCATACTTCTGAAGCTTTGAGGGTGCTGCCTGTTCCATACTCCTCCTCCTCCTCATCCATCCTTTTAGGTGTACAAACAATAGTAATTGGGGCCTAGTGTGCTTCTGTACGCGTGAGATACATACACTTTTTTTGATCATATTTCCTATTCCGCTATTCAATAAAAACCTTTGGGGATCAATTAAATTGCGGAATAGTCTGTGTCGGTACGTGTGAGATCCACCTTTCCAAGTTTTTGGGGTTCATCTCATACTTCTGAAGCTTTGAGGGTGCTGCCTGTTCCATACTCCTCCTCCTCCTCATCCATCCTTTTAGGTGTACAAACAATAGTAATTGGGGCCTAGTGTGCTTCTGTACGTGTGAGATACATACACTTTTTTTGATCATATTTCCTATTCCGCTATTCAATAAAAACCTTTGGGGATCAATTAAATTGCGGGATAGTCTGTGTCGGTACGTGTGAGATCCACCTTTCCAAGTTTTTGGGGTTCATCTCATACTTCTGAAGCTTTGAGGGTGCTGCCTGTTCCATACTCCTCCTCCTCCTCATCCATCCTTTTAGGTGTACAAACAATAGTAATTGGGGCCTAGTGTGCTTCTGTACGTGTGAGATACATACACTTTTTTTGATCATATTTCCTATTCCGCTATTCAATAAAAACCTTTGGGGATCAATTAAATTGCGGGATAGTCTGTGTCGGTACGTGTGAGATCCACCTTTCCAAGTTTTTGGGGTTCATCTCATACTTCTGAAGCTTTGAGGGTGCTGCCTGTTCCATACTCCTCCTCCTCCTCCTCATCCATCCTTTTAGGTGTACAAACAATAGTAATTGGGGCCTAGTGTGCTTCTGTACGTGTGAGATACATACACTTTTTTTGATCATATTTCCTATTCCGCTATTCAATAAAAACCTTTGGGGATCAATTAAATTGCGGAATAGTCTGTGTCGGTACGTGTGAGATCCACCTTTCCAAGTTTTTGGGGTTCATCTCATACTTCTGAAGCTTTGAGGGTGCTGCCTGTTCCATACGCCTCCTCCTCCTCATCCATCCTTTTAGATGTACAAACAATAGTAATTGGGGCCTAGTGTGCTTCTGTACGTGTGAGATACTGATACATACACTTTTTTTGATCATATTTCCTATTCCGCTATTCAATAAAAACCTTTGGGGATCAATTAAATTGCGGAATAGTCTGTGTCGGTACGTGTGAGATCCACCTTTCCAAGTTTTTGGGGTTCATCTCATACTTCTGAAGCTTTGAGGGTGCTGCCTGTTCCATACTCCTCCTCCTCCTCATCCATCCTTTTAGGTGTACAAACAATAGTAATTGGGGCCTAGTGTGCTTCTGTACGTGTGAGATACATACACTTTTTTTGATCATATTTCCTATTCCGCTATTCAATAAAAACCTTTGGGGATCAATTAAATTGCGGAATAGTCTGTGTCGGTACGTGTGAGATCCACCTTTCCAAGTTTTTGGGGTTCATCTCATACTTCTGAAGCTTTGAGGGTGCTGCCTGTTCCATACTCCTCCTCATCCATCCTTTTAGGTGTACAAACAATAGTAATTGGGGCCTAGTGTGCTTCTGTACGTGTGAGATACATACACTTTTTTTGATCATATTTCCTATTCCGCTATTCAATGAAAACCTTTGGGGATCAATTAAATTGCGGGATAGTCTGTGTCGGTACGTGTGAGATCCACCTTTCCAAGTTTTTGGGGTTCATCTGTGACGTGCCCACAAGGTGGAACTCCACCTTGCACATGCTGCAAAGACTGTGCGAGCAGCAGCAGGCCATAGTGGAGTTTCAGCTGCAGCACGCACGCGTGAGTCGCTCTGCGGAACAGCACCACTTCACCACCAATAACTGGGCCTCCATGCGAGACCTGTGTGCCTTGTTGCGCTGTTTTGAGTACTCCACCAACATGGCCAGTGGCAATGACGCCCTTCTCAGCTTAACTATCCCACTTCTATGCCTCCTTGAAAAAACAATTCGGGCGATGATGGAAGATGATGTGGCACAGGATGAGGAGGAGGAGGATGAAGAGGTAACATTTCAAAGGCTTTCAGGGCAGGCATTCGCAAGGGGCTCCGAGGGTGGGTTCCTGCACACACAAATGCCAGGGACACAATTGTCCAGCAGGGGCACAGTTCTGGAGGATGAGGAGGAGGAGGAGCTGGAGGAGGAGCTGGAGGAGGAGATGGAACCATGTTCACAGCAGGGTGGCACCCAGGCCAGCTCATGGCCATCACTGGTGCGTGGCTGGGGGGATACAGAGGACACGGACGATACACCTCCCACAGAGGACAGCCTTTCGTCGCCTCTGGGCAGCCTGGCACACATGAGCGATTACATGCTGCAGTGTCTCCACAACGACCGCCGAGTTGCCCACATTCTAACTTGTGCTGATTACTGGGTGGCCACGCTGCTGGATCCCCGTTACAAGGACAACGTACCGTCCTTAATTCACTCACTGGAGCGCGATTGCAAGATGCGCGAGTACAAGCGCACGCTGGTAGATGCGATGCTGCTGGCATTCCCATCTGACAGCGGGGCCACAGTGGAAGCACAAGGCAGAGGAGGAGGAGGAGGACGCCAACGCAACCAGGGCATCGCCAGCACCTCAGAAGGCAGGGTTAGCATGGCCGAAATGTGGAAAAGCTTTGTCAGCACGCCACAACAAACAGCAGCACCAGCAGCTCAGATGGAACGTCTTAGCAGGAGGCAGCATTTTACCAACATGGTGGAGCAGTATGTGTGCACACGCCTACATGTAGTGAATGAGGGGTCTGCCCCCTTCAACTTCTGGGTCTCCAAATTGGGCACATGGCCTGAGCTTGCCCTTTACGCCTTGGAGGTGCTGGCGTGCCCTGCAGCCAGTGTATTATCTGAACGGGTATTTAGCACGGCTGGGGGCGTTATAACAGACAAGCGCAGCCGCCTGTCCAGAGACAATGTGGACAAGCTCACGTTCATTAAAATGAACCAGGCATGGATCCCACGGGACTTTTCCGTACCTTGTGCAGAATAGCAATGGATACCGACCTTACCCACCCATTGTTCCATTTTTGCTCTTTCTCACTCTTTTGGGGTGTACCCTCATTTAAAATTTTTGAAAAGAAGCAGTGTTGGCTACCTCGTCCTCCTCCTCAGGGCCAGATTAATGTAGGGGCTATTGGAGCTGCAGCTCCAGGCCCCTACCTATTATATAGGCCTCGGGTTGGCCATATTCACTGTGACCGCTCTTCTGTCACTTGTAAACACAGAAGTCTGGCTTCTATGCTCGCTTCCCCAGGCAGCACCCTCAGAACCTCCCCACACAGCGCGAAGGCCTGACAAGGAGGGACAGTTGCCGATGCATGGATGTGTTTATGGGCTTCAGAGACAGCATCCCATGTTGAATTAGGCATGCATGGCTGCACCCTTCCTCCTCTGGGTGCATGCCAAGGCACGGCCCTTAAGGCCCTTCAAAATCCTCAGCACCAAGACCATGATGCTCTTAATCCGGCCCTGGTCCTCCTCCACCGCCGCTTCCACCTACACCGCCCATAGGTGTGCGCAGCCTATTGCATTAGGGTGTGCACCCCAAAGTTGAAATACACATGCATGTGTTTGCCTACATGTACATGGCCCCGATACATTACTCTCCCTGCTGGCAAAGAGAAATAGAGCAGAGCAGGTCCGAGGGAGATCTTTCCCATCTCCTCACTGGCAAACAGAGCGATAATGCTATGTGCCCTAGGTGATTAGGGTGTGCCCAGGTACACCCGGCACACCCTGTGCGCACGCCTATGACACCGCCACATCCACCACCACCTCAACCTCCCTCCTACTCCATATGGGCCTCGTCTTTCAGAGATGAAGAACATTGTTTTATTTTTCTGTTTTTTTTGTTGTTTTAAGTTATTTCCCTATCCACATTTGTTTGCAGAGCACTTGCCATGCTCTTAACTACGTTTTGCTGCCATTTGCAGCACTCTAGCCCTTTCCATTGGTGTTTTAGAGCCATTTTAGTGCCTTAAAGTTCGGGTCCCCATTGACTTCAATGGGGTTCGGTGTCCGGGAAAAGTTCGGTAAAAGTCCGGGACACGGACCCGGACTTTTTTTTAAAGTTCGGCCGAACCCGTCAAACACGGACATCTAGGTGTCCGCTCAACCCTAATCATAATATATCATTATCATATCATTGTCATATCATTATCATAATATCATATCATAATGCCAATATCATATTTTTATCATCATATCATTAACATAAGATTATCATAATATTATATCATTATACCACATATTGAAGTGGGTTGTTATTTAACAGTATACTTTTCTAAAAGTGTATTTTAGTCCTGCAAAAATTTGGCCTCTTTAGCTGTGTTAACTCTGCTACAAACAGTGAAAACAGTTACTGGCCTATTATTTGTAGAACTGGTGAAATGAACCTGTGGCCCCCCAATACCACAGATTGAAGCGGGGTGTTATCTGAGTATACTTTTACAAGTGTATTTGTTTCCTGCAACAATATTGCCTCTTTTGCTGTGTTAAGTCTGATACACACAATGCCAAACTCCCTGGCCAATTTTTTGAACTTGTGTGATAGACCAGTGGCCCCCCAATACCACATATTGAAGTGGGGTGTTATCTGAGTATACTTTTACAAGTGTATTTGTGTCCTGCAACAATATTGTCTCTTTTGCTGTGTTAACTATGCTACACACAGTGCCAAACTCACTGGACAAGTTTTTGAACAACTGGTGTGATAGACCAGTTTCCCCCCAATACCACATATTGAAGTGGGTGTTATTTAACAGTATACTTTTCTAAGAGTGTATTTTATTCCTGCAAAAATTTGGCCTCTTTAGCTGTGTTAACTCTGCTACAAACAGTGAAAACAGTTACTGGCCTATTATTTGTAGAACTGGTGTAATAAACCTGTGGCCCCCCAATACCACAGATTGAAGCGGGGTGTTATCTGAGTATACTTTTACAAGTGTATTTGTTTCCTGCAACAATATTGCCTCTTTTGCTCTGTTAAGTCTGATACACACAATGCCAAACTCCCTGGCCAATTTTTTGAACTTGTGTGATAGACCAGTGGCCCCCCAATACCACATATTGAAGTGGGTGTTATCTGAGTATACTTTTACAAGTGTATTTGTGTCCTGCAACAATATTGTCTCTTTTGCTGTGTTAACTATGCTACACACAGTGCCAAACTCACTGGACAATTTTTTGAACAACTGGTGTGATAGACCAGTTTCCCCCCAATACCACATATTGAAGTGGGTGTTATTTAACAGTATACTTTTCTAAGAGTGTATTTTAGTCCTGCAAAAATTTGGCCTCTTTTGCTTTGTTAACTCTGCTACAAACAGTGAAAACAGTTACTGGACAATTATTTGTAGAACTGGTATGATAAACCTGTGGTCCCCCAATACCACAGATTGAAGTGGGGTGTTATCTGAGTATACTTTTACAAGTGTATTTTTGTCCTGCAACAATATTGCCTCTTTTGCTGTGTTAACTCTGATACACATAGTGCCAAACTCACTGGCCAATACTTTGAAAAACTGGTGTGATAAACCAGTGGCCCACCAATACCACATATTGAAGTGGGGTGTCACCTGAGTATACTTTCATAAGTGTATTTGTATCATTTAGCCACTTCAATACAGGGCGCTTTCTCCCCCTTCCTGCCCACGCCAATTTTCAGCTATTAGCGCTGTTGCATCTTGAATGACAATTGCGTGATCATGCAACACTGTACCTAAACCAAATTTATGTCATTTTTTCCCACAAATAGAGCTTTCATGATCATATTATTGTATCATTAACATATCATTATCATAGCATTAACATACCATTATTAAAATATCATACCATTATCATATCATTATCCTAATATCTTACTATTATCATAATATACAATTATCATAATATCATATCATTATGATGTCATTAACATATCATTATCCTAATATCATATTATTATCCTTATATCATCTCACTATCATATCATTAACATATCATTATCCTAATATCATATCATTATCATAATATCATATTATTATCCCAATATCATATCATTAACGTATCATTATATCATCATGCTATCATTAACATATCATTATCATATTATTAACATATCATTATCATATCATTATTATGTCATTAACATATAATCACAAGATCATATCATTAAAATATCATTATCCAAATATCATATCATTATCGTATCATTATCATATCATTAACATATCATTATCATAAAATCTTATAATTATCATATCATTATAATATCATATCATTATCATATCATTAACTTATTATCATATCATTATCATAATATCAATATCATATCATTAACATATCATTAACATATCATATCTTTAACATATCATTATCATAATACCATATCAATATACTAATAGCATATAATTAACATATAATTAGCATACCATTATCATAAAATCATATCATTAACAAAGCATTAACATATTATTATCATAATGTCATATCATATCATTATCATATCATTATCCTAATATAATATAATTTTACTAATATCATATCATTAACATATCATTATCATATCATTTTCATAATATCATATCATTAACATCATTATCATATCGTTGTAATATCATATCATTATCCTAATATCATATCATTATCATAATTAATATCAATATAATATCATTATTAAAATATAATATCAATATCATATTATAAAATGTTATCATATCATAATAATATATTATTATCATATCATTAACATATCAATAACATATTATCATTTACATAATATAATTATCATATCATTAACATATCATTATCATATCATTAACATATCATTATAATATCATTAAAATATCATTATCATTTCATTAAAATAATATCATATCATTATGCCAATATCATATAATTATCATATCATTATCATATCAATAACATATGATTATCATAATATCATATCATTGTCCTAGTATGATAGCATTATCATATCATTAACATATTATTATCATATAATTATCATATCATTAGCATAATACCATATCAGTATGCCAATATCATATCCTTATCATATCATTAACATGTGATTATCATAATATCATATCATTATCATATCATTAACATATGATTTTCATGATATCATATCATTATCCTAATATCATATCATTATTATATCATTAATGTATCAATAACATATTATCATTATCATAATATATCATTATCATATCATTGTCATATCATTATCATAATATCATATCATAATTAGTGTTGAGCGAACACGGACTGTATTATTCGTGTTCGTACCGAATAATTGGATTTTTTTTACCCGAACACGGACACGGACACTTTACTGTATGTTCGGGTAAAAATCCGTGTTCGGTCGTTTTATTTCCGGGTTTTGCATGCTTTGGCGCTCTTTTCATGGCGGGCTTTCAACAGCCAATCAACAATCGTTTAACTGGTGTGCCTTAAGCCATCCCAGCCATGCCTGCAAATGTCTTAGTAGCTGTGATTGGCCGTCTGAAGCATGTGACCAAGTCTTTATAAGTTCGAGGCAGCCGCCGCAGCAGCGTCATTCTGCTGCTTAGCTAAGGGACAGAGCACACATCAATGTGCTGGCTGCTGATTAGGGAAAGATAGGCAGGAAAAAACCATTTGTGTCCGGATAGAATTGAGGGACAGGTCGGAGTGTTTAGGCAGGGCGAGTTGTAGGCATTTTAGGGATAGAGTCTGCTGAATTATAGGGTCAGTGTCTTCTACAAACTACAATCGATATTGCTGTGTGGGGGGTGGGGTGAATCTGCACTCAATCCTGATCTACGATCTCTTCTCAATCCTGTTAGGGACAGAGTCTGCTGAATTTTAGGGAAACTGTGTTCTACAAACTACAATCGATATTGCTGTGTGGTGTGGGATTGGAGATAGGCAGGTGTCAGTGATCCACATCCATTTTTCTGTGTGTGAGCTGCAGTGAACACAATCTTTTTGGGCTGCAGTGAACACAATCTTTTTGGGCTGCAGTGAACACAATCTTTTTGGGCTGCAGTGAACACAATCTTTTTGGGCTGCAGTGAACACAATCTTTTTGGGCTGCAGTGAACACAATCTTTTTGGGCTGCAGTGAACACAATCTTTTTGGGGTGCAGTGAACAAAATCTTTTTGGGGTGCAGTGAACACAATCTTTGTGGGGTGCAGTGAACAAAATCCTTTGTGGGGTGCAGTGAACACAATCTTTTTGGGGTGCAGTGAACAAAATCCTTTTTGGGGTGCAGTGAACAACATCCTTTTTGGGGTGCAGTGAACACAATCTTTTTGGGGTGCAGTGAACAAAATCCTTTGTGGGGTGCAGTGAACACAACCTTTTTGGGGTGCAGTGAACACAATCTTTTTGGGGTGGAGTGAACAACATCCTTTTTGGGGTGCAGTGAACAAAATCCTTTTTGGGGTGCAGTGAACAAAATCATTTTTGGGGTGCAGTGAACACAATCTTTTTGGGGTGCAGTGAACACAATCTTTGTGGGGTGCAGTGAACACAATCTTTTTGGGGTGGAGTGAACAACATCCTTTTTGGGGTGCAGTGAACAACATCCTTTTTGGGGTGCAGTGAACACAATCTTTTTGGGGTGCAGTGAACACAATCTTTGTGGGGTACAGTGAACAGAATCTTTGTGGGGTGCAGTGAACACAATCTTTGGGGGGTACAGTGAACACAATCTTTTTGGGGTGCAGTGAACACAATCTTTGTGGGGTGCAGTGAACACAATCTTTTTGGGGTGGAGTGAACAAAATCATTTTTGGGGTGCAGTGAACAACATCCTTTTTGGGGTGCAGTGATCAAAATCCTTTTTGGGGTGCAGTGAACACAATCTTTTTGGGGTGCAGTGAACAAAATCCTTTGTGGGGTGCAGTGAACAGAATCTTTGTGGGGTGCAGTGAACACAATCTTTGGGGGGGTACAGTGAAAACAATCTTTTTGGGGTGCAGTGAACACAATCTTTGTGGGGTACAGTGAACAGAATCTTTGTGGGGTGCAGTGAACACAATCTTTGGGGGGTACAGTGAACACAATCTTTTTGGGGTGCAGTGAACACAATCTTTGGGGGGTACAGTGAACACAATCTTTTTGGGGTGCAGTGAACACAATCTTTGTGGGGTGCAGTGAACACAATCTTTGGGGGGGTACAGTGAACACAATCTTTTTGGGGTGCAGTGAACAACATCCTTTTAGGGTGCAGTGAACACAATCTTTGTGGGGTGCAGTGAACAACATCCTTTTAGGGTGCAGTGAACACAATCTTTGTGGGGTACAGTGAACAGAATCTTTGTGGGGTGCAGTGAACACAATCTTTGGGGGGTACAGTGAACACAATCTTTGTGAGGTGCAGTGAACACAATCTTTGTGGGGTGCAGTGAACACAATCATTGTGGGGTGCAGTGAACTCAATCTTTGTGGGGTACAGTGAACACAATCTCATACTTCTGAAGATTTGAGGGTGCTGCCTGTTCCATACTCCCCCTACTCCTCATCTAGCCTTTTAGGGGTACAAACAATAGTAATTGGGGCCTAGTGTGGTTGTGTACGTGTGATATACATACACTTTTTTTGGATCATATTTTCTATTCCGCTATTTAATCAAAAACCTTTGGGGATCAGTTAAATTGGGGGATAGTCTGTGTTGGTACGTGTGAGAGAGATCCACCTTTCCAAGTTGTTGGGGTTCATCTCATACTTCTGAAGGTTTGAGGGTGCTGCCTGTTCCATACCCCCCCTACTCCTCATCTAGCCTTTTAGGGGTACAAACAATAGTAATTGGGGCCTAGTGTGGTTGTGTACGTGTGATATACATACACTTTTTTTGGATCATATTTTCTATTCCGCTATTTAATCAAAAACCTTTGGGGATCAGTTAAATTGGGGGATAGTCTGTGTTGGTACGTGTGAGAGAGATCCACCTTTCCAAGTTGTTGGGGTTCATCTCATACTTCTGAAGGTTTGAGGGTGCTGCCTGTTCCATACCCCCCCTACTCCTCATCTAGCCTTTTAGGGGTACAAACAATAGTAATTGGGGCCTAGTGTGGTTGTGTACGTGTGATATACATACACTTTTTTTGGATCATATTTTCTATTCCGCTATTTAATCAAAAACCTTTGGGGATCAGTTAAATTGGGGGATAGTCTGTGTTGGTACGTGTGAGAGAGATCCACCTTTCCAAGTTGTTGGGGTTCATCTCATACTTCTGAAGGTTTGAGGGTGCTGCCTGTTCCATACCCCCCCTACTCCTCATCTAGCCTTTTAGGGGTACAAACAATAGTAATTGGGGCCTAGTGTGGTTGTGTACGTGTGATATACATACACTTTTTTTGGATCATATTTTCTATTCCGCTATTTAATCAAAAACCTTTGGGGATCAGTTAAATTGGGGGATAGTCTGTGTTGGTACGTGTGAGAGAGATCCACCTTTCCAAGTTGTTGGGGTTCATCTCATACTTCTGAAGGTTTGAGGGTGCTGCCTGTTCCATACCCCCCCTACTCCTCATCTAGCCTTTTAGGGGTACAAACAATAGTAATTGGGGCCTAGTGTGGTTGTGTACGTGTGATATACATACACTTTTTTTGGATCATATTTTCTATTCCGCTATTTAATCAAAAACCTTTGGGGATCAGTTAAATTGGGGGATAGTCTGTGTTGGTACGTGTGAGAGAGATCCACCTTTCCAAGTTGTTGGGGTTCATCTCATACTTCTGAAGGTTTGAGGGTGCTGCCTGTTCCATACTCCCCCTACTCCTCATCTAGCCTTTTAGGGGTACAAACAATAGTAATTGGGGCCTAGTGTGGTTGTGTACGTGTGATATACATACACTTTTTTTGGATCATATTTTCTATTCCGCTATTTAATCAAAAACCTTTGGGGATCAGTTAAATTGGGGGATAGTCTGTGTTGGTACGTGTGAGAGAGATCCACCTTTCCAAGTTGTTGGGGTTCATCTCATACTTCTGAAGGTTTGAGGGTGCTGCCTGTTCCATACTCCCCCTACTCCTCATCTAGCCTTTTAGGGGTACAAACAATAGTAATTGGGGCCCAGTGTGGTTGTGTACGTGTGATATACATACACTTTTTTTGGATCATATTTTCTATTCCGCTATTTAATCAAAAACCTTTGGGGATCAGTTAAATTGGGGGATAGTCTGTGTTGGTACGTGTGAGAGAGATCCACCTTTCCAAGTTGTTGGGGTTCATCTCATACTTCTGAAGGTTTGAGGGTGCTGCCTGTTCCATACCCCCCCTACTCCTCATCTAGCCTTTTAGGGGTACAAACAATAGTAATTGGGGCCTAGTGTGGTTGTGTACGTGTGATATACATACACTTTTTTTGGATCATATTTTCTATTCAGCTATTTAATCAAAAACCTTTGGGGATCAGTTAAATTGGGGGATAGTCTGTGTTGGTACGTGTGAGAGAGATCCACCTTTCCAAGTTGTTGGGGTTCATCTCATACTTCTGAAGGTTTGAGGGTGCTGCCTGTTCCATACTCCCCCTACTCCTCATCTAGCCTTTTAGGGGTACAAACAATAGTAATTGGGGCCTAGTGTGGTTGTGTACGTGTGATATACATACACTTTTTTTGGATCATATTTTCTATTCCGCTATTTAATCAAAAACCTTTGGGGATCAGTTAAATTGGGGGATAGTCTGTGTTGGTACGTGTGAGAGAGATCCACCTTTCCAAGTTGTTGGGGTTCATCTCATACTTCTGAAGGTTTGAGGGTGCTGCCTGTTCCATACCCCCCCTACTCCTCATCTAGCCTTTTAGGGGTACAAACAATAGTAATTGGGGCCTAGTGTGGTTGTGTACGTGTGATATACATACACTTTTTTTGGATCATATTTTCTATTCCGCTATTTAATCAAAAACCTTTGGGGATCAGTTAAATTGGGGGATAGTCTGTGTTGGTACGTGTGAGAGAGATCCACCTTTCCAAGTTGTTGGGGTTCATCTCATACTTCTGAAGGTTTGAGGGTGCTGCCTGTTCCATACTCCCCCTACTCCTCATCTAGCCTTTTAGGGGTACAAACAATAGTAATTGGGGCCTAGTGTGGTTGTGTACGTGTGATATACATACACTTTTTTTGGATCATATTTTCTATTCCGCTATTTAATCAAAAACCTTTGGGGATCAGTTAAATTGGGGGATAGTCTGTGTTGGTACGTGTGAGAGAGATCCACCTTTCCAAGTTGTTGGGGTTCATCTCATACTTCTGAAGGTTTGAGGGTGCTGCCTGTTCCATACTCCCCCTACTCCTCATCTAGCCTTTTAGGGGTACAAACAATAGTAATTGGGGCCCAGTGTGGTTGTGTACGTGTGATATACATACACTTTTTTTGGATCATATTTTCTATTCCGCTATTTAATCAAAAACCTTTGGGGATCAGTTAAATTGGGGGATAGTCTGTGTTGGTACGTGTGAGAGAGATCCACCTTTCCAAGTTGTTGGGGTTCATCTCATACTTCTGAAGGTTTGAGGGTGCTGCCTGTTCCATACCCCCCCTACTCCTCATCTAGCCTTTTAGGGGTACAAACAATAGTAATTGGGGCCTAGTGTGGTTGTGTACGTGTGATATACATACACTTTTTTTGGATCATATTTTCTATTCAGCTATTTAATCAAAAACCTTTGGGGATCAGTTAAATTGGGGGATAGTCTGTGTTGGTACGTGTGAGAGAGATCCACCTTTCCAAGTTGTTGGGGTTCATCTCATACTTCTGAAGGTTTGAGGGTGCTGCCTGTTCCATACTCCCCCTACTCCTCATCTAGCCTTTTAGGGGTACAAACAATAGTAATTGGGGCCTAGTGTGGTTGTGTACGTGTGATATACATACACTTTTTTTGGATCATATTTTCTATTCCGCTATTTAATCAAAAACCTTTGGGGATCAGTTAAATTGGGGGATAGTCTGTGTTGGTACGTGTGAGAGAGATCCACCTTTCCAAGTTGTTGGGGTTCATCTCATACTTCTGAAGGTTTGAGGGTGCTGCCTGTTCCATACTCCCCCTACTCCTCATCTAGCCTTTTAGGGGTACAAACAATAGTAATTGGGGCCCAGTGTGGTTGTGTACGTGTGATATACATACACTTTTTTTGGATCATATTTTCTATTCCGCTATTTAATCAAAAACCTTTGGGGATCAGTTAAATTGGGGGATAGTCTGTGTTGGTACGTGTGAGAGAGATCCACCTTTCCAAGTTGTTGGGGTTCATCTCATACTTCTGAAGGTTTGAGGGTGCTGCCTGTTCCATACTCCCCCTACTCCTCATCTAGCCTTTTAGGGGTACAAACAATAGTAATTGGGGCCCAGTGTGGTTGTGTACGTGTGATATACATACACTTTTTTTGGATCATATTTTCTATTCCGCTATTTAATCAAAAACCTTTGGGGATCAGTTAAATTGGGGGATAGTCTGTGTTGGTACGTGTGAGAGAGATCCACCTTTCCAAGTTGTTGGGGTTCATCTCATACTTCTGAAGGTTTGAGGGTGCTGCCTGTTCCATACTCCCCCTACTCCTCATCTAGCCTTTTAGGGGTACAAACAATAGTAATTGGGGCCCAGTGTGGTTGTGTACGTGTGATATACATACACTTTTTTTGGATCATATTTTCTATTCCGCTATTTAATCAAAAACCTTTGGGGATCAGTTAAATTGGGGGATAGTCTGTGTTGGTACGTGTGAGAGAGATCCACCTTTCCAAGTTGTTGGGGTTCATCTCATACTTCTGAAGGTTTGAGGGTGCTGCCTGTTCCATACTCCCCCTACTCCTCATCTAGCCTTTTGGGGGTACAAACAATAGTAATTGGGGCCCAGTGTGGTTGTGTACGTGTGATATACATACACTTTTTTTGGATCATATTTTCTATTCCGCTATTTAATTTAACTGGGCCTCCATGCGAGACCTGTGTGCCTTGTTGCGCTGTTTTGAGTACTCCACCAACATGGCCAGTGGCAATGACGCCGTTCTCAGCTTAACTATCCCACTTCTATGCCTCCTTGAAAAAACAATTCGGGCGATGATGGAAGAGGATGTGGCACAGGATGAGGAGGAGGAGGAGGATGAAGAGGTAACATTTCCAAGGCTTTCAGGGCAGTCATTCGCAAGGGGCTCCGAGGGTGGGTTCCTGCACACGCAAACGCCAGGGACGCAATTGTCCAGCAGGGGCACAGTTCTGGAGGATGAGGAGGATGAGGAGGAGGAGGAGCTGGAGGAGGAGATGGAACCATGTTCACAGCAGGGTGGCACCCAGGCCAGCTCATGGCCATCACTGGTGCGTGGCTGGGGGGATACAGAGGACACGGACGATACACCTCCCACAGAGGACAGCCTTTCGTTGCCTCTGGGCAGCCTGGCACACATGAGCGATTACATGCTGCAGTGTCTCCACAACGACCGCCGAGTTGCCCACATTCTAACTTGTGCTGATTACTGGGTGGCCACGCTGCTGGATCCCCGTTACAAGGACAACGTACCATCCTTAATTCACTCACTGGAGCGCGATCGCAAGATGCGCGAGTACAAGCGCACGCTGGTAGACGCCATGCTGCTGGCATTCCCATCTGACAGCGGGGCCACAGTGGAAGCACAAGGCAGAGGAGGAGGAGGAGGAGGTCGCCAACGCAACCAGGGCACCGCCAGCACCTCAGAAGGCAGGGTTAGCATGGCCGAAATGTGGAAAAGCTTTGTCAGCACGCCACAACAAACAGCAGCACCAGCAGCTCAGATGGAACGTCTTAGCAGGAGGCAGCATTTTACCAACATGGTGGAGCAGTATGTGTGCACACGCCTACATGTAGTGAATGACGGGTCTGCCCCCTTCAACTTCTGGGTCTCCAAATTGGGCACATGGCCTGAGCTTGCCCTTTACGCCTTGGAGGTGCTGGCGTGCCCTGCAGCCAGTGTATTATCTGAACGGGTATTTAGCACGGCTGGGGGCGTTATAACAGACAAGCGCAGCCGCCTGTCCAGAGACAATGTGGACAAGCTCACGTTCATTAAAATGAACCAGGCATGGATCCCACGGGACTTTTCCGTACCTTATGCAGAATAGCAATGGATACCGACCTTACCCACCCATTGTTCCATTTTTGCTCTTTCTCACTCTTTTGGGGTGTACCCTCATTTAAAATTTTTGAAAAGAAGCAGTGTTGGCTACCTCGTCCTCCTCCTCAGGGCCAGATTAATGTAGGGGCTATTGGAGCTGCAGCTCCAGGCCCCTACCTTTTATATAGGCCGCGGGTTGGCCATATTCACTGTTACCGCTCTTCTGTCACTTGTAAACACAGAAGTCTGGCTTCTATGCTCGCTTCCCCAGGCAGCACCCTCAGAACCTCCCCACACAGCGTGAAGGCCGGACAAGGAGGGACAGTTGGCGATGCATGGATGTGTTTATGGGCTTCAGAGACAGCATCCCATGTTGAATTAGGCATGCATGGCTGCACCCTTCCTCCTCTGGGTGCATGGCAAGGCACGGCCCTTAAGGCCCTTCAAAATCCTCAGCACCAAGCCCATGATGCTGTTAATCCGGCCCTGGTCCTCCTCCACCGCCGCTTCCACCTACACCGCCCATAGGTGTGCGCAGCCTATTGCATTAAGGTGTGCACCCCAAAGTTGAAATACACATGCATGTGTTTGCCAGCAGGGAGAGTAATGTATCGGGGCCATGTACCTGTAGGCAAGGAGAAATAGAGCAGAGCAGGTCCCAGGGAGATCTTTCCCATCTCCTCACTGGCAATGCTATGTGCCCTAGGTGATTAGGGTGTGCCCAGGCACACCCAGCACACCCTGTGCGCACGCCTATGTCACCGCCACATCCACCACCACCTCAACCTCCCTCCTACTCCATATGGGCCTCGTCCTTCAGAGATGAAGAAGAACATTGTTTTATTTTTCTGTTTTTTTTTGTTGTTTTAAGTTATTTCCCTATCCACATTTGTTTGCAGAGCACTTGCCATGCTCTTAATTACGTTTTGCTGCCATTTGCAGCACTCTAGCCCTTTCCTTTGGTGTTTTAGAGCCATTTTAGTGCCTTAAAGTTCGGGTCCCCATTGACTTCAATGGGGTTCGGTGTCCGGGAAAAGTTCGGTAAAAGTCCGGGACACGGACCCGGACTTTTTTTTAAAGTTCGGCCGAACCCGTCGAACACGGACATCTAGGTGTCCGCTCAACCCTAATCATAATGCCAATATCATATTTTTATCATCATATCATTAACATAAGATTATCATTATATTATATCATTATACCACATATTGAAGTGGGGTGTTATTTAACAGTATACTTTTCTAAAAGTGTATTTTAGTCCTGCAAAAATTTGGCCTCTTTAGCTGCGTTAACTCTGCTACAAACAGTGAAAACAGTTACTGGCCTATTATTTGTAGAACTGGTGTAATAAACCTGTGGCCCCCCCAATACCACAGATTGAAGCGGGGTGTTATCTGAGTATACTTTTACAAGTGTATTTGTTTCCTGCAACAATATTGCCTCTTTTGCTGTGTTAAGTCTGATACACACAATGCCAAACTCCCTGGCCAATTTTTTGAACTTGTGTGATAGACCAGTGGCCCCCCAATACCACATATTGAAGTGAGGTGTTATCTGAGTATACTTTTACAAGTGTATTTGTGTCCTGCAACAATATTGTCTCTTTTGCTGTGTTAACTATGCTACACACAGTGCCAAACTCACTGGACAATTTTTTGAACAACTGGTGTGATAGACCAGTTTCCCCCCAATACCACATATTGAAGTGGGTGTTATTTAACAGTATACTTTTCTAAGAGTGTATTTTAGTCCTGCAAAAATTTGGCCTCTTTTGCTTTGTTAACTCTGCTACAAACAGTGAAAACAGTTACCGGACAATTATTTGTAGAACTAGTATGATAAACCTGTGGTCCCCCAAAACCACAGATTGAAGTGGGGTGTTATCTGAGTATACTTTTACAAGTGTATTTTTGTCGTGCAACAATATTGCCTCTTTTGCTGTGTTAACTCTGATACACACAGTGCCAAACTCACTGGCCAATACTTTGAAAAACTGGTGTGATAAACCAGTGGCCCACCAATACCACATATTGAAGTGGGGTGTCACCTGAGTATACTTTCATAAGTGTATTTGTATCATTTAGCCACTTCAATACAGGGCGCTTTCTCCCCCTTCTTGCCCACGCCAATTTTCAGCTATTAGCGCTGTTGCATTTTGAATGACAATTGCGTGATCATGCAACACTGTACCTAAACAAAATTTATGTCATTTTTTCCCACAAATAGAGCTTTCATGATCATATTATTGTATCATTAACATATCATTATCATAGCATTAACATACCATTATTATAATATCATACCATTATCATATCATTATCCTAATATCTTACTATTATCATAATATACAATTATCATAATATCATATCATTATGATGTCATTAACATATCATTATCATAATATCATATTATTATCCTTATATCATCTCACTATCATATCATTAACAAATCATTATCCTAATATCATATCATTATCATAATATCATATCATTATCCCAATATCATATCATTAACGTATCATTATATCATCATGCTATCATTAACATATCATTATCATATTATTAACATATCATTATCATATCATTATTATGTCATTAACATATAATCACAAGATCATATCATTAAAATATCATTATCCAAATATCATATCATTATCGTATCATTATCATATCATTAACATATCATTATCATAAAATCTTATAATTATCATATCATTATAATATCATATCATTATCATATCATTAACTTATTATCATATCATTATCATAATATCAATATCATAATATCATATCATTAACATATCATTAACATATCATTATCATATCTTTAACATATCATTATCATAATACCATATCAATATACTAATAGCATATAATTAACATATAATTAGCATATCATTATCATAAAATCATATTATTAACAAATCATTAACATATTATTATCATAATGTCATATCATATCATTATCATATCATTATCCTAATATAATATAATTTTACTAATATCATATCATTAACATATCATTATCATATCATTTTCATAATATCATATCACTAACATCATTATCATATCGTTGTAATATCATATCATTATCCTAATATCATATCATTATCATATAATTATCATAATTAATATCATTATAATATCATTATTAAAATATAATATCAATATCATATCATTAAAATGTTATCATATCATAATAATATATTATTATCATATCATTAACATATCAATAACATATTATCATTTACATAATATAATTATCATATCATTAACATATTATTATCATATCATTAACATATCATTATCATATCATTAAAATATCATTATCATTTCATTATCATAATATCATATCATTATGCCAATCTCATATAATTATCATATCATTATCATATCAATAACATATGATTTTTAATAATATCATATCATTGTCCTAGTATGATAGCATTATCATATCATTAACATATTATTATCATATAATTATCATATCATTAGCATAATACCATATCAGTATGCCAATATCATATCCTTATCATATCATTAACATGTGATTATCATAATATCATATCATTATCATATCATTAACATATGATATTCATGATATCATATCAATATCCTAATATCATATCATTATTATATCATTAATGTTTCAATAACATATTATCATTATCATAATATATCATTATCATATCATTGTCATATCATTATCATAATATCATATCATAATGCCAATATCATATTTTTATCATCATATCATTAACATAAGATTATCATAATATTATATCATTATACCACATATTGAAGTGGGGTGTTCTTTAACAGTATACTTTTCTAAAAGTGTATTTTAGTCCTGCAAAAATTTGGCCTCTTTAGCTGTGTTAACTCTGCTACAAACCGTGAAAACAGTTACTGGCCTATTATTTGTAGAACTGGTGTAATAAACCTGTGGCCCCCCAATACCACAGATTGAAGCGGGGTGTTATCTGAGTATACTTTTACAAGTGTATTTGTTTCCTGCAACAATATTGCCTCTTTTGCTGTGTTAAGTTTGATACACACAATGCCAAACTCCCTGGCCAATTTTTTGAACTTGTGTGATAGACCAGTGGCCCCCCAATACCACATATTGAAGTGGGGTGTTATCTGAGTATACTTTTAAAAGTGTATTTGTGTCCTGCAACAATATTGTCTCTTTTGCTGTGTTAACTATGCTACACACAGTGCCAAACTCACTGGACAATTTTTTGAACAACTGGTGTGATAGACCAGTTTCCCCCCAATACCACATATTGAAGTGGGTGTTATTTAACAGTATACTTTTCTAAGAGTGTATTTTAGTCCTGCAAAAATTTGGCCTCTTTTGCTTTGTTAACTCTGCTACAAACAGTGAAAACAGTTACTGGACAATTATTTGTAGAACTGGTATGAAAAAAACCTGTGGTCCCCCAATACCACAGATTGAAGTGGGGTGTTATCTGAGTATACTTTTACAAGTGTATTTTTGTCCTGCAACAATATTGCCTCTTTTGCTGTGTTAACTCTGATACACACAGTGCCAAACTCACTGGCCAATACTTTGAAAAACTGGTGTGATAAACCAGTGGCCCACCAATACCACATATTGAAGTGGGGTGTCACCTGAGTATACTTTCATAAGTGTATTTGTATCATTTAGAAACTTCAATACAGGGCGCTTTCTCCCCCTTCCTGCCCACGCCAATTTGTAGCTATTAGCGCTGTTGCATTTTGAATGACAATTGCGTGATCATGCAACACTGTACCTAAACCAAATTTATGTCATTTTTTCCCACAAATAGAGCTTTCATGATCATATTATTGTATCATTAACATATCATTATCATAGCATTAACATACCATTATTATAATATCATACCATTATCATATCATTATCCTAATATCTTACTATTATCATAATATACAATTATCATAATATCATATCATTATGATGTCATTAACATATCATTATCATAATATCATATTATTATCCTTATATCATCTCACTATCATATCATTAATATATCATTATCCTAATATCATATCATTATCATAATATCATATCATTATCCCAATATCATATCATTAACGTATCATTATATCATCATGCTATCATTAACATATCATTATCATATTATTAACATATCATTATCATATCATTATTATGTCATTAACATATAATCACAAGATCATATCATTAAAATATCATTATCCAAATATCATATCATATCATTATCATATCATTAACATATCATTATCATAAAATCTTATAATTATCATATCATTATAATATCATATCATTATCATATCATTAACTTATTATCATATCATTATCATAATATCAATATCATGATATCATATCATTAACATATCATTATCATATCTTTAACATATCATTATCATAATACCATATCATTATCCTAATATCATATCATTATCATATAATTATCATAATTAATATCATTATAATATCATTATTAAAATATAATATCAATATCATATCATTAAAATGTTATCATATCATAATAATATATTATTATCATATCATTAACATATCAATAACATGTTATCATTTACATAATATAATTATCATATCATAAACATATCATTATCATATCATTAACATATTATCATATCATTAAAATATCATTATCATTTCATTATCATAATATCATATCATTATGCCAATATCATATAATTATCATATCATTATCATATGATTTTTAATAATATCATATCATTGTCCTAGTATGATAGCATTATCATATCATTAACATATTATTATCATATAATTATCATATCATTAGCATAATACCATATCAGTATGCCAATATCATATCCTTATCATATCATTAACATGTGATTATCATTAGGGTTGAGCGGACACCTAGATGTCCGTGTTCGACGGGTTCGGCCGAACTTTAAAAAAAAGTCCGGGTCCGTGTCCCGGACTTTTACCGAACTTTTCCCGGACACCGAACCCCATTGAAGTCAATGGGGACCCGAACTTTAAGGCACTAAAATGGCTCTAAAACACCAAAGGAAAGGGCTAGAGTGCTGCAAATGGCAGCAAAACGTAATTAAGAGCATGGCAAGTGCTCTGCAAACAAATGTGGATAGGGAAATAACTTAAAACAACAAAAAAAAACAGAAAAATAAAACAATGTTCTTCTTCATCTCTGAAGGACGAGGCCCATATGGAGTAGGAGGGAGGTTGAGGTGGTGGTGGATGTGGCGGTGACATAGGCGTGCGCACAGGGTGTGCTGGGTGTGCCTGGGCACACCCTAATCACCTAGGGCACATAGCATTGCCAGTGAGGAGATGGGAAAGATCTCCCTGGGACCTGCTCTGCTCTATTTCTCCTTGCCTACAGGTACATGGCCCCGATACATTACTCTCCCTGCTGGCAAACACATGCATGTGTATTTCAACTTTGGGGTGCACACCTTAATGCAATAGGCTGCGCACACCTATGGGCGGTGTAGGTGGAAGCGGCGGTGGAGGAGGACCAGGGCCGGATTAACAGCATCATGGGCTTGGTGCTGAGGATTTTGAAGGGCCTTAGGGCCGTGCCTTGCCATGCACCCAGAGGAGGAAGGGTGCAGCCATGCATGCCTAATTCAACATGGGATGCTGTCTCTGAAGCCCATAAACACATCCATGCATCGCCAACTGTCCCTCCTTGTCCGGCCTTCACGCTGTGTGGGGAGGTTCTGAGGGTGCTGCCTGGGGAAGCGAGCATAGAAGCCAGACTTCTGTGTTTACAAGTGACAGAAGAGCGGTAACAGTGAATATGGCCAACCCGGGGCCTATATAAAAGGTAGGGGCCTGGAGCTGCAGCTCCAATAGCCCCTACATTAATCTGGCCCTGAGGAGGAGGACGAGGTAGCCAACACTGCTTCTTTTCACAAATTTTAAATGAGGGTACACCCCAAAAGAGTGAGAAAGAGCAAAAATGGAACAATGGGTAGGTAAGGTCGGTATCCATTGCTATTCTGCACAAGGTACGGAAAAGTCCCGTGGGATCCATGCCTGGTTCATTTTAATGAACGTGAGCTTGTCCACATTGTCTCTGGACAGGCGGCTGCGCTTGTCTGTTATAACGCCCCCAGCCGTGCTAAATACCCGTTCAGATAATACACTGGCTGCAGGGCACGCCAGCACCTCCAAGGCGTAAAGGGCAAGCTCAGGCCATGTGCCCAATTTGGAGACCCAGAAGTTGAAGGGGGCAGACCCGTCATTCACTACATGTAGGCGTGTGCACACATACTGCTCCACCATGTTGGTAAAATGCTGCCTCCTGCTAAGACGTTCCATCTGAGCTGCTGGTGCTGCTGTTTGTTGTGGCGTGCTGACAAAGCTTTTCCACATTTCGGCCATGCTAACCCTGCCTTCTGAGGTGCTGGCGGTGCCCTGGTTGCGTTGGCGACCTCCTCCTCCTCCTCCTCTGCCTTGTGCTTCCACTGTGGCCCCGCTGTCAGATGGGAATGCCAGCAGCATGGCGTCTACCAGCGTGCGCTTGTACTCGCGCATCTTGCGATCGCGCTCCAGTGAGTGAATTAAGGACGGTATGTTGTCCTTGTAACGGGGATCCAGCAGCGTGGCCACCCAGTAATCAGCACAAGTTAGAATGTGGGCAACTCGGCGGTCGTTGTGGAGACACTGCAGCATGTAATCGCTCATGTGTGCCAGGCTGCCCAGAGGCAACGAAAGGCTGTCCTCTGTGGGAGGTGTATGGTCCGTGTCCTCTGTATCCCCCCAGCCACGCACCAGTGATGGCCATGAGCTGGCCTGGGTGCCACCCTGCTGTGAACATGGTTCCATCTCCTCCTCCAGCTCCTCCTCCTCCTCCTCATCCTCCTCATCCTCCAGAACTGTGCCCCTGCTGGACAATTGCGTCCCTGGCGTTTGCGTGTGCAGGAACCCACCCTCGGAGCCCCTTGCGAATGACTGCCCTGAAAGCCTTGGAAATGTTACCTCTTCATCCTCCTCCTCCTCCTCATCCTGTGCCACATCCTCTTCCATCATCGCCCGAATTGTTTTTTCAAGGAGGCATAGAAGTGGGATAGTTAAGCTGAGAACGGCGTCATTGCCACTGGCCATGTTGGTGGAGTACTCAAAACAGCGCAACAAGGCACACAGGTCTCGCATGGAGGCCCAGTTAAATTAAATAGCGGAATAGAAAATATGATCCAAAAAAAGTGTATGTATATCACACGTACACAACCACACTAGGCCCCAATTACTATTGTTTGTACCCCTAAAAGGCTAGATGAGGAGTAGGGGGAGTATGGAACAGGCAGCACCCTCAAACCTTCAGAAGTATGAGATGAACCCCAACAACTTGGAAAGGTGGATCTCTCTCACACGTACCGACACAGACTATCCCGCAATTCAATTGATCCTCAAAGGTTTTTATTGAATAGCGGAATAGGAAATATGATCAAAAAAAGTGTATGTATCTCGCACGTACACAACCACACTAGGCCCCAATTACTATTGTTTGTACCCCTAAAAGGCTAGATGAGGAGTAGGGGGGGTATGGAACAGGCAGCACCCTCAAACCTTCAGAAGTATGAGATGAACCCCAACAACTTGGAAAGGTGGATCTCTCTCACACGTACCGACACAGACTATCCCGCAATTCAATTGATCCTCAAAGGTTTTTATTGAATAGCGGAATAGGAAATATGATCAAAAAAAGTGTATGTATCTCGCACGTACACAACCACACTAGGCCCCAATTACTATTGTTTGTACCCCTAAAAGGCTAGATGAGGAGTAGGGGGGGTATGGAACAGGCAGCACCCTCAAACCTTCAGAAGTATGAGATGAACCCCAACAACTTGGAAAGGTGGATCTCTCTCACACGTACCGACAAAGACTATCCCGCAATTCAATTGATCCTCAAAGGTTTTTGATTAAATAGCGGAATAGAAAATATGATCCCAAAAAAGTGTATGTATATCACACGTACACAACCACACTAGGCCCCAATTACTATTGTTTGTACCCCTAAAAGGCTAGGAGTAGGGGGAGTATGGAACAGGCAGCACCCTCAAACCTTCAGAAGTATGAGATGAACCCCAACAACTTGGAAAGGTGGATCTCTCTCACACGTACCAACACAGACTATCCCCCAATTTAACTGATCCCCAGAGGTTTTTGATTAAATAGCGGAATAGAAAATATGATCCCAAAAAAGTGTATGTATATCACACGTACACAACCACACTAGGCCCCAATTACTATTGTTTGTACCCCTAAAAGGCTAGGAGTAGGGGGAGTATGGAACAGGCAGCACCCTCAAACCTTCAGAAGTATGAGATGAACCCCAACAACTTGGAAAGGTGGATCTCTCTCACACGTACCAACACAGACTATCCCCCAATTTAACTGATCCCCAGAGGTTTTTGATTAAATAGCGGAATAGAAAATATGATCCCAAAAAAGTGTATGTATATCACACGTACACAACCACACTAGGCCCCAATTACTATTGTTTGTACCCCTAAAATGCTAGGAGTAGGGGGAGTATGGAACAGGCAGCACCCTCAAACCTTCAGAAGTATGAGATGAACCCCAACAACTTGGAAAGGTGGATCTCTCTCACACGTACCAACACAGACTATCCCCCAATTTAACTGATCCCCAGAGGTTTTTGATTAAATAGCGGAATAGAAAATATGATCCCAAAAAAGTGTATGTATATCACACGTACACAACCACACTAGGCCCCAATTACTATTGTTTGTACCCCTAAAAGGCTAGGAGTAGGGGGAGTATGGAACAGGCAGCACCCTCAAACCTTCAGAAGTATGAGATGAACCCCAACAACTTGGAAAGGTGGATCTCTCTCACACGTACCGACACAGACTATCCCGCAATTCAATTGATCCTCAAAGGTTTTTATTGAATAGCGGAATAGGAAATATGATCAAAAAAAGTGTATGTATCTCGCACGTACACAACCACACTAGGCCCCAATTACTATTGTTTGTACCCCTAAAAGGCTAGATGAGGAGTAGGGGGGGTATGGAACAGGCAGCACCCTCAAACCTTCAGAAGTATGAGATGAACCCCAACAACTTGGAAAGGTGGATCTCTCTCACACGTACCGACACAGACTATCCCGCAATTCAATTGATCCTCAAAGGTTTTTATTGAATAGCGGAATAGGAAATATGATCAAAAAAAGTGTATGTATCTCGCACGTACACAACCACACTAGGCCCCAATTACTATTGTTTGTACCCCTAAAAGGCTAGATGAGGAGTAGGGGGGGTATGGAACAGGCAGCACCCTCAAACCTTCAGAAGTATGAGATGAACCCCAACAACTTGGAAAGGTGGATCTCTCTCACACGTACCGACACAGACTATCCCGCAATTCAATTGATCCTCAAAGGTTTTTGATTAAATAGCGGAATAGAAAATATGATCCCAAAAAAGTGTATGTATATCACACGTACACAACCACACTAGGCCCCAATTACTATTGTTTGTACCCCTAAAAGGCTAGGAGTAGGGGGAGTATGGAACAGGCAGCACCCTCAAACCTTCAGAAGTATGAGATGAACCCCAACAACTTGGAAAGGTGGATCTCTCTCACACGTACCAACACAGACTATCCCCCAATTTAACTGATCCCCAGAGGTTTTTGATTAAATAGCGGAATAGAAAATATGATCCCAAAAAAGTGTATGTATATCACACGTACACAACCACACTAGGCCCCAATTACTATTGTTTGTACCCCTAAAAGGCTAGGAGTAGGGGGAGTATGGAACAGGCAGCACCCTCAAACCTTCAGAAGTATGAGATGAACCCCAACAACTTGGAAAGGTGGATCTCTCTCACACGTACCAACACAGACTATCCCCCAATTTAACTGATCCCCAAAGGTTTTTGATTAAATAGCGGAATAGAAAATATGATCCCAAAAAAGTGTATGTATATCACACGTACACAACCACACTAGGCCCCAATTACTATTGTTTGTACCCCTAAAAGGCTAGGAGTAGGGGGAGTATGGAACAGGCAGCACCCTCAAACCTTCAGAAGTATGAGATGAACCCCAACAACTTGGAAAGGTGGATCTCTCTCACACGTACCAACACAGACTATCCCCCAATTTAACTGATCCCCAAAGGTTTTTGATTAAATAGCGGAATAGAAAATATGATCCCAAAAAAGTGTATGTATATCACACGTACACAACCACACTAGGCCCCAATTACTATTGTTTGTACCCCTAAAAGGCTAGATGAGGAGTAGGGGGAGTATGGAACAGGCAGCACCCTCAAACCTTCAGTATGAGATTGTGTTCACTGTACCCCACAAAGATTGAGTTCACTGCACCCCACAATGATTGTGTTCACTGCACCCCACAAAGATTGTGTTCACTGCACCTCACAAAGATTGTGTTCACTGTACCCCCCAAAGATTGTGTTCACTGCACCCCACAAAGATTCTGTTCACTGTACCCCACAAAGATTGTGTTCACTGCACCCCAAAAAGATTGTGTTCACTGCACCCCAAAAAGGATGTTGTTCACTGCACCCCAAAAAGGATGTTGTTCACTCCACCCCAAAAAGATTGTGTTCACTGCACCCCACAAAGATTGTGTTCACTGCACCCCAAAAAGATTGTGTTCACTGCACCCCAAAAATGATTTTGTTCACTGCACCCCAAAAAGGATTTTGTTCACTGCACCCCAAAAAGGATGTTGTTCACTCCACCCCAAAAAGATTGTGTTCACTGCACCCCAAAAAGATTGTGTTCACTGCACCCCACAAAGGATTTTGTTCACTGCACCCCAAAAAGATTGTGTTCACTGCACCCCAAAAAGGATGTTGTTCACTGCACCCCAAAAAGGATTTTGTTCACTGCACCCCAAAAAGATTGTGTTCACTGCACCCCACAAAGGATTTTGTTCACTGCACCCCACAAAGATTGTGTTCACTGCACACCAAAAAGGATTGTGTTCACTGCACCCCAAAAAGATTTTGTTCACTGCACCCCAAAAAGATTGTGTTCACTGCAGCCCAAAAAGATTGTGTTCACTGCAGCCCAAAAAGATTGTGTTCACTGCAGCTCACACACAGAAAAATGGATGTGGATCACTGACACCTGCCTATCTCCAATCCCACACCACACAGCAATATCGATTGTAGTTTGTAGAACACAGTTTCCCTAAAATTCAGCAGACTCTGTCCCTAACAGGATTGAGAAGAGATCGTAGATCAGGATTGAGTGCAGACCCCACCCCCCACACAGCAATATCGATTGTAGTTTGTAGAAGACACTGACCCTATATAATTCAGCAGACTCTATCCCTAAAATGCCTACAACTCGCCCTGCCTAAACACTCCGACCTGTCCCTCAATTCTATCCGGACACAAATGGTTTTTTCCTGCCTATCTTTCCCTAATCAGCAGCCAGCACATTGATGTGTGCTCTGTCCCTGAATCTAAGCAGCATAATGACGCCGCTGCGGCTGCCTCGAACTTATAAAGACTTGGTCACATGCTTCAGACGGCCAATCACAGCTACTGGGACATTTGCAGGCATGGCTGGGATGGCTTAAGGCACACCAGTTAAACGATTGTTGATTGGCTGTTGAAAGCCCGCCATGAAAAGAGCGCCAAAGCATGCAAAACCCGGAAATAAAACGACCGAACACGGATTTTTACCCGAACATACAGTAAAGTGTCCGTGTCCGTGTTCGGGTACAAAAAATCCAATTATTCGGTACGAACACGAATAATACAGTCCGTGTTCGCTCAACACTAATTATCATAATATCATATCATTATCATATCATTAACATATGATTTTCATGATATCATATCATTATCCTAATATCATATCATTATTATATCATTAATGTTTCAATAACATATTATCATTATCATAATATATCATTATCATATCATTGTCATATCATTATCCTAATATCATATCATAATGCCAATATCATATTTTTATCATCATATCATTAACATAAGATTATCATAATATTATATCATTATACCACATATTAAAGTGGGGTGTTCTTTAACAGTATACTTTTCTAAAAGTGTATTTTAGTCCTGCAAAAATTTGGCCTCTTTAGCTGTGTTAACTCTGCTACAATCCGTGAAAACAGTTACTGGCCTATTATTTGTAGAACTGGTGTAATAAACCTGTGGCCCCCCAATACCACAGATTGAAGCGGGGTGTTATCTGAGTATACTTTTACAAGTGTATTTGTTTCCTGCAACAATATTGCCTCTTTTGCTGTGTTAAGTTTGATACACACAATGCCAAACTCCCTGGCCAATTTTTTGAACTTGTGTGATAGACCAGTGGCCCCCCAATACCACATATTGAAGTGGGGTGTTATCTGAGTATACTTTTACAAGTGTATTTGTGTCCTGCAACAATATTGTCTCTTTTGCTGTGTTAACTATGCTACACACAGTGCCAAACTCACTGGACAATTTTTTGAACAACTGGTGTGATAGACCAGTTTCCCCCCAATACCACATATTGAAGTGGGTGTTATTTAACAGTATACTTTTCTAAGAGTGTATTTTAGTCCTGCAAAAATTTGGCCTCTTTTGCTTTGTTAACTCTGCTACAAACAGTGAAAACAGTTACTGGACAATTATTTGTAGAACTGGTATGAAAAAAACCTGTGGTCCCCCAATACCACAGATTGAAGTGGGGTGTTATCTGAGTACACTTTTACAAGTGTATTTTTGTCCTGCAACAATATTGCCTCTTTTGCTGTGTTAACTCTGATACACACAGTGCCAAACTCACTGGCCAATACTTTGAAAAACTGGTGTGATAAACCAGTGGCCCACCAATACCACATATTGAAGTGGGGTGTCACCTGAGTATACTTTCATAAGTGTATTTGTATCATTTAGAAACTTCAATACAGGGCGCTTTCTCCCCCTTCCTGCCCACGCCAATTTTTAGCTATTAGCGCTGTTGCATTTTGAATGACAATTGCGTGATCATGCAACACTGTACCTAAACCAAATTTATGTCATTTTTTCCCACAAATAGAGCTTTCATGATCATATTATTGTATCATTAACATATCATTATCATAGCATTAACATACCATTATTATAATATCATACCATTATCATATCATTATCCTAATATCTTACTATTATCATAATATACAATTATCATAATATCATATCATTATGATGTCATTAACATATCATTATCATAATATCATATTATTATCCTTATATCATCTCACTATCATATCATTAACATATCATTATCCTAATATCATATCATTATCATAATATCATATTATTATCCCAATATCATATCATTAACGTATCATTATATCACCATGCTATCATTAACATATCATTATCATATTACTAACATATCATTATCATATCATTATTATGTCATTAACATATAATCACAAGATCATATCATTAAAATATCATTATCCAAATATCATATCATTATCGTATCATTATCATATCATTAACATATCATTATCATAAAATCTTATAATTATCATATCATTATAATATCATATCATTATCATATCATTAACTTATTATCATATCATTATCATAATATCAATATCATAATATCATATCATTAACATATCATTAACATATCATATCTTTAACATATCATTATCATAATACCATATTAATATACTAATAGCATATAATTAACATATAATTAGCATACCATTATCATAAAATCATATCATTAACAAAGCATTAACATATTATTATCATAATGTCATATCATATCATTATCATATCATTATCCTAATATAATATAATTTTACTAATATCATATCATTAACATATCATTATCATATCATTTTCATAATATGATATTATTAACATCATTATCATATCGTTGTAATATCATATCATTATACTAATAGCATATCATTATCATATAATTATCATAATTAATATCATTATAATATCATTATTAAAATATAATATCAATATCATATCATTAAAATGTTATCATATCATAATAATATATTATTATCATATCATTAACATATCAATAACATATTATCATTTACATAATATAATTATAATATCATTAACATATCATTATCATATCATTAACATATCATTATCATATCATTAAAATATCATCATCATTTCATTAAAATAATATCATATCATTATGCCAATATCATATAATTATCATATCATTATCATATCAATAACATATGATTATCATAATATCATATCATTGTCCTAGTATGATAGCATTATCATATCATTAACATATTATTATCATATCATTATCATATCATTAGCATAATACCATATCAGTATGCCAATATCATATCCTTATCATATCATTAACATGTGATTATCATAATATCATATCATTATCATATCATTAACATATGATTTTCATGATATCATATCATTATCCTAATATCATATCATTATTATATCATTAATGTATCAATAACATATTATCATTATCATAATATATCATTATCATATCATTGTCATATCATTATCATAATATCATATCATAATGCCAATATCATATTTTTATCATCATATCATTAACATAAGATTATCATTATATTATATCATTATACCACATATTGAAGTGGGGTGTTATTTAACAGTATACTTTTCTAAAAGTGTATTTTAGTCCTGCAAAAATTTGGCCTCTTTAGCTGCGTTAACTCTGCTACAAACAGTGAAAACAGTTACTGGCCTATTATTTGTAGAACTGGTGTAATAAACCTGTGGCCCCCCCAATACCACAGATTGAAGCGGGGTGTTATCTGAGTATACTTTTACAAGTGTATTTGTTTCCTGCAACAATATTGCCTCTTTTGCTGTGTTAAGTCTGATACACACAATGCCAAACTCCCTGGCCAATTTTTTGAACTTGTGTGATAGACCAGTGGCCCCCCAATACCACATATTGAAGTGAGGTGTTATCTGAGTATACTTTTACAAGTGTATTTGTGTCCTGCAACAATATTGTCTCTTTTGCTGTGTTAACTATGCTACACACAGTGCCAAACTCACTGGACAATTTTTTGAACAACTGGTGTGATAGACCAGTTTCCCCCCAATACCACATATTGAAGTGGGTGTTATTTAACAGTATACTTTTCTAAGAGTGTATTTTAGTCCTGCAAAAATTTGGCCTCTTTTGCTTTGTTAACTCTGCTACAAACAGTGAAAACAGTTACCGGACAATTATTTGTAGAACTGGTATGATAAACCTGTGGTCCCCCAAAACCACAGATTGAAGTGGGGTGTTATCTGAGTATACTTTTACAATTGTATTTTTGTCCTGCAACAATATTGCCTCTTTTGCTGTGTTAACTCTGATACACACAGTGCCAAACTCACTGGCCAATACTTTGAAAAACTGGTGTGATAAACCAGTGGCCCACCAATACCACATATTGAAGTGGGGTGTCACCTGAGTATACTTTTATAAGTGTATTTGTATCATTTAGCCACTTCAATACAGGGCGCTTTCTCCCCCTTCTTGCCCACGCCAATTTTCAGCTATTAGCGCTGTTGCATTTTGAATGACAATTGCGTGATCATGCAACACTGTACCTAAACCAAATTTATGTCATTTTTTCCCACAAATAGAGCTTTCATGATCATATTATTGTATCATTAACATATCATTATCATAGCATTAACATACGATTATTATAATATCATACCATTATCATATCATTATCCTAATATCTTACTATTATCATAATATACAATTATCATAATATCATATCATTATGATGTCATTAACATATCATTATCATAATATCATATTATTATCCTTATATCATCTCACTATCATATCATTAACATATCATTATCCTAATATCATATCATTATCATAATATCATATCATTATCCCAATATCATATCATTAACGTATCATTATATCATCATGCTATCATTAACATATCATTATCATATTATTAACATATCATTATCATATCATTATTATGTCATTAACATATAATCACAAGATCATATCATTAAAATATCATTATCCAAATATCATATCATTATCGTATCTTTATCATATCATTAACATATCATTATCATAAAATCTTATAATTATCATATCATTATAATATCATATCATTATCATATCATTAACTTATTATCATATCATTATCATAATATCAATATCATAATATCATATCATTAACATATCATTAACATATCATTATCACATCTTTAACATATCATTATCATAATACCATATCAATATACTAATAGCATATAATTAACATATAATTAGCATACCATTATCATAAAATCATATTATTAACAAAGCATTAACATATTATTATCATAATGTCATATCATATCATTATCATATCATTATCCTAATATAATATACTTTTACTAATATCATATCATTAACATATCATTATCATATCATTTTCATAATATCATATCATTAACATCATTATCATATCGTTGTAATATCATATCATTATCCTAATATCATATCATTATCATATAATTATCATAATTAATATCATTATAATATCATTATTAAAATATAATATCAATATAATATCATTAAAATGTTATCATATCATAATAATATATTATTATCATATCATTAACATATCAATAACATATTATCATTTGCATAATATAATTATCACATCATTAACATATCATTATCATATCATTAACATATCATTATCATATCATTAAAATATCATTATCATTTCATTATCATAATATCATATCATTATGCCAATATCATATAATTATCATATCATTATCATATCAATAACATATGATTTTTAATAATATCATATCATTGTCCTAGTATGATAGCATTATCATATCATTAACATATTATTATCATATAATTATCATATCATTAGCATAATACCATATCAGTATGCCAATATCATATCCTTATCATATCATTAACATGTGATTATCATAATATCATATCATTATCATATCATTAATGTTTCAATAACATATTATCATTATCATAATATATCATTGTCATATCATTATCATAATATCATATCATAATGCCAATATCATATTTTTATCATCATATCATTAACATAAGATGATATGATATCATATCATTATCCTAATATCATATCATTATTATATCAATAATGTTTCAATAACATATTATCATTATCATAATATATCATTATCATATCATTGTCATATCATTATCATAATATCATATCATAATGCCAATATCATATTTTTATCATCATATCATTAACATAAGATTATCATAATATTATATCATTATACCACATATTGAAGTGGGGTGTTCTTTAACAGTATACTTTTCTAAAAGTGTATTTTAGTCCTGCAAAAATTTGGCCTCTTTAGCTGTGTTAACTCTGCTACAAACCGTGAAAACAGTTACTGGCCTATTATTTGTAGAACTGGTGTAATAAACCTGTGGCCCCCCAATACCACAGATTGAAGCGGGGTGTTATCTGAGTATACTTTTACAAGTGTATTTGTGTCCTGCAACAATATTGTCTCTTTTGCTGTGTTAACTATGCTACACACAGTGCCAAACTCACTGGACAATTTTTTGAACAACTGGTGTGATAGACCAGTTTCCCCCCAATACCACATATTGAAGTGGGTGTTATTTAACAGTATACTTTTCTAAGAGTGTATTTTAGTCCTGCAAAAATTTGGCCTCTTTTGCTTTGTTAACTCTGCTACAAACAGTGAAAACAGTTACCGGACAATTATTTGTAGAACTGGTATGATAAACCTGTGGTCCACCAATACCACAGATTGAAGTGGGGTGTTATCTGAGTATACTTTTACAAGTGTATTTTTGTCCTGCAACAATATTGCCTCTTTTGCTGTGTTAACTCTGATACACACAGTGCCAAACTCACTGGCCAATACTTTAAAAAACTGGTGTGATAAACCAGTGGCCCACCAATACCACATATTGAAGTGGGGTGTCACCTGAGTATACTTTCATAAGTGTATTTGTATCATTTTGAAACTTCAATACAGGGCGCTTTCTCCCCCTTCCTGCCCACGCCAATTTTTAGCTATTAGCGCTGTTGCATTTTGAATGACAATTGCGTGATCATGCAACACTGTACCTAAACCAAATTTATGTAATTTTTTCCCACAAATAGAGCTTTCATGATCATATTATTGTATCATTAACATATCATTATCATAGCATTAACATACCATTATTATAATATCATACCATTATCATATCATTATCCTAATATCTTACTATTATCATAATATACAATTATCATAATATCATATCATTATGATGTCATTAACATATCATTATCATAATATCATATTATTATCCTTATATCATCTCACTATCATATCATTAACATATCATTATCCTAATATCATATCATTATCATAATATCATATCATTATCCCAATATCATATCATTAACGTATCATTATATCATCATGCTATCATTAACATATCATTATCATATTATTAACATATCATTATCATATCATTATTATGTCATTAACATATAATCACAAGATCATATCATTAAAATATCATTATCCAAATATCATATCATTATCGTATCATTATCATATCATTAACATATCATTATCATAAAATCTTATAATTATCATATCATTATCATATCATTAACTTATTATCATATCATTATCATAATATCAATATCATAATATCATATCATTAACATATCATTAACATATCATATCTTTAACATATCATTATCATAATACCATATCAATTAACTAATAGCATATAATTAACATATAATTAGCATACCATTATCATAAAATCATATCATTAACAAAGCATTAACATATTATTATCATAATGTCATATCATATCATTATCATATCATTATCCTAATATAATATAATTTTACTAATATCATATCATTAACATATCATTATCATATCATTTTCATAATATCATATCATTAACATCATTATCATATCGTTGTAATATCATATCATTATACTAATATATCATTATCATATAATTATCATAATTAATATCATTATAATATCATTATTAAAATATAATATCAATATCATATCATTAAAATGTTATCATATCATAATAATATATTATTATCATATCATTAACATATCAATAACATATTATCATTTACATAATATAATTATCATATCATTAACATATCATTATCATATCATTAACATATCATTATCATATCATTAAAATATCATTATCATTTCATTAAAATAATATCATATCATTATGCCAATATCATATAATTATCATATCATTATCATATCAATAACATATGATTATCATAATATCATATCATTGTCCTAGTATGATAGCATTATCATATCATTAACATATTATTATCATATAATTATCATATCATTAGCATAATACCATATCAGTATGCCAATATCATATCCTTATCATATCATTAACATGTGATTATCATAATATCATATCATTATCATATCATTAACATATGATTTTCATGATATCATATCATTATCCTAATATCATATCATTATTATATCATTAATGTATCAATAACATATTATCATTATCATAATATATCATTATCATATCATTGTCATATCATTATCATAATATCATATCATAATGCCAATATCATATTTTTATCATCATATCATTAACATAAGATTATCATTATATTATATCATTATACCACATATTGAAGTGGGGTGTTATTTAACAGTATACTTTTCTAAAAGTGTATTTTAGTCCTGCAAAAATTTGGCCTCTTTAGCTGCGTTAACTCTGCTACAAACAGTGAAAACAGTTACTGGCCTATTATTTGTAGAACTGGTGTAATAAACCTGTGCCCCCCCCAATACCACAGATTGAAGCGGGGTGTTATCTGAGTATACTTTTACAAGTGTATTTGTTTCCTGCAACAATATTGCCTCTTTTGCTGTGTTAACTCTGATACACACAGTGCCAAACTCACTGGCCAATACTTTGAAAAACTGGTGTGATAAACCAGTGGCCCACCAATACCACATATTGAAGTGGGGTGTCACCTGAGTATACTTTCATAAGTGTATTTGTATCATTTTGAAACTTCAATACAGGGCGCTTTCTCCCCCTTCCTGCCCACGCCAATTTTTAGCTATTAGCGCTGTTGCATTTTGAATGACAATTGCGTGATCATGCAACACTGTACCTAAACCAAATTTATGTAATTTTTTCCCACAAATAGAGCTTTCATGATCATATTATTGTATCATTAACATATCATTATCATAGCATTAACATGCCATTATTATAATATCATACCATTATCATATCATTATCCTAATATCTTACTATTATCATAATATACAATTATCATAATATCATATCATTATGATGTCATTAACATATCATTATCATAATATCATATTATTATCCTTATATCATCTCACTATCATATCATTAACATATCATTATCCTAATATCATATCATTATCATAATATCATATCATTATCCCAATATCATATCATTAACGTATCATTATATCATCATGCTATCATTAACATATCATTATCATATTATTAACATATCATTATCATATCATTATTATGTCATTAACATATAATCACAAGATCATATCATTAAAATATCATTATCCAAATATCATATCATTATCGTATCATTATCATATCATTAACATATCATTATCATAAAATCTTATAATTATCATATCATTATCATATCATTAACTTATTATCATATCATTATCATAATATCAATATCATAATATCATATCATTAACATATCATTAACATATCATTAACATATCATATCTTTAACATATCATTATCATAATACCATATCAATTAACTAATAGCATATAATTAACATATAATTAGCATACCATTATCATAAAATCATATCATTAACAAAGCATTAACATATTATTATCATAATGTCATATCATATCATTATCATATCATTATCCTAATATAATATAATTTTACTAATATCATATCATTAACATATCATTATCATATCATTTTCATAATATCATATCATTAACATCATTATCATATCGTTGTAATATCATATCATTATACTAATATATCATTATCATATAATTATCATAATTAATATCATTATAATATCATTATTAAAATATAATATCAATATCATATCATTAAAATGTTATCATATCATAATAATATATTATTATCATATCATTAACATATCAATAACATATTATCATTTACATAATATAATTGTCATATCATTAACATATCATTATCATATCATTAACATATCATTATCATATCATTATGCCAATATCATGTAATTATCATATCATTATCATATCAATAACATATGATTATCATAATATCATATCATTGTCCTAGTATGATAGCATTATCATATCATTAACATATTATTATCATATAATTATCATATCATTAGCATAATACCATATCAGTATGCCAATATCATATCCTTATCATATCATTAACATGTGATTATCATAATATCATATCATTATCATATCATTAACATATGATTTTCATGATATCATATCATTATCCTAATATCATATCATTATTATATCATTAATGTATCAATAACATATTATCATTATCATAATATATCATTATCATATCATTGTCATATCATTATCATAATATCATATCATAATGCCAATATCATATTTTTATCATCATATCATTAACATAAGATTATCATTATATTATATCATTATACCACATATTGAAGTGGGGTGTTATTTAACAGTATACTTTTCTAAAAGTGTATTTTAGTCCTGCAAAAATTTGGCCTCTTTAGCTGCGTTAACTCTGCTACAAACAGTGAAAACAGTTACTGGCCTATTATTTGTAGAACTGGTGTAATAAACCTGTGGCCCCCCCAATACCACAGATTGAAGCGGGGTGTTATCTGAGTATACTTTTACAAGTGTATTTGTTTCCTGCAACAATATTGCCTCTTTTGCTGTGTTAAGTCTGATACACACAATGCCAAACTCCCTGGCCAATTTTTTGAACTTGTGTGATAGACCAGTGGCCCCCCAATACCACATATTGAAGTGAGGTGTTATCTGAGTATACTTTTACAAGTGTATTTGTGTCCTGCAACAATATTGTCTCTTTTGCTGTGTTAACTATGCTACACACAGTGCCAAACTCACTGGACAATTTTTTGAACAACTGGTGTGATAGACCAGTTTCCCCCCAATACCACATATTGAAGTGGGTGTTATTTAACAGTATACTTTTCTAAGAGTGTATTTTAGTCCTGCAAAAATTTGGCCTCTTTTGCTTTGTTAACTCTGCTACAAACAGTGAAAACAGTTACCGGACAATTATTTGTAGAACTGGTATGATAAACCTGTGGTCCCCCAAAACCACAGATTGAAGTGGGGTGTTATCTGAGTATACTTTTACAAGTGTATTTTTGTCGTGCAACAATATTGCCTCTTTTGCTGTGTTAACTCTGATACACACAGTGCCAAACTCACTGGCCAATACTTTGAAAAACTGGTGTGATAAACCAGTGGCCCACCAATACCACATATTGAAGTGGGGTGTCACCTGAGTATACTTTCATAAGTGTATTTGTATCATTTAGCCACTTCAATACAGGGCGCTTTCTCCCCCTTCTTGCCCACGCCAATTTTCAGCTATTAGCGCTGTTGCATTTTGAATGACAATTGCGTGATCATGCAACACTGTACCTAAACAAAATTTATGTCATTTTTTCCCACAAATAGAGCTTTCATGATCATATTATTGTATCATTAACATATCATTATCATAGCATTAACATACCATTATTATAATATCATACCATTATCATATCATTATCCTAATATCTTACTATTATCATAATATACAATTATCATAATATCATATCATTATGATGTCATTAACATATCATTATCATAATATCATATTATTATCCTTATATCATCTCACTATCATATCATTAACAAATCATTATCCTAATATCATATCATTATCATAATATCATATCATTATCCCAATATCATATCATTAACGTATCATTATATCATCATGCTATCATTAACATATCATTATCATATTATTAACATATCATTATCATATCATTATTATGTCATTAACATATAATCACAAGATCATATCATTAAAATATCATTATCCAAATATCATATCATTATCGTATCATTATCATATCATTAACATATCATTATCATAAAATCTTATAATTATCATATCATTATAATATCATATCATTATCATATCATTAACTTATTATCATATCATTATCATAATATCAATATCATAATATCATATCATTAACATATCATTAACATATCATTATCATATCTTTAACATATCATTATCATAATACCATATCAATATACTAATAGCATATAATTAACATATAATTAGCATATCATTATCATAAAATCATATTATTAACAAATCATTAACATATTATTATCATAATGTCATATCATATCATTATCATATCATTATCCTAATATAATATAATTTTACTAATATCATATCATTAACATATCATTATCATATCATTTTCATAATATCATATCACTAACATCATTATCATATCGTTGTAATATCATATCATTATCCTAATATCATATCATTATCATATAATTATCATAATTAATATCATTATAATATCATTATTAAAATATAATATCAATATCATATCATTAAAATGTTATCATATCATAATAATATATTATTATCATATCATTAACATATCAATAACATATTATCATTTACATAATATAATTATCATATCATTAACATATTATTATCATATCATTAACATATCATTATCATATCATTAAAATATCATTATCATTTCATTATCATAATATCATATCATTATGCCAATCTCATATAATTATCATATCATTATCATATCAATAACATATGATTTTTAATAATATCATATCATTGTCCTAGTATGATAGCATTATCATATCATTAACATATTATTATCATATAATTATCATATCATTAGCATAATACCATATCAGTATGCCAATATCATATCCTTATCATATCATTAACATGTGATTATCATAATATCATATCATTATCATATCATTAACATATGATATTCATGATATCATATCAATATCCTAATATCATATCATTATTATATCATTAATGTTTCAATAACATATTATCATTATCATAATATATCATTATCATATCATTGTCATATCATTATCATAATATCATATCATAATGCCAATATCATATTTTTATCATCATATCATTAACATAAGATTATCATAATATTATATCATTATACCACATATTGAAGTGGGGTGTTCTTTAACAGTATACTTTTCTAAAAGTGTATTTTAGTCCTGCAAAAATTTGGCCTCTTTAGCTGTGTTAACTCTGCTACAAACCGTGAAAACAGTTACTGGCCTATTATTTGTAGAACTGGTGTAATAAACCTGTGGCCCCCCAATACCACAGATTGAAGCGGGGTGTTATCTGAGTATACTTTTACAAGTGTATTTGTTTCCTGCAACAATATTGCCTCTTTTGCTGTGTTAAGTTTGATACACACAATGCCAAACTCCCTGGCCAATTTTTTGAACTTGTGTGATAGACCAGTGGCCCCCCAATACCACATATTGAAGTGGGGTGTTATCTGAGTATACTTTTAAAAGTGTATTTGTGTCCTGCAACAATATTGTCTCTTTTGCTGTGTTAACTATGCTACACACAGTGCCAAACTCACTGGACAATTTTTTGAACAACTGGTGTGATAGACCAGTTTCCCCCCAATACCACATATTGAAGTGGGTGTTATTTAACAGTATACTTTTCTAAGAGTGTATTTTAGTCCTGCAAAAATTTGGCCTCTTTTGCTTTGTTAACTCTGCTACAAACAGTGAAAACAGTTACTGGACAATTATTTGTAGAACTGGTATGAAAAAAACCTGTGGTCCCCCAATACCACAGATTGAAGTGGGGTGTTATCTGAGTATACTTTTACAAGTGTATTTTTGTCCTGCAACAATATTGCCTCTTTTGCTGTGTTAACTCTGATACACACAGTGCCAAACTCACTGGCCAATACTTTGAAAAACTGGTGTGATAAACCAGTGGCCCACCAATACCACATATTGAAGTGGGGTGTCACCTGAGTATACTTTCATAAGTGTATTTGTATCATTTAGAAACTTCAATACAGGGCGCTTTCTCCCCCTTCCTGCCCACGCCAATTTGTAGCTATTAGCGCTGTTGCATTTTGAATGACAATTGCGTGATCATGCAACACTGTACCTAAACCAAATTTATGTCATTTTTTCCCACAAATAGAGCTTTCATGATCATATTATTGTATCATTAACATATCATTATCATAGCATTAACATACCATTATTATAATATCATACCATTATCATATCATTATCCTAATATCTTACTATTATCATAATATACAATTATCATAATATCATATCATTATGATGTCATTAACATATCATTATCATAATATCATATTATTATCCTTATATCATCTCACTATCATATCATTAATATATCATTATCCTAATATCATATCATTATCATAATATCATATCATTATCCCAATATCATATCATTAACGTATCATTATATCATCATGCTATCATTAACATATCATTATCATATTATTAACATATCATTATCATATCATTATTATGTCATTAACATATAATCACAAGATCATATCATTAAAATATCATTATCCAAATATCATATCATATCATTATCATATCATTAACATATCATTATCATAAAATCTTATAATTATCATATCATTATAATATCATATCATTATCATATCATTAACTTATTATCATATCATTATCATAATATCAATATCATGATATCATATCATTAACATATCATTATCATATCTTTAACATATCATTATCATAATACCATATCATTATCCTAATATCATATCATTATCATATAATTATCATAATTAATATCATTATAATATCATTATTAAAATATAATATCAATATCATATCATTAAAATGTTATCATATCATAATAATATATTATTATCATATCATTAACATATCAATAACATGTTATCATTTACATAATATAATTATCATATCATAAACATATCATTATCATATCATTAACATATCATTATCATATCATTAAAATATCATTATCATTTCATTATCATAATATCATATCATTATGCCAATATCATATAATTATCATATCATTATCATATGATTTTTAATAATATCATATCATTGTCCTAGTATGATAGCATTATCATATCATTAACATATTATTATCATATAATTATGATATCATTAGCATAATACCATATCAGTATGCCAATATCATATCCTTATCATATCATTAACATGTGATTATCATTAGGGTTGAGCGGACACCTAGATGTCCGTGTTCGACGGGTTCGGCCGAACTTTAAAAAAAAGTCCGGGTCCGTGTCCCGGACTTTTACCGAACTTTTCCCGGACACCGAACCCCATTGAAGTCAATGGGGACCCGAACTTTAAGGCACTAAAATGGCTCTAAAACACCAAAGGAAAGGGCTAGAGTGCTGCAAATGGCAGCAAAACGTAATTAAGAGCATGGCAAGTGCTCTGCAAACAAATGTGGATAGGGAAATAACTTAAAACAACAAAAAAAAACAGAAAAATAAAACAATGTTCTTCTTCATCTCTGAAGGACGAGGCCCATATGGAGTAGGAGGGAGGTTGAGGTGGTGGTGGATGTGGCGGTGACATAGGCGTGCGCACAGGGTGTGCTGGGTGTGCCTGGGCACACCCTAATCACCTAGGGCACATAGCATTGCCAGTGAGGAGATGGGAAAGATCTCCCTGGGACCTGCTCTGCTCTATTTCTCCTTGCCTACAGGTACATGGCCCCGATACATTACTCTCCCTGCTGGCAAACACATGCATGTGTATTTCAACTTTGGGGTGCACACCTTAATGCAATAGGCTGCGCACACCTATGGGCGGTGTAGGTGGAAGCGGCGGTGGAGGAGGACCAGGGCCGGATTAACAGCATCATGGGCTTGGTGCTGAGGATTTTGAAGGGCCTTAGGGCCGTGCCTTGCCATGCACCCAGAGGAGGAAGGGTGCAGCCATGCATGCCTAATTCAACATGGTATGCTGTCTCTGAAGCCCATAAACACATCCATGCATCGCCAACTGTCCCTCCTTGTCCGGCCTTCACGCTGTGTGGGGAGGTTCTGAGGGTGCTGCCTGGGGAAGCGAGCATAGAAGCCAGACTTCTGTGTTTACAAGTGACAGAAGGGCGGTAACAGTGAATATGGCCAACCCGGGGCCTATATAAAAGGTAGGGGCCTGGAGCTGCAGCTCCAATAGCCCCTACATTAATCTGGCCCTGAGGAGGAGGACGAGGTAGCCAACACTGCTTCTTTTCACAAATTTTAAATGAGGGTACACCCCAAAAGAGTGAGAAAGAGCAAAAATGGAACAATGGGTAGGTAAGGTCGGTATCCATTGCTATTCTGCACAAGGTACGGAAAAGTCCCGTGGGATCCATGCCTGGTTCATTTTAATGAACGTGAGCTTGTCCACATTGTCTCTGGACAGGCGGCTGCGCTTGTCTGTTATAACGCCCCCAGCCGTGCTAAATAGCCGTTCAGATAATACACTGGCTGCAGGGCACGCCAGCACCTCCAAGGCGTAAAGGGCAAGCTCAGGCCATGTGCCCAATTTGGAGACCCAGAAGTTGAAGGGGGCAGACCCGTCATTCACTACATGTAGGCGTGTGCACACATACTGCTCCACCATGTTGGTAAAATGCTGCCTCCTGCTAAGACGTTCCATCTGAGCTGCTGGTGCTGCTGTTTGTTGTGGCGTGCTGACAAAGCTTTTCCACATTTCGGCCATGCTAACCCTGCCTTCTGAGGTGCTGGCGGTGCCCTGGTTGCGTTGGCGACCTCCTCCTCCTCCTCCTCTGCCTTGTGCTTCCACTGTGGCCCCGCTGTCAGATGGGAATGCCAGCAGCATGGCGTCTACCAGCGTGCGCTTGTACTCGCGCATCTTGCGATCGCGCTCCAGTGAGTGAATTAAGGACGGTATGTTGTCCTTGTAACGGGGATCCAGCAGCGTGGCCACCCAGTAATCAGCACAAGTTAGAATGTGGGCAACTCGGCGGTCGTTGTGGAGACACTGCAGCATGTAATCGCTCATGTGTGCCAGGCTGCCCAGAGGCAACGAAAGGCTGTCCTCTGTGGGAGGTGTATGGTCCGTGTCCTCTGTATCCCCCCAGCCACGCACCAGTGATGGCCATGAGCTGGCCTGGGTGCCACCCTGCTGTGAACATGGTTCCATCTCCTCCTCCAGCTTCTCCTCCTCCTCCTCATCCTCCTCATCCTCCAGAACTGTGCCCCTGCTGGACAATTGCGTCCCTGGCGTTTGCGTGTGCAGGAACCCACCCTCGGAGCCCCTTGCGAATGACTGCCCTGAAAGCCTTGGAAATGTTACCTCTTCATCCTCCTCCTCCTCCTCATCCTGTGCCACATCCTCTTCCATCATCGCCCGAATTGTTTTTTCAAGGAGGCATAGAAGTGGGATAGTTAAGCTGAGAACGGCGTCATTGCCACTGGCCATGTTGGTGGAGTACTCAAAACAGCGCAACAAGGCACACAGGTCTCGCATGGAGGCCCAGTTAAATTAAATAGCGGAATAGAAAATATGATCCAAAAAAAGTGTATGTATATCACACGTACACAACCACACTAGGCCCCAATTACTATTGTTTGTACCCCTAAAAGGCTAGATGAGGAGTAGGGGGAGTATGGAACAGGCAGCACCCTCAAACCTTCAGAAGTATGAGATGAACCCCAACAACTTGGAAAGGTGGATCTCTCTCACACGTACCGACACAGACTATCCCGCAATTCAATTGATCCTCAAAGGTTTTTATTGAATAGCGGAATAGGAAATATGATCAAAAAAAGTGTATGTATCTCGCACGTACACAACCACACTAGGCCCCAATTACTATTGTTTGTACCCCTAAAAGGCTAGATGAGGAGTAGGGGGGGTATGGAACAGGCAGCACCCTCAAACCTTCAGAAGTATGAGATGAACCCCAACAACTTGGAAAGGTGGATCTCTCTCACACGTACCGACACAGACTATCCCGCAATTCAATTGATCCTCAAAGGTTTTTATTGAATAGCGGAATAGGAAATATGATCAAAAAAAGTGTATGTATCTCGCACGTACACAACCACACTAGGCCCCAATTACTATTGTTTGTACCCCTAAAAGGCTAGATGAGGAGTAGGGGGGGTATGGAACAGGCAGCACCCTCAAACCTTCAGAAGTATGAGATGAACCCCAACAACTTGGAAAGGTGGATCTCTCTCACACGTACCGACACAGACTATCCCGCAATTCAATTGATCCTCAAAGGTTTTTGATTAAATAGCGGAATAGAAAATATGATCCCAAAAAAGTGTATGTATATCACACGTACACAACCACACTAGGCCCCAATTACTATTGTTTGTACCCCTAAAAGGCTAGGAGTAGGGGGAGTATGGAACAGGCAGCACCCTCAAACCTTCAGAAGTATGAGATGAACCCCAACAACTTGGAAAGGTGGATCTCTCTCACACGTACCAACACAGACTATCCCCCAATTTAACTGATCCCCAGAGGTTTTTGATTAAATAGCGGAATAGAAAATATGATCCCAAAAAAGTGTATGTATATCACACGTACACAACCACACTAGGCCCCAATTACTATTGTTTGTACCCCTAAAAGGCTAGGAGTAGGGGGAGTATGGAACAGGCAGCACCCTCAAACCTTCAGAAGTATGAGATGAACCCCAACAACTTGGAAAGGTGGATCTCTCTCACACGTACCAACACAGACTATCCCCCAATTTAACTGATCCCCAGAGGTTTTTGATTAAATAGCGGAATAGAAAATATGATCCCAAAAAAGTGTATGTATATCACACGTACACAACCACACTAGGCCCCAATTACTATTGTTTGTACCCCTAAAAGGCTAGGAGTAGGGGGAGTATGGAACAGGCAGCACCCTCAAACCTTCAGAAGTATGAGATGAACCCCAACAACTTGGAAAGGTGGATCTCTCTCACACGTACCAACACAGACTATCCCCCAATTTAACTGATCCCCAGAGGTTTTTGATTAAATAGCGGAATAGAAAATATGATCCCAAAAAAGTGTATGTATATCACACGTACACAACCACACTAGGCCCCAATTACTATTGTTTGTACCCCTAAAAGGCTAGGAGTAGGGGGAGTATGGAACAGGCAGCACCCTCAAACCTTCAGAAGTATGAGATGAACCCCAACAACTTGGAAAGGTGGATCTCTCTCACACGTACCGACACAGACTATCCCGCAATTCAATTGATCCTCAAAGGTTTTTATTGAATAGCGGAATAGGAAATATGATCAAAAAAAGTGTATGTATCTCGCACGTACACAACCACACTAGGCCCCAATTACTATTGTTTGTACCCCTAAAAGGCTAGATGAGGAGTAGGGGGGGTATGGAACAGGCAGCACCCTCAAACCTTCAGAAGTATGAGATGAACCCCAACAACTTGGAAAGGTGGATCTCTCTCACACGTACCGACACAGACTATCCCGCAATTCAATTGATCCTCAAAGGTTTTTATTGAATAGCGGAATAGGAAATATGATCAAAAAAAGTGTATGTATCTCGCACGTACACAACCACACTAGGCCCCAATTACTATTGTTTGTACCCCTAAAAGGCTAGATGAGGAGTAGGGGGGGTATGGAACAGGCAGCACCCTCAAACCTTCAGAAGTATGAGATGAACCCCAACAACTTGGAAAGGTGGATCTCTCTCACACGTACCGACACAGACTATCCCGCAATTCAATTGATCCTCAAAGGTTTTTGATTAAATAGCGGAATAGAAAATATGATCCCAAAAAAGTGTATGTATATCACACGTACACAACCACACTAGGCCCCAATTACTATTGTTTGTACCCCTAAAAGGCTAGGAGTAGGGGGAGTATGGAACAGGCAGCACCCTCAAACCTTCAGAAGTATGAGATGAACCCCAACAACTTGGAAAGGTGGATCTCTCTCACACGTACCAACACAGACTATCCCCCAATTTAACTGATCCCCAGAGGTTTTTGATTAAATAGCGGAATAGAAAATATGATCCCAAAAAAGTGTATGTATATCACACGTACACAACCACACTAGGCCCCAATTACTATTGTTTGTACCCCTAAAAGGCTAGGAGTAGGGGGAGTATGGAACAGGCAGCACCCTCAAACCTTCAGAAGTATGAGATGAACCCCAACAACTTGGAAAGGTGGATCTCTCTCACACGTACCAACACAGACTATCCCCCAATTTAACTGATCCCCAAAGGTTTTTGATTAAATAGCGGAATAGAAAATATGATCCCAAAAAAGTGTATGTATATCACACGTACACAACCACACTAGGCCCCAATTACTATTGTTTGTACCCCTAAAAGGCTAGGAGTAGGGGGAGTATGGAACAGGCAGCACCCTCAAACCTTCAGAAGTATGAGATGAACCCCAACAACTTGGAAAGGTGGATCTCTCTCACACGTACCAACACAGACTATCCCCCAATTTAACTGATCCCCAAAGGTTTTTGATTAAATAGCGGAATAGAAAATATGATCCCAAAAAAGTGTATGTATATCACACGTACACAACCACACTAGGCCCCAATTACTATTGTTTGTACCCCTAAAAGGCTAGATGAGGAGTAGGGGGAGTATGGAACAGGCAGCACCCTCAAACCTTCAGTATGAGATTGTGTTCACTGTACCCCACAAAGATTGAGTTCACTGCACCCCACAATGATTGTGTTCACTGCACCCCACAAAGATTGTGTTCACTGCACCTCACAAAGATTGTGTTCACTGTACCCCCCAAAGATTGTGTTCACTGCACCCCACAAAGATTCTGTTCACTGTACCCCACAAAGATTGTGTTCACTGCACCCCAAAAAGATTGTGTTCACTGCACCCCAAAAAGGATGTTGTTCACTGCACCCCAAAAAGGATGTTGTTCACTCCACCCCAAAAAGATTGTGTTCACTGCACCCCACAAAGATTGTGTTCACTGCACCCCAAAAAGATTGTGTTCACTGCACCCCAAAAATGATTTTGTTCACTGCACCCCAAAAAGGATTTTGTTCACTGCACCCCAAAAAGGATGTTGTTCACTCCACCCCAAAAAGATTGTGTTCACTGCACCCCAAAAAGATTGTGTTCACTGCACCCCACAAAGGATTTTGTTCACTGCACCCCAAAAAGATTGTGTTCACTGCACCCCAAAAAGGATGTTGTTCACTGCACCCCAAAAAGGATTTTGTTCACTGCACCCCAAAAAGATTGTGTTCACTGCACCCCACAAAGGATTTTGTTCACTGCACCCCACAAAGATTGTGTTCACTGCACACCAAAAAGGATTGTGTTCACTGCACCCCAAAAAGATTTTGTTCACTGCACCCCAAAAAGATTGTGTTCACTGCAGCCCAAAAAGATTGTGTTCACTGCAGCCCAAAAAGATTGTGTTCACTGCAGCTCACACACAGAAAAATGGATGTGGATCACTGACACCTGCCTATCTCCAATCCCACACCACACAGCAATATCGATTGTAGTTTGTAGAACACAGTTTCCCTAAAATTCAGCAGACTCTGTCCCTAACAGGATTGAGAAGAGATCGTAGATCAGGATTGAGTGCAGACCCCACCCCCCACACAGCAATATCGATTGTAGTTTGTAGAAGACACTGACCCTATATAATTCAGCAGACTCTATCCCTAAAATGCCTACAACTCGCCCTGCCTAAACACTCCGACCTGTCCCTCAATTCTATCCGGACACAAATGGTTTTTTCCTGCCTATCTTTCCCTAATCAGCAGCCAGCACATTGATGTGTGCTCTGTCCCTGAATCTAAGCAGCATAATGACGCCGCTGCGGCTGCCTCGAACTTATAAAGACTTGGTCACATGCTTCAGACGGCCAATCACAGCTACTGGGACATTTGCAGGCATGGCTGGGATGGCTTAAGGCACACCAGTTAAACGATTGTTGATTGGCTGTTGAAAGCCCGCCATGAAAAGAGCGCCAAAGCATGCAAAACCCGGAAATAAAACGACCGAACACGGATTTTTACCCGAACATACAGTAAAGTGTCCGTGTCCGTGTTCGGGTACAAAAAATCCAATTATTCGGTACGAACACGAATAATACAGTCCGTGTTCGCTCAACACTAATTATCATAATATCATATCATTATCATATCATTAACATATGATTTTCATGATATCATATCATTATCCTAATATCATATCATTATTATATCATTAATGTTTCAATAACATATTATCATTATCATAATATATCATTATCATATCATTGTCATATCATTATCCTAATATCATATCATAATGCCAATATCATATTTTTATCATCATATCATTAACATAAGATTATCATAATATTATATCATTATACCACATATTAAAGTGGGGTGTTCTTTAACAGTATACTTTTCTAAAAGTGTATTTTAGTCCTGCAAAAATTTGGCCTCTTTAGCTGTGTTAACTCTGCTACAATCCGTGAAAACAGTTACTGGCCTATTATTTGTAGAACTGGTGTAATAAACCTGTGGCCCCCCAATACCACAGATTGAAGCGGGGTGTTATCTGAGTATACTTTTACAAGTGTATTTGTTTCCTGCAACAATATTGCCTCTTTTGCTGTGTTAAGTTTGATACACACAATGCCAAACTCCCTGGCCAATTTTTTGAACTTGTGTGATAGACCAGTGGCCCCCCAATACCACATATTGAAGTGGGGTGTTATCTGAGTATACTTTTACAAGTGTATTTGTGTCCTGCAACAATATTGTCTCTTTTGCTGTGTTAACTATGCTACACACAGTGCCAAACTCACTGGACAATTTTTTGAACAACTGGTGTGATAGACCAGTTTCCCCCCAATACCACATATTGAAGTGGGTGTTATTTAACAGTATACTTTTCTAAGAGTGTATTTTAGTCCTGCAAAAATTTGGCCTCTTTTGCTTTGTTAACTCTGCTACAAACAGTGAAAACAGTTACTGGACAATTATTTGTAGAACTGGTATGAAAAAAACCTGTGGTCCCCCAATACCACAGATTGAAGTGGGGTGTTATCTGAGTACACTTTTACAAGTGTATTTTTGTCCTGCAACAATATTGCCTCTTTTGCTGTGTTAACTCTGATACACACAGTGCCAAACTCACTGGCCAATACTTTGAAAAACTGGTGTGATAAACCAGTGGCCCACCAATACCACATATTGAAGTGGGGTGTCACCTGAGTATACTTTCATAAGTGTATTTGTATCATTTAGAAACTTCAATACAGGGCGCTTTCTCCCCCTTCCTGCCCACGCCAATTTTTAGCTATTAGCGCTGTTGCATTTTGAATGACAATTGCGTGATCATGCAACACTGTACCTAAACCAAATTTATGTCATTTTTTCCCACAAATAGAGCTTTCATGATCATATTATTGTATCATTAACATATCATTATCATAGCATTAACATACCATTATTATAATATCATACCATTATCATATCATTATCCTAATATCTTACTATTATCATAATATACAATTATCATAATATCATATCATTATGATGTCATTAACATATCATTATCATAATATCATATTATTATCCTTATATCATCTCACTATCATATCATTAACATATCATTATCCTAATATCATATCATTATCATAATATCATATTATTATCCCAATATCATATCATTAACGTATCATTATATCACCATGCTATCATTAACATATCATTATCATATTACTAACATATCATTATCATATCATTATTATGTCATTAACATATAATCACAAGATCATATCATTAAAATATCATTATCCAAATATCATATCATTATCGTATCATTATCATATCATTAACATATCATTATCATAAAATCTTATAATTATCATATCATTATAATATCATATCATTATCATATCATTATCTTATTATCATATCATTATCATAATATCAATATCATAATATCATATCATTAACATATCATTAACATATCATATCTTTAACATATCATTATCATAATACCATATTAATATACTAATAGCATATAATTAACATATAATTAGCATACCATTATCATAAAATCATATCATTAACAAAGCATTAACATATTATTATCATAATGTCATATCATATCATTATCATATCATTATCCTAATATAATATAATTTTACTAATATCATATCATTAACATATCATTATCATATCATTTTCATAATATGATATTATTAACATCATTATCATATCGTTGTAATATCATATCATTATACTAATAGCATATCATTATCATATAATTATCATAATTAATATCATTATAATATCATTATTAAAATATAATATCAATATCATATCATTAAAATGTTATCATATCATAATAATATATTATTATCATATCATTAACATATCAATAACATATTATCATTTACATAATATAATTATAATATCATTAACATATCATTATCATATCATTAACATATCATTATCATATCATTAAAATATCATCATCATTTCATTAAAATAATATCATATCATTATGCCAATATCATATAATTATCATATCATTATCATATCAATAACATATGATTATCATAATATCATATCATTGTCCTAGTATGATAGCATTATCATATCATTAACATATTATTATCATATCATTATCATATCATTAGCATAATACCATATCAGTATGCCAATATCATATCCTTATCATATCATTAACATGTGATTATCATAATATCATATCATTATCATATCATTAATGTTTCAATAACATATTATCATTATCATAATATATCATTATCATATCATTGTCATATCATTATCATAATATCATATCATAATGCCAATATCATATTTTTATCATCATATCATTAACATAAGATTATCATTATATTATATCATTATACCACATATTGAAGTGGGGTGTTATTTAACAGTATACTTTTCTAAAAGTGTATTTTAGTCCTGCAAAAATTTGGCCTCTTTAGTAGTGATGTCGCGAACCTAAAATTCGCGGTTCGCGAACGGCGAACGCGAACATCGGCGAATGTTCGCGAACCGGCGAACCGGGCGAACCGCCATAGACTTCAATAGGCAGGCGAATTTTAAAACACACAGGGACTCTTTCTGGCCACAATAGTGATGGAAAAGTTGTTTCAAGGGGACTAACACCTGGACTGTGGCATGCCGGAGAGGGATCACGCAAAAAAAAGTTCTTAAAAATTATAATTTTTTGATAGAGAGCCAATTATTGGAAAAATTAAAAAAAAATAAAAATAAAAAATTTCTTTGGATTTAGCATCTGGGGGGTCTAAAAAGTGTACCTGTGAAGTTTCAGCTCTGTAGCATGTCCAGAACCCCTAAAAAACAGCATTTTTCTTATATTTTCAGGAATATGGCTTCTCTGCGGCTGGCTTTTTCTCTTGCAGGCATTTATCGGGCATTTTTTTAGGCAGGCATGTCATTTTTTGTATTTAGTGTCTGGGGGGTCACAAAAGTGTACCTGTCAAGTTTCAGCTCTGTAGCATGTCCAGAACCCCTAAAAAACAGCATTTTTCTTATATTTTCAGGAATACGGCTTCTCTGCGGCTGGCTTTTTCTCTTGCAGGCATTTATCGGGCATTTTTTTAGGCAGGCATGTCATTTTTTGTATTTAGTGTCTGGGGGGTCACAAAAGTGTACCTGTCAAGTTTCAGCTCTGTAGCATGTCCAGAACCCCTAAAAAACAGCATTTTTCTTATATTTTCAGGAATACGGCTTCTCTGCGGCTGGCTTTTTCTCTTGCAGGCATTTATCGGGCATTTTTATAGGCAGGCATGTCATTTTTTGTATTTAGTGTCTGGGGGGTCACAAAAGTGTACCTGTCAAGTTTCAGCTCTGTAGCATGTCCAGAACCCCTAAAAAACAGCATTTTTCTTATATTTTCAGGAATACGGCTTCTCTGCGGCTGGCTTTTTCTCTTGCAGGCATTTATCGGGCATTTTTTTAGGCAGGCATGTCATTTTTTGTATTTAGTGTCTGGGGGGTCTAAAAAGTGTACCTGTCAAGTTTCAGCTCTGTAGCATGTCCAGAACCCCTAAAAAACAGCATTTTTCTTATATTTTCAGGAATACGGCTTCTCTGCGGCCGGCTTTTTCTCTTGCAGGCATTTATCGGGCATTTTTTTAGGCAGGCATGTCATTTTTTGTATTTAGTGTCTGGGGGGTCACAAAAGTGTACCTGTCAAGTTTCAGCTCTGTAGCATGTCCAGAACCCCTAAAAAACAGCATTTTTCTTATATTTTCAGGAATACGGCTTCTCTGCGGCTGGCTTTTTCTCTTGCAGGCATTTATCGGGCATTTTTTTAGGCAGGCATGTCATTTTTTGTATTTAGTGTCTGGGGGGTCACAAAAGTGTACCTGTCAAGTTTCTGATCTGTAGCATGTCCAGAACCCCTAAAAAACAGCATTTTTCTTATATTTTCAGGAATACGGCTTCTCTGCGGCTGTCTTTTTCTCTTGCAGGCATTTATCGGGCATTTTTTTAGGCAGGCATGTCATTTTTTGTATTTAGTGTCTGGGGGGTCACAAAAGTGTACCTGTCAAGTTTCAGCTCTGTAGCATGTCCAGAACCCCTAAAAAACAGCATTTTTCTTATATTTTCAGGAATACGGCTTCTCTGCGGCTGGCTTTTTCTCTTGCAGGCATTTATCGGGCATTTTTTTAGGCAGGCATGTCATTTTTTGTATTTAGTGTCTGGGGGGTCTAAAAAGTGTACCTGTCAAGTTTCAGCTCTGTAGCATGTCCAGAACCCCTAAAAAACAGCATTTTTCTTATATTTTCAGGAATACGGCTTCTCTGCGGCTGGCTTTTTCTCTTGCAGGCATTTATCGGGCATTTTTTTAGGCAGGCATGTCATTTTTTGTATTTAGTGTCTGGGGGGTCACAAAAGTGTACCTGTCAAGTTTCAGCTCTGTAGCATGTCCAGAACCCCTAAAAAACAGCATTTTTCTTATATTTTCAGGAATACGGCTTCTCTGCGGCTGGCTTTTTCTCTTGCAGGCATTTATCGGGCATTTTTTTAGGCAGGCATGTCATTTTTTGTATTTAGTGTCTGGGGGGTCTAAAAAGTGTACCTGTCAAGTTTCAGCTCTGTAGCATGTCCAGAACCCCTAAAAAACAGCATTTTTCTTATATTTTCAGGAATACGGCTTCTCTGCGGCTGGCTTTTACTCTTGCAGGCATTTATCGGGCATTTTTTTAGGCAGGCATGTCATTTTTTGTATTTAGTGTCTGGGGGGTCACAAAAGTGTACCTGTCAAGTTTCAGCTCTGTAGCATGTCCAGAACCCCTAAAAAACAGCATTTTTCTTATATTTTCAGGAATACGGCTTCTCTGCGGCTGGCTTTTTCTCTTGCAGGCATTTATCGGGCATTTTTTTAGGCAGGCATGTCATTTTTTGTATTTAGTGTCTGGGGGGTCACAAAAGTGTACCTGTCAAGTTTCTGATCTGTAGCATGTCCAGAACCCCTAAAAAACAGCATTTTTCTTATATTTTCAGGAATACGGCTTCTCTGCGGCTGTCTTTTTCTCTTGCAGGCATTTATCGGGCATTTTTTTAGGCAGGCATGTCATTTTTTGTATTTAGTGTCTGGGGGGTCACAAAAGTGTACCTGTCAAGTTTCAGCTCTGTAGCATGTCCAGAACCCCTAAAAAACAGCATTTTTCTTATATTTTCAGGAATACGGCTTCTCTGCGGCTGTCTTTTTCTCTTGCAGGCATTTATCGGGCATTTTTTTAGGCAGGCATGTCATTTTTTGTATTTAGTGTCTGGGGGGTCACAAAAGTGTACCTGTCAAGTTTCAGATCTGTAGCATGTCCAGAACCCCTAAAAAACAGCATTTTTCTTATATTTTCAGGAATACGGCTTCTCTGCGGCTGTCTTTTTCTCTTGCAGGCATTTATCGGGCATTTTTTTAGGCAGGCATGTCATTTTTTGTATTTAGTGTCTGGGGGGTCACAAAAGTGTACCTGTCAAGTTTCAGATCTGTAGCATGTCCAGAACCCCTAAAAAACAGCATTTTTCTTATATTTTCAGGAATACGGCTTCTCTGCGGCTGTCTTTTTCTCTTGCAGGCATTTATCGGGCATTTTTTTAGGCAGGCATGTCATTTTTTGTATTTAGTGTCTGGGGGGTCTAAAAAGTGTACCTGTCAAGTTTCAGCTCTGTAGTATGTCCACAACCCCAAAAAAACAGCATTTTTCTTATGATTTTTAGTAGAAAACTAATGCAGTGTCTTTCCAGCTGTCTTTTTTTCTTTCTGGCAAGCTGAAATATGATATGCCAAGGCAAACATGCCTATCAGTTGAGCTATGACACAGACAACACTGCACACATGGGGAAATATGTAAAACAAAAAACAGGAAAAGGAAATTAGGTGACGGTAACAAAACATGATATTGTGATTGGCCAAATAAAAAGTCACCTCGCGATGAGGTCGCGCCAAAGTCGCGCTAAGTCGCGCCAAAGTCGCACTGGAAGCGACGCTACTTTAGTGGTAGCGGCAGTGTAAACCAGCACTAAAACATCCAGTGTGTGAATACGATCAGGTATGATGTTTTATCGGTCAAGTAGTGTAAGGGTTATGCCCGTTGCCCGCTTCACAGTGACAGACCAAACTCTGACAGACCAAACTCCCCGTTTAACAGTCAGTCAGTCCATTTGCACAACCGCAAACTCCCAATTTGCACAAGGTTGGATACCAAGCTAGCCATGTCCCGTTCCTTGTCCTCACTGACATCATTGAAGGTCTCTTCCTCCACCCAGCCACATACAACACCAAGGGTCCCCGAAAGGTGAGAACAAGCCCCCTGGGACGCCTGCTGTGGCTGGTATTCCACCTCCTCAAAGCCACCTTCCTCCTCTGACTTCTCTTCTTCAGACTCCTCTCTCTGCGTTGCCACAGGTCCAGCAATTGACAACGACAAGGCTGCTTCTGGTGGTGATGAGGACCACAACTCTTCCTCTTCATGCTCATCTACAGCCTGATCCAGTACTCTTCGCAGGGCACGCTCCAGAAAAAACGCATATGGGATGAGGTCGATGATGTTGCCTTGGGTTCGACTGACCACCAGGGTTGTCATCTCCGCAAAAGGACGCATGAGCCTACAGCCATTGTTCATGAGCATTCAGTAACGCGGCCAAAAAATACCCAGCTCCGCAGAAAGAATGAAAGAAAATGAATGTTTTTTTTTATGAAAAATTATCCTGCGGATCGCTTTTGGTCTGTACACAATGAAGCAACAACCTTATCATCTGGGGTGTGCCAACACAATCCTAGAGGTGATCGCTTCATTGTGATACGCAAGCCCCTTCACCACGACAAGGTAACGATCACGAAGGGGAATTGACACATGTATGTGCCTTTTTTTTGTTTTTTGTTTTTTTGCAGCCACAGTGTAGCACCAGAGGCCAGAAAAATTAGGCATGTACACATGCATGAAAAAGTAGGTATTGTTGCAGCCGCTGCTGTAGCAGCGGCCTGAAAAATTGAGGTTTTAAGGCAGAAAGTGCACTAAAACATTGCTGCTTGAACCGTAGTTGGTGGCGGAGACGTCACGTAAGTCATCCGGCATGCAGAGAATGATTATATACAGCAGCGTGTGGACCAATTTTAGGCCAAGGCATCTCAGTCATCACCAGGCCTTTTTTAGTCAAATGCATCCCCCACTGTCAGTCCCTTCGGGATCCATGCCTCATTCATCTTAATAAACGTGAGGTAATCAAGACTTTTTTGACCTAGGCGACTTCTCTTCTCAGTGACAATACCTCCTGCTGCGCTGAAGGTCCTTTCTGACAGCACACTTGAAGCGGGGCAGGCCAGAAGTTCAATGGCAAACTGGGATAGCTCAGGCCACAGGTCAAGCCTGCACACCCAGTAGTCAAGGGGTTCATCGCTCCTCAGAGTGTCGATATCTGCAGTTAAGGCAAGGTAGTCTGCTACCTGTCGGTCGAGTCGTTCTCTGAGGGTGGACCCCGAAGGGCTGTGGCGATGCATAGGACTAAAAAAGCTCCGCATGTCCTCCATCAACAAGACGTCTGTAAAGCGTCCTGTCCTTGCCGGCGTGGTTGTGGTGGTAGGAGGAGGATTACTTTCACCTCTTCCCCTGTTGGATTCCCGTTGTGCTGTGACATCACCCTTATACGCTGTGTAGAGCATAGTTTTTAACTTATTTTGTAGCTGCTGCATCCTTTGCGACTGCCGGTAATTGGGTAACATGTCACAGACTTTCTGCTTATACCGGGGGTCTAGTAGCGTGGCCACCCAGTACAGGTCGTTCTCCTTCAGCCTTTTTATACGAGGGTCTCTCAACAGGCATGACAGCATGAAAGACCCCATTTGGACAAGGTTGGATGCCGAGCTACTCATGTCCAATTCCTCGTCCTCACTGATGTCATTGAAGGTGTGTTCTTCCCCCCAGCCACGTACAACACCACGGGTACCAGATAGGTGACAACGAGCACCCTGGGATGCCTGCTGTGGTTGGTGTTCCTCCTCCTCAAAGCCACATTCCTCCTCTGACTCCTCTTCCTCACACTCCTCTTCCAGTGTTGCCGCAGGTCCAGCAATCGATGGTAAGGCTGTTTCTGGTGGTGGTGATGGTGACCACAACTCTTCCTCTTCCTCTTCACGCTCATCTACGGCCTGATCCAGCACTCTTCGCAGGGCACGCTCCAGGAAAAAAACATATGGGATGATGTCGCTGATGGTGCCTTCAGTGCGACTCACTAGGTTTGTCACCTCCTCAAAAGGACGCATGAGCCTACAGGCATTGCGCATGAGCGTCCAGTAGCGTGGCAAAAAAATACCCAGCTCCGCAGAGGCTGTCCTAGCACCCCGGTCATACAAATACTCGTTGACCGCTTTTTCTTGTTGGAGCAGGCGGTCGAACATTAGCAGTGTTGAATTCCAACGTGTCGGGCTGTCGCAAATCAAGCGCCTCACTGGCATGTTGTTTCGCCGCTGAATATCTGCAAAGTGCGCCATGGCCGTGTAGGAACGCCTGAAATGGCCACACACCTTCCTGGCCTGCTTGAGGACGTCCTGTAAGCCTGGGTACTTCTGCACAAAACGTTGCACAATCAGATTCAACACATGTGCCATGCACGGCACATGTGTCAACTTGCCCAAATTCAATGCCGCCAACAAATTGCTCCCGTTGTCACACACCACTTTGCCGATCTCCAGTTGGTGCGGGGTCAGCCACTGATCCACCTGTGCATTCAGGGCGGACAGTAGTGCTGGTCCGGTGTGACTCTCTGCTTTCAGGCAAGTCAACCCCAAGACAGCGTGACACTGTCGTATCCGGCATGTGGAATAGCCCCTGGGGAGCTGGGGGGGTGCAGTTGGTGTGGAGCAAGACGCAACAGCAGAAGAGGACTCAGCCGAGGAGGTTAGCATAGAGGATGGAGTAGGAGGAGTAGAGGAGGTGGCAGCAGGCCTGCCTGCAAGTCGTGGCGGTGTCACCAACTCCTCTGCAGCAGAGCCACGCATTCCATGCTTGGCAGCCGCCAGCAGGTTTACCCAATGCGCAGTGTACGTTATATACCTGCCCTGACCGTGCTTTGCAGACCAGCTATCAGTGGTCAGATGGACCCTTGCCCCAACACTGTGTGCCAGACGTGACATGATTTCTTTTTCCACAATAGAGTACAGGTTGGGGATTGCCTTTTGTGAAAAATAATTTCGGCCGGGTACCTTCCACTGCGGTGTCCCAATAGCGACAAATTTTTTGAAGGCCTCAGACTCCACCAGCTTGTATGGTAAAAGCTGGCGGGCTAAGAGTTCCGACAAGCCAGCTGTCAGACGCCGGGCAAGGGGGTGACTCTGCGAGATTGGCTTTTTGCGCTCAAACATTTCCTTCACAGACACCTGACTGTGGGCAGGTGACGAGCAGGAACTGCTGAAGGTGAGAGGCGGAGGGGCGGGTTGTTGATAGGGGGCATGGAGGACAGCAGTGGTTGACGTGGCTGAAGATGCTGGACCAGGAGGAGGATGGTGGCTTTCAGTTTGTGTGCTGCTTTTACTCATGTGTTGATCCCATAGGCGTTTGTGATGTGAGATCATGTGCCTTCGCAAAGCAGTTGTACCTAGGTGGGTGTTGGACTTCCCACGACTCAGTTTCTTTTGGCACAGGTTACAAATGGCATCGCTGATATCAGAGGCAGACACACAAAAAAAATGCCACACTGCTGAGCTTTGCAAGGACGGCATTCTGGTGGTGGCAACAGCTTGCGTTGATTGGCGTGCTGTCTGGCTGACCCCGGGTGCCCAATCTACATGCTGTCTGACTGCGCCACTAGCTCCTTGCGATGACCTCCTCCCCCTGCTTCCAACTCGTCTCCTCCTCCTCTCTGTCTCCCCATCTGAACTTTCCCCCTCTTCTTCTGCTCTTCGAGCAGGCACCCAGGTGACATCCACAGACACATCGTCATCATCAGCCGCTTCACTTGACAACTCAGCAAAGGCAGCAGCAGCAGGTACAACATCATCATCATCACAATGTACGTCCATGTGTATAATGCTGCCTGACTGAGACATATCCCCGTTATCTACATCCTCTGGCACTAATAGTTGCGCATCACTTATTTCTTCAAACTGATGTGAAAATAACTCCTCTGACGGATCAAGTGAAGCGGCTGTGGTGCTAGTGTTGGTGGTGGTGCCGGCGGGCTGGCGAGTGGTAAATTGAGAGGTGCCCGAAGCTGAGCTGGAGGAGGATGGTGCATTAAGGTTCCGAGCGGAAGCTGTAGACGATTGGGTGTCCTGTGTAAGCCAGTCAACTATGGCCTCAGAATTTTTTGAGTTCAGGGGCTGTGGTGGCCTCTGAACACTGGGCATTATTCTAGAGCCTAAGGAAATCACAGCACCACGACCACGACGGCCCTTGCGGGGTGGCCTGCCTCTGCCTGTCATTTTTTTTTTAATGTGTTGTTACTGTTGTACTATGAGTGCAAGCTGCTGTGCCACCTTATATATCAGTGGTGGGTGGGCAGTGGCACAGTACACTCTCTGTGGACCTGACAGCAGTCACTGGCACCCAGGCAACTGCAATTTAAAAAATATATATATTTTTTTTTACTTTGCAAGCTGCTGTGCCACCTTATATATCAGTGGTGGGTGGGCAGTGGCACAGTACACTCTCTGTGGACCTGACAGCAGTCACTGGCACCCAGACAACTGCAATTTAAAAAATATATATATATTTTTTTACTTTGCAAGCTGCTGTGCCACCTTATATATCAGTGGTGGGTGGGCAGTGGCACAGTACACTCTCTGTGGACCTGACAGCAGTCACTGGCACCCAGGCAACTGCAATTTAAAAAAATATATATATTTTTTTTACTTTGCAAGCTGCTGTGCCACCTTATATATCAGTGGTGGGTGGGTGGGCAGTGGCACAGTACACTCTCTGTGGACCTGACAGCAGTCACTGGCACCCAGGCAACTGCAATTTAAAAAAATATATATATTTTTTTTACTTTGCAAGCTGCTGTGCCACCTTATATATCAGTGGTGGGTGGGCAGTGGCACAGTACACTCTCTGTGGACCTGACAGCAGTCACTGGCACCCAGGCAACTGCAATTTAAAAAAATATATATATTTTTTTTTACTTTGCAAGCTGCTGTGCCACCTTATATATCAGTGGTGGGTGGGCACACAGTGGCACTGCAGTGGGCACAGTACACTCTGTGGACCTGACAGTCACTGGCAGCCCAGGCACCTGCAATAATAAAAAATATTTTTTTTTTCAATTTATTGCAACAAGATGCTGTGCCAACGTATATATATCAGTGGTGGGCAGTGCACTGCAGTGGGTACAGTGCACTCTGTGGACCTGACACAGCACTCACTGCAATTATGACAGAGAAAAAAAAAATATTTTTTAAAATGCCAGGTACTGTGCCTGTGCCACCCGAAATGAGTGTGGTGTGCACACAGTACAGTCTGTGGTAGGTCTGTGGCCTCTCACACACAGCGGGCAGGCAACTGCAGTGTACAATAGATATATATATATATATATAAAGAAAAAAATCTATTACCTTACCAGCCCTTGAAAGGGCTTTTGGGGACACTATATATATATATATATGTATATATATAAAAATAAAAAAATCCTCAATTACCAGCCCTTAAAAGGGCTTTTGGGGACACTAGATAGATATAGATATATATATATATGAAGAAACAACTCAATTACCAGCCCTTAAAAGGGCTTTTGGGGACGCTAGGTATATATATATATATATATAAAAAAAAAAAAAAAAACACAAATACCAGCCCTTAGAAGGGCTTTTTGGGGTGCTGATATTACAGCAGTAGTGGACCAAGAACACTGCAAGACCAGGAACACTGACTAACTGTCCCTAGCTTAACAGCAGCAGCAGCAGCAGCAGCTCTCTCCCTATTCTCACTACACGCACTGCTTCAGAATGATCTAAGATGGATGCTGCCCTTGCTTATTTATAGGAGGTGGGAGGGTGTGGGAGGGAGGTACGCTGATTGGCTGGAAATGTGTCTGCTGACTGTAAAGTTCAGGGTCAAAGTTTGCCTCAATGATGTCTTATGGGGGGCGGACCGAACATCGCATATGTTCGCCGGCAGCGGCGAACGCGAACATGCTAAGTTCGCCGGGAACTGTTCGCCGGCGAACAGTTCTATACATCTCTACTCTTTAGCTGCGTTAACTCTGCTACAAACAGTGAAAACAGTTACTGGCCTATTATTTGTAGAACTGGTGTAATAAACCTGTGGCCCCCCCAATACCACAGATTGAAGCGGGGTGTTATCTGAGTATACTTTTACAAGTGTATTTGTTTCCTGCAACAATATTGCCTCTTTTGCTGTGTTAAGTCTGATACACACAATGCCAAACTCCCTGGCCAATTTTTTGAACTTGTGTGATAGACCAGTGGCCCCCCAATACCACATATTGAAGTGAGGTGTTATCTGAGTATACTTTTACAAGTGTATTTGTATCCTGCAACAATATTGTCTCTTTTGCTGTGTTAACTATGCTACACACAGTGCCAAACTCACTGGACAATTTTTTGAACAACTGGTGTGATAGACCAGTTTCCCCCCAATACCACATATTGAAGTGGGTGTTATTTAACAGTATACTTTTCTAAGAGTGTATTTTAGTCCTGCAAAAATTTGGCCTCTTTTGCTTTGTTAACTCTGCTACAAACAGTGAAAACAGTTACCGGACAATTATTTGTAGAACTGGTATGATAAACCTGTGGTCCCCCAAAACCACAGATTGAAGTGGGGTGTTATCTGAGTATACTTTTACAATTGTATTTTTGTCCTGCAACAATATTGCCTCTTTTGCTGTGTTAACTCTGATACACACAGTGCCAAACTCACTGGCCAATACTTTGAAAAACTGGTGTGATAAACCAGTGGCCCACCAATACCACATATTGAAGTGGGGTGTCACCTGAGTATACTTTTATAAGTGTATTTGTATCATTTAGCCACTTCAATACAGGGCGCTTTCTCCCCCTTCTTGCCCACGCCAATTTTCAGCTATTAGCGCTGTTGCATTTTGAATGACAATTGCGTGATCATGCAACACTGTACCTAAACCAAATTTATGTCATTTTTTCCCACAAATAGAGCTTTCATGATCATATTATTGTATCATTAACATATCATTATCATAGCATTAACATACCATTATTATAATATCATACCATTATCATATCATTATCCTAATATCTTACTATTATCATAATATACAATTATCATAATATCATATCATTATGATGTCATTAACATATCATTATCATAATATCATATTATTATCCTTATATCATCTCACTATCATATCATTAACATATCATTATCCTAATATCATATCATTATCATAATATCATATCATTATCCCAATATCATATCATTAACGTATCATTATATCATCATGCTATCATTAACATATCATTATCATATTATTAACATATCATTATCATATCATTATTATGTCATTAACATATAATCACAAGATCATATCATTAAAATATCATTATCCAAATATCATATCATTATCGTATCTTTATCATATCATTAACATATCATTATCATAAAATCTTATAATTATTATATCATTATAATATCATATCATTATCATATCATTAACTTATTATCATATCATTATCATAATATCAATATCATAATATCATATCATTAACATATCATTAACATATCATTATCACATCTTTAACATATCATTATCATAATACCATATCAATATACTAATAGCATATAATTAACATATAATTAGCATACCATTATCATAAAATCATATTATTAACAAAGCATTAACATATTATTATCATAATGTCATATCATATCATTATCATATCATTATCCTAATATAATATACTTTTACTAATATCATATCATTAACATATCATTATCATATCATTTTCATAATATCATATCATTAACATCATTATCATATCGTTGTAATATCATATCATTATCCTAATATCATATCATTATCATATAATTATCATAATTAATATCATTATAATATCATTATTAAAATATAATATCAATATAATATCATTAAAATGTTATCATATCATAATAATATATTATTATCATATCATTAACATATCAATAACATATTATCATTTGCATAATATAATTATCACATCATTAACATATCATTATCATATCATTAACATATCATTATCATATCATTAAAATATCATTATCATTTCATTATCATAATATCATATCATTATGCCAATATCATATAATTATCATATCATTATCATATCAATAACATATGATTTTTAATAATATCATATCATTGTCCTAGTATGATAGCATTATCATATCATTAACATATTATTATCATATAATTATCATATCATTAGCATAATACCATATCAGTATGCCAATATCATATCCTTATCATATCATTAACATGTAATTATCATAATATCATATCATTATCATATCATTAATGTTTCAATAACATATTATCATTATCATAATATATCATTGTCATATCATTATCATAATATCATATCATAATGCCAATATCATATTTTTATCATCATATCATTAACATAAGATGATATGATATCATATCATTATCCTAATATCATATCATTATTATATCAATAATGTTTCAATAACATATTATCATTATCATAATATATCATTATCATATCATTGTCATATCATTATCATAATATCATATCATAATGCCAATATCATATTTTTATCATCATATCATTAACATAAGATTATCATAATATTATATCATTATACCACATATTGAAGTGGGGTGTTCTTTAACAGTATACTTTTCTAAAAGTGTATTTTAGTCCTGCAAAAATTTGGCCTCTTTAGCTGTGTTAACTCTGCTACAAACCGTGAAAACAGTTACTGGCCTATTATTTGTAGAACTGGTGTAATAAACCTGTGGCCCCCCAATACCACAGATTGAAGCGGGGTGTTATCTGAGTATACTTTTACAAGTGTATTTGTGTCCTGCAACAATATTGTCTCTTTTGCTGTGTTAACTATGCTACACACAGTGCCAAACTCACTGGACAATTTTTTGAACAACTGGTGTGATAGACCAGTTTCCCCCCAATACCACATATTGAAGTGGGTGTTATTTAACAGTATACTTTTCTAAGAGTGTATTTTAGTCCTGCAAAAATTTGGCCTCTTTTGCTTTGTTAACTCTGCTACAAACAGTGAAAACAGTTACCGGACAATTATTTGTAGAACTGGTATAATAAACCTGTGGTCCACCAATACCACAGATTGAAGTGGGGTGTTATCTGAGTATACTTTTACAAGTGTATTTTTGTCCTGCAACAATATTGCCTCTTTTGCTGTGTTAACTCTGATACACACAGTGCCAAACTCACTGGCCAATACTTTGAAAAACTGGTGTGATAAACCAGTGGCCCACCAATACCACATATTGAAGTGGGGTGTCACCTGAGTATACTTTCATAAGTGTATTTGTATCATTTTGAAACTTCAATACAGGGCGCTTTCTCCCCCTTCCTGCCCACGCCAATTTTTAGCTATTAGCGCTGTTGCATTTAGAATGACAATTGCGTGATCATGCAACACTGTACCTAAACCAAATTTATGTCATTTTTTCCCACAAATAGAGCTTTCATGATCATATTATTGTATCATTAACATATCATTATCATAGCATTAACATACCATTATTATAATATCATACCATTATCATATCATTATCCTAATATCTTACTATTATCATAATATACAATTATCATAATATCATATCATTATGATGTCATTAACATATCATTATCATAATATCATATTATTATCCTTATATCATCTCACTATCATATCATTAACATATCATTATCCTAATATCATATCATTATCATAATATCATATCATTATCCCAATATCATATCATTAACGTATCATTATATCATCATGCTATCATTAACATATCATTATCATATTATTAACATACCATTATCGTATCATTATCATATCATTAACATATCATTATCATAAAATCTTATAATTATCATATCATTATCATATCATTAACTTATTATCATATCATTATCATAATATCAATATCATAATATCATATCATTAACATATCATTAACATATCATTAACATATCATATCTTTAACATATCATTATCATAATACCATATCAATTAACTAATAGCATATAATTAACATATAATTAGCATACCATTATCATAAAATCATATCATTAACAAAGCATTAACATATTATTATCATAATGTCATATCATATCATTATCATATCATTATCCTAATATAATATAATTTTACTAATATCATATCATTAACATATCATTATCATATCATTTTCATAATATCATATCATTAACATCATTATCATATCGTTGTAATATCATATCATTATACTAATATCATATCATTATCATATAATTATCATAATTAATATCATTATAATATCATTATTAAAATATAATATCAATATCATATCATTAAAATGTTATCATATCATAATAATATATTATTATCATATCATTAACATATCAATAACATATTATCATTTACATAATATAATTATCATATCATTAACATATCATTATCATATCATTATCATATCATTAAAATATCATTATCATTTCATTAAAATAATATCATATCATTATGCCAATATCATATAATTATCATATCATTATCATATCAATAACATATGATTATCATAATATCATATCATTGTCCTAGTATGATAGCATTATCATATCATTAACATATTATTATCATATAATTATCATATCATTAGCATAATACCATATCAGTATGCCAATATCATATCCTTATCATATCATTAACATGTGATTATCATAATATCATATCATTATCATATCATTAACATATGATTTTCATGATATCATATCATTATCCTAATATCATATCATTATTATATCATTAATGTATCAATAACATATTATCATTATCATAATATATCATTATCATATCATTGTCATATCATTGTCATAATATCATATCATAATGCCAATATCATATTTTTATCATCATATCATTAACATAAGATTATCATTTTATTATATTATTATACCACATATTGAAGTGGGGTGTTATTTAACAGTATACTTTTCTAAAAGTGTATTTTAGTCCTGCAAAAATTTGGCCTCTTTAGCTGCGTTAACTCTGCTACAAACAGTGAAAACAGTTACTGGCCTATTATTTGTAGAACTGGTGTAATAAACCTGTGGCCCCCCCAATACCACAGATTGAAGCGGGGTGTTATCTGAGTATACTTTTACAAGTGTATTTGTTTCCTGCAACAATATTGCCTCTTTTGCTGTGTTAAGTCTGATACACACAATGCCAAACTCCCTGGCCAATTTTTTGAACTTGTGTGATAGACCAGTGGCCCCCCAATACCACATATTGAAGTGAGGTGTTATCTGAGTATACTTTTACAAGTGTATTTGTGTCCTGCAACAATATTGTCTCTTTTGCTGTGTTAACTATGCTACACACAGTGCCAAACTCACTGGACAATTTTTTGAACAACTGGTGTGAAAGACCAGTTTCCCCCCAATACCACATATTGAAGTGGGTGTTATTTAACAGTATACTTTTCTAAGAGTGTATTTTAGTCCTGCAAAAATTTGGCCTCTTTTGCTTTGTTAACTCTGCTACAAACAGTGAAAACAGTTACCGGACAATTATTTGTAGAACTGGTATGATAAACCTGTGGTCCCCCAAAACCACAGATTGAAGTGGGGTGTTATCTGAGTATACTTTTACAAGTGTATTTTTGTCGTGCAACAATATTGCCTCTTTTGCTGTGTTAACTCTGATACACACAGTGCCAAACTCACTGGCCAATACTTTGAAAAACTGGTGTGATAAACCAGTGGCCCACCAATACCACATATTGAAGTGGGGTGTCACCTGAGTATACTTTCATAAGTGTATTTGTATCATTTAGCCACTTCAATACAGGGCGCTTTCTCCCCCTTCTTGCCCACGCCAATTTTCAGCTATTAGCGCTGTTGCATTTTGAATGACAATTGCGTGATCATGCAACACTGTACCTAAACCAAATGTATGTCATTTTTTCCCACAAATAGAGCTTTCATGATCATATTATTGTATCATTAACATATCATGATCATAGCATTAACATACCATTATTATAATATCATACCATTATCATATCATTATCCTAATATCTTACTATTATCATAATATACAATTATCATAATATCATATCATTATGATGTCATTAACATATCATTATTACAATATCATATTATTATCCTTATATCATCTCACTATCATATCATTAACATATCATTATCCTAATATCATATCATTATCATAATATCATATCATTATTCCAATATCATATCATTAACGTATCATTATATCATCATGCTATCATTAACATATCATTATCATATTATTAACATATCATTATCATATCATTATTATGTCATTAACATATAATCACAAGATCATATCATTAAAATATCATTATCCAAATATCATATCATTATCGTATCATTATCATATCATTAACATATCATTATCATAAAATCTTATAATTATCATATCATTATAATATCATATCATTATCATATCATTAACTTATTATCATATCATTATCATAATATCAATATCATAATATCATATCATTAACATATCATTAACATATCATATCTTTAACATATCATTATCATAATACCATATCAATATACTAATAGCATATAATTAACATATAATTAGCATATCATTATCATAAAATCATATTATTAACAAATCATTAACATATTATTATCATAATGTCATATCATATCATTATCATATCATTATCCTAATATAATATAATTTTACTAATATCATATCATTAACATATCATTATCATATCATTTTCATAATATCATATCATTAACATCATTATCATATCGTTGTAATATCATATCATTATCCTAATATCATATCATTATCATATAATTATCATAATTAATATCATTATAATATCATTATTAAAATATAATATCAATATCATATCATTAAAATGTTATCATATCATAATAATATATTATTATCATATCAGTAACATATCAATAACATATTATCATTTACATAATATAATTATCATATCATTAACATATCATTATCATATCATTAACATATCATTATCATATCATTAACATATCATTATCATATCATTATCATAATATCATATCATTATGCCAATATCATATAATTATCATATCATTATCATATCAATAACATATGATTTTTAATAATATCATATCATTGTCCTAGTATGATAGCATTATCATATCATTAACATATTAGTATCATATAATTATCATATCATTAGCATAATACCATATCAGTATGCCAATATCATATCCTTATCATATCATTAACATGTGATTATCATAATATCATATCATTATCATATCATTAACATATGATTTTCATGATATCATATCATTATCTTAATATCATATCATTATTATATCATTAATGTTTCAATAACATATTATCATTATCATAATATATCATTATCATATCATTGTCATATCATTATCATAATATCATATCATAATGCCAATATCATATTTTTATCATCATATCATTAACATAAGATTATCATAATATTATATCATTATACCACATATTGAAGTGGGGTGTTCTTTAACAGTATACTTTTCTAAAAGTGTATTTTAGTCCTGCAAAAATTTGGCCTCTTTAGCTGTGTTAACTCTGCTACAAACCGTGAAAACAGTTACTGGCCTATTATTTGTAGAACTGGTGTATTAAACCTGTGGCCCCCCAATACCACAGATTGAAGCAGGGTGTTATCTGAGTATACTTTTACAAGTGTATTTGTTTCCTGCAACAATATTGCCTCTTTTGCTGTGTTAAGTCTGATACACACAATGCCAAACTCCCTGGCCAATTTTTTGAACTTGTGTGATAGACCAGTGGCCCCCCAATACCACATATTGAAGTGGGGTGTTATCTGAGTATACTTTTACAAGTGTATTTGTGTCCTGCAACAATATTGTCTCTTTTTCTGTGTTAACTATGCTACACACAGTGCCAAACTCACTGGACAATTTTTTGAACAACTGGTGTGATAGACCAGTTTCCCCCCAATACCACATATTGAAGTGGGTGTTATTTAACAGTATACTTTTCTAAGAGTGTATTTTAGTCCTGCAAAAATTTGGCCTCTTTTGCTTTGTTAACTCTGCTACAAACAGTGAAAACAGTTACTGGACAATTATTTGTAGAACTGGTATGAAAAAAACCTGTGGTCCCCCAATACCACAGATTGAAGTGGGGTGTTATCTGAGTATACTTTTACAAGTGTATTTTTGTCGTGCAACAATATTGCCTCTTTTGCTGTGTTAACTCTGATACACACAGTGCCAAACTCACTGGCCAATACTTTGAAAAACTGGTGTGATAAACCAGTGGCCCACCAATACCACATATTGAAGTGGGGTGTCACCTGAGTATACTTTCATAAGTGTATTTGTATCATTTAGAAACTTCAATACAGGGCGCTTTCTCCCCCTTCCTGCCCACGCCAATTTTTAGCTATTAGCGCTGTTGCATTTTGAATGACAATTGCGTGATCATGCAACACTGTACCTAAACCAAATTTATGTCATTTTTTCCCACAAATAGAGCTTTCATGATCATATTATTGTATCATTAACATATCATTATCATAGCATTAACATACCATTATTATAATATCATACCATTATCATATCATTATCCTAATATCTTACTATTATCATAATATACAATTATCATAATATCATATCATTATGATGTCATTAACATATCATTATCATAATATCATATTATTATCCTTATATCATCTCACTATCATATCATTAACATATCATTATCCTAATATCATATCATTATCATAATATCATATTATTATCCCAATATCATATCATTAACGTATCATTATATCATCATGCTATCATTAACATATCATTATCATATTATTAACATATCATTATCATATCATTATTATGTCATTAACATATAATCACAAGATCATATCATTAAAATATCATTATCCAAATATCATATCATTATCGTATCATTATCATATCATTAACATATCATTATCATAAAATCTTATAATTATCATATCATTATAATATCATATCATTATCATATCATTAACTTATTATCATATCATTATCATAATATCAATATCATAATATCATATCATTAACATATCATTAACATATCATTAACATATCATATCTTTAACATATCATTATCATAATACCATATTAATATACTAATAGCATATAATTAACATATAATTAGCATACCATTATCATAAAATCATATCATTAACAAAGCATTAACATATTATTATCATAATGTCATATCATATCATTATCATATCATTATCCTAATATAAAATAATTTTACTAATATCATATCATTAACATATCATTATCATATCATTTTCATAATATCATATCATTAACATCATTATCATATCGTTGTAATATCATATCATTATCCTAATATCATATCATTATCATATAATTATAATAATTAATATCATTATAATATCATTATTAAAATATAATATCAATATCATATCATTAAAATGTTATCATATCATAATAATATATTATTATCATATCAGTAACATATCAATAACATATTATCATTTACATAATATAATTATCATATCATTAACATATCATTATCATATCATTAACATATCATTATCATATCATTAACATATCATTATCGTTTCATTATCATAATATCATATCATTATGCCAATATCATATAATTATCATATCATTATCATATCAATAACATATGATTTTTAATAATATCATATCATTGTCCTAGTATGATAGCATTATCATATCATTAACATATTAGTATCATATAATTATCATATCATTAGCATAATACCATATCAGTATGCCAATATCATATCCTTATCATATCATTAACATGTGATTATCATAATATCATATCATTAACATATGATTTTCATGATATCATATCATTATCCTAATATCATATCATTATTATATCATTAATGTTTCAATAACATATTATCATTATCATAATATATCATTATCATATCATTGTCATATCATTATCATAATATCATATCATAATGCCAATATCATATTTTTATCATCATATCATTAACATAAGATTATCATAATATTATATCATTATACCACATATTGAAGTGGGGTGTTCTTTAACAGTATACTTTTCTAAAAGTGTATTTTAGTCCTGCAAAAATTTGGCCTCTTTAGCTGTGTTAACTCTGCTACAAACCGTGAAAACAGTTACTGGCCTATTATTTGTAGAACTGGTGTAATAAACCTGTGGCCCCCCAATACCACAGATTGAAGCAGGGTGTTATCTGAGTATACTTTTACAAGTGTATTTGTTTCCTGCAACAATATTGCCTCTTTTGCTGTGTTAAGTCTGATACACACAATGCCAAACTCCCTGGCCAATTTTTTGAACTTGTGTGATAGACCAGTGGCCCCCCAATACCACATATTGAAGTGGGGTGTTATCTGAGTATACTTTTACAAGTGTATTTGTGTCCTGCAACAATATTGTCTCTTTTTCTGTGTTAACTATGCTACACACAGTGCCAAACTCACTGGACAATTTTTTGAACAACTGGTGTGATAGACCAGTTTCCCCCCAATACCACATATTGAAGTGGGTGTTATTTAACAGTATACTTTTCTAAGAGTGTATTTTAGTCCTGCAAAAATTTGGCCTCTTTTGCTTTGTTAACTCTGCTACAAACAGTGAAAACAGTTACTGGACAATTATTTGTAGAACTGGTATGAAAAAAACCTGTGGTCCCCCAATACCACAGATTGAAGTGGGGTGTTATCTGAGTATACTTTTACAAGTGTATTTTTGTCCTGCAACAATATTGCCTCTTTTGCTGTGTTAACTCTGATACACACAGTGCCAAACTCACTGGCCAATACTTTGAAAAACTGGTGTGATAAACCAGTGGCCCACCAATACCACATATTGAAGTGGGGTGTCACCTGAGTATACTTTCATAAGTGTATTTGTATCATTTAGAAACTTCAATACAGGGCGCTTTCTCCCCCTTCCTGCCCACGCCAATTTTTAGCTATTAGCGCTGTTGCATTTTGAATGACAATTGCGTGATCATGCAACACTGTACCTAAACCAAATTTATGTCATTTTTTCCCACAAATAGAGCTTTCATGATCATATTATTGTATCATTAACATATCATTATCATAGCATTAACATACCATTATTATAATATCATACCATTATCATATCATTATCCTAATATCTTACTATTATCATAATATACAATTATCATAATATCATATCATTATGATGTCATTAACATATCATTATCATAATATCATATTATTATCCTTATATCATCTCACTATCATATCATTAACATATCATTATCCTAATATCATATCATTATCATAATATCATATTATTATCCCAATATCATATCATTAACGTATCATTATATCATCATGCTATCATTAACATATCATTATCATATTATTAACATATCATTATCATATCATTAATATGTCATTAACATATAATCACAAGATCATATCATTAAAATATCATTATCCAAATATCATATCATTATCGTATCATTATCATATCATTAACATATCATTATCATAAAATCTTATAATTATCATATCATTATAATATCATATCATTATCATATCATTAACTTATTATCATATCATTATCATAATATCAATATCATAATATCATATCATTAACATATCATTAGCATATCATTAACATATCATATCTTTAACATATCATTATCATAATACCATATTAATATACTAATAGCATATAATTAACATATAATTAGCATACCATTATCATAAAATCATATCATTAACAAAGCATTAACATATTATTATCATAATGTCATATCATATCATTATCATATCATTATCCTAATATAAAATAATTTTACTAATATCATATCATTAACATATCATTATCATATCATTTTCATAATATCATATCATTAACATCATTATCATATCGTTGTAATATCATATCATTATCCTAATATCATATCATTATCATATAATTATCATAATTAATATCATTATAATATCATTATTAAAATATAATATCAATATCATATCATTAAAATGTTATCATATCATAATAATATATTATTATCATATCAGTAACATATCAATAACATATTATCATTTACATAATATAATTATCATATCATTAACATATCATTATAATATCATTAACATATCATTATCATTTCATTATCATAATATCATATCATTATGCCAATATCATATAATTATCATATCATTATCATATCAATAACATATGATTTTTAATAATATCATATCATTGTCCTAGTATGATAGCATTATCATATCATTAACATATTAGTATCATATAATTATCATATCATTAGCATAATACCATATCAGTATGCCAATATCATATCCTTATCATATCATTAACATGTGATTATCATAATATCATATCATTATCATATCATTAACATATGATTTTCATGATATCATATCATTATCCTAATATCATATCATTATTATATCATTAATGTTTCAATAACATATTATCATTATCATAATATATCATTATCATATCATTGTCATATCATTATCATAATATCATATCATAATGCCAATATCATATTTTTATCATCATATCATTAACATAAGATTATCATAATATTATATCATTATACCACATATTGAAGTGGGGTGTTCTTTAACAGTATACTTTTCTAAAAGTGTATTTTAGTCCTGCAAAAATTTGGCCTCTTTAGCTGTGTTAACTCTGCTACAAACCGTGAAAACAGTTACTGGCCTATTATTTGTAGAACTGGTGTAATAAACCTGTGGCCCCCCAATACCACAGATTGAAGCAGGGTGTTATCTGAGTATACTTTTACAAGTGTATTTGTTTCCTGCAACAATATTGCCTCTTTTGCTGTGTTAAGTCTGATACACACAATGCCAAACTCCCTGGCCAATTTTTTGAACTTGTGTGATAGACCAGTGGCCCCCCAATACCACATATTGAAGTGGGGTGTTATCTGAGTATACTTTTACAAGTGTATTTGTGTCCTGCAACAATATTGTCTCTTTTTCTGTGTTAACTATGCTACACACAGTGCCAAACTCACTGGACAATTTTTTGAACAACTGGTGTGATAGACCAGTTTCCCCCCAATACCACATATTGAAGTGGGTGTTATTTAACAGTATACTTTTCTAAGAGTGTATTTTAGTCCTGCAAAAATTTGGCCTCTTTTGCTTTGTTAACTCTGCTACAAACAGTGAAAACAGTTACTGGACAATTATTTGTAGAACTGGTATGAAAAAAACCTGTGGTCCCCCAATACCACAGATTGAAGTGGGGTGTTATCTGAGTATACTTTTACAAGTGTATTTTTGTCCTGCAACAATATTGCCTCTTTTGCTGTGTTAACTCTGATACACACAGTGCCAAAATCACTGGCCAATACTTTGAAAAACTGGTGTGATAAACCAGTGGCCCACCAATACCACATATTGAAGTGGGGTGTCACCTGAGTATACTTTCATAAGTGTATTTGTATCATTTAGAAACTTCAATACAGGGCGCTTTCTCCCCCTTTCTGCCCACGCCAATTTTTAGCTATTAGCGCTGTTGCATTTTGAATGACAATTGCGTGATCATGCAACACTGTACCTAAACCAAATTTATGTCATTTTTTCCCACAAATAGAGCTTTCATGATCATATTATTGTATCATTAACATATCATTATCATAGCATTAACATACCATTATTATAATATCATACCATTATCATATCATTATCCTAATATCTTACTATTATCATAATATACAATTATCATAATATCATATCATTATGATGTCATTAACATATCATTATCATAATATCATATTATTATCCTTATATCATCTCACTATCATATCATTAACATATCATTATCCTAATATCATATCATTATCATAATATCATATTATTATCCCAATATCATATCATTAACGTATCATTATATCATCATGCTATCATTAACATATCATTATCATATTATTAACATATCATTATCATATCATTATTATGTCATTAACATATAATCACAAGATCATATCATTAAAATATCATTATCCAAATATCATATCATTATCGTATCATTATCATATCATTAACATATCATTATCATAAAATCTTATAATTATCATATCATTATAATATCATATCATTATCATATCATTAACTTATTATCATATCATTATCATAATATCAATATCATAATATCAATATCATTAACATATCATTAACATATCATTAACATATCATATCTTTAACATATCATTATCATAATACCATATTAATATACTAATAGCATATAATTAACATATAATTAGCATACCATTATCATAAAATCATATCATTAACAAAGCATTAACATATTATTATCATAATGTCATATCATATCATTATCATATCATTATCCTAATATAAAATAATTTTACTAATATCATATCATTAACATATCATTATCATATCATTTTCATAATATCATATCATTAACATCATTATCATATCGTTGTAATATCATATCATTATACTAATATCATATCATTATCATATAATTATCATAATTAATATCATTATAATATCATTATTAAAATATAATATCAATATCATATCATTAAAATGTTATCATATCATAATAACATATTATTATCATATCATTAACATATCAATAACATATTATCATTTACATAATATAATTATCATATCATTAACATATCATTATCATATCATTAACATATCATTATCATATCATTAAAATATCATTATCATTTCATTAAAATAATATCATATCATTATGCCAATATCATATAATTATCATATCATTATCATATCAATAACATATGATTATCATAATATCATATCATTGTCCTAGTATGATAGCATTATCATATCATTAACATATTATTATCATATAATTATCATATCATTAACATAATACCATATCAGTATGCCAATATCATATCCTTATCATATCATTAACATGTGATTATCATAATATCATATCATTATCATATCATTAACATATGATTTTCATGATATCATATCATTATCCTAATATCATATCATTATTATATCATTAATGTATCAATAACATATTATCATTATCATAATATATCATTATCATATCATTGTCATATCATTATCATAATATCATATCATAATGCCAATATCATATTTTTATCATCATATCATTAACATAAGATTATCATTATATTATATCATTATACCACATATTGAAGTGGGGTGTTATTTAACAGTATACTTTTCTAAAAGTGTATTTTAGTCCTGCAAAAATTTGGCCTCTTTAGCTGCGTTAACTCTGCTACAAACAGTGAAAACAGTTACTGGCCTATTATTTGTAGAACTGGTGTATAGTGTTGAGCGAACACGGACTGTATTATTCGTGTTCGTACCGAATAATTGGATTTTTTGTACCCGAACACGGACACGGACACTTTACTGTATGTTCGGGTAAAAATCCGTGTTCGGTCGTTTTATTTCCGGGTTTTGCATGCTTTGGCGCTCTTTTCATGGCGGGCTTTCAACAGCCAATCAACAATCGTTTAACTGGTGTGCCTTAAGCCATCCCAGCCATGCCTGCAAATGTCTCAGTAGCTGTGATTGGCCGTCTGAAGCATGTGACCAAGTCTTTATAAGTTCGAGGCAGCCGCAGCGGCGTCATTATGCTGCTTAGATTCAGGGACAGAGCACACATCAACGTGCTGGCTGCTGATTAGGGAAAGATAGGCAGGAAAAAACCATTTGTGTCCGGATAGAATTGAGGGACAGGTCGGAGTGTTTAGGCAGGGCGAGTTGTAGGCATTTTAGGGATAGAGTCTGCTGAATTATAGGGTCAGTGTCTTCTACAAACTACAATCGATATTGCTGTGTGGGGGGTGGGGTCTGCACTCAATCCTGATCTACGATCTCTTCTCAATCCTGTTAGGGACAGAGTCTGCTGAATTTTAGGGAAACTGTGTTCTACAAACTACAATCGATATTGCTGTGTGGTGTGGGATTGGAGATAGGCAGGTGTCAGTGATCCACATCCATTTTTCTGTGTGTGAGCTGCAGTGAACACAATCTTTTTGGGCTGCAGTGAACACAATCTTTTTGGGCTGCAGTGAACACAATCTTTTTGGGCTGCAGTGAACACAATCTTTTTGGGCTGCAGTGAACACAATCTTTTTGGGCTGCAGTGAACACAATCTTTTTGGGGTGCAGTGAACAAAATCTTTTTGGGGTGCAGTGAACACAATCCTTTTTGGTGTGCAGTGAACACAATCTTTGTGGGGTGCAGTGAACAAAATCCTTTGTGGGGTGCAGTGAACACAATCTTTTTGGGGTGCAGTGAACAAAATCCTTTTTGGGGTGCAGTGAACAACATCCTTTTTGGGGTGCAGTGAACACAATCTTTTTGGGGTGCAGTGAACAAAATCCTTTGTGGGGTGCAGTGAACACAATCTTTTTGGGGTGCAGTGAACACAATCTTTTTGGGGTGGAGTGAACAACATCCTTTTTGGGGTGCAGTGAACAAAATCCTTTTTGGGGTGCAGTGAACAAAATCATTTTTGGGGTGCAGTGAACACAATCTTTTTGGGGTGCAGTGAACACAATCTTTGTGGGGTGCAGTGAACACAATCTTTTTGGGGTGGAGTGAACAACATCCTTTTTGGGGTGCAGTGAACAACATCATTTTTGGGGTGCAGTGAACACAATCTTTTTGGGGTGCAGTGAACACAATCTTTGTGGGGTACAGTGAACAGAATCTTTGTGGGGTGCAGTGAACACAATCTTTGGGGGGTACAGTGAACACAATCTTTGTGAGGTGCAGTGAACACAATCTTTGTGGGGTGCAGTGAACACAATCATTGTGGGGTGCAGTGAACTCAATCTTTGTGGGGTACAGTGAACACAATCTCATACTTCTGAAGGTTTGAGGGTGCTGCCTGTTCCATACTCCCCCTACTCCTCATCTAGCCTTTTAGGGGTACAAACAATAGTAATTGGGGCCTAGTGTGGTTGTGTACGTGTGATATACATACACTTTTTTGGGATCATATTTTCTATTCCGCTATTTAATCAAAAACCTTTGGGGATCAGTTAAATTGGGGGATAGTCTGTGTTGGTACGTGTGAGAGAGATCCACCTTTCCAAGTTGTTGGGGTTCATCTCATACTTCTGAAGGTTTGAGGGTGCTGCCTGTTCCATACTCCCCCTACTCCTCATCTAGCCTTTTAGGGGTACAAACAATAGTAATTGGGGCCTAGTGTGGTTGTGTACGTGCGAGATACATACACTTTTTTTGATCATATTTCCTATTCCGCTATTCAATAAAAACCTTTGAGGATCAATTGAATTGCGGGATAGTCTGTGTCGGTACGTGTGAGAGAGATCCACCTTTCCAAGTTGTTGGGGTTCATCTCATACTTCTGAAGGTTTGAGGGTGCTGCCTGTTCCATACTCCCCCTACTCCTCATCTAGCCTTTTAGGGGTACAAACAATAGTAATTGGGGCCTAGTGTGGTTGTGTACGTGTGATATACATACACTTTTTTTGGATCATATTTTCTATTCCGCTATTTAATCAAAAACCTTTGGGGATCAGTTAAATTGGGGGATAGTCTGTGTTGGTACGTGTGAGAGAGATCCACCTTTCCAAGTTGTTGGGGTTCATCTCATACTTCTGAAGGTTTGAGGGTGCTGCCTGTTCCATACTCCCCCTACTCCTCATCTAGCCTTTTAGGGGTACAAACAATAGTAATTGGGGCCCAGTGTGGTTGTGTACGTGTGATATACATACACTTTTTTGGGATCATATTTTCTATTCCGCTATTTAATCAAAAACCTTTGGGGATCAGTTAAATTGGGGGATAGTCTGTGTCGGTACGTGTGAGAGAGATCCACCTTTCCAAGTTGTTGGGGTTCATCTCATACTTCTGAAGGTTTGAGGGTGCTGCCTGTTCCATACCCCCCCTACTCCTCATCTAGCCTTTTAGGGGTACAAACAATAGTAATTGGGGCCTAGTGTGGTTGTGTACGTGCGAGATACATACACTTTTTTTGATCATATTTCCTATTCCGCTATTCAATAAAAACCTTTGAGGATCAATTGAATTGCGGGATAGTCTGTGTCGGTACGTGTGAGAGAGATCCACCTTTCCAAGTTGTTGGGGTTCATCTCATACTTCTAAAGGTTTGAGGGTGCTGCCTGTTCCATACTCCCCCTACTCCTCATCTAGCCTTTTAGGGGTACAAACAATAGTAATTGGGGCCTAGTGTGGTTGTGTACGTGTGATATACATACACTTTTTTTGGATCATATTTTCTATTCCGCTATTTAATCAAAAACCTTTGGGGATCAGTTAAATTGGGGGATAGTCTGTGTTGGTACGTGTGAGAGAGATCCACCTTTCCAAGTTGTTGGGGTTCATCTCATACTTCTGAAGGTTTGAGGGTGCTGCCTGTTCCATACTCCCCCTACTCCTCATCTAGCCTTTTAGGGGTACAAACAATAGTAATTGGGGCCCAGTGTGGTTGTGTACGTGTGATATACATACACTTTTTTGGGATCATATTTTCTATTCCGCTATTTAATCAAAAACCTTTGGGGATCAGTTAAATTGGGGGATAGTCTGTGTCGGTACGTGTGAGAGAGATCCACCTTTCCAAGTTGTTGGGGTTCATCTCATACTTCTGAAGGTTTGAGGGTGCTGCCTGTTCCATACCCCCCCTACTCCTCATCTAGCCTTTTAGGGGTACAAACAATAGTAATTGGGGCCTAGTGTGGTTGTGTACGTGTGATATACATACACTTTTTTTGGATCATATTTTCTATTCCGCTATTTAATCAAAAACCTTTGGGGATCAGTTAAATTGGGGGATAGTCTGTGTCGGTACGTGTGAGAGAGATCCACCTTTCCAAGTTGTTGGGGTTCATCTCATACTTCTGAAGGTTTGAGGGTGCTGCCTGTTCCATACCCCCCCTACTCCTCATCTAGCCTTTTAGGGGTACAAACAATAGTAATTGGGGCCTAGTGTGGTTGTGTACGTGCGAGATACATACACTTTTTTTGATCATATTTCCTATTCCGCTATTCAATAAAAACCTTTGAGGATCAATTGAATTGCGGGATAGTCTGTGTCGGTACGTGTGAGAGAGATCCACCTTTCCAAGTTGTTGGGGTTCATCTCATACTTCTGAAGGTTTGAGGGTGCTGCCTGTTCCATACTCCCCCTACTCCTCATCTAGCCTTTTAGGGGTACAAACAATAGTAATTGGGGCCCAGTGTGGTTGTGTACGTGTGATATACATACACTTTTTTTGGATCATATTTTCTATTCCGCTATTTAATTTAACTGGGCCTCCATGCGAGACCTGTGTGCCTTGTTGCGCTGTTTTGAGTACTCCACCAACATGGCCAGTGGCAATGACGCCGTTCTCAGCTTAACTATCCCACTTCTATGCCTCCTTGAAAAAACAATTCGGGCGATGATGGAAGAGGATGTGGCACAGGATGAGGAGGAGGAGGAGGATGAAGAGGTAACATTTCCAAGGCTTTCAGGGCAGTCATTCGCAAGGGGCTCCGAGGGTGGGTTCCTGCACACGCAAACGCCAGGGACGCAATTGTCCAGCAGGGGCACAGTTCTGGAGGATGAGGAGGATGAGGAGGAGGAGGAGCTGGAGGAGGAGATGGAACCATGTTCACAGCAGGGTGGCACCCAGGCCAGCTCATGGCCATCACTGGTGCGTGGCTGGGGGGATACAGAGGACACGGACGATACACCTCCCACAGAGGACAGCCTTTCGTTGCCTCTGGGCAGCCTGGCACACATGAGCGATTACATGCTGCAGTGTCTCCACAACGACCGCCGAGTTGCCCACATTCTAACTTGTGCTGATTACTGGGTGGCCACGCTGCTGGATCCCCGTTACAAGGACAACGTACCGTCCTTAATTCACTGGAGCGCGATCGCAAGATGCGCGAGTACAAGCGCACGCTGGTAGACGCCATGCTGCTGGCATTCCCATCTGACAGCGGGGCCACAGTGGAAGCACAAGGCAGAGGAGGAGGAGGAGGAGGTCGCCAACGCAACCAGGGCACCGCCAGCACCTCAGAAGGCAGGGTTAGCATGGCCGAAATGTGGAAAAGCTTTGTCAGCACGCCACAACAAACAGCAGCACCAGCAGCTCAGATGGAACGTCTTAGCAGGAGGCAGCATTTTACCAACATGGTGGAGCAGTATGTGTGCACACGCCTACATGTAGTGAATGACGGGTCTGCCCCCTTCAACTTCTGGGTCTCCAAATTGGGCACATGGCCTGAGCTTGCCCTTTACGCCTTGGAGGTGCTGGCGTGCCCTGCAGCCAGTGTATTATCTGAACGGCTATTTAGCACGGCTGGGGGCGTTATAACAGACAAGCGCAGCCGCCTGTCCAGAGACAATGTGGACAAGCTCACGTTCATTAAAATGAACCAGGCATGGATCCCACGGGACTTTTCCGTACCTTATGCAGAATAGCAATGGATACCGACCTTACCCACCCATTGTTCCATTTTTGCTCTTTCTCACTCTTTTGGGGTGTACCCTCATTTAAAATTTTTGAAAAGAAGCAGTGTTGGCTACCTCGTCCTCCTCCTCAGGGCCAGATTAATGTAGGGGCTATTGGAGCTGCAGCTCCAGGCCCCTACCTTTTATATAGGCCCCGGGTTGGCCATATTCACTGTTACCGCTCTTCTGTCACTTGTAAACACAGAAGTCTGGCTTCTATGCTCGCTTCCCCAGGCAGCACCCTCAGAACCTCCCCACACAGCGTGAAGGCCGGACAAGGAGGGACAGTTGGCGATGCATGGATGTGTTTATGGGCTTCAGAGACAGCATCCCATGTTGAATTAGGCATGCATGGCTGCACCCTTCCTCCTCTGGGTGCATGGCAAGGCACGGCCCTTAAGGCCCTTCAAAATCCTCAGCACCAAGCCCATGATGCTGTTAATCCGGCCCTGGTCCTCCTCCACCGCCGCTTCCACCTACACCGCCCATAGGTGTGCGCAGCCTATTGCATTAAGGTGTGCACCCCAAAGTTGAAATACACATGCATGTGTTTGCCAGCAGGGAGAGTAATGTATCGGGGCCATGTACCTGTAGGCAAGGAGAAATAGAGCAGAGCAGGTCCCAGGGAGATCTTTCCCATCTCCTCACTGGCAATGCTATGTGCCCTAGGTGATTAGGGTGTGCCCAGGCACACCCAGCACACCCTGTGCGCACGCCTATGTCACCGCCACATCCACCACCACCTCAACCTCCCTCCTACTCCATATGGGCCTCGTCCTTCAGAGATGAAGAAGAACATTGTTTTATTTTTCTGTTTTTTTTTGTTGTTTTAAGTTATTTCCCTATCCACATTTGTTTGCAGAGCACTTGCCATGCTCTTAATTACGTTTTGCTGCCATTTGCAGCACTCTAGCCCTTTCCTTTGGTGTTTTAGAGCCATTTTAGTGCCTTAAAGTTCGGGTCCCCATTGACTTCAATGGGGTTCGGTGTCCGGGAAAAGTTCGGTAAAAGTCCGGGACACGGACCCGGACTTTTTTTTAAAGTTCGGCCGAACCCGTCGAACACGGACATCTAGGTGTTCGCTCAACCCTACTGGTGTAATAAACCTGTGGCCCCCCCAATACCACAGATTGAAGCGGGGTGTTATCTGAGTATACTTTTACAAATGTATTTGTTTCCTGCAACAATATTGCCTCTTTTGCTGTGTTAAGTCTTATACACACAATGCCAAACTCCCTGGCCAATTTTTTGAACTTGTGTGATAGACCAGTGGCCCCCCAATACCACATATTGAAGTGGGGTGTTATCTGAGTATACTTTTACAAGTGTATTTGTGTCCTGCAACAATATTGTCTCTTTTGCTGTGTTAACTATGCTACACACAGTGCCAAACTCACTGGACAATTTTTTGAACAACTGGTGTGATAGACCAGTTTCCCCCCAATACCACATATTGAAGTGGGTGTTATTTAACAGTATACTTTTCTAAGAGTGTATTTTAGTCCTGCAAAAATTTGGCCTCTTTTGCTTTGTTAACTCTGCTACAAACAGTGAAAACAGTTACCGGACAATTATTTGTAGAACTGGTATGATAAACCTGTGGTCCCCCAAAACCACAGATTGAAGTGGGGTGTTATCTGAGTATACTTTTACAATTGTATTTTTGTCCTGCAACAATATTGCCTCTTTTGCTGTGTTAACTCTGATACACACAGTGCCAAACTCACTGGCCAATACTTTGAAAAACTGGTGTGATAAACCAGTGGCCCACCAATACCACATATTGAAGTGGGGTGTCACCTGAGTATACTTTTATAAGTGTATTTGTATCATTTAGCCACTTCAATACAGGGCGCTTTCTCCCCCTTCTTGCCCACGCCAATTTTCAGCTATTAGCGCTGTTGCATTTTGAATGACAATTGCGTGATCATGCAACACTGTACCTAAACCAAATTTATGTCATTTTTTCCCACAAATAGAGCTTTCATGATCATATTATTGTATCATTAACATATCATTATCATAGCATTAACATACCATTATTATAATATCATACCATTATCATATCATTATCCTAATATCTTACTATTATCATAATATACAATTATCATAATATCATATCATTATGATGTCATTAACATATCATTATCATAATATCATATTATTATCCTTATATCATCTCACTATCATATCATTAACATATCATTATCCTAATATCATATCATTATCATAATATCATATCATTATCCCAATATCATATCATTAACGTATCATTATATCATCATGCTATCATTAACATATCATTATCATATTATTAACATATCATTATCATATCATTATTATGTCATTAACATATAATCACAAGATCATATCATTAAAATATCATTATCCAAATATCGTATCATTATCGTATCATTATCATATCATTAACATATCATTATCATAAAATCTTATAATTATCATATCATTATAATATCATATCATTATCATATCATTAACTTACTATCATATCATTATCATAATATCAATATCATAATATCATATCATTAACATATCTTTAACATATCATTATCATAATATTATATCAATATACTAATAGCATATAATTAACATATAATTAGCATACCATTATCATAAAATCATATTATTAACAAAGCATTAACATATTATTATCATAATGTCATATCATATCATTATCATATCATTATCCTAATATAATATAATTTTACTAATATCATATCATTAACATATCATTATCATATCATTTTCATAATATCATATTATTAACATCATTATCATATCGTTGTAATATCATATCATTATCCTAATATCATATCATTATCATATAATTATCATAATTAATATCATTATAATATCATTATTAAAATATAATATCAATATCATATCATTAAAATGTTATCATATCATAATAATATATTATTATCATATCATTAACATATCAATAACATATTATCATTTACATAATATAATTATCATATCATTAACATATCATTATCATATCATTAACATATCATTATCATATCATTAAAATATCATTATCATTTCATTATCATAATATCATATCATTATGCCAATATCATATAATTATCATATCATTATCATATCAATAACATATGATTTTTAATAATATCATATCATTGTCCTAGTATGATAGCATTATCATATCATTAACATATTATTATCATATAATTATCATATCATTAGCATAATACCATATCAGTATGCCAATATCATATCCTTATCATATCATTAACATGCGATTATCATAATATCATATCATTATCATATCATTAACATATGATTTTCATGATATCATATCATTATCCTAATATCATATCATTATTATATCATTAATGTTTCAATAACATATTATCATTATCATAATATATCATTATCATATCATTGTCATATCATTATCATAATATCATATCATAATGCCAATATCATATTTTTATCATCATATCATTAACATAAGATTATCATAATATTATATCATTATACCACATATTGAAGTGGGGTGTTCTTTAACAGTATACTTTTCTAAAAGTGTATTTTAGTCCTGCAAAAATTTGGCCTCTTTAGCTGTGTTAACTCTGCTACAAACCGTGAAAACAGTTACTGGCCTATTATTTGTAGAACTGGTGTAATAAACCTGTGGCCCCCCAATACCACAGATTGAAGCAGGGTGTTATCTGAGTATTCTTTTACAAGTGTATTTGTTTCCTGCAACAATATTGCCTCTTTTGCTGTGTTAAGTCTGATACACACAATGCTAAACTCCCTGGCCAATTTTTTGAACTTGTGTGATAGACCAGTGGCCCCCCAATACCACATATTGAAGTGGGGTGTTATCTGAGTATACTTTTACAAGTGTATTTGTGTCCTGCAACAATATTGTCTCTTTTTCTGTGTTAACTATGCTACACACAGTGCCAAACTCACTGGACAATTTTTTGAACAACTGGTGTGATAGACCAGTTTCCCCCCAATACCACATATTGAAGTGGGTGTTATTTAACAGTATACTTTTCTAAGAGTGTATTTTAGTCCTGCAAAAATTTGGCCTCTTTTGCTTTGTTAACTCTGCTACAAACAGTGAAAACAGTTACTGGACAATTATTTGTAGAACTGGTATGAAAAAAACCTGTGGTCCCCCAATACCACAGATTGAAGTGGGGTGTTATCTGAGTATACTTTTACAAGTGTATTTTTGTCCTGCAACAATATTGCCTCTTTTGCTGTGTTAACTCTGATACACACAGTGCCAAACTCACTGGCCAATACTTTGAAAAACTGGTGTGATAAACCAGTGGCCCACCAATACCACATATTGAAGTGGGGTGTCACCTGAGTATACTTTCATAAGTGTATTTGTATCATTTAGAAACTTCAATACAGGGCGCTTTCTCCCCCTTCCTGCCCACGCCAATTTTTAGCTATTAGCGCTGTTGCATTTTGAATGACAATTGCGTGATCATGCAACACTGTACCTAAACCAAATTTATGTCATTTTTTCCCACAAATAGAGCTTTCATGATCATATTATTGTATCATTAACATATCATTATCATAGCATTAACATACCATTATTATAATATCATACCATTATCATATCATTATCCTAATATCTTACTATTATCATAATATACAATTATCATAATATCATATCATTATGATGTCATTAACATATCATTATCATAATATCATATTATTATCCTTATATCATCTCACTATCATATCATTAACATATCATTATCCTAATATCATATCATTATCATAATATCATATTATTATCCCAATATCATATCATTAACGTATCATTATATCATCATGCTATCATTAACATATCATTATCATATTATTAACATATCATTATCATATCATTATTATGTCATTAACATATAATCACAAGATCATATCATTAAAATATCATTATCCAAACATCATATCATTATCGTATCATTATCATATCATTAACATATCATTATCATAAAATCTTATAATTATCATATCATTATAATATCATATCATTATCATATCATTAACTTATTATCATATCATTATCATAATATCAATATCATAATATCATATCATTAACATATCATTAACATATCATTAACATATCATATCTTTAACATATCATTATCATAATACCATATTAATATACTAATAGCATATAATTAACATATAATTAGCATACCATTATCATAAAATCATATCATTAACAAAGCATTAACATATTATTATCATAATGTCATATCATATCATTATCATATCATTATCCTAATATAAAATAATTTTACTAATATCATATCATTAACATATCATTATCATATCATTTTCATAATATCATATCATTAACATCATTATCATATCGTTGTAATATCATATCATTATACTAATATCATATCATTATCATATAATTATCATAATTAATATCATTATAATATCATTATTAAAATATAATATCAATATCATATCATTAAAATGTTATCATATCATAATAATATATTATTATCATATCATTAACATATCAATAACATATTATCATTTACATAATATAATTATCATATCATTAACATATCATTATCATATCATTACCATATCATTATCATATCATTAAAATATCATTATCATTTCATTAAAATAATATCATATCATTATGCCAATATCATATAATTATCATATCATTATCATATCAATAACATATGATTATCATAATATCATATCATTGTCCTAGTATGATAGCATTATCATATCATTAACATATTATTATCATATAATTATCATATCATTAACATAATACCATATCAGTATGCCAATATCATATCCTTATCATATCATTAACATGTGATTATCATAATATCATATCATTATCATATCATTAACATATGATTTTCATGATATCATATCATTATCCTAATATCATATCATTATTATATCATTAATGTATCAATAACATATTATCATTATCATAATATATCATTATCATATCATTGTCATATCATTATCATAATATCATATCATAATGCCAATATCATATTTTTATCATCATATCATTAACATAAGATTATCATTATATTATATTATTATACCACATATTGAAGTGGGGTGTTATTTAACAGTATACTTTTCTAAAAGTGTATTTTAGTCCTGCAAAAATTTGGCCTCTTTAGCTACGTTAACTCTGCTACAAACAGTGAAAACAGTTACTGGCCTATTATTTGTAGAACTGGTGTAATAAACCTGTGGCCCCCCCAATACCACAGATTGAAGCGGGGTGTTATCTGAGTATACTTTTACAAATGTATTTGTTTCCTGCAACAATATTGCCTCTTTTGCTGTGTTAAGTCTTATACACACAATGCCAAACTCCCTGGCCAATTTTTTGAACTTGTGTGATAGACCAGTGGCCCCCCAATACCACATATTGAAGTGGGGTGTTATCTGAGTATACTTTTACAAGTGTATTTGTGTCCTGCAACAATATTGTCTCTTTTGCTGTGTTAACTATGCTACACACAGTGCCAAACTCACTGGACAATTTTTTGAACAACTGGTGTGATAGACCAGTTTCCCCCCAATACCACATATTGAAGTGGGTGTTATTTAACAGTATACTTTTCTAAGAGTGTATTTTAGTCCTGCAAAAATTTGGCCTCTTTTGCTTTGTTAACTCTGCTACAAACAGTGAAAACAGTTACCGGACAATTATTTGTAGAACTGGTATGATAAACCTGTGGTCCCCCAAAACCACAGATTGAAGTGGGGTGTTATCTGAGTATACTTTTACAATTGTATTTTTGTCCTGCAACAATATTGCCTCTTTTGCTGTGTTAACTCTGATACACACAGTGCCAAACTCACTGGCCAATACTTTGAAAAACTGGTGTGATAAACCAGTGGCCCACCAATACCACATATTGAAGTGGGGTGTCACCTGAGTATACTTTTATAAGTGTATTTGTATCATTTAGCCACTTCAATACAGGGCGCTTTCTCCCCCTTCTTGCCCACGCCAATTTTCAGCTATTAGCGCTGTTGCATTTTGAATGACAATTGCGTGATCATGCAACACTGTACCTAAACCAAATTTATGTCATTTTTTCCCACAAATAGAGCTTTCATGATCATATTATTGTATCATTAACATATCATTATCATAGCATTAACATACCATTATTATAATATCATACCATTATCATATCATTATCCTAATATCTTACTATTATCATAATATACAATTATCATAATATCATATCATTATGATGTCATTAACATATCATTATCATAATATCATATTATTATCCTTATATCATCTCACTATCATATCATTAACATATCATTATCCTAATATCATATCATTATCATAATATCATATCATTATCCCAATATCATATCATTAACGTATCATTATATCATCATGCTATCATAAACATATCGTTATCATATTATTAACATATCATTATCATATCATTATTATGTCATTAACATATAATCACAAGATCATATCATTAAAATATCATTATCCAAATATCATATCATTATCGTATCATTATCATATCATTAACATATCATTATCATAAAATCTTATAATTATCATATCATTATAATATCATATCATTATCATATCATTAACTTATTATCATATCATTATCATAATATCAATATCATAATATCATATCATTAACATATCATTAACATATCATTAACATATCATATATTTAACATATCATTATCATAATACCATATTAATATACTAATAGCATATAATTAACATATAATTAGCATACCATTATCATAAAATCATATCATTAACAAAGCATTAACATATTATTATCATAATGTCATATCATATCATTATCATATCATTATCCTAATATAAAATAATTTTACTAATATCATATCATTAACATATCATTATCATATCATTTTCATAATATCATATCATTAACATCATTATCATATCGTTGTAATATCATATCATTATACTAATATCATATCATTATCATATAATTATCATAATTAATATCATTATAATATCATTATTAAAATATAATATCAATATCATATCATTAAAATGTTATCATATCATAATAATATATTATTATCATATCATTAACATATCAATAACATATTATCATTTACATAATATAATTATCATATCATTAACATATCATTATCATATCATTACCATATCATTATCATATCATTAAAATATCATTATCATTTCATTAAAATAATATCATATCATTATGCCAATATCATATAATTATCATATCATTATCATATCAATAACATATGATTATCATAATATCATATCATTGTCCTAGTATGATAGCATTATCATATCATTAACATATTATTATCATATAATTATCATATCATTAACATAATACCATATCAGTATGCCAATATCATATCCTTATCATATCATTAACATGTGATTATCATAATATCATATCATTATCATATCATTAACATATGATTTTCATGATATCATATCATTATCCTAATATCATATCATTATTATATCATTAATGTATCAATAACATATTATCATTATCATAATATATCATTATCATATCATTGTCATATCATTATCATAATATCATATCATAATGCCAATATCATATTTTTATCATCATATCATTAACATAAGATTATCATTATATTATATCATTATACCACATATTGAAGTGGGGTGTTATTTAACAGTATACTTTTCTAAAAGTGTATTTTAGTCCTGCAAAAATTTGGCCTCTTTAGCTGCGTTAACTCTGCTACAAACAGTGAAAACAGTTACTGGCCTATTATTTGTAGAACTGGTGTAATAAACCTGTGGCCCCCCCAATACCACAGATTGAAGCGGGGTGTTATCTGAGTATACTTTTACAAATGTATTTGTTTCCTGCAACAATATTGCCTCTTTTGCTGTGTTAAGTCTTATACACACAATGCCAAACTCCCTGGCCAATTTTTTGAACTTGTGTGATAGACCAGTGGCCCCCCAATACCACATATTGAAGTGGGGTGTTATCTGAGTATACTTTTACAAGTGTATTTGTGTCCTGCAACAATATTGTCTCTTTTGCTGTGTTAACTATGCTACACACAGTGCCAAACTCACTGGACAATTTTTTGAACAACTGGTGTGATAGACCAGTTTCCCCCCAATACCACATATTGAAGTGGGTGTTATTTAACAGTATACTTTTCTAAGAGTGTATTTTAGTCCTGCAAAAATTTGGCCTCTTTTGCTTTGTTAACTCTGCTACAAACAGTGAAAACAGTTACCGGACAATTATTTGTAGAACTGGTATGATAAACCTGTGGTCCCCCAAAACCACAGATTGAAGTGGGGTGTTATCTGAGTATACTTTTACAATTGTATTTTTGTCCTGCAACAATATTGCCTCTTTTGCTGTGTTAACTCTGATACACACAGTGCCAAACTCACTGGCCAATACTTTGAAAAACTGGTGTGATAAACCAGTGGCCCACCAATACCACATATTGAAGTGGGGTGTCACCTGAGTATACTTTTATAAGTGTATTTGTATCATTTAGCCACTTCAATACAGGGCGCTTTCTCCCCCTTCTTGCCCACGCCAATTTTCAGCTATTAGCGCTGTTGCATTTTGAATGACAATTGCGTGATCATGCAACACTGTACCTAAACCAAATTTATGTCATTTTTTCCCACAAATAGAGCTTTCATGATCATATTATTGTATCATTAACATATCATTATCATAGCATTAACATACCATTATTATAATATCATACCATTATCATATCATTATCCTAATATCTTACTATTATCATAATATACAATTATCATAATATCATATCATTATGATGTCATTAACATATCATTATCATAATATCATATTATTATCCTTATATCATCTCACTATCATATCATTAACATATCATTATCCTAATATCATATCATTATCATAATATCATATCATTATCCCAATATCATATCATTAACGTATCATTATATCATCATGCTATCATTAACATATCATTATCATATTATTAACATATCATTATCATATCATTATTATGTCATTAACATATAATCACAAGATCATATCATTAAAATATCATTATCCAAATATCATATCATTATCGTATCATTATCATATCATTAACATATCATTATCATAAAATCTTATAATTATCATATCATTATAATATCATATCATTATCATATCATTAACTTACTATCATATCATTATCATAATATCAATATCATAATATCATATCATTAACATATCTTTAACATATCATTATCATAATACCATATCAATATACTAATAGCATATAATTAACATATAATTAGCATACCATTATCATAAAATCATATTATTAACAAATCATTAACATATTATTATCATAATGTCATATCATATCATTATCCTAATATAATATAATTTTACTAATATCATATCATTAACATATCATTATCATATCATTTTCATAATATCATATCATTAACATCATTATCATATCGTTGTAATATCATATCATTATCCTAATATCATATCATTATCATATAATTATCATAATTAATATCATTATAATATCATTATTAAAATATAATATCAATATCATATCATTAAAATGTTATCATATCATAATAATATATTATTATCATATCAGTAACATATCAATAACATATTATCATTTACATAATATAATTATCATATCATTAACATATCATTATCATATCATTAACATATCATTATCATATCATTAACATATCATTATCATTTCATTATCATAATATCATATCATTATGCCAATATCATATAATTATCATATCATTATCATATCAATAACATATGATTTTTAATAATATCATATCATTGTCCTAGTATGATAGCATTATCATATCATTAACATATTAGTATCATATAATTATCATATCATTAGCATAATACCATATCAGTATGCCAATATCATATCCTTATCATATCATTAACATGTGATTATCATAATATCATATCATTATCATATCATTAACATATGATTTTCATGATATCATATCATTATCCTAATATCATATCATTATTATATCATTAATGTTTCAATAACATATTATCATTATCATAATATATCATTATCATATCATTGTCATATCATTATCATAATATCATATCATAATGCCAATATCATATTTTTATCATCATATCATTAACATAAGATTATCATCATATTATATCATTATACCACATATTGAAGTGGGGTGTTCTTTAACAGTATACTTTTCTAAAAGTGTATTTTAGTCCTGCAAAAATTTGGCCTCTTTAGCTGTGTTAACTCTGCTACAAACCGTGAAAACAGTTACTGGCCTATTATTTGTAGAACTGGTGTAATAAACCTGTTGCCCCCCAATACCACAGATTGAAGCAGGGTGTTATCTGAGTATACTTTTACAAGTGTATTTGTTTCCTGCAACAATATTGCCTCTTTTGCTGTGTTAAGTCTGATACACACAATGCCAAACTCCCTGGCCAATTTTTTGAACTTGTGTGATAGACCAGTGGCCCCCCAATACCACATATTGAAGTGGGGTGTTATCTGAGTATACTTTTACAAGTGTATTTGTGTCCTGCAACAATATTGTCTCTTTTTCTGTGTTAACTATGCTACACACATTGCCAAACTCACTGGACAATTTTTTGAACAACTGGTGTGATAGACCAGTTTCCCCCCAATACCACATATTGAAGTGGGTGTTATTTAACAGTATACTTTTCTAAGAGTGTATTTTAGTCCTGCAAAAATTTGGCCTCTTTTGCTTTGTTAACTCTGCTACAAACAGTGAAAACAGTTATTGGACAATTATTTGTAGAACTGGTATGAAAAAAACCTGTGGTCCCCCAATACCACAGATTGAAGTGGGGTGTTATCTGAGTATACTTTTACAAGTGTATTTTTGTCCTGCAACAATATTGCCTCTTTTGCTGTGTTAACTCTGATACACACAGTGCCAAACTCACTGGCCAATACTTTGAAAAACTGGTGTGATAAACCAGTGGCCCACCAATACCACATATTGAAGTGGGGTGTCACCTGAGTATACTTTCATAAGTGTATTTGTATCATTTAGAAACTTCAATACAGGGCGCTTTCTCCCCCTTCCTGCCCACGCCAATTTTTAGCTATTAGCGCTGTTGCATTTTGAATGACAATTGCGTGATCATGCAACACTGTACCTAAACCAAATTTATGTCATTTTTTCCCACAAATAGAGCTTTCATGATCATATTATTGTATCATTAACATATCATTATCATAGCATTAACATACCATTATTATAATATCATACCATTATCATATCATTATCCTAATATCTTACTATTATCATAATATACAATTATCATAATATCATATCATTATGATGTCATTAACATATCATTATCATAATATCATATTATTATCCTTATATCATCTCACTATCATATCATTAACATATCATTATCCTAATATCATATCATTATCATAATATCATATTATTATCCCAATATCATATCATTAACGTATCATTATATCATCATGCTATCATTAACATATCATTATCATATTATTAACATATCATTATCATATCATTATTATGTCATTAACATATAATCACAAGATCATATCATTAAAATATCATTATCCAAATATCATTATCCAAATATCATATCATTATCGTATCATTATCATATCATTAACATATCATTATCATAAAATCTTATAATTATCATATCATTATAATATCATATCATTATCATATCATTAACTTATTATCATATCATTATCATAATATCAATATCATAATATCAATATCATTAACATATCATTAACATATCATTAACATATCATATCTTTAACATATCATTATCATAATACCATATTAATATACTAATAGCATATAATTAACATATAATTAGCATACCATTATCATAAAATCATATCATTAACAAAGCATTAACATATTATTATCATAATGTCATATCATATCATTATCATATCATTATCCTAATATAAAATAATTTTACTAATATCATATCATTAACATATCATTATCATATCATTTTCATAATATCATATCATTAACATCATTATCATATCGTTGTAATATCATATCATTATACTAATATCATATCATTATCATATAATTATCATAATTAATATCATTATAATATCATTATTAAAATATAATATCAATATCATATCATTAAAATGTTATCATATCATAATAACATATTATTATCATATCATTAACATATCAATAACATATTATCATTTACATAATATAATTATCATATCATTAACATATCATTATCATATCATTAACATATCATTATCATATCATTAAAATATCATTATCATTTCATTAAAATAATATCATATCATTATGCCAATATCATATAATTATCATATCATTATCATATCAATAACATATGATTATCATAATATCATATCATTGTCCTAGTATGATAGCATTATCATATCATTAACATATTATTATCATATAATTATCATATCATTAACATAATACCATATCAGTATGCCAATATCATATCCTTATCATATCATTAACATGTGATTATCATAATATCATATCATTATCATATCATTAACATATGATTTTCATGATATCATATCATTATCCTAATATCATATCATTATTATATCATTAATGTATCAATAACATATTATCATTATCATAATATATCATTATCATATCATTGTCATATCATTATCATAATATCATATCATAATGCCAATATCATATTTTTATCATCATATCATTAACATAAGATTATCATTATATTATATCATTATACCACATATTGAAGTGGGGTGTTATTTAACAGTATACTTTTCTAAAAGTGTATTTTAGTCCTGCAAAAATTTGGCCTCTTTAGCTGCGTTAACTCTGCTACAAACAGTGAAAACAGTTACTGGCCTATTATTTGTAGAACTGGTGTATAGTGTTGAGCGAACACGGACTGTATTATTCGTGTTCGTACCGAATAATTGGATTTTTTGTACCCGAACACGGACACGGACACTTTACTGTATGTTCGGGTAAAAATCCGTGTTCGGTCGTTTTATTTCCGGGTTTTGCATGCTTTGGCGCTCTTTTCATGGCGGGCTTTCAACAGCCAATCAACAATCGTTTAACTGGTGTGCCTTAAGCCATCCCAGCCATGCCTGCAAATGTCTCAGTAGCTGTGATTGGCCGTCTGAAGCATGTGACCAAGTCTTTATAAGTTCGAGGCAGCCGCAGCGGCGTCATTATGCTGCTTAGATTCAGGGACAGAGCACACATCAACGTGCTGGCTGCTGATTAGGGAAAGATAGGCAGGAAAAAACCATTTGTGTCCGGATAGAATTGAGGGACAGGTCGGAGTGTTTAGGCAGGGCGAGTTGTAGGCATTTTAGGGATAGAGTCTGCTGAATTATAGGGTCAGTGTCTTCTACAAACTACAATCGATATTGCTGTGTGGGGGGTGGGGTCTGCACTCAATCCTGATCTACGATCTCTTCTCAATCCTGTTAGGGACAGAGTCTGCTGAATTTTAGGGAAACTGTGTTCTACAAACTACAATCGATATTGCTGTGTGGTGTGGGATTGGAGATAGGCAGGTGTCAGTGATCCACATCCATTTTTCTGTGTGTGAGCTGCAGTGAACACAATCTTTTTGGGCTGCAGTGAACACAATCTTTTTGGGCTGCAGTGAACACAATCTTTTTGGGCTGCAGTGAACACAATCTTTTTGGGCTGCAGTGAACACAATCTTTTTGGGCTGCAGTGAACACAATCTTTTTGGGGTGCAGTGAACAAAATCTTTTTGGGGTGCAGTGAACACAATCCTTTTTGGTGTGCAGTGAACACAATCTTTGTGGGGTGCAGTGAACAAAATCCTTTGTGGGGTGCAGTGAACACAATCTTTTTGGGGTGCAGTGAACAAAATCCTTTTTGGGGTGCAGTGAACAACATCCTTTTTGGGGTGCAGTGAACACAATCTTTTTGGGGTGCAGTGAACAAAATCCTTTGTGGGGTGCAGTGAACACAATCTTTTTGGGGTGCAGTGAACACAATCTTTTTGGGGTGGAGTGAACAACATCCTTTTTGGGGTGCAGTGAACAAAATCCTTTTTGGGGTGCAGTGAACAAAATCATTTTTGGGGTGCAGTGAACACAATCTTTTTGGGGTGCAGTGAACACAATCTTTGTGGGGTGCAGTGAACACAATCTTTTTGGGGTGGAGTGAACAACATCCTTTTTGGGGTGCAGTGAACAACATCATTTTTGGGGTGCAGTGAACACAATCTTTTTGGGGTGCAGTGAACACAATCTTTGTGGGGTACAGTGAACAGAATCTTTGTGGGGTGCAGTGAACACAATCTTTGGGGGGTACAGTGAACACAATCTTTGTGAGGTGCAGTGAACACAATCTTTGTGGGGTGCAGTGAACACAATCATTGTGGGGTGCAGTGAACTCAATCTTTGTGGGGTACAGTGAACACAATCTCATACTTCTGAAGGTTTGAGGGTGCTGCCTGTTCCATACTCCCCCTACTCCTCATCTAGCCTTTTAGGGGTACAAACAATAGTAATTGGGGCCTAGTGTGGTTGTGTACGTGTGATATACATACACTTTTTTGGGATCATATTTTCTATTCCGCTATTTAATCAAAAACCTTTGGGGATCAGTTAAATTGGGGGATAGTCTGTGTTGGTACGTGTGAGAGAGATCCACCTTTCCAAGTTGTTGGGGTTCATCTCATACTTCTGAAGGTTTGAGGGTGCTGCCTGTTCCATACTCCCCCTACTCCTCATCTAGCCTTTTAGGGGTACAAACAATAGTAATTGGGGCCTAGTGTGGTTGTGTACGTGCGAGATACATACACTTTTTTTGATCATATTTCCTATTCCGCTATTCAATAAAAACCTTTGAGGATCAATTGAATTGCGGGATAGTCTGTGTCGGTACGTGTGAGAGAGATCCACCTTTCCAAGTTGTTGGGGTTCATCTCATACTTCTGAAGGTTTGAGGGTGCTGCCTGTTCCATACTCCCCCTACTCCTCATCTAGCCTTTTAGGGGTACAAACAATAGTAATTGGGGCCTAGTGTGGTTGTGTACGTGTGATATACATACACTTTTTTTGGATCATATTTTCTATTCCGCTATTTAATCAAAAACCTTTGGGGATCAGTTAAATTGGGGGATAGTCTGTGTTGGTACGTGTGAGAGAGATCCACCTTTCCAAGTTGTTGGGGTTCATCTCATACTTCTGAAGGTTTGAGGGTGCTGCCTGTTCCATACTCCCCCTACTCCTCATCTAGCCTTTTAGGGGTACAAACAATAGTAATTGGGGCCCAGTGTGGTTGTGTACGTGTGATATACATACACTTTTTTGGGATCATATTTTCTATTCCGCTATTTAATCAAAAACCTTTGGGGATCAGTTAAATTGGGGGATAGTCTGTGTCGGTACGTGTGAGAGAGATCCACCTTTCCAAGTTGTTGGGGTTCATCTCATACTTCTGAAGGTTTGAGGGTGCTGCCTGTTCCATACCCCCCCTACTCCTCATCTAGCCTTTTAGGGGTACAAACAATAGTAATTGGGGCCTAGTGTGGTTGTGTACGTGCGAGATACATACACTTTTTTTGATCATATTTCCTATTCCGCTATTCAATAAAAACCTTTGAGGATCAATTGAATTGCGGGATAGTCTGTGTCGGTACGTGTGAGAGAGATCCACCTTTCCAAGTTGTTGGGGTTCATCTCATACTTCTAAAGGTTTGAGGGTGCTGCCTGTTCCATACTCCCCCTACTCCTCATCTAGCCTTTTAGGGGTACAAACAATAGTAATTGGGGCCTAGTGTGGTTGTGTACGTGTGATATACATACACTTTTTTTGGATCATATTTTCTATTCCGCTATTTAATCAAAAACCTTTGGGGATCAGTTAAATTGGGGGATAGTCTGTGTTGGTACGTGTGAGAGAGATCCACCTTTCCAAGTTGTTGGGGTTCATCTCATACTTCTGAAGGTTTGAGGGTGCTGCCTGTTCCATACTCCCCCTACTCCTCATCTAGCCTTTTAGGGGTACAAACAATAGTAATTGGGGCCCAGTGTGGTTGTGTACGTGTGATATACATACACTTTTTTGGGATCATATTTTCTATTCCGCTATTTAATCAAAAACCTTTGGGGATCAGTTAAATTGGGGGATAGTCTGTGTCGGTACGTGTGAGAGAGATCCACCTTTCCAAGTTGTTGGGGTTCATCTCATACTTCTGAAGGTTTGAGGGTGCTGCCTGTTCCATACCCCCCCTACTCCTCATCTAGCCTTTTAGGGGTACAAACAATAGTAATTGGGGCCTAGTGTGGTTGTGTACGTGTGATATACATACACTTTTTTTGGATCATATTTTCTATTCCGCTATTTAATCAAAAACCTTTGGGGATCAGTTAAATTGGGGGATAGTCTGTGTCGGTACGTGTGAGAGAGATCCACCTTTCCAAGTTGTTGGGGTTCATCTCATACTTCTGAAGGTTTGAGGGTGCTGCCTGTTCCATACCCCCCCTACTCCTCATCTAGCCTTTTAGGGGTACAAACAATAGTAATTGGGGCCTAGTGTGGTTGTGTACGTGCGAGATACATACACTTTTTTTGATCATATTTCCTATTCCGCTATTCAATAAAAACCTTTGAGGATCAATTGAATTGCGGGATAGTCTGTGTCGGTACGTGTGAGAGAGATCCACCTTTCCAAGTTGTTGGGGTTCATCTCATACTTCTGAAGGTTTGAGGGTGCTGCCTGTTCCATACTCCCCCTACTCCTCATCTAGCCTTTTAGGGGTACAAACAATAGTAATTGGGGCCCAGTGTGGTTGTGTACGTGTGATATACATACACTTTTTTTGGATCATATTTTCTATTCCGCTATTTAATTTAACTGGGCCTCCATGCGAGACCTGTGTGCCTTGTTGCGCTGTTTTGAGTACTCCACCAACATGGCCAGTGGCAATGACGCCGTTCTCAGCTTAACTATCCCACTTCTATGCCTCCTTGAAAAAACAATTCGGGCGATGATGGAAGAGGATGTGGCACAGGATGAGGAGGAGGAGGAGGATGAAGAGGTAACATTTCCAAGGCTTTCAGGGCAGTCATTCGCAAGGGGCTCCGAGGGTGGGTTCCTGCACACGCAAACGCCAGGGACGCAATTGTCCAGCAGGGGCACAGTTCTGGAGGATGAGGAGGATGAGGAGGAGGAGGAGCTGGAGGAGGAGATGGAACCATGTTCACAGCAGGGTGGCACCCAGGCCAGCTCATGGCCATCACTGGTGCGTGGCTGGGGGGATACAGAGGACACGGACGATACACCTCCCACAGAGGACAGCCTTTCGTTGCCTCTGGGCAGCCTGGCACACATGAGCGATTACATGCTGCAGTGTCTCCACAACGACCGCCGAGTTGCCCACATTCTAACTTGTGCTGATTACTGGGTGGCCACGCTGCTGGATCCCCGTTACAAGGACAACGTACCGTCCTTAATTCACTGGAGCGCGATCGCAAGATGCGCGAGTACAAGCGCACGCTGGTAGACGCCATGCTGCTGGCATTCCCATCTGACAGCGGGGCCACAGTGGAAGCACAAGGCAGAGGAGGAGGAGGAGGAGGTCGCCAACGCAACCAGGGCACCGCCAGCACCTCAGAAGGCAGGGTTAGCATGGCCGAAATGTGGAAAAGCTTTGTCAGCACGCCACAACAAACAGCAGCACCAGCAGCTCAGATGGAACGTCTTAGCAGGAGGCAGCATTTTACCAACATGGTGGAGCAGTATGTGTGCACACGCCTACATGTAGTGAATGACGGGTCTGCCCCCTTCAACTTCTGGGTCTCCAAATTGGGCACATGGCCTGAGCTTGCCCTTTACGCCTTGGAGGTGCTGGCGTGCCCTGCAGCCAGTGTATTATCTGAACGGCTATTTAGCACGGCTGGGGGCGTTATAACAGACAAGCGCAGCCGCCTGTCCAGAGACAATGTGGACAAGCTCACGTTCATTAAAATGAACCAGGCATGGATCCCACGGGACTTTTCCGTACCTTATGCAGAATAGCAATGGATACCGACCTTACCCACCCATTGTTCCATTTTTGCTCTTTCTCACTCTTTTGGGGTGTACCCTCATTTAAAATTTTTGAAAAGAAGCAGTGTTGGCTACCTCGTCCTCCTCCTCAGGGCCAGATTAATGTAGGGGCTATTGGAGCTGCAGCTCCAGGCCCCTACCTTTTATATAGGCCCCGGGTTGGCCATATTCACTGTTACCGCTCTTCTGTCACTTGTAAACACAGAAGTCTGGCTTCTATGCTCGCTTCCCCAGGCAGCACCCTCAGAACCTCCCCACACAGCGTGAAGGCCGGACAAGGAGGGACAGTTGGCGATGCATGGATGTGTTTATGGGCTTCAGAGACAGCATCCCATGTTGAATTAGGCATGCATGGCTGCACCCTTCCTCCTCTGGGTGCATGGCAAGGCACGGCCCTTAAGGCCCTTCAAAATCCTCAGCACCAAGCCCATGATGCTGTTAATCCGGCCCTGGTCCTCCTCCACCGCCGCTTCCACCTACACCGCCCATAGGTGTGCGCAGCCTATTGCATTAAGGTGTGCACCCCAAAGTTGAAATACACATGCATGTGTTTGCCAGCAGGGAGAGTAATGTATCGGGGCCATGTACCTGTAGGCAAGGAGAAATAGAGCAGAGCAGGTCCCAGGGAGATCTTTCCCATCTCCTCACTGGCAATGCTATGTGCCCTAGGTGATTAGGGTGTGCCCAGGCACACCCAGCACACCCTGTGCGCACGCCTATGTCACCGCCACATCCACCACCACCTCAACCTCCCTCCTACTCCATATGGGCCTCGTCCTTCAGAGATGAAGAAGAACATTGTTTTATTTTTCTGTTTTTTTTTGTTGTTTTAAGTTATTTCCCTATCCACATTTGTTTGCAGAGCACTTGCCATGCTCTTAATTACGTTTTGCTGCCATTTGCAGCACTCTAGCCCTTTCCTTTGGTGTTTTAGAGCCATTTTAGTGCCTTAAAGTTCGGGTCCCCATTGACTTCAATGGGGTTCGGTGTCCGGGAAAAGTTCGGTAAAAGTCCGGGACACGGACCCGGACTTTTTTTTAAAGTTCGGCCGAACCCGTCGAACACGGACATCTAGGTGTTCGCTCAACCCTACTGGTGTAATAAACCTGTGGCCCCCCCAATACCACAGATTGAAGCGGGGTGTTATCTGAGTATACTTTTACAAATGTATTTGTTTCCTGCAACAATATTGCCTCTTTTGCTGTGTTAAGTCTTATACACACAATGCCAAACTCCCTGGCCAATTTTTTGAACTTGTGTGATAGACCAGTGGCCCCCCAATACCACATATTGAAGTGGGGTGTTATCTGAGTATACTTTTACAAGTGTATTTGTGTCCTGCAACAATATTGTCTCTTTTGCTGTGTTAACTATGCTACACACAGTGCCAAACTCACTGGACAATTTTTTGAACAACTGGTGTGATAGACCAGTTTCCCCCCAATACCACATATTGAAGTGGGTGTTATTTAACAGTATACTTTTCTAAGAGTGTATTTTAGTCCTGCAAAAATTTGGCCTCTTTTGCTTTGTTAACTCTGCTACAAACAGTGAAAACAGTTACCGGACAATTATTTGTAGAACTGGTATGATAAACCTGTGGTCCCCCAAAACCACAGATTGAAGTGGGGTGTTATCTGAGTATACTTTTACAATTGTATTTTTGTCCTGCAACAATATTGCCTCTTTTGCTGTGTTAACTCTGATACACACAGTGCCAAACTCACTGGCCAATACTTTGAAAAACTGGTGTGATAAACCAGTGGCCCACCAATACCACATATTGAAGTGGGGTGTCACCTGAGTATACTTTTATAAGTGTATTTGTATCATTTAGCCACTTCAATACAGGGCGCTTTCTCCCCCTTCTTGCCCACGCCAATTTTCAGCTATTAGCGCTGTTGCATTTTGAATGACAATTGCGTGATCATGCAACACTGTACCTAAACCAAATTTATGTCATTTTTTCCCACAAATAGAGCTTTCATGATCATATTATTGTATCATTAACATATCATTATCATAGCATTAACATACCATTATTATAATATCATACCATTATCATATCATTATCCTAATATCTTACTATTATCATAATATACAATTATCATAATATCATATCATTATGATGTCATTAACATATCATTATCATAATATCATATTATTATCCTTATATCATCTCACTATCATATCATTAACATATCATTATCCTAATATCATATCATTATCATAATATCATATCATTATCCCAATATCATATCATTAACGTATCATTATATCATCATGCTATCATTAACATATCATTATCATATTATTAACATATCATTATCATATCATTATTATGTCATTAACATATAATCACAAGATCATATCATTAAAATATCATTATCCAAATATCGTATCATTATCGTATCATTATCATATCATTAACATATCATTATCATAAAATCTTATAATTATCATATCATTATAATATCATATCATTATCATATCATTAACTTACTATCATATCATTATCATAATATCAATATCATAATATCATATCATTAACATATCTTTAACATATCATTATCATAATATTATATCAATATACTAATAGCATATAATTAACATATAATTAGCATACCATTATCATAAAATCATATTATTAACAAAGCATTAACATATTATTATCATAATGTCATATCATATCATTATCATATCATTATCCTAATATAATATAATTTTACTAATATCATATCATTAACATATCATTATCATATCATTTTCATAATATCATATTATTAACATCATTATCATATCGTTGTAATATCATATCATTATCCTAATATCATATCATTATCATATAATTATCATAATTAATATCATTATAATATCATTATTAAAATATAATATCAATATCATATCATTAAAATGTTATCATATCATAATAATATATTATTATCATATCATTAACATATCAATAACATATTATCATTTACATAATATAATTATCATATCATTAACATATCATTATCATATCATTAACATATCATTATCATATCATTAAAATATCATTATCATTTCATTATCATAATATCATATCATTATGCCAATATCATATAATTATCATATCATTATCATATCAATAACATATGATTTTTAATAATATCATATCATTGTCCTAGTATGATAGCATTATCATATCATTAACATATTATTATCATATAATTATCATATCATTAGCATAATACCATATCAGTATGCCAATATCATATCCTTATCATATCATTAACATGCGATTATCATAATATCATATCATTATCATATCATTAACATATGATTTTCATGATATCATATCATTATCCTAATATCATATCATTATTATATCATTAATGTTTCAATAACATATTATCATTATCATAATATATCATTATCATATCATTGTCATATCATTATCATAATATCATATCATAATGCCAATATCATATTTTTATCATCATATCATTAACATAAGATTATCATAATATTATATCATTATACCACATATTGAAGTGGGGTGTTCTTTAACAGTATACTTTTCTAAAAGTGTATTTTAGTCCTGCAAAAATTTGGCCTCTTTAGCTGTGTTAACTCTGCTACAAACCGTGAAAACAGTTACTGGCCTATTATTTGTAGAACTGGTGTAATAAACCTGTGGCCCCCCAATACCACAGATTGAAGCAGGGTGTTATCTGAGTATTCTTTTACAAGTGTATTTGTTTCCTGCAACAATATTGCCTCTTTTGCTGTGTTAAGTCTGATACACACAATGCTAAACTCCCTGGCCAATTTTTTGAACTTGTGTGATAGACCAGTGGCCCCCCAATACCACATATTGAAGTGGGGTGTTATCTGAGTATACTTTTACAAGTGTATTTGTGTCCTGCAACAATATTGTCTCTTTTTCTGTGTTAACTATGCTACACACAGTGCCAAACTCACTGGACAATTTTTTGAACAACTGGTGTGATAGACCAGTTTCCCCCCAATACCACATATTGAAGTGGGTGTTATTTAACAGTATACTTTTCTAAGAGTGTATTTTAGTCCTGCAAAAATTTGGCCTCTTTTGCTTTGTTAACTCTGCTACAAACAGTGAAAACAGTTACTGGACAATTATTTGTAGAACTGGTATGAAAAAAACCTGTGGTCCCCCAATACCACAGATTGAAGTGGGGTGTTATCTGAGTATACTTTTACAAGTGTATTTTTGTCCTGCAACAATATTGCCTCTTTTGCTGTGTTAACTCTGATACACACAGTGCCAAACTCACTGGCCAATACTTTGAAAAACTGGTGTGATAAACCAGTGGCCCACCAATACCACATATTGAAGTGGGGTGTCACCTGAGTATACTTTCATAAGTGTATTTGTATCATTTAGAAACTTCAATACAGGGCGCTTTCTCCCCCTTCCTGCCCACGCCAATTTTTAGCTATTAGCGCTGTTGCATTTTGAATGACAATTGCGTGATCATGCAACACTGTACCTAAACCAAATTTATGTCATTTTTTCCCACAAATAGAGCTTTCATGATCATATTATTGTATCATTAACATATCATTATCATAGCATTAACATACCATTATTATAATATCATACCATTATCATATCATTATCCTAATATCTTACTATTATCATAATATACAATTATCATAATATCATATCATTATGATGTCATTAACATATCATTATCATAATATCATATTATTATCCTTATATCATCTCACTATCATATCATTAACATATCATTATCCTAATATCATATCATTATCATAATATCATATTATTATCCCAATATCATATCATTAACGTATCATTATATCATCATGCTATCATTAACATATCATTATCATATTATTAACATATCATTATCATATCATTATTATGTCATTAACATATAATCACAAGATCATATCATTAAAATATCATTATCCAAACATCATATCATTATCGTATCATTATCATATCATTAACATATCATTATCATAAAATCTTATAATTATCATATCATTATAATATCATATCATTATCATATCATTAACTTATTATCATATCATTATCATAATATCAATATCATAATATCATATCATTAACATATCATTAACATATCATTAACATATCATATCTTTAACATATCATTATCATAATACCATATTAATATACTAATAGCATATAATTAACATATAATTAGCATACCATTATCATAAAATCATATCATTAACAAAGCATTAACATATTATTATCATAATGTCATATCATATCATTATCATATCATTATCCTAATATAAAATAATTTTACTAATATCATATCATTAACATATCATTATCATATCATTTTCATAATATCATATCATTAACATCATTATCATATCGTTGTAATATCATATCATTATACTAATATCATATCATTATCATATAATTATCATAATTAATATCATTATAATATCATTATTAAAATATAATATCAATATCATATCATTAAAATGTTATCATATCATAATAATATATTATTATCATATCATTAACATATCAATAACATATTATCATTTACATAATATAATTATCATATCATTAACATATCATTATCATATCATTACCATATCATTATCATATCATTAAAATATCATTATCATTTCATTAAAATAATATCATATCATTATGCCAATATCATATAATTATCATATCATTATCATATCAATAACATATGATTATCATAATATCATATCATTGTCCTAGTATGATAGCATTATCATATCATTAACATATTATTATCATATAATTATCATATCATTAACATAATACCATATCAGTATGCCAATATCATATCCTTATCATATCATTAACATGTGATTATCATAATATCATATCATTATCATATCATTAACATATGATTTTCATGATATCATATCATTATCCTAATATCATATCATTATTATATCATTAATGTATCAATAACATATTATCATTATCATAATATATCATTATCATATCATTGTCATATCATTATCATAATATCATATCATAATGCCAATATCATATTTTTATCATCATATCATTAACATAAGATTATCATTATATTATATTATTATACCACATATTGAAGTGGGGTGTTATTTAACAGTATACTTTTCTAAAAGTGTATTTTAGTCCTGCAAAAATTTGGCCTCTTTAGCTACGTTAACTCTGCTACAAACAGTGAAAACAGTTACTGGCCTATTATTTGTAGAACTGGTGTAATAAACCTGTGGCCCCCCCAATACCACAGATTGAAGCGGGGTGTTATCTGAGTATACTTTTACAAATGTATTTGTTTCCTGCAACAATATTGCCTCTTTTGCTGTGTTAAGTCTTATACACACAATGCCAAACTCCCTGGCCAATTTTTTGAACTTGTGTGATAGACCAGTGGCCCCCCAATACCACATATTGAAGTGGGGTGTTATCTGAGTATACTTTTACAAGTGTATTTGTGTCCTGCAACAATATTGTCTCTTTTGCTGTGTTAACTATGCTACACACAGTGCCAAACTCACTGGACAATTTTTTGAACAACTGGTGTGATAGACCAGTTTCCCCCCAATACCACATATTGAAGTGGGTGTTATTTAACAGTATACTTTTCTAAGAGTGTATTTTAGTCCTGCAAAAATTTGGCCTCTTTTGCTTTGTTAACTCTGCTACAAACAGTGAAAACAGTTACCGGACAATTATTTGTAGAACTGGTATGATAAACCTGTGGTCCCCCAAAACCACAGATTGAAGTGGGGTGTTATCTGAGTATACTTTTACAATTGTATTTTTGTCCTGCAACAATATTGCCTCTTTTGCTGTGTTAACTCTGATACACACAGTGCCAAACTCACTGGCCAATACTTTGAAAAACTGGTGTGATAAACCAGTGGCCCACCAATACCACATATTGAAGTGGGGTGTCACCTGAGTATACTTTTATAAGTGTATTTGTATCATTTAGCCACTTCAATACAGGGCGCTTTCTCCCCCTTCTTGCCCACGCCAATTTTCAGCTATTAGCGCTGTTGCATTTTGAATGACAATTGCGTGATCATGCAACACTGTACCTAAACCAAATTTATGTCATTTTTTCCCACAAATAGAGCTTTCATGATCATATTATTGTATCATTAACATATCATTATCATAGCATTAACATACCATTATTATAATATCATACCATTATCATATCATTATCCTAATATCTTACTATTATCATAATATACAATTATCATAATATCATATCATTATGATGTCATTAACATATCATTATCATAATATCATATTATTATCCTTATATCATCTCACTATCATATCATTAACATATCATTATCCTAATATCATATCATTATCATAATATCATATCATTATCCCAATATCATATCATTAACGTATCATTATATCATCATGCTATCATAAACATATCGTTATCATATTATTAACATATCATTATCATATCATTATTATGTCATTAACATATAATCACAAGATCATATCATTAAAATATCATTATCCAAATATCATATCATTATCGTATCATTATCATATCATTAACATATCATTATCATAAAATCTTATAATTATCATATCATTATAATATCATATCATTATCATATCATTAACTTATTATCATATCATTATCATAATATCAATATCATAATATCATATCATTAACATATCATTAACATATCATTAACATATCATATATTTAACATATCATTATCATAATACCATATTAATATACTAATAGCATATAATTAACATATAATTAGCATACCATTATCATAAAATCATATCATTAACAAAGCATTAACATATTATTATCATAATGTCATATCATATCATTATCATATCATTATCCTAATATAAAATAATTTTACTAATATCATATCATTAACATATCATTATCATATCATTTTCATAATATCATATCATTAACATCATTATCATATCGTTGTAATATCATATCATTATACTAATATCATATCATTATCATATAATTATCATAATTAATATCATTATAATATCATTATTAAAATATAATATCAATATCATATCATTAAAATGTTATCATATCATAATAATATATTATTATCATATCATTAACATATCAATAACATATTATCATTTACATAATATAATTATCATATCATTAACATATCATTATCATATCATTACCATATCATTATCATATCATTAAAATATCATTATCATTTCATTAAAATAATATCATATCATTATGCCAATATCATATAATTATCATATCATTATCATATCAATAACATATGATTATCATAATATCATATCATTGTCCTAGTATGATAGCATTATCATATCATTAACATATTATTATCATATAATTATCATATCATTAACATAATACCATATCAGTATGCCAATATCATATCCTTATCATATCATTAACATGTGATTATCATAATATCATATCATTATCATATCATTAACATATGATTTTCATGATATCATATCATTATCCTAATATCATATCATTATTATATCATTAATGTATCAATAACATATTATCATTATCATAATATATCATTATCATATCATTGTCATATCATTATCATAATATCATATCATAATGCCAATATCATATTTTTATCATCATATCATTAACATAAGATTATCATTATATTATATCATTATACCACATATTGAAGTGGGGTGTTATTTAACAGTATACTTTTCTAAAAGTGTATTTTAGTCCTGCAAAAATTTGGCCTCTTTAGCTGCGTTAACTCTGCTACAAACAGTGAAAACAGTTACTGGCCTATTATTTGTAGAACTGGTGTAATAAACCTGTGGCCCCCCCAATACCACAGATTGAAGCGGGGTGTTATCTGAGTATACTTTTACAAATGTATTTGTTTCCTGCAACAATATTGCCTCTTTTGCTGTGTTAAGTCTTATACACACAATGCCAAACTCCCTGGCCAATTTTTTGAACTTGTGTGATAGACCAGTGGCCCCCCAATACCACATATTGAAGTGGGGTGTTATCTGAGTATACTTTTACAAGTGTATTTGTGTCCTGCAACAATATTGTCTCTTTTGCTGTGTTAACTATGCTACACACAGTGCCAAACTCACTGGACAATTTTTTGAACAACTGGTGTGATAGACCAGTTTCCCCCCAATACCACATATTGAAGTGGGTGTTATTTAACAGTATACTTTTCTAAGAGTGTATTTTAGTCCTGCAAAAATTTGGCCTCTTTTGCTTTGTTAACTCTGCTACAAACAGTGAAAACAGTTACCGGACAATTATTTGTAGAACTGGTATGATAAACCTGTGGTCCCCCAAAACCACAGATTGAAGTGGGGTGTTATCTGAGTATACTTTTACAATTGTATTTTTGTCCTGCAACAATATTGCCTCTTTTGCTGTGTTAACTCTGATACACACAGTGCCAAACTCACTGGCCAATACTTTGAAAAACTGGTGTGATAAACCAGTGGCCCACCAATACCACATATTGAAGTGGGGTGTCACCTGAGTATACTTTTATAAGTGTATTTGTATCATTTAGCCACTTCAATACAGGGCGCTT